>NW_027555958.1:378020910-378620910 GCF_003287225.1 Phascolarctos cinereus | reverse complement strand
TCCCAGAAGCTGAGGTCTTTGGGTTTATCCTGATATTTCTTTAACACTTTATTGGTTATAAGACACTTTAAACACATTATCTCCCACAATCCTCACAACAACCCTGTGAGATAGGTAATGAGTGTGCTGTTATCTCTGGAGAAGAAAAATGGGACTTGGAGAATTGAAGAGATTTACCCCAACGTTACAAAACTAAGTAAGTGGCAGACCTAAGACTGTAACCCAACTCACAGAATCACAGAATGCTAGGGCTAGAAGGGACGTGATATTAGTTTTACTATTGGTAATAGTCATCACTGTTGTTACTGAGAAAATCACAGTGACTATAAACCACCACAAACTCAGTAGAGCATTTAAATATATTTGTATTTTATTAATCACAACAGCATCTACATACATTTGAAAAATAATAAAATACATACAACCCTTGCAATAGGTTTCCTTCTCTTGGGAATATTTTTGGGGAGTTCTCATTTCTCTGGCTTGTTGCTACCACCCAGATAACCTAGGAACTTCAATATCTGGTATACTCATCCCCCTTACAAGCACACAGGCTCACAAGGTTCAAACATAAATAGGTGTATGTAGAAGTCAAGGAAAGCAAGACTCAAAAGATCATAGGTTTACATGTAATTAGAAAAAAATAAAATACTACAAAACAAATATAAATAGATAATAAATATAAACAAAAAATAAAATACTATAAAATAAATATAAAACAAAACCAAACTGCCAAAACTCTTGGCACATTAATACCACAGCTCAGAAATATAATTTCATATACAATATATATATATATATATATACACACACACACAACACATACATGTATATACATATACATACACACATATATATACACATATATAAGTATATGTACATGCTTCTTTCATGATGATTCTCATGGTTCTAGGCATCATAGACACACAAGATATCCCACTGACTAGTGGAAACCTCTCCCCTAGGAGCAGGTCTTATCCAGTTCCATGTTGGTTCATCATGACATCATAGTTTATATCCTCTTTCTCCTAGCTCCTGGGTTATATGACTGCTAAAAACATCGGCAGAAAGATAATAAAATACTTCATAGTTGCACTGATTAAATCAGAGTATTAGATCATAGATCTAATTTCTTAATACATGCTTTTATTTTATTCTGAATTATAGACTTATTTGCTGACTTCCCCTAAAAACTTGAGAGGAATCTATTTCAACAGCTGAAAATATCAGCTAAGCATCCCAATTTACTTAGTGATCAAAGGTCAGCTGACAAACGTGTGAAATGAAAATTGGATTGACACAGAAAAGTCCTCAACGCACCTCTAACTTGAAAAGGCAACTGAGGACTTATCTGTGAGAGAGCTAGTGGGGCTGATGAATGCTCTTGAATAAAGAGTGGACCCTGTTGAGATAAACAGTTTTTACAGAGTTTTCTAGAGCAGGCCAGAGCTCAGCAGTCTTTTCCTTTGTTGCCAATGATTTCCCACTCTTGCTGCAGCCTACAGCTGCTGTACATTTGGCATCTGGCGACAGAGCTTTCACATAAGCTCCAGCGACAAAGTACGGGCTTGTCATGCTCTATTGATACCAATTCTGACTCATTTTGACAAGTCAGTACTGTTCTCCTGCATGAAATAATTGAAAACTCTAAAGCAGACCTGCACAACCTTGGGCCCACAGGCACACCAAAGGATTCCTGGTGGATATTTTCCTCTACATTTGTCTCCGGTCGCCCAAATTCCTTTGGCAGGCCGCAGGTTGTGCAGGCCTGCTCTAAAGGCAGTGTCTGAACTTGCTTCTCTGTGCTACAATTCAGAAAACACGACGACTGCTTTTATATTTCACAAATATCATAGGGCAGTGTGGGTTTATAACCCGAGTCAACCAATCAATCCATGGGCATTCATTAAGTGCCTTCTACGTGTCAGGCACTGTGCTAAGCACTGGGGATACAAAAAGAGGCAAAAGACAGTAAGCAAAAGTGTACAATCTAACCGAGGATACAATATGTAAACAAACATATGCAAAGCAAGCTATATACAGGATAAGTAGTAAATAATTAGCGAAAGAAAGATACTAGAATTAAGAGGGGTTGGGGAAGGCTTCTAGTAAAAGGTGGGTTTTTAGTCTGGACTTAAAGGAAGCAAGGGAGGTCAGGAGTCAGCGCAGAAGAGGAAGAGCATTGCAAGCATGGGAGACAGCCAGAGAAAATGCATTCATATTCTCAGAAAGAAAAAAGCCTTTCCCAATCCTCCTTAATGCTTGAGTCTTCTCTCTATTGATTACCTCTCAATTATCCTTTTCTCTATCTTGTTTGTATGTAGTGGTTGGTATGTTGTCTCTCTCATTGGACTATGAGCTCGTGGGGAACTGGGCCTTTCTTTATACCCGCAGTGCTTAGCACAGTGCCTGGCACATAGTAGGTGCTGAATAAATGCTTGTTGATTACTGTACTGATTTGACAATCCAAACAGTATTTATTGATTTTTTGGGGGGAGCAATTGGGGTTAAGTGACTTGCCCAGGGTCACACAGCTAGTTAAGTGTCAAGTGATTGGTCTGAGGCTGGATTTGAACTCAGGTTCTCCTGACTTCAGGGCCGGTGCTCTACCCACTGCGCCACCTAGCTGCCCCCCAAACAGTATTTATTAAGTACCTGTTACATACAAGGCATTTGTCCTAGGGGTATAAGATCACACACACACACACACACACACACACACACACACACACTTTCAGTGCTTACATTCTACTGGGAAGATAAAACCTATACATGGATAAGTACACTAGAGAGAACACTTCACTGGGGAGATAGGAAAGAATTCCTCTAAGTGGAATGTAAGCAGGCAAGCTATACCTTGGAGGAAACTGGGGATTTTAAGAAGTAGGAGCAGCAACGTGCTCGTGAATGTTTAATAACTGGCTCTCCGGAGGGAAAAAATGTACTTGTGATAACACTTTTTAGTTTAATCTGCATTAACATTTTCTCCATCACTTTCTTAAGTCCAGACGATCAACAAAACAATTGACCAAGACCTGATGTGTAGCATTTGCCAATTTCCAAGGTGTAAGTGATCGCACTGAAAATCAGCTCTCCTAGCATAGTCCCTTTAGATTCAAAATGCAAAATTATAGACGAGGCTCTTGCATATTCTTATCATCAGCCATGTTCTTCACATTTAAGTAATTTCTCCCACTCTGTGCAAGATAGCAGCGTTTGATTCCTTGCCAGATTTCTCTCCAAAATGGCTTCATCCTTTCTTTCATTGCTGGCAATACTAGCTGTTTTTCAATGAGTTGAAGCCTCTCTGTCTTGGCTATCAGAATATTCCAGCCTCATTATACATTATTCCCCTTCATACACTCTCTGGTCCAACCAAAATGGCCTTCTTGCTTTACCTCACACATGACACACTACATAGGCATGGTTATGTCTTTGCACAAGAGCGTTTATTAAGCACTTGCTATTGGGGAGGAATTGTACTGTGTGCTAGAGACATGAGTGGAAGCAAAAAGAAAGACATTCCCTGCCCTCAAGGAGTTTATAGTCTAATGAGAGAAGACAACACATAAAAAGGAATTAAAAAGCTGAGCAAGGGTAGGGCTCTAGAGAAAGCAATTTAAAAGTTTGGATGGTAAGAAGCAAGAGGAAAGAAACTTGGCTGTCCTGGGCCCTTCCTCAAACTAGAGGTTCTGGAAGGGAGCTCACCAATAGAAGGACCCAAGGAGCAGAGAGATGCTCCAAGTTAAGGAAGACAAATATTCACCTCCCTTCCATCCCCACCGGAAGCATAGACTGACAGTGGGGATTCCTGTAGGGTAGAAGGAGGGGTGTGCTGGAGCCAGCTCAAATAGGCACTTGGAAACAACTATTGAATTTTCAATGCGAGCATTTACACCCAGAAAATCAGCAAACAAATCAGGACTTGATTTAGTATTTTGTTGATTGTCTAGATTTAAGAGAGTGTTGGAGAAAATATTAACAATGCAGATTAAACATAAAAAATGTGTGTAAGGAAAACACCCGTCTCCCAGATCTGGTTGTTAAATATTTACCAGCACACTCCTGGGTGTAGGTTAGCCTAGATGGCCTAAATGACTGAGGTCCTTTCAAACTCTAAAAATTCTATGATTCTATGATTATCTCATGTACATCCACCCCAACCCTACTCCCTTTGAACTTCTTACCCATTTTATAAAATTGTATACTCTTTAACAAATCTCTCTTCATAGTTATTCCTCTGAAGTTTCTTCTATCCTCTGGTACTCATAGAAACTTGATTCCTCCCCAAGACACAGTCCCTCCTTCACCCCATCCCACCTCTGCCACTAGATATAATGTGGCTCAGTGGAAAGAGTCCCAGGCTCATAGTTAGGAAGACCTGAGATCAAATTTGGTCTCAGACACTTACTAGCTATGTGACCCTGGGCATGTCACTTGACCCTGTTTGCCTCAGTTTCCTCATCTGTAAATTGAGAAGTAATAATAGCACACATCTCCCAGGGTTGCTGTGAAAATCAAATGAAATAATAATTGTAAAGTACCTTTTGCCTAGACTATTATAATGACTTTTTCATTGGTCTTCCTTCCTGTTTCTAGGCTTTCTCTTCTCCAATCCATCCTCCCCATGTAGCTGCCAAATTAATATGCCTAAAGAAGAGGTGTTAGCCATGCCACCCTCCCCTGATCAAGAAGTGACCCCCTATTGCCTCTAGGATGAAGCACAAACTCATTTGTTTAGATTTAGAGTCCTTTGCAATGTCTCTAATTTATTTTTCCAAAATGATTAATTTCCCCAATACACTCAGTGTTTTAGACAATCTGTCCTATTTGCTTTCCCCAGACATAACATCTCATTTTCCGTCTTCCATGCCTTTGCATGGGCTGTGCCCCCTGCCTGCAATGCAATCCCCCTCACCTCTGTCTCTTAGAATTCTGAGCTTCAAGCCAAAGCTTAAATATTACCTTCTATATAACTCCTGATCTCTCCAGTTGGCAGTGCTTTTCTTGTCCCCTAAATTACTTTGTATTTACTTTCTATATATCTTGTATTTACTTATCTATATATTGTATCAGTCAACTATCATTTATTAAGTCAGACAAATAGCATTTATTAGCACCTACTGTGCGCTGGGTGCTGTGCTAAGCCCTGGGGATATGAAGAAAGGCATGACAGTCCCCTGCTCTCAAGGATCTTACAGTCTAATGGACTGTGAAACATGAATTCCTTAAGGGAAAGGCAGGGTTTCACTTTTGCCTTTTCTGTCTCCCAGTGCCTAGCACAGTGCCTCCTACATAGTAAGCACATACATGTTTGATGAAAGAATGAATGACTCCTAAATCTATATTTCTAGCTCTAATCTCGCTGATGAACTCCAATCCTGCATTGAGAATGTCCTGAGACATCTCTGCAGATATGTATGTATGTATATATGTGTGTGTATACACACACACACACACACACACATATATATATATATATATGTATATACAATCTCAAACTCAACATACAGTATCTAAAGACAGCTCATCCCCTCCCCTGCCCCCAGACAGACTCTTCCTCCAAATTTCCCTATTTCAGTTGAGGGCATCATCACCTTTCCAGGCACCCAAGTTTGCATCATAGGAGTCATTCTTGACTCTTTCCTCTTCTTCAACCCCCTCATTTACTCACTTGCCTCCACATTTTCTCTTGTATCTGTCCCCTTCTCTTCAATCACACAGCCTGAACTATTTCTATAGCCTCCTCATTGGTTTCCCTGATTTCTGTCTCTCCCCTCTTCACACAATTCTCAACTTAACATTCTTAAAACAGATTGGACCATATCATTCTTCCTAGTCAAAAATCGGGAACCACAAAACTTACTACCCATTTGACCTTGGGTAAGTTACTTAATCCCCCTCAGTTTGGGGGGCTCAGAACTCAGAAAACGGTACTCAGCTTCCTCATCTATAAAATGAGGGTGTTGGACAAGAGAGTTCCAGAACACATTTTTTCCAGTTCTAGATCTATGATTCCATGAGCCTATGATATAACACTGGCTCAAGAGTCAGAGAACCTGGGTTCAAATCCCACCTCTGACATTTCTTGTGTAACTTTGAGCTACTCACTCAAGCTTTCTGGGTCTTAGGTTCCTCATCTGTGAAACAGGGGTGGGGGATCCTAAATCATGTTTTAGAGGAAGATACAAAGCCTCTCAAGAACAAGTAGGGGAGGGGGCAGCTAGGAGGTGCAGTGGCTAGAGCACCAGCCCTGACGTCAGGAGGACCTGAGTTCAAATATGACCTCTGACCAGACACTTGGCACTTACTAGCTGTGTGATCCTAGGCAAGTCACTTAACCCCAACTGTAAAAAAAAAAAAGACAAAAAAACAAGTAGAGGGTAGAGTCTTCAAACTTTCTGTGGGGTTCAAGAATGTCTGATCCTGGCTCTGTTCTAACACCATTCTTGCTCCTGCAGTCAGGGAAATCATGACCCCCCCCCCAAGATCTAACTCTTTTTATCATCCTACAACTTCTGGTCCCTAGGTCTCATGAGCCTTTGTTCCCCTGTTAAACTGTGAGTTCTATGGAGGCAGCTGTCTTGTTTTATCTAAGCTTTATCTGCCTTCCCCAATGCCTAAGCACTGTGCCCTGACTACCAAAGACACTTAATATCTATTGAATGAATGACTGCTCAATGAATTTGCCCTTGCCCTCTCCCCAGCACAGAGTTGGAGACACAGCACATGTACAAACCATCCATTTTATTTCCTGTTTTGGTTTTATACAAACTTATATTTACACAAATGCAGCTCCCCTTGAGAGATGGGGCCGCTCTAGTAGTTGCGACATCTAAAAAGAATGACTGCTGAAAGGAGGAAGCAAATGATCACCCATTCCAGGGAGGAACTCCCCCTTCCTGGGCAAGAAAGATGCTATGAGGATGCTACAGCTTCTTGGAGGATACCCAACTTCAAATGATCTCCTAAGGTCACTTTGCTACCAAATAAAGACACCAACATCACAGGTTTCCTCATTAGGTTTATTGTCTAAATCTAGCAAGATTAAATTGTCCCCAGAATGTGCATAAATAGATGTAGTTCACTCCTGTGGAGTTTTCTTGGTTACAAGAGTGACCAGGTGGAAGGTGTTACAGAAAGACAAGGAAATCTCATCTCAACCAACAGTCATTCCTTCCTCCCTCCCCCACCCCCTTCCCCCAATAAGAGCAGGGCTCTGCTTAAGCCCTGGGCAAGGAGAGAGAGTCCACATAGCTGGAATACAGTTAAAGTGACCTTTGAAACAGGACAATCCAAAACACAAGTCACGGATGGAGGGAATTATTGACCGGGGCAACCCTAGGCTATTAATTAGGGATTTCCACTGCATGGATAACACCATTGTCACTTCCTCAAGAGTCCAGACTATAGCTTTTTGAGATGGGAGTGGGTGGGGGCAAGCTGGGCACTAAGTCTCCCATCTCACTTGCTGGGAGATAAAGTTCATGCTGGGCCAGTTAAGTGGAGAAGCAAGCACCAAGGCATCTCTTGAGGTGCAAAGTCAAGCTCTAAACTTCTGCTGAGAATTACGGGCTATTCTATCCTATGGGTACAGGGCCTCGATGCAAGACTATGGAGACCTTCTGATTGTCTGTACCCTCCCCACAAAATTGCCCCTTGCCTGCTTATCTCATCTCATGGCAAGAGAGCAGCTAGGATTGTTGCTTTGCTTTATTTCAGCACGGAGAATACATTCCAGTGGATGGATTGGGTCTGGGTCCTCTTGGCAAGGTTGAATGGGCTACATCATCCTTTGGAATCTTCCTTGGCACATGACCTTGTTTGGCAGCCTGGATGCCAGGCTGAGACTAGTCCCAAGGATGGTCTAAGGGACAGTCCCCTAAGGGAGGGAGGGTACACAGCTGGAGATGTCTTACAGATACATGAGGGAGGGGAGAATTGGAACCCACAAAAGTGGTGAGAAGATCCAAACAGCTCTCAGTGCTCCATGGTAAGAGGGAAGCAGTTAGCATCAGTCATCCCAAAATCATTTTTGTTTGGCTTTGGAAGACATTATAGCATGGCCCAGCAGTCGATTTGCTTTCCTGGTTCTGTTTAGCCGAGGATGACCCGAATCTGAATTTCTAACTTGGGTAAGGAGAATTGGCTGAGACTCACAAAGCAATTTATCTGTGCTCAGTAGGAAATTGACTAAAATATCAAGTTTTCTGAAGACCTTCAAGAGAAATTCCACATCAAATAAAGATTTCTTTAATATCTTTTTGAATGGGATTCTTGCCTTTTCCGGATCGGGAAATAGTTGGAAATCCATGAGCAGGGAGAGCTTTTATTTTATTGTTGTGGAGAAGGTGGTGGTTGGTGGTGGTATTGAGCCTTCTACTCCCAATCGCCCCATGAACTAGCAACCACATCAACCTGGACGTTCTACAATTTGAAAATAGATTTGCCATTAACAAAAGCAGAAACTAGATCTATCTTAAAGTCCTTTTTTCACTTTTGGATAAAAAGGGGACTAGAAGATGGGGGTAGAGAGGTCCACTTTGTGGGCCAGGACCTGAAACAGTATAGAGGATAAGGGAAAGAGAAAAATAGTTAAGGTTAGGGGCTCCAGAAACAGATAAGACATCCAAACAAATATATATTATATATAATATGTATAATTTCCATAAAACATATATTAAGGCATGTAGAGTAACATAAAGAGCCAGCTTTATGAAATAATGGGTGAGAAAGAGGTGGGGGAGGTGCAGATGTTATTTCCTGGTTTTGTACATGTATTTCTTTTGAAAATTACTCTTTTTTAAAAAGGGGGTGGGGGAGAGGAGAGACAGATAAACTCCAGGAAGGGTTAACAGTCCCTGCAAATCAGTTCAAAGCAGGAGGAGACAGGCTTCTTCACAGGGAGTTAAATGGGGCAAGAGAAGCAAGATGCTAAAGAAAAAGGTCATTGGGTCTCCTTTTTTCTCCACACCCACCCTCTCCCCCAAACAGGAAGGACAGACTAGGGATGCTTTAATGGGCCTTAGAACCATATGCAGGGGTGAGATCAAAATACAGGGTGAAAGTTGGTATGAGTTGCATTTTCTTAGAGCAATGAGGTGTGTGTGCATAGGGGGCAGTGACTTGTTAATTGGGGAATTATATTCATGTAGGTGTAGCAACTATCCTAGCCATCAAGAAGGTGAATGGATTGGGGTGTGGACTAGAGGATGCGAAACAGTTGCTGTTTGCAGATCTCCCTAGGTTTGAACTATCAGGGTATTGGGATGGGTGAGAATGGTCTACTATATCAGAGTGACCCTTAGGCTAGTAATTATGGCAAAAAGAAAATGGCGTACAGAGACCATCTTACTCTTCTCCTTCTCTAGCTGCATCTTATGTTATTGAGTAGGAAAGAGTAAGACGACTCAATGCTCATCTCTACACATCCTCCCCTTCTGCATTCGAGGTGCCAGAAAAGTCCTTGTATTCGAGTTCCAGCGTCTGTGAAACCTAGCCCTGACTGGGAATCCTCTGGAAGAATGGGGCGTGGAACAGGCGATGGATTGGGCCTTTGGGTTCTTTATTCTGTCTGCTGGAAACTAAGGGATGGGGGATGGGGACCAGGGAACTGTCACCAAACTGGCTAAGTGAGGTTTTCCCCCATTTCACCGTTACCAGCTGCCACCCCTAGGGGGCACATGCAGACCCCAGGACATCCTTCTATCCACAGCAGCTTCCCAGGTTCTCATCAAAGATCTCCTAATTGGAATCAGAAACACGTGGCTGCAGAAGCACCTGCCTTTGTGTGTCTTCCTCAGGCTAGTCTGGGGGGAGGGGGTGCCCAGAAGAGAGCTCTTGGGAGTGATGAGATTATAAAAAATGCCAACCGGGTATTGCTTTCATTAGTGAGTGGCAGCTTCCCTCTGAGAAAACACGTTCTGAGCTATTTTTTCAGCCCCATCTTTCTCCCCCCCCTTTTTCTCCCTTCTCCTCAGCTTGCCAATGAATGTTGTTGGGGAAGCTTCCCCGACCACTTCACCTCCCCACCCCTTCACCCTCCTCGACTTGTTCTTAGACACTACACAGACCTGCTGGTTCCCTAACCACTGCACCTGACCACCTGTACCACCACCACTGAGTGCTGTGACTGACATTCACATCCTTGCGTCCTTCTCTTGACCCATTACACTCGTCTTTGGCACAGTCAAGATGACCAGTCCCTCTTCTGTCCCCAGAGGGCGTCCACGAGCCAAGATTCGTTAAAGCTAAGGGTTTAAATTGAGAGAGCAAATTGGGGAGAATGGTAGAGGGTGCCTGGGGAGTCTTCCCTTGGTGTCAGGGTTAGAGGCTTAGCAGGACTTCTCTCGGGCTAGGGGAGGAGGTATGTCCATCTCTTCCACCTCCTGGCCCATGTTCTCCCCTCCACAGCAGGTCCCGGTGTATCCACAGTCACCAGCTGTGGGTGCTCCTATCCATTCAGTGTCAGGCGGCGGGCTGCACCTCATGCCGGTCCCCAGCCCCAGTCCAGTGACCCTTGCAGAGCAGAGCAACAGGATCGTCTCTTCAGAATGGGGCCATGATCCAAGAGGCCATGGGGGGGGGTGTGTCTTGAGGTATCTGTGCCCCTCTCAGCAGCCGAAGCCACCCCAGGCCTGGCTCCCCACAGCTGTCCTGCGGGGAGCACGGTGGAGGTGAGATAGGGAGCCTAGACCCCAGTGTGGCAGAAGAGGGCTTCAGAAGGTGGCTCTGTGGAACTTCACAGCATTAGCCTCAGCCAGGGCTTGCACTAGAGAGAGAGAACAAAGCAAGACAGGTCTGGGTGTGCGTTAATAGCTATCCTGGATCCACCCAGGGGTATGGGCTGACTCAGAATAGTTCTCTCTAAAGAGCATAAGGATTTTGCCTCTAGGGAGTGAGTTTGCTGGGAGGTGGGAGAGGTGTCCCTAAGATTTCTTGGCAATAAGGACTCCCCTGCATTAGATAAACAAAAATCAGTGCTCTTTCCTCCACTTGCAACACATTAAGGGCATTACATTAATACATCACATCACATTAATAATTCAGTAGACTAGTGGCCCTTGGCTAAAGGTGCCCTGTGCCAGATTTATCTATAATGGGGCTTGTGGCCTGGGAGCCTGACTTTTGAGAGCAGTACACAGGTAGATAGGATAACGCATTCCCTAACCTAAGTTCCCCTCCTCCATCTGACCTGAGATCCAGGCCCAGGGCCAGCCACTGCATTGAGGTGCTTTTGGTAGGCTCAAGCAGATGGATGGACCAGAGCAGAGCAGCAAGGGAAAAGGGGCGGGGGGGGGGGGGAGGAAAGCAATGTCTAAATGAAGACAAGGACATGGCTCTGGAGGTGGGGCAGGGAGTCTCCCTGGGACCATCTAATACAGTAGAAAAGATGCTTACGTCACAGCTCAGACCCGCATAGAATGGCTGCTGTCGGTGCCCCGCGGGGGATCAGACGAGAGGGGGTTGGCTGGTGGAGTCGGGGAAGCAGGGGAGGTGGGAGGGCTTGGGGTGGCACACTGAGCTGGAAACAGAAATGAACAGGCTTGTGAACGGGAGGGAGACTGGGGATGGGCACCAGGAACAAGGCCTCTTCCAAGAAGGGAAGAGAACGAGGGTGTCGAGGCAAGCAGGGACAAAGCAGAGCTCGCAGCTGGTGAGCCAGCCCAAGCACAGGCACAGCCCCCCTCACTCCCACTGGAGTTCGGAAGGGCGCGGCCGATGCCGCTCGCTGGTTTGGCAGAGCCAATGAGGGCCTGGGAGTCAGGAGACCTGAGGTCCACTCTGAGCTGCTGCCGCAGCTTTCCGTGCGACCTTGGGTAGGTCATCTGCTCTCTCTCTGTGCCATCATTCACTCATCTGTGAAATGAGGATGGGCAGGCACGGACAGGCTGTGATCCAGATGAATGGAAGGAGTACCCCTCCCCCCATTAATGGGATCACAGATCCATTGGACCAATGGAGCAAAATGGGGAGCTTTGCACCCCTGCCCTACAGGGCTATTCTGGCGATGCAACAAGGTAGGTAATCTATGCAGGTACTTTTCAATGGCACATTTTACAAATAAAAAGTTAAAATAATAATATTTGCAATTATTATGTAATATTTGCAATGATTATTATATTATTATTTTACAGTACATAGCGAAATTTCACTAATTAGAACCTTTTCTTCTCCCTCATCCCTAAGAAGAAGGCTGAGGGCTAGTCAGCCTAAAGAAATGGAAAAGTTGAACTAGATGATGTAATTTTTAAAAATAATTGTCAAACATATACTAATTTTCACTAGGCTAAAAAAAATATTGCCTAGCAGAGGTGGAATGGGTACCTGATTGAATGAACTTTTATAAGATTATAGATTCTAAACTATGTTTTATCTAAATTCTGTATCTCATCAAGCTTATTAACACTCATTAAATATTTATAGAATGCAATTTGTGCTATATGGTATTAGTTTTTGTGCAAAAGACAAGGCACCCTTTAAAGAGTTGGACTCGTGACCTTTAAGGGTCTTTCCAACTTGGCCTGACTTTATAATGGTAAATAGCAAATTTGTAAATATTTTCCTTACAATCTTCTATAGGCAACTAATGAATCTATCTCTGCCTCTTTTTCAGAAACCGTGTGCACACACCTAGCCCAGCCTTGTTACTGAGCGAATGAAGTCCAAATTAGTGAGGTTTCAAAGCAGTGTTATTTAGCAGTAGAAAGGGGAAAGCAGGGTGGGGTGGAGTTGGAAGCACATTCCAGGCCCTTATTTGTTCTCAGTGGACCATGTGGATTCAGGAAGAAGTTAGGGACAGGTCTCCCTGTCTCACAGAGGCACAGAGTGAGTTAGGGTCTTTACCAGGGTAACCCAGGATATTATCATCCAGAAGTGGAATTCCACGTGTCTCGTTTCCTAGTCTGACCCCCTTCCCCATTAGACCTCACTGCCCCTTCCTGCTCTCTGTTCAGTAGTCAGGAAAGGTAGGCTCAAGAAAGGATGGGTTCCAATTTTCCTTTTATAGCTTTTTATAGATGTAGCTATCACCATTCAGCACAGGGGAGTATACCCTGTACTGTATACTGGGAAACTCACCCTTCCTGTACGTCATACACGGCACTAGATCCCCAAACAATGCAGGTATCCCTCAAATGTACTCATGCGTTCACTCCCTCTATCTACTCTCACACTGTACACATCCCCCTACACCTTCACGGTGCATTCACCTCACTGCATCCATAACCACTGTACGTACTCACCCCAATAGAGTCATGCCTCTTAATATTTTCTTCCCTTTCCCTCCTACCCACAACTTTTCTCCCCCTTGAAATTACTTTATGTTGCTTTTTACAAACATATCTATATGTATGCCACATCCTCCTGGTAAAACTTAAGCTCCTTGAGGGCAGACTACCTTTTTGTTCTTACATCCCTAGAACCTTACAACCAGTAAATGATTACTAAATGTTTGCTGGATCGATTTGTAAGATTCAGAGGTCATTCATCCAGTACTTTTGACCAGATGGGAACAACGGAGAACAGGAGACATAAGCTAGAAAGATCCACATGCAAACTGATTCTGGGAAGTCTGTGTTCTCAAGTTAATGCCCTCTATTCAGGGATTAGTGCGGGGCCTTCCCTAGGGCAGTGATTCAATTCAATCGATGCTTGAACCGCATCAAGTGTAGTGACAGGTGAGGCCCTCCCTCAGAGCCTAGCTACTCTTACTTCCACATACACATACACATACACAACTCCAACAAGTCTGCTGTGCTCTGAGAAAGTAGGTGACTAAATAAGGTGCCCAAAATTTAGAGGGAAGATGGACAGAGATGGCTGCTTGTTAAGGTAGGAATGCTGAGTAGCAAGAAGTCACCGCTGATAATAGAATGAAAAAAGAAAACAATTAAAAGCAGGAAGGGGATTTAAAAACGTGGTAGTAAGAACATGTTTGTCTCTTTGGGGCAAACATATGTCCCTCAAGGGTCCATCAGGTCATCATTACGAAATGGTGAGCCTGAGACAAGCAAAGCCTGTCGGTATCTTCCATTTAAGGTTGTGTGATTGTTGTTTGGCCTTCATTTTTAAAGAGGACCATGAGGTCAGGAAGGAGATGCCATGACTTGTGAGTGAATTGGATTTAAGTGAGGGAGGGCTATGCAAAGTCATCAGCCTCACATTCTCCTCTAGAGCCGGAGCAGGTACTATATTAAGCTTATGTGTATTTAAAAAAAAAAAACTACCCCAGTAGAATATAAGCTTCTTGAAGTCTGGGACAATTTCTTTTGTGTCCCTATAGCCCCCAGGCCTAAAACAGAGTGACTTGCACACAGTAGGTTGTCCTTTGTTCTCAAAGAAGATGAAGGGATCAGGAAGGTGATGCCATGACATGCGAGTCAACTGGACTCGGGTAAGGGAAGGCTGAGCAAGGTCACCAGCCTCACTTTCTCCTCCAGTGCCATCTGGGTCCAGCGGCCAGATACAGATCAGGACTGGAGATGGCCCAGCTCTTTTTAAGGAGGCAGGGAAGTTTCTATATAAATAAGCTGTGTCTCCCCACTTCGTCCCAGCTGCCCACACTGTTGTTGGGTCTGCTGGCCTATAAGAGTCCTACCACCCCACCCCACTGAGACATCTGAGGCACAGACATGTGTGCTGCTGGAGGCAGCTAGGTGATTCAGTGGATCAATCACTGGGCCTAGAGTCAAGAAGACTCAAGTTCAAATTCAGCCTCAAACGCTTACTAGCCACCCTGAGAATGTCACTTAACCTCTGTCTGCCCTCAGTTTCTTTGACTGTAAAACGAGATTGTAAGGATTAAATGTTTGTAAAAGTGCTTAGCACAGTGCTTGGAACATAGTAGGTGCTTAATAAATGCTTATTTCCTTCCCTTCTTCCCATAGTCAGTGAGGATATTGTATCTCCATTGCTTAGCGCCTACTAGGTTGGCAATAAATGCTTGCTGATTGATTGATTGATTGGAGGGATGTGCTTTGGCCGACTGGAAAACAGGCTGAAGTGGAACTAACGCTTCTCTGATGATGCCAAGTTAAATGAGGCCTCTCTGTACAGTGTCTTCACCGTTACCCACTCACTCTCTCTCTCACACACACAGAGACACACACATGCAGAGCATATAACATTCTAGGGCCATGGGATCACAGGATTTTGAGCAAACCCCTCATTTGGGCAGATAAAGAAAATGAGGCCCAGAGAGGGAAAGTAACTTGGCCCTGAGGCTACATCAATGAGCTGCCGGGCAGAGATTCAAACCCACATCTTCTGATACCAATTCTAGTGCTCCTCCTTCCCTGCAACACACACACACACACACACACACACACACACACACACACACACACACACACACACACACACACACACACACACACACACACACACACACACACACACACACTCTGTACTGTCACAACACTCGCACTCACAGCTCTACTGCCAACACATGAGTTGCATGTTCCCCGTAGCACGGCTCCTGCCCAGCCTTTGGTGCAGCTGCAGGCATTTCTGGGCCCTAGAACCCAGGAGCCAAAGCGGCAGGGACAGGGAGCTGTGCCTGAGGTTTGGCAGTACCGCAGCCATTCTTTAAATATTTGGGGTTTGGGTAGAGCCCAGGTGGCTGTTTGCTCTGAGTGCACGAGCCGAAACCTAAGCCTGTGTGTGTAGAGGAGGAATCCGATAGGCCGGTTCAGGTTTTGTTTTCATGGAACCTCTGGCTGGAGGCCTGTGGAGGCAGAGAAAGCCAGGGCCCTGGGGCCGGCCTGGGGAAGGGTTTTTCAGTAAAGGGTTTTGTTTTTATTCCCTTTGAAACAGGAAGTTGCCTTTTGCCCAGAGCATGGAATTTGACCTTCAGAGGTTCAAGTTCAGTTTGTGAAGGAAATGCTGACAAGTCCTGCTGGAGACTTCATGCCCAAACCAGTCAACGGAGTCAGCTGGCCTCCGGTAAGGGAAGGCTGAGCAAAGTCACCAGCCTTTCTCCTCCAGCGCCATCTGGGTCCAGCGGCCAGATACAGATCAGGACTGGAGATGGCCCAGCTCTTTTTAAGGCATCAGGGAAGTTTCTATATAAATAAGCTGTGTCTCCCCATTTCGGCCCATACCCCGTAGTCCTGATATGGGAAGCTGCCTTCTCCCCACCCCACCCCAACTCCCCAGGTCTTATCCCATTCATCCCCCTGCCTTCCAGATGTGCCCAGAGCCAATGGACAACTCTCCACAGGGAAGATGACTCATCACAGTAGCGGAAAAAGCATTCTACTGAGAGTCAGAAGACCTGGGTTCAAATTCTGGCTCTAACATGAAGTGTGCAAGCAACCTGGGCCATGGAGCTGAAACTCTCTGGATCTTAGTTTTCTCATCTACAAAATGGGAAGAGCGTTACTTGTGCTGTTACACATTATTGTTGGAAGAAAGTGGTTTTTTTTTTTTGGTTGGAAACAGTAAAGTATGGTATTAATGAGCTATTATTATTATTCCATTGCTGGACCTTATTTATCCCTTTTGATACCAGAAAGTTCTTCCCCGGGGCTAACTAAAATTCCTCTTGCTACATACAGCCTAAGAGAATACTTTCGAGAAGAACTATGTTTGTGATTATTAGGAATAAGGATGAAGAGCACTTATTTTTAACTATATGTAATAGTGGTACTTCTTTCCTATGGGATGCTGAGCCTCTTCCGGGCACGGAACATGCCCCAGCCAAAACATATGTGCCACCAGACACACTCCATGGGATGGCCAGTGTTCTACACTGTAAACCTCTGCCACAGGTCACGTGTGTATCCAGCCCTGTTTTCCTTAGGAGGAACTGGCTTTTTTCTCATCTCTCTCAAAAAGGCCCCCAGGGCCAGGAACAATCTAGGTGTCACCAGTCTCTAGTCTAGCCTCCCCTATTTCTAGGCTCAAGCTGCTGTAATCATCTGCTCACCTCCTGTGGACCACCCTTCCCCTTCTTTCATGGGAGAACTCAAAGCTTTCCATGCCTATCCACCTCATTGAGCTCATCTCTTGCAGTATACTATGCTTTCCCTACTCTGCAGCTAAATAGGTCTCTTAAGTGTTCCCCATGTCCTTCCAATGAACCTCCTTCCTTCCTCTTAGTAAGAATTACTAACTCTTTGCATTCTACTAATATATCTTGTCCCTTCCATCCATTCAAGTTTTACCCATCCCCATTTCTCCCCACTCCAGGGGTGGGGAGCCTGAGACCTCGAGGCCACATGTGGCCTTCTAGATCCTTACGTAAGGCAGGCCACAGGTTCCCCACCCCTGCCTAGACCTTCCTAGATAGAACTGTCCACTTTCACAGCTAAACTCAATCACAGCCTACTCCTCTCCCTCTGCCTCCTCCTGTCTGTGTCCAATCAACTCCCAATTATCCATATTCTTCCTGGAAAACAGGAAATCTTGAAGCTCTCGCCAGTAGGGCTGGGGTGGAGACAAGGCTGTGGCAGCTTGGCCCTGCCTCCTTAGATAACATCGCCCTGCTGTCTGTTTACTCTTGCTGCTTGCCTGCTGCCCGCTGCCCAGCAGAAGCTGGAAGGGAAAGACTTTTGACAATGCCTCCCTCCCCACATTCGGGATCAGCTATCAGGCGCAGCCTTTTAAACTCAGCCAGTGAATTACTTCCCTTGATCCGGGATTGTGAGTTTAAAGAAAGATAGAGAGACTGCTAAGAGATGGTGGTGTTCATGTCCAGTATGAAGGAGGGAAGTAGGAGGACTGTTTTGAAGTCCATGAATTCACAGACCAGACACCCCCACAGGAAAATGCACTAAGTAAAATATGTCCCCCAAATAAATCAAAATACTTTTGGATTATCTATTTTTGGCTTTCAGAGTTTAGGGATTATCTATGCTATGATTCTCCCACCTGATGAACATAAATAATTAGGAGTTGACTGCATTCATATGCCTTCTATGAATGCATTTATGTGTAAAGAGGTCTATACTGGCATACCTACCAATAATACCGTGTGTTTTTGTTTTAGCCATTTCAATCGTCTCTGATTGAACGCTTTTGGGGTTTTCTTGGAAGAGATACTGGAGTAGTTTGCCATTTCCTTCTCCAGCTCAGATGAGGAAACTGAGGCAAACAGGATTAAGTGATTTGCCCAGGGTCACACAGCTAGTAAGTGTCTGAGGCTGGATTTGAACTCAGGTCTTCCTGACTCCAGGCCTGGCACTCTATCCACTGGGCCACCTAGCTGCCTACAGAGTTATAACTAAGAATATTTGCACCTGAGGTACCAAAAACCATGACTGGGATATAAATTGTTCCCTCCGCTGGTTTACTACATCACTCTTATGTGAGAGAGAGAGAGAGAGTGTGTGCGTATGTGTGCATGTGCGTGTGTGTGTGTGCGCATGTGTGTATGAGAACTCCCTGAGGGTAAAGACTGTGTCTCCTCCATAAGGCTTCGGAGTTTCCCAAGGGCAGAGAATATATTTCCTCCATTAAAGTGGATGTCCCCCAAAGGCAGGGCCAAGCCTCCTCACCGCAGATGCTCAACACCTCCCATGGGGTGAGGCCAGTGCTTGCTGTGTGTCTACAGGGGGCTGGCAGACTACCGGAGCCGATGGTGGAAGACACAGAACCAGAACATGGGAGCAGACTCTAGCTCTCCTTGTTCCAATTTGCCTGCCAATGTTACTGTTGGACCTGCTGGCCTGACTGTCCCTCACTCAGACTCCCAGGGACCTGTGTGTACCACAAGCATGTGGGGAGGGGAGCTATGTATCTGGTCACCAACGTGGAAGTTGGTGAGAATGAAAAGGAAGACCCTTTTCTTTATATGCTCTAAGGTGGAGGAGTGTTGGCAGAGGTGGACAAATCATTTATAATTCACCCTAAATTTGCGGCCACACCTCTTTGGCCAGGTCCAGGCCCAGCCCCAAGCCCCGGGGCCAGTCTGGGCAGCCAATCTTGCTGGCAGAGCAGGGCCCATCCCCTCTCACCAGACAGCATGCGGCCCCTTCGGGAGGCCTCAGTCGCCAGGGTGCAGGAGATTTCAATCCTCTTCTCCTGCTCCTGAAGCTGGCTCTCGGGGTCCTGTGGCGCGTCCACCGAGTCGCCCTCGCCCATGGGCACCACGTTCTGCATACTGGGGAAGCACAGACACATACCCACGGAGGGCCAGGGTGATACAGGGGCCCTTCAGGTAACTGTGTCGATGCTTCTGTAGGCGAGGCTCTATGTGTTCCTAACCTGGGGTTCATAAAATTATTTTAGACATTGTTTTGATAGCTATATTCTGATATAATTGGTCTCCTTTGTCATCTTAAGTATTTCATGTTATGCATTTCAAAACATTATCTTAAGAAGGGGTCCATAGGCTTCACCAGACTGCTAAAGGGGTCCAAGACACCAAAAATGTTAAGCTTCCCTGGGGTAGAGGGAATTGGTGAATACGCTTCCCACAGTAACAATCAATCAAACAGCAAACCTTGACTCAGCACCTACCAGGTCCCAGGGCACTGTGCTGGGTGCTAGGATAGCAGTACTAGACTGAAGCAGACCTTGTCCTCAGGGAGTTTCCATTCTACTGGAGGCAAGCTATCCCTAAAGATATATGCTGAAGGGGAAAATAGCTGGTGTGTTCCTCCAACACCATTATCTGAGTGAAACCAGGTTAAAATGAACAAGGGCTGTCTTAAGGAGAGAAAGGACTCCCAACAGCGCAATGGGAGAGATGGGTATACAAGAAAGGGACGTGGGATGATTATGGGCAGATAGTCCAAGTGTGAGCTCTTGGTCTCTGTTAGCACCAGCTGACAGAAGCCACGGCCTTATCTCCTCCTAGCTCCCTGGCCCCAGAGCCAGGCAGGCATGGAGCCTATACCAGAGGCAGTAGCCCCAAGTGGGCCTCGAAGGCACTGCCCCCCAGAGTTCCCTGGTAGTACTAAGGGTGAGGACGGGGAGAGAACGGGTGATGCCGCCTCCTCCCACCCCCAACCCTAGTCACCTGGATTTGGCAATGAGAGTTTTGATCCTTTCCACCTTTTTCTGCTTCTCCTTTATCTCTTCTGGGCTCAGGGGTGTTTCTGGCTCCAGCTCAATGTACCGCTCAGGGATGAAGACTTTGTCGGGTGTGGAGAGCTACGGGGGTAAAGATGCAGTCATTACCAGTTGCTCCCCGTCCTTGGCCCCCAAGAGGGGAGGCAAGAGTTTCTTCTTACCTCCTTGGTGATGTCCACGTCATAGTGCTGCGGTTCCAGTTCCATTTTTCGAAGTCGGGCAATCTCTTCCTGGGGAGTCTCATAGGCCTGCCCACCGGGCTCCTCTGCCCGAAGTGCCGCCTCCAAGTTGGAGATGTCCGCCTCATGGATACTGCGGTGACGGCGCACCTGGGAGCCAGCAAAGCCATGGCCACTTGGGGCCTATGTCCCCCCTGCCCTGCCCCTCCTCTGTCATCCACCAGGTGTGACTCTCCTAGTCACCCTGGTAAGGATTTTCCCTCCTGGTTATTAAACTCTAAATTCCACTTCTCAACCCTCTTCCAAAGTCTTTCACAATCTGGCCCCATCATACCTAAACAATCTCCTCTCTCACTTTTTTCCTACTACCTTCTGGAATAGGCAGGTTGGCTTTTCATGGTCCCAAAAAGAGACCTTTCCTGTAACATTGGGCAAATCACTTAACCACCATGGGCCTCAATTTCCTCATCCGGAAAATGATTGGGCTGGACCAGATGACCTCTGAGGTCTCTTCCAGCTCTGGAACTAGGTTCCTACAATCCCCTTCTAGCTCTGAAAACTCATTCGTGCCCTTTCCCCTGGATAGAATACAGTCTTCTCCTGCCTGTCTAAATCACATCCATCCATCATGGCGGCCCAGCTCAAGTCCCATTTCCTCCAAGAAGCCTTCCCTAATAACTCTGGCCAACACTGGCCTCCCTTCTCCCTCATTGTCCCTAGGACTCACCACATAATGTTGTTCCTTGACTCTATTTTGCCTCATATCAAACTCTAAATGTCTCACATGAGTGTCCTGTCTTCCCAAATACATTGCAGGCTCCTTGAGGTAGAAACCATATCTTATATTTTCTTCTCTATTCTTTCTCCATAATGCCCAGCATGGTGGTGCCTTACATCTAGCAGGCCCCTTGCAAAGGCTTGTTGAATTGAACTCTATTTAAAGTGGCCCTTCCAGGCACCCCAGTAAGGCCTCTCCCAGGCATCCCAGTGAGGAGCTTCCCACCCTTTCCCCAACAATGCCCACTGGCCGGGGCTGGCCGTGCCCCGGGAGCAGGGGAGTCTCACAGCCCCCTATGCCCATGGGGTGGCTGGGGGAGTTTTACCACTTTGTAGGAGGGTCGGGCAGTGGGGTCAGGGGATGGGCCAGCTGGGAGTTGTAGGCTCCGACGTTTCTCCTTCATGGAGCTGCTCTGATGCCGCCTCATGCGGTCGATCTGCTCCTCCACACTCATCTTGGCCTTCGCCTCGTTGGGAAACATTGCACTCTTGGGACGCTCCTGCTGGGAGGGGGGGTGGGGGTGGGTGTGTGTGTGTGTGGAGGGGAGGGGGAGGTGCTGGAGGCTCCCTTAGTTCCCTCACCCACCCTCTGCCATTCCCGATTCCTGCCTTGGCTCAAGTCACCTCCTTCAGAGAGCCTTCCGGGATTGATCCCATCAACCTCTAATTCCACTCCAATCACTGTGTTATTCTGCATCCCTGAATATGTTTGCATTATGCTCGCCTGCACTTTGGAAAAATTCTCCGGAAACTTTCCCACATCTTTTTAGAATGGCAGAGTTGGAAGAGACCCCCCAGAGGCCATCTAACCTACCTCCAGGAGGAATGTCCTCTAAATCCTCCCAGACAAGAGGTCCATCCAACCTCTGCTTGGACAGCTCTACTTACTGATAAGGAAGGCCCTGGTTGATCACACGCATCTTTCCAGTCTCCCTCATCAGACTAGCAGCTCCTTGAGGGTAGCAACTGAGTCCCCACCCCTTCCCAACAGGCTGTGAGCTCCCCAAGGATGAGGACTAGAGCAAGAGGTGGAAATGACAGAGAGGCAGACTTGCTAACGGACAGATCTGTCCAAAAGTGAATGGGCTACTGCACCCTCCTGCCTTCTCTGGAAGATCACTTGCCGGCTGTGTGGCAGAATGGAGCCGTACTACATGACCTGTGAGGTCCCCTGCAACTCTGAGGCTCTCTGCCCATCTCTGCCCATCTCCTCAGAAGCTCTGTAAAGGAAGGAACTTTGTTTCCTTTCTCCTGTTCTCTCCTTCCAACACCTCGCATGATGCAGAAGAGGGAGAGCGATAGGTGTTGCTGACCCAGGCGTTAGCTGGGTATTACGTGGGAGGGAGCAATGAAAAGGGTGCTGTACTTATAGTCAGAGGACCTGAGTCCCAATCCTAGCTGCCACTTAGGCTTGTTTAACCTTGGGTAAATTGCTAAACCCTCTAGCCTCAACTGCCTTATCTGTCAAATGAAGTGGTTGGACTCAGTGACCTCTAAGGTCCCGTCCAGCTCTACATCCCTGATCTTATGGTTCTTGAGTTCTGCTTTCCCTCCCCTTCCTTCATCCCTGTGTGTCTGCCAGGTCAGGTACTTACCCGGGAGAGTGGTCCATTGGGAAGCCCACTGGCACTCCTCCTCACCACCGCTGATGGTGCTACCTCCTCATCAGTGGGTGACTTTGTCCGAGGGGGCACAATGCCAACTGAGAAGAATTAGAAGGGGAGAGTGTTCAACAAAGAAGGGTAGCTTGATGAGGGAGCTCGGGGGGACAGCAGGATTTCCCAGAGGCAGAGGGAAGAGGAAATCAAGGGCATCCTTAGATCTTTTCAAAGTCCCAAGAGCCAGACAAGAGACAGGATAGGCCAGTGTTTGTATCAAACTCATATAGAAATAAGTGCGTGTTAACTTAGAAAACCACAAATTAACATTATCTATGTTGTATTTTCATTTATCTTGTTAAACATTTCCTGATTACATTTTAATCTGTTTCTTCTGCAAATGGCTATACCTCTGGGATGAGAGACCATATAGTATATAGGCTATACCATACTACATATCACAGCACACCATACCACACACCACACCACCACTATAGGAGGACAGTGAGGCCTTCAAAGATTCAAATCTGGATCAACCTCTGAAAACCCAGAAAATATCACCCCAGACAAAAATAAAAACCTGGAACAGCTGAACTAGAAGAAAGATGGGGAACAGCAGTGCAGCAGCCAAGCAAATGGGTCCCCTGGTGCCTCAGCAAAAATAAAGGAAGCAGCACTACAAAGGGCACCGGGCTGATAAGCACCCTGCAGCATTCATCTGAAAGGAGCTGAAGAAAGCAACCTAGAGTTTTCCTAAAGTCCAAGCCTTGCTGATTCTAGCCCAACTCCAGGTAAGCTGTCAGAACCCTACAGCCTCCAACTGTCAACCAGGAAGAGATCCTGAAGCCCAGGTGGTACAGCAGGCAAACACCAACACCTGGACCTCCGAGTGCCTCAGTGAGGGCAGGAGAACCGGGGGAGACTCACTCAGACAACCACCAGATGCCTCAGCACTCTATCACAAAGGAATCTCCCATTGCATTAGCAGAAATGAGGGAGGCGGCACTGGAAGGGGCCCCAGGCAGATAAACACCCGCAGCACCCATCTAAAAGGAGCTGAAGAAAGCTAAAGGAAAGGAAAAGCAGGCAACCTAGAATTGCCTCAAAGTTCCAGCCTTGCTGATTCCAGCCCAACACGAGCTGCCAGAACCCTACAGCCTCCAATTGCCAACATAAGAGGCCCCAGCACACAAAGCCAGTGACCAAGACCTAGGCTCCCAACACAAGAAGCTTGGGTCAGTACCCTCTGTGCCCCAGCAGGGAGAGCTCAATCTCTTTAAAGGCCAGGGAATAAAGAAACCATGAGTAAAAAGAAACATACCATAGATTCATATTATGAGAAGAGTGAAGATCAAGACAGAAATTCTGAACATTGTCAACAAACCCATGTGTCTGCAACATCAAAAGGAAATATGAACTGGTCTGAATTCCAAAAAGCCTCCTTAGAAGAGCTCAAGAAGGATTTTAAAAGTCTAACGAGAGAGGTAGAAGAGTCCTTAAAAAATACAATTGGCCAATTGGAAAAAAAGTACACTGAAGAAAACAAGTCCCTAAAAAACACAATTGGCAAACAGGAAAAAAAGTACACTGAAGAAAACAAATCCCTTAAAAATACAATTGGCCAATTGTAGAAGGAAGTACAAAAACTAACAGAAGAAAACAATCTGTTAAAAACTAGAATTGGACAAATGGAAACTAATGACTCTATGAGAGAGCAAGAATCAGTCAAACAGAAACAAAAAAATGAAAAAATAGATGAAAACATAAAATACCTCATCGGTAAAACAACCACCTGGAAAATCATCCAGGAGAGACAATTTAAAAATCTGTATTGAAAATCATGATGAAAAAAAGAGCCTGGACAGTATCTTTCAGGAAATCATAAAGGAAAACTGCCTGGAAGTCCTAGAACCAGAAGGTAAAATAACCATAGAAAGAATACACTGCTCACCACCTGAAAGAGATCCCAAATTGACAATGCCAAGGAATATAATAGCAAAATTCCAAAATTACCAGATGAAAGAGAAGGTGCTGCAAGCAGCCAGAAAGAAACAATTTAAATATGGAACCACAGTCAGGATTACACAGGACCTTGCAGCTTCTACATTAAAAGACTGCAAGGTATGGAACATGATATTCCTAAGGCAAAGGAGCTTGGATTGCAGCCAAGGATCAACTACCCTGCAAAAATGAGCATGATTTTTCAAGGAGGAGATGGATATTCAACAAATAGGGGACTTCCAAACCTTCCTGATAAAAAGACCAGAGCTCAACAAAAAATTTGATCTTCAAGTACAAGATTCAAGAAAGACATAAAAAGGTAAATGGGACAGAAAGATACAAAATGTTGTTAATAAGGGCGGACTGTTTACATCCCTACAAGGGAAGATGACACTTGCAACTCTTGAGAACTGTATTGTTATTACACCATGTTAAAGGAGTATACATAAAGGGGTGGATATTAGTTGACTTTGATGTAATGATAAAAAAAATCTAATCAAGTGGGTTAAATGGATCCAAGTAAGTGGATTAGTCTGATCTTAGAAAATGTACTGAGAAAGGAGGAGGCAGACAAGGGTAAATTACATTACAGGAAAAGACAGAAAATCCTATTACAGCAGAGGGAAAGAAGGGAGGGGGTGAGCATTGTTTGAACCTTATCTCATCAGATTTGGCTCAAGAAGGGAATAACATAATCAGTTAGGTATAGAAATCTAACTTGCCCTATAGGCAGTAGGAGGGAAAAGGGAAAGAAAAGGGAGGGGGGATAGAAGGGAGGGAGAAGCAGAAGGGCAAAGGGGAAGAAAAGGGAAAGGGATAATAGAAGGGAGGAGAGACTGAAGGAGGTGGTGGTCAAAAGCAAAACACTAGTGAGGGGGGGAAAGGAGAAAGAAGAAAGAAAAGCATAAACGGGGGGGGGGAAAGGATAGAGAAAAAGACACAGAAAGTAATCATAACTGTGAAAGTTGAATCACTATCTTTTTTTTTTCTCTTCTGTTGAGTTTTGTTTCTTCTTTCTGATGGTTCCTCCTATTGGTTTTAATTTTTACTTACAACTTCACTAATGTGAAAATATGTTTAATAGGAATATAAATGTATAGCCTATATCAGATTGTGTGCCGTCCTGGGGAGAGTGGTAGGGAGGAAGGGGGAGAAAAATTTTCAACTCAAAAGCATATGGAAGTGATTGTTGATAAATCAAAATAAATTAATAATAATAAAAAAAAAAGATTCAAATCTGCCCAAGGTGAAGATGAAAATCCAGAAATCTTGACTCCCAAACCACTCATCTCAACAAAATGCTTCCTCATCTTGATGCAGGGGTGGAAGTCCCAGGGAATTATATAGCTGAGACATACCTTTATTAAGAGCTGCCTGCTTCTCGGCCTCTAGTTCTTGCCTGGTGGGCGTGAGGCTGATGTCTCTGGGAGGATCCAAGGGAGATATCTGGTGAGGGTCCTTCTTGCCCTGCTCGTAGCTACCCTTTGGCTGGGGAAAGATGACAGAAGAGCTCAGGAGAGGGCAGGCCAATGGCAAGGTGAAGGTCCTACACTTCTCATTCAGTACCATTCTTCTCAGTATCTCCTTTAAAGCCCACTGAACATCCCACCTGTGTCCTGGGAGAGAAACAAGGACCACTAGCACATCTTGGGATATAATGGGAGACTCTGGCCTCTGGGGGGCTTCTGAGTCAACAGTCATCCCGAAATATAGCTGATACTCTTATTTATGGTATTACAGGGAGAGGCTGGCTAAGGAGGGGGATAGTGCACCGAGATGTGAGAAAGGACCTTTCAGGATTCCATCTTGGACTTGAGTCAACAGTGGCCAATGGGGCATCCTTAACAGGATCCCAGGAAGGTGAGCGACTTTCAGCTTATGAGCATAGAACATAGGCTCGTAGAACTCTTTAGGGGATCATGGGATTGCAGATTTAGAGAGGGGGAAAGACCTTAGAGGTTACCTAGTCCAATTTCTTTATCTTACAGTTGAAAATACTGAGGCCCAGAGAGATTAAATAATTGTCCGATGTGACACAGGTAGTACTTGGCAGAGCTGAAACTAGACTGTAGGTGTCCTGACTTCAAGTCTACTATACTATATTATCTCTCCAAAGCCTATTCAGATCCCTGAAGGGGGCTCCAGGTAAGAATGAGAAGCTGGAAAGGGTGGTGGAAAAGATGATTACTTAAGTACTTATTGCTTGGAGAGAGATTATGCCTGGGGGACCAAGGCTGTCTAGGATGGTACCACAGACAGACACTGGTATCCTTTCTCCACTGGCTGTCTACCAGTCAGTGGTACAATACCACCAACCTTGGGCTTCAAGTGGTAAGGGGTGGGGAGCAAGGAGAGAGCTCATTTGCCATTCTGTCCAGAGAGGACAAAGGCAGGGAAGGGGGGACCTAGGTAGTTCTCTGGCCTGTCTCTCTTCTTACTCCAGAGAGGGCTGTGTACAAATTCAGCTGGGCAGGAAGCCCAAAAGAAATGAAGCTGTTGAAAAATTAGAATAAAGAGGGGAGAAAAAAATGACTCTGTTCCCTATTGCCTTCTCCACCCTCATCCTGGTTCTTTTCCCCATTTGCACCCCCTTCCCTTTCCCCTACCCACCAGGGAGTGCAGAGAGTGGGTACCTGGCCCCTGGCTGTCTCGCCACTTCGGTGCCAGGAGGGAGAGTTGGGGTGTGGCCAGAAGCGGCTTTCACTAGGGAGCGGAGGGACTGTTGGAGGAGACTCCAGGGGGACATACGCTTTGGGAAGGGGAGGCCGAGGAGGGCCAGGTTCCTGAGGCAGAGAGGAAGCCAGAGTGTTATGAGCAAGAGCAGCAGCTGAGAAGAGGACAGAAGAGAGTGTTAGTGGAACCATGGAACCACAGAAAGTTAGACCTAAAAGGAACCTTGCTGTTACTGAGGTTCAGTCCTATCCAACTCTTCATGACCCTGTTTGGGGTTTTCTTGGCAGAGATACTGGAGTGGTTTGCCATTTCCTTCTCCAGCTCATTTTACAGATAAGAAAACCGAGGCCCGTGACACTGAGGTGAACTGACTTGCTGACACTTATGGCCAGTAGGTGTCTGAGGCCAGATTGGAACTCATGGAGATGAGTCTTCCTGGCTTTGGGCCTAGCCCTGTATCCACTGCATCACCGAGCTGCCCCAAAGGGGCCTTAAACACCAACTAGTTCAACCTCCTCATTTACTAGTGAGGAAACTGAGGCCCAGAGAGGTTAAAGTCACTTTCCCAAAGTCACAAAGTAACTTTGTAGAAGGAAGACCCACCACTCACTTTCCATGACATCACACTGCCTCCCATTAGATGACAGGTATGATGTCCTAGCAAAAAAACCCAAAGAAACAAAAAACCCCAAAAAACCCAGACCATCATCCCTATTTGACAAGTCAGCTTCACTTTTGTCCTGGCATGCTAACAAAGTGTCTAGTCTAAAATTCCCTCTCTGGCATTCATACCTTCTTCTATCTGATCCCACCCCATCCATCCAGACTTTTCTCTCATGACTCCTTAATAAAATCATAATAATGGCCAATATTTATGTAGCGCTTTATGGTCTGCAAAGATTTTCACATAAAAGATATCATTTCAGCCCCTACAATGACTCTGTAAGAGACAGGGATCCACCATTTTACCCAGAGAGTGTAAGTGGCCAGGCCCTGATCACACAGATGGTAAGCAGCAGAGAGATGAACTGAGCTCAGGTAGGCCCAGCACCTGTTCCGTGGGTGCCTCATCTTCATCCCCATCTCTGAGCTGTTTTGATCATGTGGAATGTCCTCCCCTTTGCTCCTCTGCCTTTCCAAATCCTGGCTGTCCATCTCCTCCACGTCCTCCATGAGACCTTCTCTGATGCCTCCTATCCAGATAGGTCTTTCCCCTCTTCTTCTTCCCAAGCATGCATATGCAGCCTCACACTTAATCACGTCCAGCCTTCTACTGTTCTCTGATTGCTTCTCGGGATTTAAATCTTCATCTTTAAACTGTCCCGAGGGTATTTTATTTCTTTGTAACCCTCCAGTGACTACCAACCAGAGTGTTAAGGAAGGCAAAAGGTGCTGACTGATCACATCGAAGCTTCCTAGACCCTCTCACCCACAGAAGCTCTGGATCTCAATTCTGGTCAAGGTACCAAGGTACCAACATGCTTTGCTTCTCAAGTTGGTGCTCAGGAGTACCATAGAACTCAAAGCCATCAGGAAAGTGCTCTCCCTAGGAAGGGATCTGAGTAACGGATGGAAGATTAAGAAAGGTGAAGTTGAAATACAGAGAAAAGAACACAGGATAGGTGGGGCTAGCGGAGTATGGCAAGGAGAGACAACTTTAAAGAGGTTTAAAGGAATATGTCTCAATGCTTAAGAGGGATTAGAACAGATGGGTAATTTATGCAGCTAGAAGATTTCCTCTCCTCCCTTCCCCTTCCCTCCCCAATTGCTGAGATTCCATTTTTTTTTCCTTACCTCATGAGGCCCGGGCTTAGTGGGAGATCCCTGGGAGCCAGACACCATCGAGAACGGGCTCAAGGGGCTGGTGAGGCTGGCTGAGCTGAGGGGGCTTGCAGGGCTATTGGAGCTGAAAGTGGCTGAAGGGCCAAGCCCTCCTTGGGAGAAGAGAAGAGGAAAGAGGTAAGAATTGGAGAAGGTGAGAGAGGGAGCTGTTGTAAAAAGGCTGGACACATGGGCCCAAAGCCAGCGCTTGGAGCATTTAAAGGGATAGGTTTGCCTGTCTCTCCTAAAGAATAACTTGAGAATAGTGGAAGGGTCAATACAGTGAGCTAGGGTCACAGAGGGAACAGTGCTGTCCCAGGGATGACTGAAAAACAAAAACATAAAAGCAAAACACCTAGCCCAAGGTTCCATTGGAATAGGGTAAGAAATGAACCAGAGGGGGAAACTTGTACTCTTTGCATCTTTTTCAGGAGAAGGAGAAGGAATTATGGGAGCCTCAGCCCTTAGATATTCTGCTTGGGCCATCTGGGAGTGTCCCTCACCTGTTTGGGGGAGATTATTCAACTCTAGGGAAAAGGGGAAAGCTCCAGGGCCCTTAGAAGGCATTGGTCCCAAATGAATGGTGAAAAACCAGGAGGCCCCTATGCCAGGGCAGGAAGTCAAGGGCACCATAAAGATGAGGCTCAAGCTGGGGAATGCCAAGGGTCAGGGTCAGGTCAGTCAGCTGAGGGGATGAGTGCCCACCTCGGTGCTTGGCAGTATCTGTGCCCCGGGATGGGTTGTTCTTCCGAAGGCCCTCCATTACATCCTGGATCCTCCAGATCTCCTTTTGGATTTGCCGGTTAAGGACCTCATTCTGAAAAAGCCATGGGCATAAAGGCAAAGCAGCCAACTGTGAGTCTCCCTCATCCAACGTTCCCGTCCTTCCTCAGCTCTCCAGTCCCAGCCTCCGGTCAACTCATCCAAGATCCCTTGATCACCCCCTTCTCCTTTCAGTCCTTAAGCCTAGGCCTGGGAGCAGGCAGGAGCCTCCTGGTTCTCCAGGGTCAAACACCAAATCCTCTATTTGACTTTATTTACATTTCTCCATAATCTCCAGTTTTCTTTCACTTTGCTCCTCTCCACTTACTCCATGGTCCAACTTCACTGGGTTTCTCATTTTATCTTGCACACAGAGTTCCATCTTTTGACTTCATGTCTTTGACTGACTGTCCCCCATGCTTGGCTATGCCCACAATGTCTCCTCACCTCCCTGGCTTCCCTTAAGACTCAGCTCAAAATCCATCTTCTGCAGGAAAATTTTCCTAGTATACCAACTGGCCCATAGCAACGCCTTCCCCCAGAGACTTCCTTCAATTTGTTGTTCAGTCCATTAGTCATGTCTGACTCTCTGTGACTCCATTTGGGGTTTTCTTGGCAAAGATATTGGAGTGGTTTGCCATTTCCTTCTGCAGCTCATTTTACAGATGAGGAAACTGAGCCAACAGGGTTTAAGGGACTTGCCCAGGGTCACACAGCTAATAAGTGTCCGAGGCTGGATTTGAACTTAGGTCCTCCTGACTCCAGGCCCAGCACTCTATCCACTGCGCCACCTAGTACATACTGTATGTACTCTCTCAAATTAGCATGAAAGCTCCTTGAGGGCAGGGACCCTTTGTGACTTTCTGTGTATCTGTAGCTCTTAGCACAAAGCTTGGCATACAGCAAATCCTTAACAAATGCTTGGGGTCTGTCTGACTCTCAAGGTGGGGGTAACAATGTAGCTCTTGGCTGGATCATCATCCTTCCCAAAGGCAGCCTCCTCCCCACTCAGCATCGTCTATAAAACAGCCTCCCTTGGAGCGCACTGGAGAGTGGTGAGTGAGGAGACAGAGCTCATGAGTTATAGGGAAAGTTGCTCTGAACAATCAATGGAAAGGGGCTCAGATGATGTTACTGTGAACATTCGGAGCAGACTTGGCACCGAGGTATTTAGCCCTAGAATCGAACCTGAGGATTCCCCAGCCTAGTCTGACTCTACCATAACTAAAATTAGGAAACTGAGATGCAAGAAATGAAATGATTTACCTAAGGTCTTCTAGCTCAGTGACAGACCCTCGATTTAAACCCAGATTTCTGACCCCAAAATCCAGTGCCATTCCCATGATGCCACCCTGTCTGTAAGCCACTGAGTCCCACAAGAGCAGTATTCAGACCTTCACCTCCAGTTTACTGTATTCCCCCACATTCATCTCTTCTAATAATAGCTGATCACATTTCCCTAGCCCTATATTTACAATAATCCTGGGAGATTACATACACACTATTTTTTAGTATTCATAATAATAGCTAGCATTTATATAGTGCTTAAGGGTTTGTAAAGTGCTTTACAAATACTATCTCATTTGATCCTCCCAACCCTGGGAAGTAGGTATATTTAGTATCCCTATTTTACAGATGGGAAAACTGAGGTAGACAGAGGTTAAGTGACTTGCCCAAGGTCAACTACAAGTGTTTAAAGCCAGTGAACTCAGGTCTTTCTGACTTGAAGTTCAGTACTCTTATCTACTGTACTACCAGCTGCTTCTAATTTAATCTAATAATTTACATTTATATAGTACTTGAAGGTTTATAACGGGCTTTTCTCACAGCAGCCCTATGAGGTAGGTAGTGTCAGTGTGCTTAAGCCCAGATGAAGAATCTGAGATCAAGTACCTTGCTCTCAGGGTGATTCAGTTCCTAAGAGTCCAAAGCAGGAATGAATCACAGGCCCCTCCTCCTTCCAAGTGGAGGGCTCCTCCCCCTCTATCACACTGCCTTCCTACAGAAGAGTCAACCCAGACTACAGGGCTAGTGGCCAAGGCCATGGCCAATGCATATTTAAATATCTCAAGAATTAGATGCAGTGGTGGTTTGTGGGTTGGTTTTTATTTTCATTTTCACTGTTTATAGGGTACCTCACTATGGCATTGTAGGCCTGCTCTTCTGAAGAGGTCATGACTCACTGGTTCCCTAATTAACCAGCTCCATAGTAGGAGTGGAGATTAGGACCAGGGGAACCACAGGTAAGCAGAGAGAGATGGAGAGGGGGGCAGAGTTTGTTAGAGGGTGAGAGATATGGTTTGCAAAGCTAGCTAAGGAAAATGTAGGAGTCTTCATGCAAGACAGACAGTGCTACAAAGCAACCAGATGCCCTCCAAGCTAGCCTACAAAGAAGCCAAACAGATAAATGTTTCTTCTGTTCTTAAATTCTTCAAGAAAGGAGGTTTCACAGTTCCTTCCAGTACTTGCCTAGGTTTTAAAAACCTTGCATCAGGAAGTCTTATCTCTAACCTGAATGCCTGCCTCTCATCCTCTATTCTCTCTGTTGAGATGGAGATCTGGTCATCCTTAAAGGCCATCCAGACTGGAAGCCTACAACTATCTTGCCCCTCAGCCTTCTCTCTTTGCCTCAGAGAGTTTCCTCTTCCTTTAATCTCCTGGGCTTTAAGGCAAATGAGAAATCTGACAAAGTCTCTTTTGCCCTGGATTGAAGAGGCCCTGGCCAGACCTCCCTCCCTCCCCCCCACCTATCCTAGGCCCTGCTCACCTGGATGTCCAAGTTGAGCTGCTCCCAAAGGTCATCATGCAGGGCAGAGACCTCCCCCTCTAGAGTTTCATACTCTATCGTGCTGTTAGTCAAAGCCTGTAGCAAGTGGGGAGGAGAGGATGGCTGAGAAAGCCTCATCACCAACACGTTCCCCTCCCCCACTCCAGTCCTGGGAAGCAGGAGCCAGGTGATCCAGAGATGGAGGCCAAAATGAGAAGCTAGGGGGTGCTGGGATGCCCATGTTGGGCACAGAAAGTCCTTGGAGGCACATGAAGAGCAAAAAGGAAAAGGCCCAGGAAACAGAAACCCTTGTGTTGGTTAAATCATGGCAGGAAATAGGAGAGTCCTTTCTCCTTCCCCTCCCCCCCCCCCGACACCCCTATATACAACCTCTAGCAATAGAACCAGAAATCACTCCTCCCCCACCAGAGGATGTTAGTTGGAAATAAGGGCTTAAAAGTAAAAAGAAATTAAAACTCTCCTTCAGCCCAAGCATGTGGGTGGGCAGGAAGAGGTTAATTCTGTGCCCTTCCCCCTCCCCAGGCCTGCTCATTCCAGTTGGCTAGAAAGCAAAGAAACTAGGCAGAGAGAAGGCAACAAAGAGGAGGGCCTGTTAGAAAATTGTGCCCCAGCCAGGAGGAGGCTTCATTCCCTGGAGTCATGGAATCAACCACTGTGGGGGAAGAGGGGGTAACCTCAGCCCTCATCTCGTCCAACCCCACTCCACCTCCGGATGAGTCCCAAAGTCTACCTGGTTAGTGGCAAAGGGGATGATTTCATCTATTTCACTGTCCATAAACTATATGCCTGTTACTCATTTACAAGGCTACCATTTACCACAGGCCAGAAGGGGATGCCCTGTTCATCACCGTGGGTTTGCTAAAAGGCTGAATATCTGGGAGCTGATGGGGAGAACTGCTCCTCCCCTCCCCCAGTTACCGTAGTGGCCTGGGACAACTCGACCCGAATGTTGATCAGCTGGTTCTGCAAGGATTCCTTTTTATGTAGTAGCTTCTCAGGATAGGAGGGCTGGCTCCCAAACATCTCCATCTCCTGGTGGGTGCCCATCAGAGCACTCTCCAGGCTCTCCTGCAAACGGGGAGAGGAAGGGTGATGATGAGAAGTGTTGGATCCCCCCTACAGGACAATGAGGCTGGTGCCATCTGGTGCCATCATGGGGATTTGACCAGCTTACTCCAGGAAAGCTTCAACCCGCCCTGTTCTCCCTGGGCCACTGGGGATGAGCGCTCAGTTAAAGGTATCATAGAAACAGTCGTTCCTCTGTTATGGATGAATGGAGATGGCAAACCACCTCTCTGGCCCATTCCATCGATCTCGGGATACCTTCAGGGCCCTCACCTTCTCTGCCCGGAGCTGCTGCACAAGTCGGTCCTGTTCTCTCACCACCTTGTTCTGCTCACATAGCTTACCCAGGAGTTTCTGAGGTCCAGAGAAAAAAGACAGGGAAAAGAAAAGGAAGATGAACAATTTAAATCATGGGATCTGGGGAGCTGAGTTGCCTGGCTCATTCACCAGATACTACCATCCTGCTGAGATGCACCATATCCCCCAGTGCCCTGGACTTTCTAAAACTCTATGGACTCTATAGTTACCTATGCAACAGAGAAATAGAAGGATGGGCCCTTCACTCTGGAAGGGACCCTGCCCAAGACCCCATTGGGAAAGAGGGCACAAGCACATTCCTTAAGTGAGTCACCTAACAACCAAGGAGCTAAGCCTTGATTGTGCCCAGCAGCGCCTTCTACCGTGCCCTGGCGCTCAATCTGAAGTGAGCGGCATAGTAGGAAGAGCACTGGAACAGCAACTGGAAGGCTTGGGTTCTGCCTCTTACTAGCTATGCGATCCTGGGCCACACACTTAACTTCTCTGATCCTCAGTTTCTTCATCTGTAAAATGGAATAATAACACTTGCAGCAGAAGGGTAGCAGAGTAGAGAACATAGAGGTCTGGGCTGGGAGTCGAGAAGGCTTGGGCTGAAGTCCTGTCTTTGCCATACATCAGCTGTGTGGCCAAGGACAAATCACCCACCCCCTCGATGTGACTCTTATCACAGAGGAGTTGCTAATCTCTGTTGGCAGAGAGGGGTTTCTATACCGGGAATTCCCCCTAATTAATCAATGTTTAGGTCCAGACTTCACTACCTCCTTCATATGATTGTAATCAAATGATCACATTTGATAAATCAAAGAGATTACAATTACTGAGACCTAGGATCTTTTGGAATTACAACACAGCGAACAGACCACTAAATTTAGGCTTGGCTCTCTCCTTTCTTCCAAGGATAACTAACATTCCTACAGGACTTTAAGGTTTTTGAAGAACTTTCCTCATAATCCTCTAAGGTAAGTACTATCAGAATTATTATCTTCATTCTACAGATAAGGAAACTGAGTCTCTGAGCAGTTAAATGGCTCAGAGTTACACTGCCAGGAAATATCAACAGCAGGATTCAAACCCAGGTCTCCTGACTTCAAGTCTTACCCATGATGCTATGGCCTGGGGCTTCTAGGCCCCCTAGCCCAGGCCAACTCCCCTGCAGTCTCTCTCCTGGTTTTAATGGCAGCTGAAGGCAGTCACTGATAAGTAGGCTGCCAGTGATGTGGGGGAAGGGGAATTTATTGAGGCATATTCGGCTAAAGGTGGTCCTTCTGCCACACCAAAATATCCCCCTTGCCTCTTTCTTATTTAAATCCTACCCATTGTTCGGGGTCCAGCTCAGGTCCTATTTCTTCCACAAGGCCTCTGACCACTCCAGCTCATACCTCCCTGTCCTTCCTATGACCTTGTAGGCCTCTTAAATACTCTTCACGTGGCATTTACTACATACTGAGAAGGGAAAGGGAAAGGAATAAACATTCATATAGCACCTACTCTGTGTCAGGCGTGGGCAGCTAGGTGGTACAGTGGACAGAGTACCAGGCCTGGAGTCAGGAAGACTCATCTTCCTGAGTTCAAATCTGGGCTCAGACAGTGTGACCCTGGGCAAGCCACTTAACTCTGTTTGCCTCAGTTTCCTCAGCTGTAAAATAAGTTGGCCAACCACTGTAATATCTTTGGTAAGAAAACCCTAAATGGGATCATGAAGAGCTGGAAACAATTGAAACAACTAAACACAACAAAAATGTGCCAGGCACTGTGCTAAATACTTAAAAAAACCCCAACAAATATTGTATCATTTGATCCTCACAACAACCCTGTAAAATAGATGATGTTGTTATGCTGAATTTACAGATGAAGAAACTGAGGTAGATAGAGGTTAAATGACTTGTCCAGGGTCACACGGCACCTGAAGCAGGATTAGAACTCAGATTTTCCTGACTCGAAGTCTGATGCTGTATCCATTGCATCGCTAGTTGCCTCTTATATTAGAGGCTGGTTTATCTTTCCACGTATGCAGTATTGTCTTCCCAGCTAGGATCAGAGTTCTAGTTCTAGAGCACATCTCTAGGTCTAGAGCTAGACAGGACATCTAGTCTAAGTCTCTCATTTCTACCTAGTCTCTGAAGAGGTGCTGGGAAGTTAATTGACTCATCATCTGAGGTCACACAGGTAGTAAGCATCAAAGGTTTAAACTCAGGTCCTCTGACTTCAGAGTCAGTGCTCTTCCCACCGAACCACACTGCCTCCCTTGAAGACTATAAGCTCTTTGAAAGCAGGAACTACAGAGTAAGTGGCCAATAAATCTTGGCTAACTGATTGCTCCCCTCCCCTCCCCTCCCCCACCTCCACAAATCCCACGTTCCATGGTCAGGGAAGGGCCATGGACCTAAGAATAACCCACTCTTCCACCTGTGTAAGACTCAGTGATGGGATCCGAGCCTAAGAGAAGTGTATACACAAAAAAGAATAGGAAGGAAGGAAGAAAAAGTGAGCAGCTGGGTTGGAGGAGGTGAGAAAAGTTGGGTGGGCTGTGTCTGTGACAAAGAGTCCGAGTCAAATGGATGGGAAACCAATGGCAAGAAAGATGGATGGAAAGAGAAACTCCATGGAGGAGAGGGCAGATGAGGGACGACAGCAGGAAGAGCCTGGACTGGACAGAGGAAGCAGGGAGAGCTGCTCTTACATCGGTATCTTGCTCGTTGAACTTGTAGGTATGGACGCCATCCCGGTACACCTCTGGGTAAGAAGGAACCTGTTGGAGAAAAAGCTGGTTACTATGGCAGCGATGATAAGATTGGAGGTGGTGAGGATGCTGACCTCCCAGCTTTCATCCAGCTGTTGTTCAAGGCCAACTTGCATCAGCACCTTTGGCTTCGGCTACAACATCTGGGCTGGAACCGTGCTCTGTTCTACTGGCTGAAGGACTTGGGATAGATTTCTCAGTCTTTGCCTCAGTCCCCATCACTGAGATGGGGACACCCCTGCCTCTTGTTCTCTGAAGTCAGGTAGATTTGGGGGATTACTTAGAGGTGTTAGTCACACTCACTTCTCAGCCCCTCCCCCTGTAATCCCTGCCCCCACCTTTTGAGGTCTGCTGCAGTGCTGAGATGAAGAGAATTCAGAGTGGCATGACTTTGAATGACTCACTTGGGTGGCAGCAGGGACTGTAAGCTGACTGTTTAGGGAAGGGGGTGCTTCTGTTGCAGTGAGTAATGGTAGCAATGTAGGATGAAAATGTTCGAGAGCCAACTCTACTAGACAGAGAACCAGACAGAGCTCAGCCTACGCCCAGAAGTGACAAGAGCTCAGAAGAGATTCTGTGGCTAGGAAGTCAGTCCCACCTGGTGAGAAGGCCATATCATTCCCCTAGGTTCCTGGCATTGGGATGGCTCTGAACAGTCCTATCCAAACCCTTAGCCCAATCTGCTCCTGTCAAGAAGGGAGCAGATTTTCAAAACAGGAGTTCTGGGCAATGAAAGATAATGCCTACCCACCCCCAGAGGCCTGGTGATCCCAGGGCAGCATGAGATGTTGGCATTGTCCAGGTGCTGCATGGATGACTTTGATGGAATGGCAAATGGGCTTTGATGCTCCCCATGGAAGTGAAGAGCACCAGAGCCATGCTAATGTTGAGAAAGGGAAATTGGGCTGAGCGCATTTCAATGGAGATGACACTTGGTAGATGGGAACACAGGGCAGAGGAGGCCCTTCTCCTGGATGGGTTGGTTCTGCCATGCACAAGCAGCTGAAATGACATTAGCAGTGAATGCTGCTAGGCAGGGGTCTTACTTGCATGAATAGCTGGGCCCTGGGGGAAGAATTTTCCACCATTCGGTTCACCATACTGATGAGAGTCTCACTCTCATTCATCTGCAGCAAAGGGAGGAAGGGACAGTTCAGACAGACAAGCACACAAGCATACATACATGACCACACACACACACACACACACAACACACACACCACACACACACTCTTTCTTCTTGTTGCCAGGTTTCCCCACCTATGCCACTTGATGTGACCTTAGGTTTGGTTTAGGAAAAGGGAAAAGTGGCGATCTGTCAGCTTTCTCTCTGGGCATCTAGACACATCCCCTGTGTGGTTCATCTATGTTTCCCTTCTTTTTGTGCTTTCTCTTCCTGAAATTCGTCTCAGGAGATATATCACAGCTACCCTACAACAGGGGCTTGAGGAGGGGCAGGAGGCTACTATACCAATGCAGACAAGGTTCAAACAAACAAACAAACAAACAACAAAAAACCCGCCCCACAAACGTCTTTGCCAGTCTGCCACTCTTTAAGGGCCCCAGTGAGATTCACCAAAGCCACATTCCCTTCCCCATTCCTGTTCTTCAGCTCCCCACTCTGCTCAGTTCAAAGAACACAACGAGGCATTCTGCAAGGTAAAAGAGGCCTGATCTGGCTAAATCCCTTCAGGCTCGCTACCCAAATGGCTGCTCTCCTGAAATACTGAACTAAACCAGAAAAGGGAAAAGCCAAAAACCAAAGCCCTGCTGGACAGACAGGTAGACCTTCCGCAAACAGGTGCCTGGAGCTTTCTTGTGAGATCCCACCCCACCCCCGCTGACTCTACAGCAAAATGACATTGCTAATCACAGTTTCCAGAGCTGGGCCGTTACTGTTGCATCCAGGGAAAGCTTGGATGAGGCTGCAGAGCAAACAAGGAGGCTGAACCAAGCAAGCTATGTTAAAGGGACGACAGAGGCTGATGAGAGAGCAGCTCTGGGCCTTGGAGGGTCATCCAGTCCGGCCCGCCGTATCATGGCTAAGGGTGAGGAGACACAAAATAACACGGAACAGGATCGGGAAATGAGTCTGCAATTAAATGGCATTCTGTTGCTATGAAGAAGAAACTGCAGGCAGGACTCTAATTTTTTAACCTGCTAGATCTCTAAAGTTCAAGGGGCATTAGGGACACAAAAAGGTGAAACGCCAAATTTTTTTTTTAATGGTAAGAAAAGCACATGGATGCCCTCTGCTTGTTTTCAGATTGGGAACATCAGACAACCAATAGGGTAGGAAATGTCTTTGACTGTGTCCCTTTAACGCAATCACTCCAAAGGAGAAGAGAGCGAAAGACAGAGGAGCTTTGTAGGGAGAGGAAGAGGGGAGCAGGCTGCGGAGGCAGCTAGGAGTAGACAGGTTAGGAGAAGCAGGTGAAGAGGTTTTCCCAAGGTCACACAACTAGTTGGTGGCCAAGCTGGGCTTTGAGCCCAGGTCCTGACTCCAAATACAGTGTTCTTTCCATGGAATCACGTAGCTGGGGCTGTAGTCATGGAGAAGTCCTCTTACTTAAGAGATTTATGCCTACCCTTCACATACCCTTTAGCTCTACCCAAACACACATGTGGTTCTCGGTCCCCATTCCAGGGTCTGGAGGAGTTGTATCTGCCTTTCAGCTGAGCAGGCAGAAATGTGAAGACAAATGTTTGCACTAGTCTTAAAAACCATTAGCCCTGGAACTTCTTTCTCTTCTCCAAGACTCTGCTAATAGCCACATTGACTTACCTCATATATGGCCTTTCACTCAACTCTGCCCCTCACCTCTCCCAGTGAGATGTGTTTGTGGAAATGTGGGGGAATTAAGTGAGGGTGATGTTGTTAAAAATTTTTCAGTTGTATCTGACTCTTCACGACCCCATTTGAGATTTTCTTGGCAAAGATATCAGAGTGGTTTGCATTTCCTTCTCCAGCTCATTTTACAGATGAGGAAACTAAGGCGAACAGGGTTAAGTGACTTGCCCAGGGTCACTCAGCTAGTAAGTGTCTCAGGCCAGATTTGAACCCAGAAGATAAGTCTTCCTGAGTCCAGGCCTAGTACTCTATCCACTGGGCCACCTAGCTAACCCTCCTGTCAATGCTTCAGTCCAACTGGGACAAAGATTTTCTGACCCTTCTCTCCCAGCTAGATGAAGTAATAAATCAACAAATTTCTATTAAGCACCTACAATGTGCCAGGCACTGTGTGTACACATACAGATACATGAACAAGGGAAAGCTGGAAAGGGGAAGGAAGGGAGGAAAGCTGCCATCTCCTCTCGGTGGCAAAAAATACCTTCAGAGACACCCAGTGTATGCGCTTCCAGGCATCTGTCGATCTCACTTCTCCTTCTGGCTGACCTCAGGGGAGGAAAGGGTCGGAGATGAAGGAGAGATGCTGATTTCGGAATGGGCGTCAAGAGACTGAGGAGTTCTGGCCCAGACTCACCGTCTATGATACTAAACAATTCACAGGCTCCGTGGATCGGTTTCCCCCTCCTAAGGGGATCCTCTTTGGCTCTCCCTGATTTCCAGGGATGATGTAAGGGGCAATGAGGCAAGAAAAGAGATCATGAGATTCAGACCTGGAAGAAACATCAGGAGTCATCTGGTCCAAGCTCCTTATTTTACATGAGGAAACTGAGGCCCAGAGAGCTTATGAGACTTTCACAGTGGCAGAGCCAGGATCAGAATCCAAGTCTTCTAATCTCTGACTCGGTATTTCCCCCATTACATCTCTGCTCAAAGATCCTAGCTAACACAGTGCCTTGTAAATATAGTAGGTGCTCCAAACATACTTACTAACTTTTGGGAAATACCAGTGAATGTAAAGCATTATTCTAAGCAATCATCTCATCTGCAGGGCAGCCATGTGAAAAGTCGGTTTATGAGAAGCATCTAGGTTGATGGAATAGCCTTTGTCCTAGGACAGGAAGGGCTACAGGAAGGGACATAACTCTCCTCTTGTTGGGTTCTGAAAGGATAGCGCTGGAGGAGAGAGAAGCCCAGGTGTCACATGTTAGAAGGACCTGGGGTCAGGAGTGGGGATAATGCTCTCTCCTTGCAGAATCCCATGCAAGTTCAGCATTCTGGGGCTGGGATCAGAATGGAGGCTTGGGGATTCTCTCTAGGGGATTCAAAGATTTGGAGCTGGGAAAGTACTTAGAGAAATTATCCCTTTAGTCTAGTTGTAATCAAAGTATGGGCTGGAAACCTACCTACCCCAAGACACTTTGAGGGTGTCCACAAGGACAAAATTATTTTCATAATAACACTAAGATGTTTTAATTTCTAATACAGTAAATAACAAAACATATAACCCACATAAACAAAAGCTCTTTGGGAGAAGGGGGTACTTGATAATTTTTAAGAGTATAAAGGGGCTGGCTGTGTGACCCTGAACAAGTCACCTAACCCTGATTGCTTCAACAACAACAACAAAAAAAGAGTATAAAGGGGTCCTGAGACCAAACAATTTGAAAACCACTGATGTATAGTTTACAAATGAGGAAACGAGCCGCGAGAGAGGAAATGATTTGGCCACGGCCCAGCTCCTTTCACTGATGTGGACATGGGAGCATGAGCTCCCAAGGAGCAAGGACGAAGTCCTCTGGATTCTTCTTCATTCCCAGAGCGCCTGAGCCCAGGAGGGGCACAGAGCAGGTGCACATCAACACTTAAGGGTTCTGTGATTTCATTGGTTGAGGAACTTCCTCCAGCAACCAGCTCATAAGCCTTCAAGTCTCAGGTAAAGCCCTTTAAATCTCAACTAAAATCCCACCTTCTTCAAGCAGATTGACCTGATCCCCCTTAATGCTGGCGCCTTCCCTCTGAGATGATCTCTATTTGATTCTGTCTCTCTCTTGTTTGTACGTAGTTGTTTTCATGTTGCCCCCCCATTAGAATTTAAGCTCATTCAGGCAAGGGACAGTTTTCACTCTCCTGTTCATTCTTGGTGCTTAGTACAATGCTTGGCACATCGTAGGCACTTTTCAACCCCTTTTCAACTCTGTAAGGGCAGTTAGGTGGTATAGCAAATAGAGTGCTGGAACTGGAGTCAGGAAGAACTGAGTTCAAATCCAGCCTCAGAAACTTATTAGCTGTGTGACCTTGGGTAAGTCATTTCACCCTATTTGCTTCAGTTTCCTTATCTGTAAAATGAGCTGGAGAAGGAAATGGCAAACCACTCCACTATCTTTGCTGAGAAAACCCCAACTGGGGTCACCAAGAGTTGGACGCGACTGAAAAATGACTGAACAGCAGCATCAGTTTCAACTTTGTTGATAGTCTTCTGGAGCTGCTATCCCCTCTAGGGATGCCCCTTTCTGAACTTAGTTAGGCCTGTCTTTGATAGACCATGCTGAGTCAGTGCTGAGCAGAGAGGTTAAGCAAATTGAAGTATCTCTAGAAGGACCTACCAGGGCTTGCCTGCCTCTGGCATAGGTTTCCAGAAAAGAAGTCCATCACCAAACCAGGAAGGACCTCCAAGGAATGTTTGGCTGGATAAGATGTTCCATCAATACTTGTTAAATTGAGCTAAAGACAAGAAGAGTGGGTCTCATGATCTTCTCAGCCATAAGAGGCAGGGAGGCACCTTGGGTGTCAGGACCCTTAAGTCTCAAACCTACTTCTGCCAAACTTGGCCTTAAACAAGATGCTTAATTTCTCTGGGCCTCAGTTGACATATTATAGAGTTCACCCTTCCTGGAATGTTTTAAAGACCTGAGATTTAAGCCAGTGTGATTTAAATCACACTCTCCATCAATATGGACTGAAGCTCCACAAACCTAAGCAGACGGCCTTTATGAGCTGCGGTAGTCAAAGGCATTCATTGTCCAGTGGCCAGTATTATGCAATGAACTTAGCCAGGCTGGTCTCCTTTCTCTAGACCTTTCCAACTTGGTAAGATCAGCTATAGATAAGCACAAATGCTTTTTGAAAACCTAGCTGAGGCATAACAGAAGGGAAATAGTAGAAGTGACCCTCTGTGGACAACAGGGAGAGGAAATCTGCTGTCACTGCTACTCTGTCTTGCCCACAGGGCTAGACATGGAGGAACGAATATCCCTAGGGCAGACTGGGCACATGCCTAGGTCTGAGGCTGTCTCTGCAAAGGCTCAGGCCACAGCTGCTCCCTTCTCTACTCCTGGAAAAATACAAATTCCCATCTACTTTCTGGGGTTAGTCTAGGGCTGGGTATTATAAAACAGGAGGTGGTATTCATTGTTCGTGTAATCCTTTATGGTTCTCTCTCTTCCTCACCACCCCCAGCTCTAAAGGGCTCTGAAGAGGAAGGGCGTAGGAGCAAACAAACAAAAAGACCGGCCACTTTGCTGTATCCTGGGCATGCCAACAAAGATTATAAAATGGAGGATGGTGGATGATGGATGAGAGATGGGAGATGGCGGATAGCGGGTGGGGGATGGGGTGGGTGGGCGGGGCAGAGGACAGCCAGGGTGAGGTGGGGCCAGGAGAAGAAACAGGAGGGATCAGGATGGAGAGGGACGCACCAGCTCTGGCCTACCTGCTGATCCAAATACTCTAGGTTTCTTTGCAAGTGAAGATCTAAAAGTTCGTCCTACCAAGAGGCCAAGAGGCCCCCCATCAGCAACACAAACAAACAGGAACAGGACAAAAAACAACAACAGAAAAGAAGAAGCAAAGCAGTTAGGTGTTAGTTGGGCAAAGAGGAGTAGCCTCTCTGGGTCCTGAGGGATCCCAGAGAGGGGACTGCCAGCATGGGGAAGAAAAGATGAGGATGCTTAGACTAGGCACTTTGGGGTTGTTTTTCCAGCAGTTCTCCGCAGAACACTCCCCACTAGAAAAGCAGTTGTCCCTCGAATGATGCCCTCCTGCCCACCTCCCCTGAGTCAGGACGACCCACACTGCCCCTCACCTGGGGGACGCCCAGGCTGCTCTGACTCTGAGCAAACAACCCCCTCCCCACTGCTCCTGGGGTCTTCTGCGTCTCAGCTGGGAGTGGAGAGTAAGTGAGTCTGGGAGCAGGGACAGGAGGAGGATCCTGGAATATCAAGTCAGGTTTGTGGTAGGAAGCAGGAAGACAAAGAACCAAGTGAGTGGCCCCTATTGCCCTCATCTGCAGCCTGTGAGTTCCGCTGCTACCGTCTTCCTGGGCTCTTCTTTGTGGGGAGTGGGCTCAGAGCTGGGTTCCTGGGGGATCTGGGGAAGGGACTCTTTCTGACATCACAAGGGATGCTGGAGCTAAAAGCTAAGGCAGAAATCTAAAGAATCCAACCTTGTCACTTCACAGCAGAGGACGCTGAAGTCCACAGGAGTGAAGTGACTTGAGGAAGGTCACCCAGCTGTCACACAGTGGCCAAGCTGTTCCTTTAGGTAAAACATCTGTTCTACTGCATGGGCAACTGGAAGCCTCAGGAGAGAACATTCCAGGGACAGACAGAAGTGGGATGAGGAGAGAGGAATAAAGTAATCGGGAGGGAGATTCATATGGGGGAGGCTCCCCCATCCGCTATGCCCCTAGAGCTCCTCCCTTAGTTAATGTCCCCTAGACTGGCATCAGAAGACAGTGGACATTTCTGGAGCAGATAAGTCGTAGGGATATACTTCAGGGAGGAGCTGAGGGGAGATTGCAGCTCTGGAAGTTACTCATCCCTTTGCCCAGGGCCGGCCCAGCCGTGGCCCTGGGAATGATCTTCCTGTCTCTCCCCATCACCAGCGTCTCTGGTCTATGCCCCCCTCTCCCATATCCTGGAGAGGAGCTATCAGTCATGGTAAGATGCCTAGAATTCAAAATTCCTTCAGGCTTTTCCCCTGGTCATTCATCCAAGAGTCCAGAGAAGGGTACAGGGGCAGAGTGGGTCCCCTGTGCTAATTGATGCCAGGCTCAGATGAGAAGGTGAGCAGAGATGATGTCCTATGGCTACTTTCTAAGAGACAAATGAGTCCAGCATCAGGCCCAAGGCATGTCTGAGCCCTGTCCCAACTCATCCTTCAAGGTTGGGGGCAGGTAGGAGGGAAAAAGGGAAAGAGATCCTGAGAAGGGTATGGTGGGAGTGAGGAACATACCATTTTGTCGTGGACAGTGGGAGATGGTGGATAGTTGTAAGGGAATAAACCTGCAGGAACAGGCCGCCGATCACCCAGGTAATCATACTGGAAGACAAAGCAGGTGAGGCGGTGAGGTCGTCATGGGGTGGACTCCCTCAGCTATATGTCTGAGGACATCCTCCCCATTCCCTCCAAGAGCAGAGCCCATGCAGAAGGGGACACCAGCTGCTCCCTCCCTAACAACGGGTATCGAGTCTTAAAAGAATGAGCAGCTCCTTCTCTCCCTTCCCATATGTACAGTAAGAGAATGTGGTTTCCAGCACAGTAAATGGACAGCCACAAGGCAAGGTCCCTGCTGACGAACAATCAGTCAATAAACATTCATTAAGCACCGACTCTGCCAGGCACTGGACTAAATGTTGGGGATGTAAAAGAAGCAAAAGACAGTCCCTGCCCTCAAGGAGCTTACAATTTAAGGAACAGAGGGACTGAGGTTGATGGGATGGCAGAAAGCCACTTCCCCTGTTATGCTGGCTTAGTGTTATCGTAGACAGAAAAACTGGAAGATGGCTCGGAGATGATGTGATCCAGTCCCCTTATTTTTATGACTGAGAAGGGTAAGGCCTAGGGAAATGAAGTGGCTGGCCCAGAGCCAAAAGGCTGATGAAAAGAAGAGCCAGCGTGAAAACTCGAGCCTTCTATTTCACCATGCCGTCCTCCCCTATGGGTGTCTTCACAGATCCCTTCCCCCCCTTCATTCCTCCTGTGTCTCCCCTAGACGTCTTCCTTAGAGCCCTTGGGGGGAGTCAAAGGGCAGGACTGAAGTTAAGGAAGCTCACCTTGGGGGAGCTGACAGATCTCCTCATCACGTAGGCAGCAGGGTCTGCAAAGATGTCCTCACTTCGAGGCGGCAGTCTCTCAAAGCGGGCACTCGGTGACCGAGCAGGGGAGTAGACGCGAGCCCGGCTGTAAGATCCCTGACTAGGTGACCGGGGCACAGAGTGGGAACGAGGCTGCAGAGAGAGGCGGCGAAGGGAACCCGAGGCAGCGTCCAGTTCATCATAGTAGACGGGCTGCCGGGCAGGGCTGGGGATCCAGACGGTGCCATCCTGACGCCCATAGCCAGGAGGTTCCTTCCACTCCCGGAGCTGGTAGGCAGTGCTGCCCCCATTTCGAAAGGAGTGGCGCTTCTCCTCCAAGGTCCAGGGAGGGCTGATCCGATCATAGGCTGGCATTGAGCAGATACTGTCTGGGCGCACCCCGGCGGGGTAGTACTGGTAATCGTCCGGGTACTGGGGGGAGTAAGAGCTGTAATAGTCAGGGACTCGGCGGGACACAGGGTAGAACCTGGAGGGGCTGAGGAAAAAAAGAGAGGGGATAGAATCACAAATCCATAATTTGTTGATGATGTTGAAAGAGATGTTAGGGATCATCTTATCCACGAGCTCTCGACCTGTGAGCCACTGAGCCCCAGGGGTCCACCTAGTTATTCTAAATCAGAGTTCTTCAATCCACATGCAAATCAATAAATAAGCAAATACCTCTTTTATAGAATGGGTTAATAATGTCTCTAATATGTGTATATTACATACGTACAGATTAAGAGTGATAGAGTGAAAAGATAGCTGGTCTTAGAGAGGTCTCAAGAGACCTGGGTTCAAATCCTGAATCTGGCATGAGTTATATAACTCAGGGTGGGGTCCTCAATTTCCTCAGTTGTAAAATGGGGATAATAACTCTTGTCCTACCTCTCTGCCATGCAGAATTGTTGTAAGAAAAGGACTACGCTAACAGAAAAGCCTAGGATACAGATTTCATCTGTATAGGGAATTCCCAGTGAGGAACCTCTCTCCTCCAACTCAATCAGCACCTGCTCCACAACCCACAGTCTGACGTTGCCTGGTCACTGAAACAGTCAATGATTTGCCCAGGGTCGCACAGCTAATATGTATTAGAAGTGGGATTAGGAATATTCCTGAGTTCATGGCCAGCTTTCTGTCCCCTACACTACAGCTGTTGTTGAATCATTTTCAGTTGTGTCCAACTCTCCATGACCCCATTTGAGGTTTTCTCGGCAAAGATACTGGAGTGATTTGCCATTTCCTTCTTCAGCTCATTTTAACAGATGAGTAAACTGAGGCAGTGTGAAGTGACTTGCCCAGGGTCACACAGCTACTACCTAGCCACTATAGCTACCTTTTTATAAAACCAGTATAAATGAGTTATTCTTCTACAGCTTCCCCAGGGACCAATTCTAGTGTTTATTCATCAACTCCCCTGCCAGAAAGTTCTCTCCTAAGGCTAACTAAAACCCTCCTTGCTTTGACAGAAGCCTGTGATCTTTGAGAAAATCTCCATGCTTTCGGAGGGTGACTTTGACAGCTTGGTAGAGGATGGATTGGAGAGGGGATAGTAGAAGCCAGAAGACCAATTTCAGAGGCTGCTGTGATTGTCTGGGTAAGAGGTGACAAGGGCCAGAACTAAGCTGGTAGTTCTGAGTCTTGAGGAGAGGACAAGAGGTGCTATGGTTGCAAAGCTGACAAGACACTGATTAGACGTGGGGGTGGGGATGAGGGAGAGAGAAGGCTCAAGGATAGCTTCCAGCTTACAAATCTAGGTAACTAGAAGAATAGTGGTGCTCTCAACTGAAGCTGGCAAGTTTGGAGAAAGGATGGGATGGGGGCAGGGGAGATAGTGAGTTCAGTTAAGCTTGGTATATCTATGGGACATCCAGGTGATGATGTGTGACTAGATTTCAGGAGAGGGATTAAGGCTGGATACATAGATGGGGAATCATTAGTATCTGTCCAAAACCTGTAACCATCAGGCTGGCTCTGGAGGGCAGAGCCTACCACCCCAGCCCAAACCCCACATGTGGGAGCTCAAAGGCAGACCCGACCAAATCAGCACCTGCCTCCAGCTTAGATCCCACCAGTATCTCCTTTTTCTACTGGTTGTGACCCTAGGCTCTTCCAGGCTTCTGGTTGGTAGAAGATATGGCTGTTCACATTGTTTCAACAGCAAGGAGTGACAGACTACCATTCTTCTGAAAAGATGGGGGACCTCCGAGTACCCTTTGTCCTGCTACTGTGCCCTCCAAACCCTTGTGGCATTGTCATTTGCCCTCCTGCTAGTCCCTAAAGACCACGGAGCCTTTCCATATGCTCTGTGACTGCACTCTCCTACATATGGGATCTTCTCCAATTAGAACGTGAGCTGTCAGCAGAGATATGATCTCGATTTTCTGTTTATAACCCCAGGACGCAGAGCTTGACGCAGCACACAATGCTTTTTCGTTCTCTCATCTGTGAAGAGATGATAATTGAACCAGCGCCATCAGCAAAAAAAAAAAAAGAGGGTAACTGATCTCTGAGGTATTCTCCAACTCTAAAACCATAATTTTATGAACTCTTTGATCTAGTCTTACCCCATCACTATACAGATGAGGAAACTGAGGCTGGAAGAATTCAGATGACTCCCCTAGAGTCACAAAGCCAGTAAGTGGTGGCACTGGGCCTAGAAATCCAAGTCCTCTAGCTCTGGGCCATCAGTCTTTCTATGACATCACACTGCTGGGCATTTCTCCACCTCCACCACCACTCCCCCATCCCTCCTTCCCTCTACTCATTCCATGTCCTCCAAGTTAGGAATAGTAATAATAACAATAGCTGACACTTGTATAGTTCTTTAAAATTTGGAAGACACTTCTCATGTATCATCTCATTTGATCCTTTCGACAACCCTGCGGAGGGTGTCGGGAGGTGCCATTATTATCCCCATTTTACAGATGAGGAAACTAGGGCAAACAAAAGTTAAGAGACTTTCCCCAGGTCACACAGCCAGTAAATGTTTGAAACTAGATTTGAACTCAGTTCTTCTTGACTCCAACTCTGGCATTCTGTCTACTATACCACCTAGTTGCCCTTATAGCATAACCAATAAAACACTCACTCGCAGAGAGTAAATGACTATCTGGTGCTGGCCTTACACATAGGTGGGTTAGTGGTGTGTGGTATATGATAAAGAGCATGGGATCTGGAGTTAGGTTCCGAGTTTAAACCATGGCTCTGCTGTTAACCCCCCATGTGGGCCTCAGTCTCCCCATCCGTAAAATGAGGGTATACAACTAGAAAGTCCCTAAGGTCCCTTTTAGCTCCAAATCCATGATCCTATTTCAGGAGCCAGGGAAGGCCCCTTCCCTTCCCTCTACCCTTCCCACACACAGAACAGCAATACCACTCACATCTTCAACCAGCTCACCACTGCCTAAAATCCTGCTCTTCAAGTTACATCTTTCTGGCTTCTTTTTAAATGCAAAGTCAGCCTCCCCAGAGCACATAAGACATTCTTCATTTATACCTCAGCATAAATGGAAGCAGATCCCAGGACTCATACTAGAATGGAAGTATCTCTAGGCAGGGTGTGAAGTCTCCTCTGAGAAGGTTATCCAGACCTACAGAAGGCCAGACAAGGGGCCAAACACCTGGGTGCTCAGGGAACCATTGCTTGCTTTCTCTTAGGCCTGCCCAGGAAAATGGTCCCCAGCAGGGTCAGATGAGCAAAGACTTAGAACTAGATGAAACTATAGAGATCTCTCATTTTACAGATGAGGAAACTGAGGCCACAAGGAATTATTTGACTTGCTTAGGGTCATACAGGTTGTGAAACAGAATCACAGAACCTAGATTTGGGGGTGGAAGTGGACCTAGTATAACTTAGATGTCAGATGTCCAGCATTATCCCTCCCCTCCCTTGTTAGAGATGAAGAAAATGAGGTTCAGGGGAAAAGTCACATAGGTAATAAGTTTAGCAGAACGAAGATGTTCCCAGAGCCACTCCCTTAGGGAGAGATCACCAGGGATAGGAATTAAAACTTCAAAGATAAGGAGGTAAGAGTGGAACAGGTCTGGGCTGAGCTGGTGGGTCCATGAACGTATTTTACTTGATAACACGACTCTGTTCCCAATGAGACACTAGTGGGCACCCTGCCAACCCTTTCCCCAAGCCTCCCCGCTCCCGCCGTGCCTCACCTCCTAAGATCCTCAGGTGGGAGCGCTCCCCGACGTAGGTTCACCCATTGCTGCAGCTGGTTCATAGAGCTCTTGCGCTGAGCGATCTTGTCTGGGTTGGTTCGGGGTGGGAAGCTCCGGCGGTGCCCGATGCCCTCCCCATCCTGGGGTGGAAAAGCAGTGCTCCCTGGCCTGCTGGGCGAACTATATTGCCAGCCATTGGGTTGGGTCCCTCGCTCCCCACCAGGAGGCACACGTGGGGCTTCTGGGTAGGGACTGCCTGGCTCTAATGCTGGCTCTGGTCCAGCCGGGACACCATTGGCTTTCACCAGTGGTTCTTTCTTGACTTCTGGTTGCTCCAGTTTCCGGTCTGTCTTTTCACAGCCTCGGCCATCTCCTTCCCCTCGGGTCTTGGACTCTGGCTCTGGTTTGGGGATGCTATTGCGGGGTTGATGGTGATGATGGTGGTGTTTGCTGGGTGGGATATTCTCCGAGTCGGGCTTCTCAAGGCTTCGGGAGGCCGAAGGTGTGCCTGTCAGTAGATCCAGCCCCTTCCCAGTGCTGAAGCAAGGTTAGGAAAGGAAAGAAAGGTGGGGGAAAAGAGGGAAGAAGGGAAGAGAAAAACAGAAAGGCCCAAGGTAGTAGGGTTTAGGAGTCCACCCCACTCTTGCTTTGCTCCAGCCACATGGACTCATATAAGCCTTGCCAAGCTCTCTCTACCCCAGAGGTTCTTAATCTTTTTAATGTATATCATAGGCCCCTTTGGCAGCCTGGGGAAACCTAGGGACCCTTTCTCAGATTAATGTTTTTAAACACTTGACGGAAATGCTAAATATCAGTTAGAGGTTCAAGAAAATAAGGATGATCTTTTTTCTTCATCCAAGACCCTTTGAAATCTGTCCATGGACCTCAGGTTAAGTACTCCAGCTCTAGCATAGAGCAAGTCATCCATACAGGTCTTCTTCTCCTTCTCTCTTCCCCTCTCCTCTTCACCAACCCACATCCCTCCCACCCTTTAAAACAAAGCTAAAAAACAAAAACAAAAACAAAAACAAAAAAACTCTGCCTCCACATTATACCAAATTGCATACACTGTTTTTTATATTTAACAAGGCTCTGGGCATCCTTCCTTCCTGCTGTGCTCAAAGTCTCTTAGCCTCTTAGACTGGAAGCTCCCTGAGGGTAATGGCTATGTCTCCCCCACTGACCCTAGAAGAAATTAACTTTTTCCCATCAGATGGGAGTTCCCCCAACCACAGTGTTTCCTCTATCAGCCTAGGAATTCCCCAAGGCCAATGATGTTCATCCCCTTCTGAGAGAAGTCTATGTAGCCCCAGTCAGATCAGGGAAGAAATTGCCTCCTATGGTCTCCCCTAATTTTATTAATATGAAAGTACCTGGAGGCACCTGACTTTTTTGCATTTGCATCCCCAACACTTAGCAGAGGGCCTGACACACAGTAAGCACTTAAATATTCATTCATTCATTCATTCATTCATTCATTCCCAGCTCCCAGAGGACAGTGGCTATCTCTTGCATCAGATGGGGAGCAGCCTCTAGCACCAAGACCTTCAAGACCCATATCCTGTGACCAGTACAGGCAGAGCTCTGCCTAGAGGCTGAGTTCAGTAGAAGAGACTAACTCACTTATTAAGCAACACCACTCCACCTTTCCACAGGCCGCTGTTAGACCTGTGGTTCAGTCCCAGACTCTACCAACTGGAGATACAGGAAGTTAGTTAAGACATCAAAGGTTATAGGCCCAAAGCACTGGGATTAGTTGATATGGGAGAGAAGGAGAGGAAACAGGACAGCAGGTTCTCACTTGTGAAATGGAAAGGGACAACCATCTCTATTGAATCAGAGGAAATACAGCTGCATGGCAGCAACAAAATAAATGAACGAATGAATGAAAATAACCTAAATAAAATGACCAAGTGAAATGTGAATGTCAGCTTTATAGGACATTAGACAGTGACTAAGAAACTCATCCCTTGCATCTGTAGTATATAAATCCCTCCTCTTTCTCTGTGCTCATACAGACACTCTTGTATAGGTCCTCAACACCTCTTGCTAGGACCATCAATCAATCAATCAACACTTATTAAGTACCTGCTATGTGCCAGGTACTATGCTAAGTGCTAGGGATACAAAAAAAGGCAAAAGACTGTCCCTGCCCTCAAAGAGCTCACAACTGATGGAAAAGAAAAAAGTGAACAAATATATAAGTATAGACACACACATATAAAAACAAACTATATACAGGATAAGTTGGAAATAATTAACAGAGAGAAGGCACTAGAAATAAGAGGTGTTAAGGAAGGTTTTCTGTATAAGTTGGGACTTTAGTTTGGAATTAAAAGAAGTTGGAAAGGTCAGTAATCAGAGTAGAGAAGTGAGAGCATTCTAGGCAAAGGAGACAGCCAGAAAAAATGCCCACAACTGAGAGATGGAGTGTCTTGTTCATGGAACGGCCAGGAGGCCAGAGTCACTTGATGGAAGAGTACATCTGGCCGAGTGTAAGATTCAATCCATCCCACCATCCCACTGCCAAAGAGATATTCCTAAATTATGAGTCTGACCATGTCATTTCCCCGCTTGATGAACTGAAATGGCTCCCTCTTACTTTTAGGATCAAATATAAATTTCTCTGTTTGGCTTTTGAAGTTCTTCAAAACCTGGCCTCTTCTTACTTTTCCAGTAAATACACCTTACATCTTACTCACTTCCACCAACTCTGTGATCTAACTATACTGACACTCCATTTCCAATTTAATTCATATCTATCTCATAAGTAGATATATGTGCGTTTGTGTGTGTGTGTATGCGCGCGCACACACACACACACGCGCGCGTGTGCTTGTGAGCACACTCACTCACTGTCTTCCTCATCAGGATGTGAGCTTCCCAAAGGCAGGAATTATTCTTGTATTTTCTTGTTATCAGAAACACTTAGTACAACGTCTAGGACATTGTAAGTGCCTAATAGGTGCATGTTGACAGACCATCCCTTGAGAAGTAAGTTCTCCCCTATCAACGCTAGGTCAAAAGTAGTGGAGGCAGGCAGATAAGTAAAATGACCTTTAGAGACCTCACTGGCAGTAGCATTGGGAAGGTCGGGGGGGGGGGTGAGAATGAGGAGGATCCTGAATGTCCTTCTTCCTTGACACCTCCCCACCACCCCCTCTCTCCTCTCTTAGTCCATTGGTGCTTACCTGTGGCGAACAGCTTGAGGGGCTGACCTCTGAGCTGGGGGAATCTGTACCCGGGCTGCCTCACCCATGGCCTGGATCCAGGACTCCTGCTCCTCAGGGCTCTCAGCACTGAAGAAGTAGGTACGGACCCCAGCATGCTCAGCCTGCGGGGAAAGGCAGTTCGTGGGATCGGCCCTGGCCTCTCCTGCCCAGCACACCGTCACCTGCAAAAAGAAGAAACCAAAGCCCACCAAACAGGCAGGCAAGGGGGGGGGTCATTCCCAGGCCATTTTCCTCCTACTTGGTGCTCAAGGCCAATGATGGAAGCTGGGGTTGGGGAGAAACACCCGGAGCTATCCTAGATACTGCAACCAAGATCCAGGTGTTCATTTCGGTCTGCCTACCTGCTCCTGAGGGAGCTGTAGCAGTCACACCACAGGCAGGACAATTAAGCATGCCCATTTCCCCCACTTTCCATTTGATTCCTTATTTTACTCTAAGGACAATCACCCTGGATTTGAGGGAGATTCCATTGCCTGGCACCTACTCGTCTGTCCCTTGGCTTTCCACACCATTTCTCCAGTAGAGGTGGGGTGGGGTGAAGGGAAGACAACCAAGCCTCTATCTCCACAGGCATGCAAGGGGGCATGCACTGTTACGTGGGTGGGACATACTACCTAGTCGGTGGCCACGGGCGGGCACAGCGGGCGGGAACCCGGAGGAGAGCTCCTGTCCAGAGGAGAGGGATCCTCATGCGATGAGAAGGAGGAGAGATAGAGAACAGGTCAACCAACCACCAGAGGGGAGGAGAAGAGAAACAGTAGAAGGGTGGATATAGAGAAGGAGTAAGGAGCAGGGAAGGGAAGGAGGAAGAAGGGCGGTCAGCCAGCCACCAGAGGGGAGGAGAAGAGAAGCAATGAGGAAGAGGAGATAGAGAAGGAGTAAGGAGCAGGACAGGAAAGGGGCAGAAGGGCAGAGAGAGGTAGTCAGCCACAACCCTAGCTCTTTTCCTTTTTTTTTTTTCTGGCTAGGCAATGGGGATAAGTGACTTGTCCAAGGTCACACAGCTAGTAAGTGTTATGTGTCTGAGGCTGGATTTGAACTCAGTGCTTCCTGAATCCAGGGCCAGTGCTCTATCCACTGCCCCACCTAGCTGCCCCCCTCATTTTATTTTAGGGTGGCACAAATCTCTTAGAGGCTTTGCATATTAGTGCCCACCATCCTCTGCTGAATAGAGGAGCTGGCATCAAGGGTGTAGGGACTGGGAGTCAGAGCATAAAACCGGAAGTCAGAACTCCTGGGCCAGCTCTGCCCATACTATCCCTTCATTAATGGTCAGAGTCTAACCTACAGGGCTTAGCACAGTACCTAACACTTAACAGAGGCTTCTAGAGTTGAATTACTGAATCAGATGAGGGCCTCTCTGAGCACTGAGACTGCACCTTCCCTATCACACTGTGGGAGTTCCCTGAGGGCTAGGACAGAGAGATGACTCTCAAAAATAAAGGAGTGCTGCGACCAAGGAGTTTAGCCAAGAATAGAACCCTGAATAGGCACTGTGGAGACCCCTGGGGTAGAAGATACAGAGAGGGAGTGTGGTTAGGGAAGGAGGAAACGTGGGAAAATATCGGGAGGCCGCAGGGAGGAAAGACAAAAGGAATTAATTCATTAATTCCGCAAATACTTATGGAGCATCTCTTAAGTGTGGAGCTCTCTTGGGAGACAATAAAGGAGAGAGTATGCCATCATAGACTAAACCAGTCAAGCTACAGATAGAATGTGTCTATGTGAAACAACTAGAGAACGCCGTCAAAGCAAAAAGAATTTCAGAGGAAAGGAGCGGGGTGTAGAAGAAAAAATACCAGTCTTGGGGTCTGAAGATTTATGTTCGAACCCTTGTTCCGTCACTTTGCCTATTCAAACATTCTCTGAGCTACGAGGGACATCAGAAAGCATCTTGTCAAACTCATTTTCTGCCCTTGTGACTTTGGGCAGTCAGTTCAACTTAATTCAAATCAAATATTTATCTGGCACCTACTATGTGTGGGTACTTTTCCCTTCCGAGCCTCAGTTTCTTCATCTGTAAAATGAGGGGAGTAGACTGGAGAATCTCTGAGATCCTTTCTAGCTTTAATATTCTATGATTCATATTGCTTGCCTTCTCAGTGGGTGGGGGAGGGGCTGGAGAGAATTTAGAACTCAAAATCGAAAAAAAAAAGTGTTAAAAATAAATAAGAAATCAATTCATGATTCAGAGTGGGACCTGGGAAAAAAGAGGACAAGAGATCAGGGCTCAGAGCAGGGTTCTTTACTTGGGGTCTATGATATGGTTTAAAAAAAAAAACCTTTCACAGCCACATTGTACAACGACTAACTCTGACAGACTTAGCCCTTCTCAGCAATGCAAGGATCTAAGACGTCTCCAAAAGTCTCAGGATGGAAAATGCTATCCACATCCAGAGAAAGAACTATGGAGTTGGAATTCAGATCGAAGTGTACTATTTGCTATTTTTTTCTTCTGTTTTGTTTCCTCTGTCTTATGATTCCTTCTATTGGTTCTAATTCTTCCTCACAGCATCACTAATGTGAAAATATGTTTAATAGGAATGTATATGTATAGCTTACATGAGATTGTGCACTGTCTTGGGGAGGGAGGTGGGGAGGGAAAGGGAGGAAAATTTAAAACTCAAAAGCTTATGAAAGTGATTGTTGATAAATCAAAATTAATTAATTAAAAAAACTTTCAATAACTATTAATATAATTGGTTTCCTTAGTAATACTATGCATTTTATTTTATACATTTAAAAACATTATTCAGAGAAGGGGTCCTTAAGTTTCACTAGACTGTCAAAGGGATCCATGACCCCCAAGAAAAGGGAAGAACCCTCATCTAGAGAAATGCTGAAGATTGGAGGGGCCTGGGAAAAAAAAGTTAGGGAATGTGACTGAAAAAACTCCCCAAATGGAGAGTGATGCTATGGTAGTCCAAAGACCACTTCAGCTCCCTAGGGTTTGCTCCCTTGACCAGGAAGAGGTTAACATACTTGGCACGGGACTCAAAAAGAATAACCCTGACTGCATTATTAAGGATCCATGAGTTCCCTTGGTGGCCACTGCTAGACAAGCCTCCTCTCTGTCTCTGTTCCCCTCCCTTCCCTGCGGAAGGGTCAGTGAATAGGCAGGCACAGACAGGACCCTTCGAGGGCCAATGAGAAGAGCTCTCTCTGAAATGGGTTTTAAAGAGGCTCGATGCCAAGTTGAGGGGGTAGAATTGTGGGGAGGAAGAAAGGAGACGGAAGAATCTGGGGCTTATGGCACCAGTCTGCCAGTCAATCGATATTCCTCAAACGCCTGCTGTCTCCAGCTAACTCCACTAGGCCTAGATGGTGTGTGTGTACCCGAACAGGTCTGGTGGGGAGGGCAAGACAGTCTGCTCATGTGTGTACACAAGTGTGTACGTGGGGGGGTGTGTCTATGTACACCAGGACGGTTTGTTTTTGGTTAAACAGCACGTTCCCATTTCCCCAGCCAGATCCAGGGCTCCCTGGAGTCGGGGTTCTATTAATTGTTCTGTCTGTCCACACCCCCGAAACACACACACACACACAACTCCAGGAGACTAGAAACTAATTATGTGCTATTAAATAATTCCCTCCCTCCCGCCTAGTACATGCCTATGCAGCCCCTATTCCTTTCTGCAACCAAGTGGTCACTAATCCAAGGACAGAATAGGTCAAGAATTTCAAAATCTCATAAAGTCTAGGCAGTGAGCACCTCTTCCTAGGGCCTGCCACCATCTCCATGGAAGGGCCGGGTTGTCCAAAGGTTAGTGTTACAGCTTTGGCTTCTTAGTATTCTGTGGAGAGCCAATAATCAGAGAGGTCTAACAGTTCCATCCTTCCTGGAGAAGGTGGAGCCTCTGCCACAACATCAACCTAGCCCTGAAATACCTTTCACAGTGCTCTGGGTCGGGCCAACAGAGCTTTCCTCTAAGATGACTGGGAAAGGAAAGTCATCTCATCTCTTCTCAGATCCAACAGGGCACACATACCAAAAGCACTGATTTTGGAGTCAGGGGACCTGGGCTGAAATCCCAGCTCTGATATTCACTAACTATATGACCTCGGGCTTTAGTTTCCTTATCTATAAAATGAGAGGATGGGGCTAGCAAGCGTCAGTCTTTCCAGCTCTAAATTCTATGACCCTACAGGCAAACGGAGAGTTGACTTCTCACTCCCCAGCACTCTGAGAAGAGCTAACTTGAGAGCTAGGAAGACAAGAGGGCGGGAATAGGCAAGATGGCCTCTGCCCAGCCAGGGTGGCCCACTGACCTTAAAGGTATATTTTCGGCTGATGTTATCCGAGGGCTGCACAGCCCCTATCCGGAAGCTCAGGAGTGGGATGCTTCCCAAGATACTCTCCTCCTTCTCGTCTGTAGGAGAAAGAATGATTGGGACAGGGAGGTGAGGCAGGGTTGGGGAGAGGGCCCCCCTGGCAGGGGCCTCAGCTACTTTGTATGCCCTTGGGCCCCTGGCTAGTAGCAAGGACTCTAGTTCCAAGTCACTCCCCTTCATTGCCTCCCACCTCCCAGCTTCCAGCATGGCCTCTTGGCTCTTTCTCTCATCCCACTGGGGGTCCAGTTCACAATGCCGGCTCACAGAGGAGCCCTTTGGATTAGACAGTCCAGACCCCAGCTGCTAGCCAGAGGTAAGTCTGGATAAGCCAAATGGGGGCAGGGTAGGGAAAAGCAGGGCCAGGCCCACTGTAGTAAACACAGTTGGCATAACTCTTCCCCAGCATTTGTGGCCCTAGGTTATTATTATTTTTTTAAAATTGGGTCCCTCTATGTGTTGTTGGCTACTGGTCAAAAGGCTTTGAGCCTTTACTATATAAAGATTGATCTATCGCGAATTAGAAATCTTCAGGCTGTGGAAAGAGGCATATTCTTAGGTTAAAAACCCATACATTGATAAAAGGCCATACTAAAAGAAAAGCATAGTAGCCCTCTGACTAGAGTGCCTTACTCAATTACTCAGGCGGCCTCTCCATTGTCCACCACAGCCCTTTCCCTTCCTACCACTTTCCTGTTTTATCCTCGGGGTTGGAAAGACTTCCAGCCAATTTTAATTTCAAGCTCCAGGGTAAAAAACCAAAACACCTTTTAAGGGTTAGAGTTGCCTCTAGCCCAGGGGCTTGTCTTATTTTTATTCCTGTCCTTTACCTCACAAAGCAATTGATCTAAACCTCTCTCTGCACCTCCCTTTTCTAGGTCTCCAAGTCCCTTCCAACTCTAGCATCCTAAATTTTAGAAGGCTTTAGCTGTGGCCATATTAGCTGTGACCTCAGGGACTAGTTATCAGGAGGGAGATTAGCTGCACCTTTTATGTCAGTCTCCTCTGGAAGTGTGGATAGGAGTGTTCACAGAGCATTCCCTAAAGGCAGGATTCTACCAAATACCTCAGTTCCCTTTCCCTTTGGAGACTTTCTTGGGTTCCCCATTGCCTGCCACCTGGGATTATGCTCTTGCAAACCATTCACATCTTAAACCCTGCACCTCCCCAAGACAGATCCCACCTACCATCTTGCACTTCACCCTAATTTCACCCCACACTGAGCTGAAACCATAGTAGCCTGGGGTGTAAGGATACCTGGAAGAGGGTGGGGGGGGGAGTCATTGGGTACAGAGTTTGTTTGCCAAGGTTAATGATTCACTGGGCAGCTCCCAGGAGAACCCAGGAAAAATAGAAAGACAGGTGTCTGGCATCCCAAGGCCAGGAAATGGGAGGAAAAAATGGTCCTTCTGGCTGCAGAAAGGCTTTACTCTGGGTCTAACTCATGTCTACACCACATCCCCCCTGAATTTCACTACCCAGAGGCTGCTATTCCTTCATTTTGTTCCCTTCTTTGGGGGGGGAAGTATATAATGAAAATTTAAAAACAACCCAGTCACTGCTGGTGAGACACCTCAGAATTATCTGGGCAAAGGTGACTTTGGTCACTTGGGATGGTGGCAGGGTTCAAACCAAGCTCTCTAACAAACTGACTGCCCAAGGTCATCGGACACAGATCCCATGTAAAGCTGTGCTCCTCGAGGGTCTACAGCAGGGTTTGGGAACCTGCAGCCTTGAGGCCACATGTGGTTCTCTAGGTCCTTGAGTGCGGCCCTTTGACTGAATCCAAACTTCACAGAACCGATCCCCTTAATACAAAGATTTGTTCTATTAAACTTGGACTCAGTCCAAAGGCCGCACCCAAGGATCTAGAGGGCCACATGTGGCCTTGAGGCTACAGGTTCCCCACCTCTGCTCTAGATCTAGTCTATTACTGACAATTAAATTACACATTTTAAAATAAAATAATACATTTGGTATTATTCTACACACATATATATTTATATATGTCTATATAAACTACATGTAATACAAAATAAAATTCTACATTTTTATATGCATATTTTGTTCTGAATGACCACTTCCTAAACAAAGTATCCATATAAGTCTACTGAAATGGTACTAATGATAATCGATATAAGTTCTGATTGATGGCAAGACTTTAGAGTCTAGATTTTCATTTTCCCTCTCCAGTTAATTTAATGTTATGTTTTCATTCTAGTTTAGGCAAAGGGTCAAAGTTTCACAGGTCTCAGGAAAGAGGAATTACTTCCTATGTTAAAGGCACATTTGTTCTTCCACTCTTCCCCCCCTTTCCCCTGTCATTTCCTGCTTGTAAATTTAAAATATGAAAATTTACAATGATTGCATTATATTTATCTAAATATCTTCATTTGGGGGGGACACAATACCCCTCCTTTGGGGGGAACTAAAAACAAAATGTAACCACGTGTATAGAGAGTAACTTCCCTTTCAGACAGCCTCCCACAAACTATGTAAATATCTTGTACGTGCCCAGTAATTTTCATTAGAATGTGAGCTCCTCCAGGGCAGAGACTGGTTTCTGGTTTGGTTCTGCCTTTGTATGCCCAGTACTTAGCACAAAATCTGGCACACAGTCGATGCATGCTAATAAATGTTTGTTGACTGATTCCTGCGTTGTTAGTGATGCTCACCCACACTCCAATTTGTATAATTTTTGGATTTGTTCACCTGTGTACGAGTTGTACCCCCCGCCCCTCCCTTCCCAAATGTAAGCTCCCTGAGGACAAGAATTGTCTCATTTGGGGTTTTATATCCACAGCACAGTGCCTTGCCCATAACAGTCTCTTAAATAAAATCAGTCGAATTCAACTGAATAGTATTGCTGTGGGGAGCTTTGATAACTAAGTGCCCAGTCTCCAGAGTTGGCAAGATGCTGTACTTTCTCTGGAAGGAAGGGAAAAGGAGGGCAGGACCTTCTGCAAATCTATACCTGAGGTGTCTCCAGCTCTGCTCTGAAGCCTGACCACAGAACCTTCCATTCGTATCAACTCATCTTCCTTCTTTCTTCTGCTGCCCCACACCCTGTATCTTGTCCCAATGCTGCCCTCACTTCCCAATGATGCCCTACATCATCCCTGAACCAGTCAACAAGCATTTATTAAGTGCCTACTCTGTGCGTGGCACGGTTCTTTCATTGTCGTTGTTATTGTTGTTTGTCTTCCACTTTTGAAGAGGACCAATGACATCACGGGATGGTGTCTGGACTTGGATTTAAGTGAGGCACAAAGTATCCTCAGCCTCACTCTCTCTTCCACAGTCATCAAAGTCCAGTGGCAGGCTAAAAGGCAAAGTGACTGGCGATGGCCCGGGATGCAGTAGATGACCCTGGTGTCTTTAAAGACTGAATCAGACTCTATGTGTATGTGTGTGTGCGTGCGTGTGTGTGTGTGTGTGTGTGTGTGTGTGTGTGTGTGGTGTGTGGGTGGGTGGGTGTGGGTGTTCAGCTCAGCTCAGAAGATGGGGCAGGGCAGAGGACACATGGGAGGTCAGCCTGGGGCTATCCCTTCTCTGGCGGAGGGGGGCAGGGAGGAGACAAACTCACCTTTGTAGTAGAAGAGGCATCGATCCACCAGGACAAACCAGCGTTTATTCCATTGTTTCACCCCAGAACTGGCCTGAAGGACACATGGAGAAACAGATGACTGTCAACATGGTACAGCGGAGAGAACAGTGAGGGAAGAGGTCCTAGACTTCTAGAGGCCTAGGACCCTAGAACACAAGGCCTGGGTTCTAGAGTCTGTTCTGAAGCTAACATGCTATGGGATCACTGGGGAAAACCACCCCCTCTCAAGTCACTCAGAGGATAAATCAGAAAGCAGATAGCTACATCAGTCAGTCAATAAACATTTATTAACTGTCTAGTACAAGCCAAGCACTGGAGATACAAATAAAGCTCTGAAGCAGCTCATAGTCCAACAGGGGAGACCACAAGCAAACACTACCTACAAACGAATTGTTTACGAGATAAATTCCCCACAGAGGGAAGGCACTAGAATTAAAGGGATCTTTTTGTAGACGATGGGACTTCTGCTTTATCTAGTACTTGAATGAAGCAAGAGAAGCCAGGAGGCCAAGAAGAGGAAGGAGAGCAGTCCAGGCAGGGGGCAAATATTTGCCTGGAGGCTGGGGATGGAGTGCCTTGTTGGAGGAATAGCAAGAAGGCTGGTATCACTGTCCGTGGGAGGGAATGAGAACACCAAATGAAGCAGTACAGAGGGAGATGAAGACGGGGCCCAGGACAGAACCCTGGGGCCACCCCTCAGTCTCTTCAGAGGTCCAAGGAGGGTAGAATGGTGTGCCAGGGAGCACTGAGGAAAGGCACCTGTTTGAAGAGCCAGCCACTCTTTGTGACAGCCGCATTGGGGTTTCGCTTCATGGAGTTGGAACGTTTACCAAAGGCTATAGCTTTGCGGGAAGCACGAGGTGCCTGGGGAGGAAGATACAGAGAAGAACTCGACTTTACTCACCACATCTCCTACCTCCTTGCCATGTCTTCCAAGATGGCTGCTTCTGCTTGGAGGTGCTGTATCCTTTAGCTTTTTCCCTTCATCTCTCCCTCCCTCCCTCTCCCTCTCCTCCCCCCTCTTTCTCTTCCCCTCTCCCTTTTTCCCTCTCTCCATCTCTTCCCATCCTCCACCCCCGGAGCCCTCACAGCATCCAGAGCCTAAGACTAGGAAGGAATCAAGAGATCTGGGCTCTGGTCTCAGCTCCACCACTAACCAGTTGTGTGACTTCGGACAAATCACTTAGCCTCTCTCCTTAAAAGCACAGAAAAGTTCTCTCTTGTGTACTTTGGGGGTGATCTGTGTTTCAGCTTTAATTATTTCGGTTGTTGAAGTCATAGGAACTGTCTGTACCTGTTTCATAGTTCCCTCTTAGTAGGAAAACACCTCAGATGGCAAGTGATTTGCATGGTAATATGGGCAGAACACTAACCTCCACCTCACCCCACCCCCATTTTGCCATCAGAAGAGTTTCTGATTGGTTGAAGAAGCCTGGAGAATGTGCTCAATCCTAGGGGCCCTGGTGGATGAATCCCGCCCTCTACTACCTTCATCCCACTCCCACCCCAAAATAAGCCTGGGGGCATTCTGTAAGGAAAGATACCATTCTTGTCTCTGGGCCAGGAGGGAGCAGATGCTCAAGGCAGAGACAATCCTAATGAGCCATGCTCCACCAGGAACTGAACATGTAGGTAGACAGAATCACTAAAGAAATGAGGGCCCACCTGGGCCAGGACCAGAGAGACTTTTAAAATTCGCATTTCCAATGACCTTATCCTAGTAGGCTATTTCTGAATTTATACATTTTCTTTTCTGTAAAGAAGCCTTAGAAAAATATAGTCTTGTGGTGTGTGGAGAGTGTAGCAGCTGGTGGAGGAAGGGAGAGTGGGAGTGCATGCCTGAGCCAGGTATTAAGGGATGGGGGCAACGGCAAAAGGGGATGGAACAAGGTAGGTAGGACCCAAGAATCCACAAAGGATCAAGATCAAGAAAGGCTCAGGAAGTCTGGTGTCTAAGGTCGGGATTAGAGATCAAGGCATATTTCAAAAATAGCAAAGGAGAGGATCACAGAGCACGAACGCAAAGATTTCTTGGATTGATTTAAATGACACAATGGTCTTTCAGTGAACAGAGCACTGACTTGGGCATATCAAACTTGGAGTCACAAGATCTGAATTTGAATCCAATATGTGGCCTAGATAAGTTACCTTAACCTCCCTGGGTCTCAGTTTCCTTATCTGTAAAGTGAGACAGTTGAATTAAATGGCATCTAAGGTCCCATCCAGTTCTGGATACTCTGATCCTACAAGATACTGGGATCCCTGTGAAGCCCAATGGAGTGCAAAGCCCTGGACTGAAAACTTTATCAGGCCTAGTTTTCTCATCCTTAAAATGGAGATAAGTATACCTGTGATACTTACCTCACAGGGTTATTGTGAAGATTAAAGGAAATAACAGAAAAAAGTGCTTAGAATTTCTTTTCTTTTTAAATTACACAATATTCAGAACTTTCAGGGATTTTAGAACACTGGAAGGAGTTCTCAGGTGAAGGAGGTAGAAGAGAGCGCCCTCTGAATCCTTCTGATAGCTCAGGACTGGGGTTAACTGTCTAGTTAGGTTGACTAGTTTCCTAGGCTTAACCAGAGTCTCCCCAGACTCTGACTGGGACTCTTGGGAGAAAGACTTACCCTGACATTGGGCCGCTCTGGGGGGACCTCGGACACCATGTTGTTGTTATTGGCTGTGCCACTGGAGGTGGTTGTCGGGCGCTTTCCACCAGTTTTACTGGACATGTCCGAGGCAGATCTGAGCCCCAAGTTAGACAGAAAGAGAAGAGGGAAACTGTTATGGTTAAGAAGGAGCCACTTTCCCTGCTTCTTCCTTTTTCTATCTCCCTGTCTTCTAATTCCTGGTCAGGGCCAGCATCAGTAGAAAACTGTACTTTGAACCTCCCCCCACTTCTTTGCAGAGGTAGGGAGTTATGGGTATAGAACACTGTATGTGATATCCCCCGAAACTGTATTAGTTGGTTAGTTTTTCCCCTCTTTTTCACACTTTAGCCTCTGTTATAAGGCCAGGTGCTCAGGGAGGGAAAAAGAATATCGGGAAATGTAGGTGAATAAAAACAAAAGATATCAACAAAATGTTACCTTTTACAAAATCAAAGTAAAATCAGTGCTTCCTGATGATCAAGAAATCATCTCATTCTGGGGAAGACTACTTTCCAGTTATCCTCAGAATTCTATTCTTTCATTTTCTGAAAAATTAGCAGCAGCTCCTATTGGCTCAGCCCCCACAAGGTGCTTCAGAGCATGCAAAGATGCTCCAAAAACTTCCCCTCCTTTCTCCCCATCTAGTCTAAAAAGTCTGTGTAGATAATGAGAACTGTGTCTTTTAATTGTCTATGATTTGTACGTGATTTTCCTGTTTGAGTTCTTAATTTGGGGAGCCAAAGTCAAAGGTGGGAGGGAATAATGAGGACTCAGTTCTCGTTATTAGGACTATTGTTTGTACTTTGTTCTTGAAGAGGACCATGACATCAGGGAACTGAATTTAAGTGAGGCAGGGCTGTGCAAAGTCACCTGCCTCACTCTCTCCTCCGGAGCCATCTGGGTCCAGTGAAGAGATAAAGGACAGCTGGAGGTGGTCCTCCATTATTAGGACAATAGAGCTCCAAAAGAGCTCCCCATTCACTCCATGCCTGATCTTAGCCTTGATCACTTACTGAAGAAGTGATCCCTCTCTGATTACACATTGAACCCCTTTCTGGTCACTAAGACCCACATCAGACCTCCCTCTAAGTCCATACCATCAGAACTAAATCCAATGGATACATTCAGCAAAATTTTACTTAACCAACATTAATTGCCATCGTCTGTTGACTTCCATGCTCAGGACTGAGGGGGATGTCATGGTAAGTAAGGCATGGGGCTTACACTCTGGTGAACTGGCCTGATCTTTGGAAGTTCTGGGGAAAGTGGTAGAAGGTGTTACACTGGAGATGTTCCCCAACACTCCCGTATTTAGGAATGCCCTAAATACCTGTCTTCCCTTCCCCATCTGATGCACAGACAACAGATATTAAAGGAAGAAGGTGCAGATGTGAGCAATAGCCTAACAGGTAGCAGAACAGAGGGCAAGCTTACTTTTTCAAGTCAAATCTTTTGTTTTCTTCCGGGATCTGGCCGGTCACTGGGTGCAGAAATGTGTTCCGTCTTTCATTGTGGCTGTAGGAGGAAGAGAGATAGACAAATGAAGGTGAGAGGAGTAGGAAGAAAGGGTAAATAACATCCAGGAAAATACAGATGGTAGAACACAAGTTTGGGGACTGGTTAGGAGGCCAAGAGCTTCCTCCCCCCTTCCTCAACTGAGAGGCAGTATGGCACAATGGATAGATCACTGGATCTGCAGTCAGGAAGACTTAGGTTCAAATCCTCAGACACTTAACTTGCTTTGTGACCCTGGGCAAGTCATTTAACCATTCTGTGCCTCAATTTTCTCATCTAAAATAAAAAGTTTGGACTTATATATTTCTTAGTCCTTTCCAGCTCTAAATCTATGATCCTATAAACTCCCGATGGAGTGAGCAGGTAAGGTGGAGTCTGAATGAGACCCCGAGCACCTCCAGTCCTAGGAACTCTTCTTCCTGACCCAGAACTCAGGGGAGTTTCCCTATGTCAGTGTTGGCCTTTGACAGATACCCCTGATGATAGGACTAAAACAGCCATACTTGACCCCTTCACTATTACCCAGGAAATGTAGTGGGGAGGAGAACCGAATTGTTTCCAAGAGCCAACCTAAAACAAAGTAAGGTTACAGATGGAGCTGAATGTCAGGATATGAGTCTTCTGTTTCCAGGGACGATTCTTGCCAACGTGGTGCCTTGAACCCAGGAAGCACCCAATAAGCATCTGAGGAATGAATAAACAAACTTGTGCTCTCGGCAACTCCATCATGCCTCAGTCTCCCCTCTTTAAATGGGGTAGGGAGTCATCTAATTCCCCTTTTGCTACTGAGCAAGGACTCACTCATACCCCAAATCCAAACCTCATTACAAAAAAGAAAAGAAAATTCTCCCTGACCAAGGACTGCTCAACGAGGCCTGAAAGCCTGGGAATTGTCAAGCCCTGGGGTAGAGTGACGGCATAACAGACAGATCTAATTAAGGGATGCTGTGGATAGGGAGGCAATAGGGGTGTTGGGGGGAAAGGCTGCCAGGAAGGAGACAGGAGAGGTGATTAACTAGGCACTGGGTCTTTGCAGAGACAGATGGGATGGCAACATCGCAGTTGCTATTCTGGAAGGCCCCTGTCTGGGCTCCCCTGACCAAGTAAATGTCATAAACGGATGTGCCTGAAAGTGAAGTACTGCTGGGTACCAGGTAAAGGTGGGGGGAAGAAAGGTAAGGACATTCATTCAGAGATGAGGGCTTGGGCCATCCTGTGTAATGTATGCCTCTGAGTAGCCTAGACAGACAGGGCCAGATCCACTCCACTCTGGCATAGGGAGATGGTCTGGCGTGGCTGATCAGTGGACTTTTGGTCCCACTCCCCTCCTATTATGCCTCTCTCCCTCTCCCCGTGGAAATGTGCTCACTGTTTTACTTAACAAGCTATAGGGCAAGCAATGGGAGATGGCTAAACAAAATGTGATACATAAACCTAATGCAATATTACTGTGCTGTAAGAAATGACAAATATGGTGATACAGAGGATGATGGGAAGAGATATGAGCTCACATAAAGTGAAGTCAGCAGAACCAGGAAAACCATATACACAATGGTTACTATTTTGCTGTTCAGTTATGCCCAACTCTCCATGACCCCATTTGGGGTTTTCTTGGCCAAGATACTGGAGTGGTTTGCCATTTCTTTTTCCATGTCATTTTACAGATGGGGAAACTGAGGCAAGCAGGGTGACTTATCCAGGGTCATACAGCTAGTGAGTGTCTGAGGCCAGATTTGAACTCAGCAAGATGAGTCTTCCTGACTCCAAGCCCAGCACTCTACCCACTGAGCCACTCAGCTGCCCATAGACAATGACTACAACACATAAATGGAAAGAAAAACAATTACAAAACAAAAATATTATGAAATTATAAGGACCAAGCTCTGGTGCCAAAGAAAGCAGATGAAAAGGCACCTGCTGGGGGATTCCTTGCAGAGGTGGGGGACGATGGGTATGGAACACTACACTTAACACTGGCCATTTCCCAGTATGCTAGTTTTACTGAACTGTTTTTTCCCTCTTTTTTTTTTTATTGCTAAGGGATATCTCTCTGTGAGGAGAAAGGAGCACATTTGGAAATGTAGGTAAAAACAAAAACTATTAATAAAAATTATTATTTTTTAAAAGCTATGTGCCAATTAGCACCAGAAGAGAGCATGGTCACAGGAACATAGATTTATAGTTGAAAGAGACCTCAAAGGCCAAGTACCCAAGTAGACCAAGTCCCTCTTTTTACTGATGAGGAAACTGAGATCTAGAGAGTTTAAGACCCAAGGTCACCCAGGTAGAATGCGCTAAAGACATTAAACTCAGGTCGTCCGTTAAATCATTTCCAGCTTTGGTGCCTTCATCTCCAAAGAAGGTGACGTATGTTAAGGAGTCCAAGAATAGCATCCTAACTCGGCCAAGATCCCACCCATCCCATCTCAACCTCATAGACCTCAGTTTAGCTGGCAAGACAGGTGAGTTAATACAAACTAGCTGAGTTCTGAAAGCCCTCAATGGGCCCTGGGTCATCTGTTATTCTTACTCCAATTCACCTATCTTTAAGGAGCCAGAGCTGGGCCCAACTTCAAAAACAGAAAGGTGAGTAAGGGGGAGGGAGGGTGTTGGCCTGGATCAAAGAATTCAGAAGAAATATAGGAATTCTCTGAGGTGATAACCATAACCAGCCTGGCCTCACTGATCAATAAGGAAACCTAATTGACTTCCCAGTCCAAATTGGAGAAATTGGCAACCAGGAGGCCGGACCTGGCCAACACCCACTGCGATGGATACAGGGTGTGGCCTCGTGGTCTAGAGTTCATTTTGGGGGTCCCCTATTCCTCAACCCCTCCCCTCCTGTATCCAGCAAGGGGTCTTTCCCAAATTCTATCAACATGGAGTACCCTATAGCCTAAGCTGTCTAAACATCTGCAGGCATCCTCTGTCCCAAGAATCACTCCCCTGAAAAACTTCTCCTTATTCCCCCCACCCCCACCTCCCAAAAGGAGAGTTCATGATAGCAGTGGCTCTCTGGAAGCCAAGCTTTATATCCTTGCAGCACAAAAGAGGAACTTAGGGCCAGGCTCCTCTGTCCCCGAGTTATCCCCCAGCCTCTCCTGCTCTGCATATTCCCTATGGGAACACACACACACACACACACACACACACACACACACACACACACATATACACAATCTCTCCTCCATTCTTCCAGAGCACTTCAGGGAAGGGCAATTCTCTTCCTACCCCTGACTTTCCCACCTACCAACTTTCCCAAGTTATATCCTCTCCCCTGTCCCAGCTACACCAGTTCTAGATGAAGTTTCTCCTTCACAAACACTGCAATGCAGCAACCATTGACCTAACTGCTATTCTCTTCCTCCCTTCAGCCCATACAGGTCCCCCCACTTCCCTTTCTTAGGGCCCAAATGGGCTGGGTGGCCACCTGGGGTCAGCCCAGCCCCCTTCAGCTTTCCTCATCTCTGGACCTCCCTCACGCAAAGTACAAGGAGGGGAATAAGGCAAGCCCTACCTGACTCTTCGATCAGCCCGAAACTTCAACATCTTCCTGGGCAGCTCTGTACCCAAGCCGGCAATCTTAATTTCACTGGCCCCCTGAGCCTAACATCCCTCCAGGAGGTAAGTCCTCAGGCCACACTCCCTGGTCCACGGTCACATCCCAGGGCCACGGCAGGGCCACATGGATTCTGCTGATCACATCCCACCTTCCCAGCTCCCACCTCTTGTTGGGGAGCAGGGTGGAGAAAAGGGGTGCCCAAGGGTATTCTATTGGGCCTGCTGGTTTTTCAGCATTCTGCTTAAATGCCTGAAGGTTGGAGGCATGCAGGAGGCACACCAAGAGAAAAGAGGATATAACCATCCCAGTTCAAGTCCCCAAGGAAAAAAATGCTGAATTAGACACACACACACACACACACACACACACACACACACACACACACACAGAGCAGGTGTACAACTTCCAGGCGGCTGGACCTCGATGAGCTAATGACACAGAGAGAGGCAGGAGGGCGGTGGGGATAGAAGCTGCATTTCAGTCTGCATGGCAGAAACTCCTGCCAGCTCTTTGAACTGCAAGAAGCAGACGTCCTCTCCACCTCTTCCACCTTAGCCAGCCCGTGACGCCCGTCAGGCAGAAAAACCGCTCCTCCAATGTCTGGGGAGGAGCCTGGAGCTACAGGGGTTAAAGGAACTCTGGGTTCATTTGCTGCTGCCGCTGTTCTGCCTGCACCCGCCCAGAGAGATAGGATTGATTGAATAAATCTCCCCCCTCTCCCCCTTAGTCTGCCCAGTCCTTCTATGGCAACAGGAGCTTAATTAATGAAGACGCGGCTGTAATCATCTCCTCGATGACACGTTCCCTTTGGAAACTACACCAGGTTGCTCTTCCCAAGACTTGATGATTATAGAACTAATGACAGGCAATACCACCAGTGTTCCAGTCCGGGACTAGGGATGGTGGAGGTTAGGAGCTGGTGGAGGGGACCCTGGCTGTGGCTTCAGAGAATATGGAAAAGAAGGGTCCTCCGGGAGCGCACAGGGAAGAGGGCAGCAAAAGGGAGATGGGAGGGAGATGGCCTAGTGTTTATTCTTGAAAATCTTCCCAGATGCAAGATGATAAGTTCCAGCCGGTGACTGAAATCTACATAGAAGCAGGCAAGTTCATCCACAATCCTTTATTTCCCTGAGAATGGTTCAATGTCCGCCTCATTTGCTTGGTATTCCCCAGGTCCTTGGGACAAAAGCCCTTCTGAATCTATCTTTCGCCCTGACTCCAGATAGGACTGAGCCCTACCCTACCCTGGTTCCAAATATCTCACTGTTTCTTCATGCTCACAGGTGGGGCTCACAATGTCAGCAAGTTCTTGCTGATGCCCAATTTAAATCCATATTGACTCAATGTCAGCCCATCCTGCTGCTCAGGGGTGATGAACAACAGAAGCTCCTGCTAGCTCTTTTTTTTCCCCACAGCACCAGCATCTATTGACATCACAGGCAACTGTCAAGGTAAAGTCTGTCATGACATAGCAGACACCAAGAGGGAGTCGCTAATATTATTCTTTAAAGATGGAAGTGGGTTCAGAGAACTTCACAATCGAGGCAGCAAACAGAAAGCAGATGCCTGATTTCTCCCTGACCAGGGTTTGAGGTAGTCCGCTATGACTTCAACTGAGCTCAGTCTTCAATAGCATTTAAATAATAGGCAGTTAAATAATTCCATCAAGCTTGTCAATTCACTTTACTCTTGGGAGGCTGGGGCAGAGGGTTTACATTTTAGAACTGGTTTTTAGAAACATTTTATATTGGTTTTATGTCTCATAACTCTCTCATCTTGAGATGAAATAGTACTATATATGGTTTTATGTGAGATGTTGAGCTAAACCTAATTTCTGCCCTACTTTTTCCCAGTCATCCTGGCAGTTATTATAAAATAGGGAGTCCTTAACCCAGTGGTTTCTGGGTTCAGTTTACTGAGCACCATGTTACTATGTTTGATTGTTTCTGTGTATGGGAATTCATACTTAACAACAATAATAATAATAGGTATCATTTACATAGGACCTATCATGTGCCAGGCACTGTGCTAAGTGCTTTACAAATATTTCATTTGCCCCCCAGCCTCTCTGGCAACAGGGGCTTAATGAAGAAAGAGGTGATCTTTAAGGCAATTGTGTGAAGAGACTACATTTGAACTTGGGTCTTTCTGACCCTAGCCTAACCAGTACACCACCTAATTTGAAGGAGTACTAGTCGTCTCAAAAAGTAACAAAGAATCAGGTTGGAGCTCAGACAGGAGGAGTGGGTAGGAGGAGAGAGTGACAGTTCCAACCTGGCCTCAGTTTACCATTTTTATATGATCATATACTACCTATTTATCCAGAGCATCTAGTCACTCAGTAAGGCTCAGCTACATACTATCTGTGTGACATTGAGCAAGTACTTAAATTTCCTGGGCCTCAGTTTCCACATCTGTAAAATGAGGGATTTGAGCTTGTGAGGTCCCTATGTTGACCTTTGATCCAATGACAATCATTTAGTTTTTATTCTGAGGCCATGTGATATTCTTCATTGAGCAGCACTTGGAGGAGAGAAGGGAGGGAGGAGAGGAAATGCCACTGGCCAGTGCCCCCTTGTGAATCCCCCACATTTCCTTTCTATAAATGCCTTATCATCAAAGTGAGGCTGCAGAGGGCCCACTTGAGGCCTGGGTCTCTCAACACAGATTGCTCACTCCTGCATTCAGAACCGGCATCATCTAGCTGGAGACGTGCCTTTTCTTTGCTCTTCTTACTTACTCAAAAATTAATTGCTTCCTCTTTATAAGAGCAACTCTGTTTCTGCCACATCACCCCCACACAAAGCTTCCTTGCCTGGTCCCCCCTCCCCCCCTCCCAGAATATACAGCTTGGCTCTGCTCCATTTTCATTAGGAAGGGAAGAAAATTAAACTCATCTTCATGGAAGGAGGAGGAGCTGAGGGCGGCACACGAGGAAAATTATTTCTCTTCCCCTGGAAGGAGAAAATACCCTGTTTTCAAGGCGAAGACGCCTCCCACAGCCTTTGGTTAAGGTATAAAAGTTAAATTACATCTCCAATGGCCCAGAACAGGTACAGTGAGGAAAAAGGAAAAGAATCTCAGGGGTCTCCCTTACTACCTATCTTCTCTCATTTGGGCCCAGGAGCCCCACAATTAAATCATCAGTCATGATGGCTTATCTGCAATTTAATTCAAAAGATACCTGTTAAATAATAACTAGCATTCATATAACAGCTGGCATTTATACAGAGCTTTAAGGTTTGCAATGAATTTTACAAATATTACTGTATTTGTGTCCTCACAACTACCTTGGGAAGTAGAAGTATTATTAAACCCACTTTATAGATGAGAAAATTGAGGAAGCCAGAGGTTAATTGACTTGCCTAGGTCTAATGCTTTATCTACTATGCCACCTAGCTGCATCTAAATACCTATTGTATACCGGGCCCTGTGCTGGGCTTCTGAGAGGCAAAGGTAAAAAAACAGCAGCCCCTCGTGCTCAAAGAACTTAATTAGGGAGATGTAATACATATACAAATAAGCAAGCTACAAGGCAGGATGTCGTGGAGGCAAACAAATCTAGAAGAAAATTTGATCTAAGAAAATTTGAGAAGAAAGATCACTTTCAATTGAGTGCCAGCTGCCTGCTGAGCACGAACCTATTAGTATCCCCATGGCCAGCTTTCCAGGCCATGGGGGGACCATGGATGGGAGTAGGGCAGAGGTGGGGATAGAGACACACAGGTTCTAGTGATGTTTGTGCCATTACTCTCAGACAAGGTTCTAGCTTCTTCTCTTTCTATGGCTGTTAGGGAAATAAACAGGGGTTCTCTACTACAGAAGGGAACTATGGGAGTTTAATATATCTTAAGGTGGTTGCGTTGTCCTCTCCAAATCTTCCACCTCTCCTAAAGAGGCCGGTGCCACAGATAAGGCACTAGGCCTAGAGTTAGGAAGACCTGAGTTCAAATACAGCCTCAGATACTTAGTAGCTGTGTGACCCTGGGCAAGTCAATTAACCTCTTTTTGCCTTAGTGGAAACTCAACTGTACAATGGGGATACTCATAGCACCTACCTCACAGAACTATTGTGAGGATCAAATGAAATAATATTTGTAAAGCAAATAGCACAGTGCCTGGCATATAGTAGGTGCTATGTAAGTGCTATCTATTATTATTATTGCTAATATTATTTTGAAGAATTCACATACATAGAGGCAATCAAACATAGTAGCACTGTGTTCAATAAGCCCAACTCGGAAACGATCACATTAAGATTCCCTACTATATGATAAAAGCCGCTAAGACAACTAGAGAGAAGCCTCAGAAATTGTTGAGAAAGCTCAACATCTCACATATAATACATACACGACAACCAACGAGTATTTATTAAGTAACCACTGTGTGCCGGGCATTGTGCTCAGCACCAAAGATGCAAAGAATGGCAAAAGACAGTCCCTGCCCTTAAGAAGCTCACATTCTAATGGGGGAGACATCCCCCCATCGTAACGAGAGAAACTATGTACAAACAAGGGTGAATTCCGTAAGACACAAAACTGTAGGATTCCGTAAATACAGGGTAAATTTGGGGTAATGTCAGGACAGGCACCAGCATATGGAGACACCGCCTTCTTTCAAAAAGCAGGATTTGAGTTGAACTTTGAAGGAAGTCAGGGTAAGACAGGAGCAGAGATGAGAAGGGAGGACACTTCAAGGGCTAGAGATGATAATAACAGAAGATAAAAGGGTCAATTTTTATTACAAGATTGCCTGGGGAAACAGGGAGAATTAGACATCAAGGGAACTGCCCACTGGGGAGATACCTAAACAGGCAAACAAAGATGGAGGGAGGATCAGTTCAGTTACCTCTTCTTCCACATCTCCTGTCTACAGGGCTCCAAAGGGTGCTCATGCCATGGCGTGCATAAATGCATCCTTTAACACCTAAAGATGGCATAAGGGTAAACTCTAGGTCAAATGGTAAAAATAAGTGGAAATCTCTCTTTGAGACCTCCCAGCTGGCCTTCAAGAAGCCTCCCCACCTGTTCTCCTGCCTTCTTACAGTCCAGCCTTCCAACTCTTATGATGTGTCCCATTCCAAAGAGCCTGGCCACTGACCACTCACTCATCTAAGTAGTCGACATTATGCTACCCAGGGACAGGTGCATTTTCATAGATTCTTTCTTAGCAAGAATGGACAGGAGAGGCCACCTGGCCCAGAAAGTATCTGAATAGGAATCCCCTCTGTGATATCCCTAAAAAGCAATCATCAGCCTCTTATCTGGGGCAGCTAGGTTGCACAGTGGATAGAGTGCTGGGAGTGAACAGTCAGGAAGATATGAATTCAAATCTGGCCTTAGACATTTATTTAGCTCTGTAACCCTGGGCACATCTCTGCCTCAGTTTCTCATCTGTAAAGTGGGGATAATAATAGCACCTATTTTCTAGGGTTGTTGTGAGGATAATAATTGTAAAGCATTTAGCAGAGTTGCCTGGCACATAGTAAATTCTCTCTTTCTTTGTTTCTTTCTCTCTCTTTCTTTCTCTTTGTATGGATAGATTGAAAGAGGGAGACAGAGGGAGAGACAGAGACGGAGACAGACACAGACACAGAGATGTTAGCTATTACTACCATCAGAGATTTCCAGTACTGAGGAAGCCACTCCTTCCCAAGGCAGCCCATCCCACTTTTGAGTACATCTAATTGTTAGGAAGTTTTTCTTTCATTCAAAACAAAATCTTCTTCCCATCAATATCCACCCATAATCCTTAGTTCTGCCTTCTAGGGTCAAGTAGAACAAACTTAATTCCACTTCTACCAATACTGAAGATGGTGGCCCTCCTCACATGGCATGGACTACAATGCTTATTGACCATTTCTGAACAAGATCCAGTTTTTCAACACACTTCTTAAAACATGGCGCTCCACTTATAACTCAACACAGATGTGGTCTGGCCAAAGTAGAGTACAGTAGGATAGTTCATTTTTTCTTTGTGGACACAATAATTTTCCCTAATGCTTACATTTTCATATGGGGGCTCGTGAAGAAGGAAAAGCCTCATTTAAGCCCTAAGAAAACAACTCTCTCATTTCAGAAGCCCTGACAAGAAGTGGAGGAGATTTATCTTTCCCATTAGCCTATCTTCCAACCTGTGAGGTTGGCTCTAGATGGCAGCCCCACTCCACTTGTGGATACCTGTCATTCTTGGCAAGTTTTTCCTTATACTAAAACCAAGCTCTCTGAAACATCTACCTGGTTCTGCCCTCTTGGGTCAAGCAGAATAAATCTGATCTCTCACAAATAACTGAACATAGCAATCATGTCCTTCTCATTCCCTCCTCCTGCTAATTCTTCTCTTCTCTGGGCTAAACATCCTCAGTTTCTTCCACTCATCCTCATATGGCATAATTTCCCTCCCAGTCACCATCCCTCTGGATGAGATCCAGTTTATCAATATTCTCTTTAATAGATGGTACTCAGAACTCCGCACAGATTCAGCTCATCCTCCACGGCCTGCCAAAGCAATATACCTAAAGCACATGTCTGGCTGTGTCAAACCATCTATGACTCCCTATTATCTCCCAGGTCCAATACAAACTTCTCTGGTTGGCATTTAAGGCCCTTCAGGACTTGTCCTTGATCAACCTTTCCAGAGGTATGATATTGTGCTCCTCTTCACATGTTCTGCAGTCCAGCCAAACCATCCCCCTTGCTGTTCTTCCCACACAGCTGCATATTCTCTCTCTCCTTGCCTTCACTTTGCACTGGCTAGCTGCAATGCCCAGAATGGGTTCTTGACTCACCTCTGCCTCTTAAAATCACTAGTTTCCTTCAAAGTTCAAAGGTAACACCATCTCCTACATGAGGCCTTTGCTGATGCCCTTCCCCCTCATCTGTTAGTGTAACCAGTGTAGTTATTTTGTATAAACAGGCACCTAGGAGGGTGTGGTAGGGAAGGGAGGGGGGTGAAGTTAGGAAGACCTCAGTTCAAATCCAACCTCAGGCCCTTATTAGCTATGTGACCATGGGCAAGTCACTAAACCTCCGCCTGCCTCAGTTTCCTTAACTGTAAAACAGTACCTACCACCTAGGGTTGCTGTGAGAATGAAATGAGATAATTTTTGTAAAGCACTTAGCACTATGCCTAGAATACAGCAGGCACTAAATAAATGTTTCCTTCTTTTCTCCCTTCCTTCCTTCTTCCCTTCTTCCTTTCCTTCCTTTCTTCCTTCTTCTCTTCCTCCCTTCATTTCCTTCCTTTCTCCCTCTCCTCCTTTTTTCCTTCTTCCCTCCTTTCCTCCTTTCTTTCCTCCATACCTTCCTCCTTTCCTTCCTTCCTCCATCCCTCCTTTCCTCCTTTCTTTCTTTCCTTCCTTCCTCCCCTCTTTCCTTCTTTTTCTCCCTCCCTTCTTCCCTCCTTTCCTCCCTGTATTTCTCCATGTGCAAGTCTTATTTGCCCTGATAGAATGGGCAGACCCTGTTGTATTTTGGTTTGGGGAAACCAGTCCTTAGCACAACGTCTGCCACACAAGGCCTGTTCATTGACTGACAACAGCTCGGGGAGGAGAGAGTTTGGGCAAGAGCAATCTCTTGAGTCCTTAAAATAGCTAACTCAGAACAGGTCTCTCCCTTTTCTGAACTTCCCAAGTTCACATAAATGTCTCCTTCTCTGGTTTCAGCCTCTCTACAATTTAAGGTCACAGATACTGGAAGCCCCTAAGTCAGTGACAGTCCTCATTACTGAAATAATAACTATTGAGATAAGAAACTTGTATCTATGAAGGAACTTGTCACTACCCAGGATTTCTGGTACCAGACACAAGGTCAAAAGTGTCACAAAATGACAGAATTTCAGAGAAAAAGAACCTCAATGGTCATCTAGTTTAATTGATACTTGGAAAAGAATCCTCTGTCTAATATACCCAACAATTGGTCATGTAGCCAGCCTTTGCTGGAAAACTTCAAGTGATGAAGAGCTCACTCTCTACCACCTGAGGCCATTCTGGTATGGCTCCAATTGGTCATTTTTTTTCCCTCAAATAAAGCCTCAATTTGTATCTTTGTAAAGTGCTTCCAAGGGCTCACAGTTCTGTCCTCTGGAGCCAAGCAGAGCAGTTAACCTCTCTTCCACAGGAGAGCCCTTTCAATACTTACAGACAGCTAATACTCCCTACCTTCAACTTCTCTGCAAGTCTTCTATTCTCCTAATTAAATAGCCCCAATTCCTTCAACTACTCTTCATATGACAAGAATAAGAAGCTATTTACTATCCTGGCTGCTGTCCTGGAAAGGCTCTCCAATTTATCCATGCCATTCCCAAAATGTGATGTCCAGAATTGAATACAATATTCCATAGAAGACTGACCAAGACAGAGAGCAATGGGATTATCACTCCTTTTTCTTAGGAACTCCTTTGAGATGGTATAGTGGATAGAGCACTGGCCTTGGACTCAGGAAGACTCATCTTGCTGAGTTCAAATCCGACCTCAGATATTTACTAGCTGTGTGACCCTAGGCAAGGCACTTAACCCTGTTTACCTCAGTTCCTCATCTGTAGAATGAGCTGGAGAAGGAAATGGCAAGCCACTCCAGTATCTTTGCCAAGAAAACCCCACAAAGAGTCGGATATGACTGAAGCAACCTAACAATAACAAATGGCATGGTGGAGAAAGAACTAGTGTAAAAGTCAGGAAGATTCACATTCAAGTCTCATCTCTGACCCAAGGGCTATATAACCTGGGCAAATCACAACTCTGATTGTTCCTATACAATTCTCAAGCCTATGAATTGAAACTACTTGAAAATCTACATTGGTAGGGGGAGCAGAAGGAAAATGGGAAGGAAAAGGAGGAGAAGAAGGGGGAGGAGGAGGAGGAGGAAGAGGAGAAGGTTTCTCTTCTGTGGCCAAAGACCCCATTTGCTTTCTTGGCTACTCTAACACATTGTTGGTTTATATTAAGATTTCAAGTCTACTAAAACCTTAAATCTTCTTCAAATTGCTATTTAGCCATGCTTCTACCATTTTGTACTTGTGAAGTTAAGTTTTGGTTTTGTTTTGTTTTGTTTTTTTAACTTAAGTGCAAGCCTTGGGTACATATCTATCTATCTTGGGTCCATAGCTGTGATTTCATGGTTATGGTGTACTCCAAGCAGGGGAGCCCCCTTCCAATAATACGGCTGCAATATACTGTCCCTCTAAGGTTTGTTGCTTAATTAAGGCTGCTCAGAGTTCTAAGTTATAGTTACTCTGAAATATAGTTACTTTCTGACTGAGTTCTGAGACAGTTGTTAGGGTCACTTTTGATTTCAACAAGCTCAGTACTGGAGAGATACAGACACCAGAACTATTGTATGATTATGGAACAAACATAATTTACCTGATTATAAACAAAAGATGAGGATATGATTACTAATCATAAACTAAGAGAGAAGCTAGAATCTAAACCAAGAGTGGGGAACCTCCCCATCTCAATCTAAACCCAAGAAGATAAGAAAATGGAGGTGAAAGGGTAGATTTCAGAACTGCATCATCTAAGTTTGAAACTAAAAGTGATAGACACTACAGTTAATGTTGCTAAGTCTCACTGAATGGAGGAAAAGCTTGGAAGCAGAGAACCAGAGAAATCACTCCCTTCTAACTAATTCACCTGAGACTTTATTCCCAGTGACATGTTGAGCAACTACAGTGTGGATCAACTTATCTTACCAGCAGAAGTATGTATTCAACACAGATATCTACTCTACTAAGGTAATTTTATGGTCTCGTAAGTGGACAACAAAGATCATAGTTTCAGAGTCATGAGTTACTCTGAGTACATAGGTTTTTGTCACTCATATTTCCTTGGAAAGTTTCTGTAGGGGTGTACCCACTTCCACTCTTGATCTTCACCTTGGCCCAGTGGAAACACCTTAACACAGGTATCGAGTACATTGGTAGAAAAGTATGACCCAGGATTACACATAGATTGTGTTATATTTTATTATTCATATATTTGCTGCAATATATGTGTGCCTGTGATAGTATCACACATTATTGCTCTTCCCTTGTCATTAGTTATATTTAAGATCTAAAAGATCATTACAGTCATTGTTTGGTCATCAATGGGTGCTCAAAAACTAGACTAAGTAGCTATGATTCTGGAAGAATTTAAGTATAACTACACAGTTATACATACATAGTGATGATGATCCTTCTGCAGGAACCCAGACTTACCACTGTGAAAGCAGTTTGGAGTGATTAAACCATCTTAGTAGAGAGTTAGAAAGTATCCACATCCAGAGATGCAAGGGTAAAGACACACTTTTGTCCATGCACCCATTGCACTGGCCCAGAAACTTATCTGTAACTTAGAGTCAGAGAGTTGTGTAGAGGTACCAAGAAGTTAAGTGATCAGGGTCCCAAAGCCAGTATGACTTACAGACAAGTCAGGAAGACAAATCTTCTGGACTCCAAGGCTGGATCTCTATTCCCTACACCATGCTATCTCTCACTTTGCGTTTATGCATTTTATATTTCATATAGTTTCATCTTAGGCCCAAAATTCTAACTAATCAATATTTTTTTGAAGTCTAATTTTGTCATTGAGGATGTTAAATATCTCTGCCTTCTTCATGTCACCCGTAAATTTAATAACGTCTCTACTTTTATCCAAGTCACTGATAAAGCTGTTAGCAAAGCACCAAACAGCTTTCTAAGGCACTCTAGTAGAGACCTCCAAACTGGCATTGAACCATTTGGATCCAGACATTCAACTCATTTAACTGTACTATTATCAATGGACTTGACCTCCAAGGTCCCTTTCAGATCAAATTCTATGCTCCTATGATCATCTATTTTGACCCTGTATACATATAACCATATATGTATACACACAGACACACACACACTTAAAGACTCTGGCCCAAACATCTACCAAGAGTTAGTTTTGTTTTTTGCTTGGTCTAGATCCTATGACTAGATGGTGAATGATCCTATGGAGATAGGTACAAAAAATTCTTAACTGAGTTAGGGAAGAAAAACTTTCCTTCCCCTCCCCTTCCCTCTATCGCCATTCCCAACTCTGGGGGCCTGATTTATCCCCAGCTGTTTCCTCTCTATAGTTACTGAGAAATTTGCTGACGAAGAATTAACTCTCTTCTGGCCCCTTGGATCTAAGGATAGCTTTGGCTGCTGAGGTCACAGTTCATTATATCTGGACAGGAGTCAGAAGTGGGTGGAGACAAGGGCAACATGTCTTATCCCCACTTCCTCTTATTTCTGTCTCTAACAAATTCCAACCATGGACCCTATCCATTCCCCCCAAAAAGGATTTCTGTTGGTGAGGGAGTAGAGCTGTTAAGGGGAGAAGGGGGAGATAAATATCCCTGCTCCTCTCCTCCTGTTTGCTCACTTCATTATATTCCATGTTTCAGCAGTCTTATCTGCCCCGACATTCCCTTCCAATTAAAAACCAATTCCGTTTACATTTCTCCATCCAACATCCTGAGCAGATTGACTCCTGAAGCTCCTCTGGTCACTCCAAGCAGAAAACCCACTTCCCTAGCCAACCTCCCACTCTCCAAAAGTCCTTCTGTTCTTCCAGCTGCTATGGCCACACCCCAGAAGTTGTTATGGGGGCAATCACTGCATGTGTTGTCCCAAACATTCTGGGTGCCTAGACCCTTGAAGGAAGGAGCAGGAAGGAGTCCCTTGGGAAAGGATGGTCTTCTCTTCCCTATGTGCTACCTAAAGTCAAAACTAAGGGGGCTCCAAGAGGAGGCCCCAGCCCACATCCTGCCCAAGGCCATTTGTGTGGCTTTCACCCAGTCTTGTTCTTGGCTCTATTCTCTCCTTTCTGCTTCCTTTCCTTCCCTCCCTCACTCCACCCCGCTCTATCTCCCTCCTAAGCCAAGAGCTATTTCTAGCACAGTTAGGGTGGGACAACTTCTACTAAGGAGGCTGGACATACATCCCCAAGACCAAGTCATATGGCTCAATTTCCAAAGGCGTAAGGCCACTGTTTTCCCCTTACTATTCCTCAATGGTGGGAAGAGGGGCAGAGAATAAAAGTATGGCTTTCCCTACTGACTCCTAGTCCCGTGTCTTAAGGGACAGTCCCATCCTCAGCTCATTCACTTCCCTGTTTTTGTTTTCGTTTTTTACAGTAGAAAAAGCCCTTGCTGACCATGAAATGGCTCAGGACAAAGAGAGGTAAGATTCAAATGATTTGCTAGATTATCTGTTCAGCCTCCTCTCTCTTCTACTCCCTGAAGTTCACAGATAAGGAACAGGGCTGGTATTTCAGAGGGCAAAGTGAAGAAAGCCAGTGTCTCTAAGGAGAGCAGAAGCCTGGATTCGCCACGCTTTCTCAACATCATCTAACTTCCCTCCCCATTTATCTCTGCACCTTCTCAGTCCTCTGCTTGGTTCCCCATGATCTAAGGTCCCCAGGAATAGAACTTGGAGGCCATCCTTATAAGGCCCTGTCTTGCTCAAAATCTATGAATCTGTAATCATGGGGAGCCAAGCAGATCTGGGAGAGGCCTGTCTTCACATCAAGAATTGACTCGTCTTGATCTGGATAGGCTTGTCCTATTCATTAGAAGGGGGATAATTAAATTTCATCTGCCTCAAGTCAGGGGCCTGGACCAGATACATAATCTCTTAAGGTCCTTACAGCTCAGGTTTCTATGACCTTAGAGAAAGCAGCAGTACAGCCATAGTTAACATTCTTGACCTTCAGCCTGGTGCAATGGAAACACCTCAACCAGCTCCTTTACACTTACTTCTTTTACTCTGTTCCTCCAGGCTTAGAGTGAATGTAAATAGTAACTGTTTCTCTTTTATCCAGCAACCCTGAGGGTCTTCCCCTCCCAGTTTGATTTTTTTTTTTTAAATTAAAAAAGCCATCCCTTGACTCACTTCTTAAAGAGGCCTATTCACTGAATGGGCATTGCCTCACTCAAAGTGAGAACTCCAACAGACCTTAGCTTATAAAGGCCAAGGTCTCCCAAAGCATCCTGGGCCATCTCCAGTTGTCCTGATCTATATCTGGCCACTGGACCCAGATGGCTCCAATGGAGAAAGTGAGGCTGGTGACTTTGCACAGCCCTGCCTCACTCAAATCCAATTCACTTGCAAGTCAAGTCATCATTTCCCTGATGTCACGGTCCTCTTTGATACAAGACAAACCACAAGTTCTTTACTAGGGGACAGCTGAGAAAACAGTCTCAGCCTTCGGCTTTCGCTTTTCCTGCTGACATCTTCCTGAGCCATCTCCTGTTAGAGAGTTAGTCCCAGCTTCTTGCATCCTCTATAACCTCAGTTCCCTTCTGCTGATGGTCATGGACATGGACAGGTTCCCTCAGCTAGAAAGACGCAATGGTAGCTTGACCCATCTTGAGTATCCAATTCTGATTTGGAGCCCAAATCCTTGCTCTTCAGAGAATGAGGCATCCCAGCTGTCAAGTTCAAGGCTTTGTGAAAAGCCATTCAAACAAACTCCTTCCACTCCTTTAGTCAACAGATTTGATCCTTGTGTCCCAGAGACAGAAGCAACCCCACCCTATCCAGGGAAAAGGAATTCTGCAGAATGAGTGTTTGGAACGTAACAAAAGCCAGAGCTGGCGACCTTCCTTCTATCTCTACTCCAAGAAACTAGCAAAACTGGTTCCCAGTCCTTCTCCTCACCAGGTACAAGCCGTTCTGTACCTCAATTTCCCCACAGGAGTAGATTTCAAATAACATTTTCTTTTGTAACTCTTCACTGTGATACAGTGAATGAGTATAATATCTGTGCTGGGGTCTTATCCGCACACTGTACTAGAATCTCCTTGAGCCAAGGACTATGTCTTAGCTAAACTCTGTATCTCACTCACAACCTAGGATAGCACTCTGCACAGAGAAGGCACTTAACACGTTTTTGATGCTTCGCACATGAATGACAGAACCAACAATACCCATTATGGTACCAATGGTAACAATGGTGCTAAATAAATGGTACCCTGCCCAAGCAGAGGACAGAATGCCCTTACCCATCTGTTCAAGCAGCCATGTGGAGAAGGGAGAGAGTATGTTCTCAAGAAGCCTAGAGTAAAGGGAAGAAAGTGGGGGGAAGGGGGAAGTAACATGATAGAGACACACAGTCCTAGCATGGGGAAAGAATGCTGTATTTGAAATGAGCACCTGGGTTCAAATCCAGTTTCTGCCACTTACCACCTTTGTGATCTTGTACAAGGCATTTTTGAGACTCGGTTTCCCCAACTGTAAAATGAGGGGGTTAGACTAAGATTACTTGTTAAGTCCCTTCCCATTCTAAATCTGTGATCCTTATGATTCTGAGCCCTTGTTCTAGAAAAAAATGGCAAGCATTGCCCATTTCACAGATGGGGAAGCTGAGGTCCTAAAACATGAGGATCAGAAACAGTTAGTCAGTCAACAAGAATTTATCTAGCAGACCAGGAAATCAGTACCAAGTCCAAGCTCTCTCTGTTTCCTTCAGGCCCCTGATGTTTGTCTAACCTGAATTCCCTAACCCCTTGAAGGAAAAGAATTAATAATTCAGGATCTTTTCAGTCCCTCTCCAGATAGAACATCTAGAAAAACCAATGAAAGCTGCCAACCCCCTCCTGCAGAACCATCTAGAATTCCAGAATGTTTCCAGTGATACCAAGTCTCTATTGTGAGGATAATCCCAGGCCAGTGTGATGGGACAAAGCGTATTTGAGTCCCCTCTGTGTGCACTGGCTATGTGTCTACTGTGCTGGAGAGGACATGAATGTGTCATCTGGATAGCAACTCGGTTTTATAACATTCATAGCCCACAACCTAGAAGCTTTTCCTTGGTAGATGCTTAATACATATTTGTGGATTGATGGCTTGTTATAGATAGAAGAGGTGGAGAGGTTCTTGCCATATATGGTGCATGTGCGTGTGTGCAAGGGAGGCTGGGAGCTCTCTTGGCTTCCTAGGCATCTCACTGAGAGATTGGACAGACAGTTTCCATGGCCTCTGAGCCCCTCCTCTCCTGCTCCCCCACCCAGCCAGGCAGCCTCGACCCTGATAAGACACTACAAAGGGGAGGCTTTGTCTGGGGAAGAGGAGGCCTCCCTTCTCCAAGCAGCCCGGCAGGGGGGATTGGGGGAGGGGGAAAGTAAGGTATCAGACAAAGCTTTCATTCTAGAAATGGCCCTCACAGGCCTCTGCAAAAGGTCTGAGGGAAGGGAGAAGCAGACCGGGAAACCTAGATAACTGTGGCCACCCCCATTTCTATACCAGGACAAAAATGTTTGCTTTTACCTACTGCCAGTATGACCTTGGGCGAGTCATTTGGCTTATCTCTGGGTCTCAGTTTCCTCTTCTATTAAATGAGGGGTTTGGACTAGCTGACCTCTGCTTCCTTCCAGCTCTATATCTGTGATGCTATGGTATTTTCCCTATCCCACCCGGGAAAGGGATCTGCTTGGGCCTGCTTTATGGGCTGGGAACAGGGGAGACACGTTGGTCATAGATGGGACAGGGGGAAATTTTAAATCTCTCCTGACAAAGAGAGAGGTTGCTGGAGCTTCCCATGTAGGCAAGGGGGACTTGCCTGCCGAAGGCTTAGAATGGCAGGAAACTCCTCATTTTACTGACTAGGAGGCCCCTTTGGGGACAGAGCAAGGATGGGGCCAGAAACACCTAGCCTGTAGGTGGGATACAGGCTGAAGATCTCCAATTTGCCTTGGGACTCTGGGCCTTAGCTCTTAATTCTTCCATCTGTAACATGGAAACACATTCCTTCTGGTCCCACTTAAACTGCCATGGATAGAAAATCCAAGAGATCCAAGAAGAAAAGGGAGATTTTGGAAATGGAGCTATGGTAGGATTACTATCAATTACCTAAATATGCCCTTCCAGGCTAGCTTCCTTGTCAGCTGCAACTGATCAGGGATGACGGAATTTAGAGCTGGGAGGGCCCTGGGAAAGTTGGTCCAAACCCCCCATTTTGCACAAGAGGAAATAGGTCCAAAGAAAGAAAGGTGACTTGGCTAGGGTCACCCACATAGTGAATGACAGAGGAAGGATTCTAATCCAGAGCCTTTGATCACAAAACCAGGGCTTCTTTCCTCCTCACCATCCTGGACTTCAGCCTGCTTTTTATTATCAGCCCAATAAAAAACAAAGGAAGAAAGGAAATCTTTAGCCTTGAAGGCCTAGTTGAAATTATTTTGCATAATCCACAGTCTAAGACTTATCTTTACTATCACTTATTCCACTATCAGGTTGTCAGTATCAATCACCCAAAAGAAAAATTACCTGGAGAAAGGTAATAGAAAAGTAAATTAAATGGAAACTCAGGATGCTCCATAGAAAAGGCAAAGAAGTGAGTGGAAGCAGTTCAGAGACACAGGAGACGAGTTCTCCCCTCATCTCCTCATCGGGTCACTAGTGATGTCCAGGTCAATTTGGGGTGCAGTTAGGTGGCTCAGTGGAGAAGAGTGCTGGGCCGGGAATTAAAATCCAGCCTCAGACATTAGCTGTGTGACCCTGGGCAAGTCATTTAACCCTGTTTGCCTCAACTTCCTCATCTGTAAAATGAGCTGGAGAAGGAAATGGCAAACCACTCCAGTGTCTTTGCCAAGAAAACCCCACGGACAGTACTGGTGTGATACAGTCCAAGGGGTCACAAAGAATCAGACACAACTTAACAACAACAACATAGACAAGGCAGCTGGTAGGCGCAAGGGCTACCAACACCAAAATGACCAGCAGTCCCTCCTCTCCAGGAGCCTGCCTTCCACTGGCACATACAGCATGTGAACAGAAAACACAAGATCATTTGAAGAGGAAGGAACACTAACAGGAGGGGGATCAGCAAAGGCTTCTGGCCGTCGGCCCGGTGGACAGAGCCTTGGAGTCAGGAAGACCAGAGTTCAAATCCAGCTGTAGATACTTAGTAATTGTAGGACTCTGGACAATTCACTTAACTTCTATTTGCCTCAGTGTCCTCTACTGTAAAATGGGGACAATAATTGCACCTACCTCCTAGGGGTGTTTTGAGGATCAAAGGAGATAATCACTAAAGTGCTTAGTACAGTGGCCCGCACGTGGTAAGTGCCATATAAATGTTAATTGTCATTGTTATTATCGTTATTGTTATTATTATCATTATCATTATTCATCTGAACTGAGCCTTGGAGGATTTTAAGAGGTGAAGCTGAGTATGCATTCCAAGCTGGGGCTCTGCCAGTGAAGACAGTTCAAGATGTATCAATGCTGCCCCCAGGGACAACAGGGGTCACTGCTCCCTTCTTCATCAGCCCCTCCTCCCCTGTGCCGATCACGAGAAAACAGCCTGTCCCTAAACAAACAGCATGTGACCCAAGAGGGCACTAGGCTGCCCAGAATGCCCATGGGTGATTCTGGCCAATGAGAAGAAAAAAAGAAGAAAGAAGAAAAAGAGGAAAAGAAATCTCCCAAGTCAGAGCTTAGGCAGGAAGACCATGCTAGTGAAACAAAAGCAATATATCCCCAGGCACTCAGGGACAGAAAGACAGCAGTGGGATGGACCCTGCCCCAGCCCCGAGAGAACTCCAAGGAGCAAGGGGGATGTGGCGCTTCCAGTGTGGCTGGCCAAGGGGTGGGGGCCTGTTCCTATAGATCCCACTAGGCAATTTCCAGGGGTGAACATATATGCCCTGACCAACGATAGCCTAGCTGACAGGTGAGCAGCTTCCTGCTGCTGCAGAGGAAGGGGAGAGAAGGGTGTTTAGGTGAGGGGACAGGACAATCAGTGAGGAGATAGGATGAGTGATAGCAATGGTTCCTTCCCTCCCCCAGAGTTCAGAGAAAGGCTCATCTCTTCCCCTTATCTCTTCATTCATCTTACTTCCTTCCCAAAGGAGGGGCAGAGGGACAAACAGGTTTCGAGCCAAGAGAGGAAGAAGCCAACCGCTCTGCGCTCCACACTGCTCAATACTGTGTCACGCACACCACCTTCTGCTGAGCGAACCAGCTCATAAAACTCCCGACAAAGAAGAATAAAGCAGCCCCTGTCCTTCCCGGGGCAGCTCAGGCCAATATAGATGTCCTAGGAGAAGGATCCTGAAACCAGGAAGGCACATTTGCTGCGGTGTAGCACCTCTCGCTCTCTTCCCAGATTCAGGCAGGTCTCCTTATGGTAAGTTACCAGGCTCTTTCTGCTTGCTGGGACAACCCTACTAATTCACACCTGTCCCACAAAGAGAAAGGGTAGAAAGAGGAGACAGTGGCTTTTCTAACTTCCCTTATATTACCCCCCACCCAAAACCTTGCCTCACCTCACAGGCTTAATTCCTGCTAAGCTCCTTACATCTGGGGGGCAATGCCCTTGTCATCCAGCAAGGTGCCCCTCGAACTACCCCTACCCCAAGCCTACCTCTCCTTCTCTGTAAACAATGGCTGAGAATGGGGTAAGGAAGGCAGCTCCAATTTTGTATGCAGCATAGCCAATCAGACCATTGTCTCTGTTTCAGGACAGAGGTCTGGGGCTTCATCCACCCCTCACATCCACCCCTCTGCCTAAAATACATGTGGGCAGTGATATCTCTTAACTTTATGTTAAAAATAAAAAACAAAAAAGCTGAGTATTCACATCCTGTTACCATAAAAGAAAAGGCTCATCAAACATCTTAGCATTGTCACATCCCCGCATGCCCTCCCTGTACTCCTGAACAGCACACACAGGCGAACAACAGTAGACAGAGAGACACTCACCGGCTCTCAGGAGTCCCCTCTCTGCATCCTCTAGCCCTGACTTCTTCCACTCCAGGAATAGAGAAAAGGCTTTCCTTTTAATACTCGCCAGGTCCCTGGTGGGTAGCAATCATTAACAGCCACACATGCTGGCTGACGGGCCTTAATTCTTTAACCCCTTCAATGCTGCTGGGGTGGCTTGGTTTCTGCCACTGGGCAGCCCTTTGCTCTCAGGTCCTCCAGAAATAGGAAGCTCCCACCTTGATGCCACCTACCTGAGTTATTCTGCTACCTCCCATGTTCCACCCAGGTCTCCCCACAGGATTGGAGAAGAGATGCGACCTGAGGCAGCCAGCCCTGGCGCTGTGCCCAATTGGGTAAGCCCACATTATGAAATATTTGCCCAGAGGCCCAATGAAAGAGGAGATCTGGGGAGGGGATATTTTATTTGTGGAAGGGGGAGGCAGACGTGGTCACGGCATCACCGAGTCTGGTTGGATCAGAGGGCGGCGGGGAAGTGTCCCCACATAGATGACCACTCACCTTCTTTTTCATCTTAACCTTTACCTTTTTCCCTACCCTCTTTCCTGGACTGGCATAATAATCCCTTCCTTCCAGACTTCCCCCCTAACTAGCTCAGATTACTTCTGTTTGCTGCAGCATCAAAGCCTGGCTGAATCCCCTCCTCTGGGATTTCCCTGTCCCAGCCAGAGTCTGAAGAACATAACCTACAGGGATGGAAATCAGAAAAGGGGAGGCCACTCATGCACATGTTATCTGCATAGGTTTGCATAAGCAATTAGGCCCCCAGGTATGCTTTATTATGTGCAAAATACAGGAGACATCACTTTGAAATCTTTTGGAAAGAGACAGATGGAGGGTGGGCAAGTACTGGGCAGAGTCAAACACCCCCTCTATTTCTTTAAAAATAGGCAATGAATTTTTGGGAAGTCTAAATGAAGACAAGGACTATCTACAGGCATGATGAATGCAAATATATTTAGATTTATTCAAATGAATTGGGCATGGTTTTCCCAGAGCTCGTCATTTCCATTAAAATTTGAGGGACAACCAAGGCTCCTGAGTTGAATCAGAGCATCTTCCCATGAGTTAAAGATAGCAATTCTTCCTCTCCCCATCTCTGATACTGCGGTCTACACCGACCTAAATTACCATTTCTCCTCCTTCTACAGCCCAAACCCGTTTCAGCTCTCCACACTGCCTGATGAGGTACGGAGCCCACGTGGGCAGTCCCTCATGGCCCCTGGCTCCTGTTCAACTCCCAGTGGTTTAACCGGAGGGACCAGAGCTGAAATTTCCTCAGCTGAGGTGGTCTTATCTTATCTCTCTCTGGACCCCCTCCCAAATCTCAAACTAGCTCTGGTCTTTTAAAAGGGCTGCATCCAATTCCTACCTGCAGGGGGGTTGGGGTCTGGGGAGAACGACTTTTTTTTTTTTTAGGGTAGAGCTGGAGCTGGGTAGAGGGAACTGGATGAATTCCATCCTCCTCTGCTCCTCCCCCCCCAACTAATAGCTTACAACAAAGACCTGGTATCAATCTATTACAAAAAGAAAAAGAAAAGAGATTCTACTTGCTCCTTTACAGTGAGTCCCACTCATTATGTGAAAATGCATAGCAATTCTTTTCCTGGTCTCATCCTTTCCACCAAAGTCTTGGTTCCTTTCTTTAAAACGCTTCTGGCGTCATCCGGTGTCAGTGTGGGTTAAAGAAAATGACTAGCTGGGCTCCACCTAGAGGCCTAGGCCAGACAGCAGCCACGTCTCACCCATGACAGGAAAGTGGGAAAAGGACCTATTGGAATCACTGGACTTGGAACACAAGCCTTTCTCAGGGGACAAACTTGCTGTTCAGTAGTGTCTGACTCTTGGTGATCTCATTTGGGGTTTTCTTGGCAACGATACTGGAGTGGTTTGCCATGTCCTTCTCCAGCTCATTTTACAGATGAGGAAACTGAGGCCAGCAAGGTGAAGTGACTTGCCCAGGGTCACAAAGCTAGTAAGTGAGGCCAGATTTGAACTCAGGAAGAAGAGTCGTCCTGACTCCAGGCCTGGTGCTCTATCCACTGTGCCACCTGGCTGCCCTTGGCAAACTTGAGGGTAACCAAAGGGTTGACTAGAGTATGTGAGTTTCAGATCCTCTACTGCCTTTTATTTCAGAAGCAGGAGGCATCAAGATACAATAGAAATAATGCTTACTCTGGAACCCAAAGACCCGAATTCAAATCCCATTCATAATGCTTATGACTTGTGTAACCTTAGGCACGTCCCTTAACCTCTCTGGGCCTCAGTTTCTTCATCAGTAAAATAAGGGCATTGACCTAGATGGCCTCTGAGACCCCTCCTAGCTCTAAATCTCTGATCCTAATATCTACGTGGATGATAAATAAGTTTATACTTAACTCACAAGTTTAGATCAGATAATGTAACTCCTTTCAGTATGATCCCTGCTTGATGCTATTTCTTTCTGTCATTAAGCCCTTCTCCATAACTGTATTCTGGCTTCTTTTCTTAGGTCAGTGAATGCTATGGCGGTCACTAGAGTCCGAGGCTGAGGCTTCTGGAACGTAGCCACTAGCAGAGCCAGGAAAGGGTACAGGGTAGGAGTAAGGGAATAGAGAAAAAGATGAATGAGCAAAGGGAAGGATCCAGGGTTAGAGAAATATCAACCAAAGGAATGACAGGAAAGATAAGGACAAAGCTATCGAGGAAAAAGCTTCCAAAAATCTAACTGAGTCATTCACTTTGATGGGAGCACACACTCCGAAAAAAAAAGCCCAAAGCCCAAGGCAGGAAGTCTGCTGGGTGCGGCAGCAGCTGGATGCTGTTAGTGAGCTCCTGAACGCAGACCCAACTCAGTCTGACCTGCCTTGCCCTACCCCCTTCTCGTCTCCCCCATCCCCAGTGCAAGAGTAGCATATGGCTGGGAGCCCAACCACATTCACCCCTGTCTGTAGGACAAGGAAGGGGGCAGAAAGGGAACCCGCCCTAGAGGGTGGAGAAAGCTCTGGAGATGGTCCAAGGAGAAGCGGAAGAGAGAGATGGAGAAAAACAGAGACAGAGGGAGACAGAGACAGACAGAGAGAAAGAAACAGAGAGAGAGGGAGAAGAAGAAGAAGAGAGAGGGAGAGAGAACAGACAGACAGACAGACAAAGAAAGACAGAGACAGGGAGACAGAGACAGAGAGAAAGACAAAGACAGAGAGACAGAGACAGAGAGAAAGAAACAGAGAGAAGGAGGAAGAGAAGAAGAAGAGAGGGAGAGAGGAGAAACACAGAAAAACAGAGATAGAGGGAGACAGAGACTGACGGAGAAAGAAACAGAGAGAGAGAAGAAGAAGAAGAAGAGAAAGAAGAGAGAGAAAGACAGGAAGACAGTCTCATTAAGCCTGGTCTGTCTCCCTCCAATCTAGCTCTGTGCCACTCCTCCCTACCCCCACTCCTCCCTGGCAGCCAGAGAAGGCACAGTTCTAAAGCATTGCCCAGGGCGAAAGTGTTAGTCTACTAGTGGGATTTCCCCCACAAACTCAAGAACACAGCAAAAGCTCTCCAAGTTTTTCCTCACCCTCCTTCAGCCTTCTCTGGCTCAATGGAAGATGAGTGACAATTTCTCTACATGAACAACTCACTTGTTTCTCCCCCACAAAGTGCTCTATAACTAGTTCCCAGGATCATGGATCTAGGCCAAAGGGCGGCATCTCAGAAGCCACTTAGTCCAACCTTTTCATTTTATAGGGGGCTCAGGGAAATGAAGTATTATGGTTATCAGATTTAATGTACAGAGTATTTGTTTGCATTCAACTTTGGATGTAAATCCCAAGGAAGCAGATATCAAGTCTACTGCCTTGGCATGACAACCAGCACAATAGAGAACCACATAACGATAAGTCCTCTGATATATAAATGGGTGAGGTGGAGGAATTCAGAGCTCCAAAATTTAGTCAATGTGGCCTCCAAACAACCACCCACCTAAGGTCAGTTTTCATTTTAAGCTACCTTGTAGCTGCCTTCTATGTAACTAGCATAATTCACTCTCTGGGAAGTTAAGGCAAGGTGAGGGTTGGAGGGAAGATAGAATCTCCATGAACTGGGGAGAGGAGAGTCTTTTCTGTCCCTTCCCACCTCACATTTCAAGTCAAAGGCCAAGTAGGTTTCCCAAGCCAGAATCATGAGCAGCTAAAGCTGGCCCAGGAGAACTGAGTTCTCCAGACATTGTACTTGTCATGTAGCAAGAGATGGTGTGGCTCAGTATTATGAAGCCTGGACTTGTCATCAAGAGACATGGGTTAAAATCCAGACTCTACCACTTACTAAGTAACCTTGGGTGAGTCACCCATGTTCTGGATCTAAGTTTCTTCATCTGTAATAGGGGATAACCATCTAAAGCTCTACAAAAAATACAAGCTACCATTATCATCATCCAGTGGCTATAATGAATGAAGGATGTGGGGTATATGATTACACAATGAAGGTTCCCTGGAAGAGGTAGCACTTGAGTTGGGCTTTAAAGGGTGGATGGGAATCCAAAAAGGTGGGGGCAGGGGGCAGGGGAATGCAGATAGAAGGTGGAGAAGGGATAAGGCCTATTGCCAGGCATAGAAAACAGTGTGACCAGAGGCTTAGAGAAATGAGAAGGTATGAGGCACCTCTGTCTATCTTAGAAGAAGGCAAAAAACAAAACAATCCCTGCCCTCAAGAAGCTTATATTTCCAAGGAAAAATCTGAAAGTGAGCTGCCTCCTGGGCTTAACACCATGGGAAACACAAACAGTCCAGTTTGGAGCACAAAGTATGTACAGGGAAGAGATAAGAGATCAGGGTGGAAAGGAAGTTTGGTGCTAGACTGTGGAAGATCTTGAATGCTAGAGTAGAGTCTGAATTTAGTCCCAAATAGGTAAAATATTGGGTTTGGAACAGAGAAATCAGTGACAGGATTAGATCTATGCATAAAGAGGCAGTTAGGTAGAGAGGTGTCAAACACCCAGAAGCCCCAAAACTCCTGATGCTGGAACCAAATTAAAATATAATTGGGAGATATTTCACAAAATAAATAAAAATAATACAACTGAACATAGATAATGTTAATATGTGGTTTTCTAAGTCAATATGTACCCCACAGTGATCCTTATGGGGGTTTACTGGCCCTCATTTCTATTCAAGTTTGATACCACAGTGTAGTAGAAAAGCCCATGGACTTCAAGGTAAGAATACTTAAATTCAAATCCTGCCTCTGACACTTATTAGCTGTGGGACCCTGGGCAAGTCCCTTAATGTGTATTTGCCTCAGTTTCCTCATTTGTAAAATGGAGATAATAATAACACCTACCCTTACCCTTAAGGATCAAATATATGCAACATGTTAACTATTATTAGCCATTAGAAATTCTGGCTTGGAGAGGACAGAGTAGAAACAGCAAGACTTTTTAGGAGGCAATTGCAATAAATCTACAAGAATTGGTAACAGAGAAAGCTACTACATTTGTAAAGTCAGATCTGTCATCTAGATGTCTCCACCCCATGCTCTAAGGCTTGGAGAAGGACCACACCCATGAAGAGGAAAATAAACCAATGAATCCAGAGGGGCCAAGAAGGATCAGGGTGGGTGCCAGGACAAATAGAAATTGGCAGTAAGGGTGATTTCCCACTCTTCAGTCAACCAGCCATCAGACAGACCACCCTGCCTAGACCTCAGTTCTTCTTAGTCAAAGGCAGAGAAGCAAATCTGCAGGTTTGGTCAGGGTAATTTAATACCTATAAGTAAAAATTCTCAAAGCTAAGAGCTCTCCATGCATGTGTTATGTAAGTGAATGAGTATGTATAGCATAGAGAGTATATATGCATGCAAGTAATGGACGAACGGAATGTGGGTACGTAGCATGGGTTTCGAGGGGAAGAGAGAGAAGGCAGGCAGAGAGATAGTATTGAAATGTAGTGGGAAAGTATATATGTTGGTGCACAGGTGTATGGTTGTATGCCTGTGCTTATTGGTAAACTCACGAATACACATGTGTGTGTGTTGTCATATGTGTGAGCACACACATGCTAACCACAGTGCTATTTCTCCTTCTCCTCTAATCTCTGCACTCTTGGCGAAGAGGGCTATTTCCCAGAGCAGGAGGGAGGAGGAATTCAAATTTCTTATGGGGTGCACTACCTGTTCCCCTGGGGTCTTCGTGCCACTCTGGTCTTACTCCAAAAGGAACTGCTGAGTCTCATCACCTTATCCCCATCAAACTACCAGAAAGGGGCGTATGAAGCTCCAGCTCCCCCTAATTCTTGGCCCCTTGCATTCCAGCCCTACACCCAGAGTTTGACCTTCCCCAGAGGATAGCTACAGATGTGTGTGCTGTTACAGGAACAGGCAAAATCCAAGTCCAGTCTGAGACTTCTCCTCCTTACACACACACACACACACACACACACACACACACACCCTCTAGCTCTGGGAGATGGCCATGAGACTGGAGGGAAGCTCCGGAGGCTTGATCCTGCCCTCACCTTCCCAGGTACACCTCTGGAAACTTTCCCCTCCCCCACCTCCACTCCACCCAGAGTCAGGCCGTACCTACCTCCTGTCTTCCTCCCACCCTCAGCTGCACAACCACCCCTGTTCCTCCTAGAGGTTCAGTTATGGCTCTGTGAGGGAACTGAATGGTGGGAGAGGCTTGGAGTGAGGAGGATAGAGAGAAAGAAAGTAGAGAATAGCATTGTTGGAAGGAACAAAGGAGATTATTAAGAGAAAAAGCAACAAGATTTGATAGATGTTGTCCCAAGATGGGTAACAGAAAGCCAGATCATGCTCCATGCTCCCTAAAATATTAGACAGGCCCTATGGAGTCCACGACCTCTAAGGACTGTCAGTGGAAGGTTGGGTTTTGTTTTTGTTTCTTGACTCTTCAATGCCTAGATGACTCTACGTAAGGACATCTTGCCTATGTGAATGCTGAATATATATCTCTCCCATCAAAATATTCTCAGTGCTTTGACAGGAGGAAAGTGCATTTATTCAACAAACATTTATAGGGTACGTCCTACAAGCCGAGCACTGTGCTAGGTACCATGGGGGATGCAGAAAAGATAGCTGCTCACTTCTGCCCACTGACTCCCCTTGCTTCCTTTAGGACTCATCTTAAATCCCATCTTCTGGAAGAGGCCTTTCCTGATCAACCCTGTCCTGCCGTCCCTCTGAGAATAACTTCCATCCCCTGTGGATATAACTTGAATATACCTCGCTGTTTGCATGTTTCCTACTCCATTAGAATGAGCTCCTCATGAGCAGGGACCAAATCTCGTTGTTGCCTTTTTTTGCATCACCAGCACTTGGAACAATGCCTGGCGCATAGTATTTAATTAATGTATGCTGACTGACTGACAGACTGTCCCCAAGGAGCTAACAACATAAGGTGGCAATGGGAGAGGAAAGGGTCATTTGGCCCATCTCTCTAGGTTCACCTGGGGTAGAACTGTTCTGTTCTCAAAACAGGGGAAGGAGGGAAGCAAGACCGTCTAAGTCCCCCCCTTTTGGTGCTTAGTTATCCAGAAGTTGGGAGTTACCCAGCAGTTTGTAGACTGTGCAGGCCCGTTAGCTCCTCCTCACACTGCCCATGGGTGGGCCAAGATAATGAGAAGCTCTGAAACCCAAGCCCCTGTGTTTTGCCAGAGTTTTACCACTCTGGTCAAAGGTTTGGTGCCAAAGGTGATTAAGTGAGGTTAGGGGATTGATTCTTTAGGGTTTTCACTTGTCCAGGTTTCTCAGGCCCTAGATTTGATTGGCACAATTATTACTGGTACAGTTCAGCCCTGCCCAGTAGAAATGCATAGAGAGCATGGAGGGGCCAGGTCCTCCTCCCATCACCCATCCCCAGTCCCCAAAGTTTCTTGAGCCATTGGTCCAGGGAGGTTTGCTACTGAGAAAACCCAGTCTGAAGGGCTGCTTTCGCTAAGCATCACCTCAGGCAGCCAAGCACACTTCTCCTCTTTGAAGTTTACTTAGGTGGAGGTGAAGTTGAGGACAGCAGCTGACCCCAAGGGCTCCTAGTTGAAGATTTTTGATGCTGGTTGAAAACAAGAGAATGAGAAAGAATCTCTTAGCCATCAGGCACCGACTAGAATGAGAAAGGGGGGAGGGGTGGGAAAGAGGGAGAAAGATGGAGAGAGAGAGGGGGGGAGAGGGAGGGAGAGAGGGAGAGAGAGATGAAGGGGGGGGAGGGTTAAAAATGCCTTCTAGAGAACATCTAGCACAAGAGGAACTCCTGACATGGATTAAGCAGGAGTAGGGAACCTGCAGCCTCAAGGCCACATGTGGCCCTCTAGGTCCTCAAGTGCAGCCCTTTGACTGTATCCAAACTTCACGGAACAAATCCTTTTATTAAGGATGAATCCTTATGGACATTATTTCCTAGAAGCAGAGTGAGGAATAAGATGACCTCCAGAGGTCTCGATCCTTTATTTAAACTTAGGAGGGAATCAGAATTTGGAGTTATGAGATATGGGTTCAAATGTTGGCTGCTACGTATGATCTTGGACAAATTACTTCGCTTCTCTTACGTGTCAGCTCCTCCACTGTACGGTTCAGGGGTTCTTCCCCTGGGGTCCACTTTTAAAAAGTGTTTTGATAATGCTACTTTAGTATCACTTGTTTCCTTTGTTCTGTGTTTTGCACACGTGAAAACATGATTGTGAGGCAGGGTCCATAGGCTTCCCCAGACTGTCAAAAGGGACCATGATATAAAAATGGTTTAGAATGGTTTAAAGTCTCTCCTGGCCCTAACATTCTAAGATTCTATTCATCAGCTAAATGAGAGATAAGGAAGCAGTCTGCCTAAGGAAGGTAGCAAAGGGTACTGAATAGAGTTGTTCTGGTTTAGACACAGCTAGGTGGTACAGAGGCTTAGAGCCCTGGATTGGCAGTCAGAAAGACCTGAGTTCAAACATGACCTCAGACACGGACTAACTGTGGGACCTTAAGTAAATCACTTCACTTCTCTCTGCCTCAATTTCCTTCATCTGTAAAATGGGCTTAATAATTGCACCTATTTCCCAGGGTTGTTGTGAAGATAAAATCGGGTATTCGTAAATCACTCTGCCAACTTCAAAGTGCAATATAAATATTAGCTATTATTATTCTTATTATCATCATCATCATCACCAGTTTAGAAGCCAGACCCTCAAAGGGGATATGTTTGAATGAATAGAATCTTCATAGAAAGCCAGGCACAAGAGCAAAATGCAGCCACTGACCAGTTTAGGGGGAAACCTGCAGTGTCTGAGGGAGGTGGTGATGGAGACAGAGAGAGAACAGACAGAGAAAGCAAGGAACCTGGAAGAGAATGCTGGTGAGGGAGTGAATTTGCAAATCCTTGGGGAAAAGCTGGATGAGGCAGGCTAATAGCTGTCAGGGCTCCAGGAACAGCCCCCAGAAGGCAGGAGCCGACCACATGGCAGAAAAGCTCTTGCCTTCCTTTCCCTGAATTATTCAAAGTGAACACCAGCCCCTTGTTATCTGAGTACTTCACCCGAACCAAGGGGTCCCTTCCCCATCTCTAGTTCCCTTTAGGAAAACATGTCCTACCCACCCGGTTCTGTGGTTTAGCAGGCCCTTTTAGAGGATGCCATGATAGCCCCATCTGTTCTTTCCCATTGGCTAAACAGATGTTTTTTTGTTCCTATGACAACAGACCTTCAGCCTAGATCCTTTTTTTTTTTAATGGGTAATCTCCTCAATGAAGGATAAAGCCCTATCTCGGCCTTTCTCAACATAGTTGGCACTGGCCTTAGATATCACCGCCTGGAGCTCCCTCTCATCCTCAAGGGAATGTCAGGGAAAACAGCGATTCCTTTCAGCCCATTGCCTGGAGGTTAGGGTTCAAATCCTGTTTGACCTAGAGATGACCCCGAATTGACATCATGTAAAAGTGCTACAAAAAAGCAGAGGTACGGTCATCACTGCCCAAACAATGGACCAGCATCCATCTCCCCTGTGCGCCATTAACAGCACATCACGTGCCTCTGCAAGATTGAATTAACACCTCATTTCAGGCCATCCAGCGAAGAGCAGCGGAGACCCCTAATAGGATTTCCTTCTAGCAGGCCATAAATTTTCATCCTTACACGAGGGCTATAATCCTGCCAGACAGCACGGCTTGTGCCACTACAGCACAGAGCAGAAGGTACAAACCAAAACCTCAGAAGATGCAAGAAGCAAACTCTGCCCCAGCCATACTAAACAGTTGCTATTCTGACAGCTGCTGGAGACGATGCTTCTGTCAATAAGCCCAACTTGACCCCCACTATTTCTCAGGCCTCCTGGCCCCACACCAAACCAGCTGGAGGTTTTCTTTTAAGCCACAAAGTAGACTGAACTTCAATGGTCCTCCTTCTGAGTCTAGCTTCTTGGGATCACAGAAGCAATTTTTTAAAATTTTCCCAACTGGAATGAGAAATCTCTTTCCAGCTTCATAGTCAGGGAAATGGCCAAGAAACCATTGTCATGGGGCAGCTTGAATCCATCTTTCCTAAAAGATTCTTCCACCTCCTCCCCACTAACACACTTAAAAAAAAAAAACAGAACAAAAAGGCTAAAGTCAGAAAAATCAGAAGCCTACTATCCTTTGTTTCTTCCTCAATTTGCATCGACTCCAATGCCCCCCATCCCAGGGGGCTATGAGAGCTATGAAGCTTGCAAAGTTAATGATGTCATCAGATCTTTCAAGAAGCTTACCTCATCCCTGGGCTGGAGTAAAAGTCCCGGGGGAGATGTAACCCTGAACCAGCTTCCCCAGAGAAAGGCCAGTTTGATGAGGATGAAAATGGTCCAAGCCCCGCTCATCATTGTAAATGGTGCCTGCTTTTCTGAGCTTGGCTGTGTGTCCTGAGCCAGCAGCTCGGGCTATAGTGGTTAGCTGGTAGGAAGGGTTCTGGTACAGACATGCCCTCCAGATTCCACACATGCCTCCTTCCCCTTTCCCTTTCCCCCTTTTCCTTATAGGGCCACTGTCTAGCCCTCCCCATACTACTCCACATCTTCTTCCAGCCAGAACTTTGGTTGGTGCCACCCTAATTCCTGGGAGTCATTCCCACTGCTGGTCTAATTCCCCACAGGGCTAGTGGTAGACCCCTGAGGAGGAGGAGGAATGGAGAGGTAAGGAGTGCCCAAGAAAGTATGGAGATAGGATATTCTGAGGCAAGACCTAAGCATGTCTAGGCTACCAAGGAATGGGCTTAGTATGTTTCTTGTGATGCCATTTCATGGCCCCAGGGGACTTAAAATATGTAAACTCAGCCCTGGCCACAACCATTGAGGTCAAAAGGCTGTACCTTGTAGGTTATCTTTAGGCATACCTGGCACCTTTCCACGGTGCCACTGACACCCAAGGCCTTTCCTTATTGACCCTGGGCCTGCTACCTGAGGGATCCCCATCTTCACCCTGTCACTTTATCCCAAGGACAGTCTTCAACACTTACACCCATGGATCTACCCCCTTCCTGCAAGGTCCATCCAGATGCCAGGCACTTCATGAGGTTATCCAGGGGAGTATTTTTCTCTGGAAGTCTGTAGGTGTGGTCCCTTCCTAATGTCAGAGTGGCAGCCACAGAGAACTCTGGGGGATTGCTTTAACTAATAGAATCCTAGCTCCAACCTTGTTTTCCAGATCTTAGAGATGTTGATAATGGCAGCATTGTTGAAATTCCCAGCCATGCCCTTAGAGCTCTCTATCAATATTCAGCAACAACCATGGCTAAACAGCCTTATTCTCTTTCTGGTTTCTTCAACTCAGGCAACAGCTCCTCAGTGAAACTGTTCAAAGCAAATGAAATCAAATAAAATAATACCTGTAAAGAGCCAGCACAGTCCCCGACACATAGTAGGGACCTGCATAATGCTTGTTCACTCCCCCTCCAATGACACCCATAATACCTGCCCTGGAGGAGCAGAATGCCCTAGTGGAAAGAACACTTGATTTGGGGCATAGAATTTCAGAAACAAGGTGGACTTTAGAAGTCAGAGAACCTGGACTGAATCCTAGCTCTGCTACAATACAAAGTCCTAGCTCAGCAAGGTCATCTGTGTGACCTCAGACAAGTTACTTCCTCTACATGGATCTTAGCTACCTCATCTGTAAGGTGGGGGAATCAGACCAGATGAGCTCTTTGCCATCTGAATCCTATGGTCCTATGGAATCCCACATCACACACTTACCATGTGACCTAAAAACACTTTGCAAACTTTAAAAGAGTTATACATAAATATGTGAATTAATTGCTATTTTTTGGCAGGGGACTGGACCTGCAATTTCATTTGTGAGGAAAAATCCCAGTAAAGGAAACTCCATATGCCAAAGCAAAGGGATGACTGCTCTATGATTTATCATCTTAGATATGATGATATTGACTGGATGCCTGGAGCATTGAAAGGTTAAGTAATCTGCCCAAGGTGACACAGCCATTATGTGTCAGGGACAGGACCAGAACCCAGGCCTTACTGTTTTAAATGCCAGCTTCTGATCCCCTACAGCTGCCAACCCTTCTTATTCTTCCCCAATTCCCCACGGTGACAATGTCCTCTCCCATTTCAGATTTCTCATAAAGCTTTACCTGGACCTTTGAATTTCTCTCTTTTTTATTAAAGCCATTCATATCCACATCTCTCTCCTTGAGAACAGAGGCTAGGTTATATCTGTCTTTGTCTGCTGAGGGCCAAGCACAGTGGTGCCTCACACAGGGTTTAGGGACGGCACCCTGTGATCCCACTGATACAAGGGACTCCCAGAAGAGGAAATTCCTTCTACCACTGTAGTTTGGCATCTTATCTGTAAGCACTGAATAAATGATTATTGAATGAATGACTTAAATGCCTCAGCAGAGATGTACCCAACAATGATCACTGCCTGGCACACCCAGGTTCCACCAAGCTCCCATCACTTTTTATAGTCAGGCCCTTCATCAACTCCACATTAGGGTAGCAGGCTTCATGTTTGACACCTCTAATCTAGACCACGTCTCTCCATCTTACCCACAACAATAGCATATAATACTCTACTGGGCCATGTGAAGTTGTGAAAGAGATTAGGATATTAATAGATGGGAGCAAACACAAACGAAATCAGTTATGAATTATTGTCAGAAATATACTCCTATCTCCATACCAGACCAAAACCAGGTTGAGACACTTACAGGAAGACCGGGAACCACAGAACATGGGTAAGCCCTATCTGGAAATACTGAAAGAGGACTTAGTCTGACTATGTCCTGTTCTTGCCCATAGAGAAGGAGGCACCTTGAGCAGTTCCGGCGCAGAGTACCATCCAGAGTTTTATGCAGATAGGGTACCCTGAGTAATTAGCCCTACCTCTGCCTCTTAATGCCAGTGCAAACAGGCCTTTTACATATGCTACAATCCATCCAAACATCCCGTATTCTTGTGCTGCCTGCCTCCGGCCCATCACGCTTGGAATGTAGTCCAGTTAAAACCCAGGTTTCCAGCCACCTTGAACATCTCTCATGAGACTTTCCTAACCAGTGGAGAGAATGCTGATGGACCAAATTCTGCATGACTGCAGTGGGGGGAGAGGAGGGAGGAGTGGAGTTAACATTCTGGCTTTGAAGAGGAGAGATATTCTTCATCCTTAAGAGAGGAACATATATTGTTACAGATTATCTTTTAAATTGTTCTCTTTGGAAATGACTCTAGGGAGGAGAAAGACTCTTTTACAAACATGTAGGAGAAGCTGGCTCTTCAACATGTCCCTGATTCCCAGCTTGCCTCCCTAAAGGCTTCCCTTAAATGAAATTGGGGCCTCTCTCTTGGTTGAGCAAGATCTCATCTTAATTGAATCTAAAGAGCTCATTTACTCTGTGTATTTTCTGTTACATTTTAATCTTTATAACTTGACCATTTCCTGTTTCCTATTTGTTTGGATAAATGGGTTTACTCACAATTCACTATTTGTGATGGTCTTTTGTGTAACTAGCATTTGCTAGAAAGGCGTCAAACTTGTGAGTATAAACTTGGTGCAATCCTCCTCCCCTTAAGAAATAGGGACCAGGAAAATATCCCCTAGACCAGCAATATTTAGGGGAGCAGGTAGATGTAATTCTAGTGTGATGTCTCTCTTTCAAAGGAGTACAGCACAGCCATCCTTATGGTCCCTTCTCTAGCCATCCTCAAGGAAGAATAACCATTGCCATTGGAGAGAAGTGGGCAAGATTCCAGCAATACCTATCACCACCTCCTCTTGAGTGGCCTCTATATGTTCCAAAGACCCACATGGACAAACAAATCTGACATGGAAAGTGAATACTTTACAAATTGAAGAGAGCACTGGCTCTGGACAGATTCAAATCCTGTTTTTGGCATCTACTATCTGAGCGACCTTGGGTAAGTCATTTAACTTCCCCAAGCAGTTTCCTCATCTATAAACCTTCCCCATCATTCCTTTTTCCCTCTACCTGCTGATAAAGTGATCATTCCCTCCCTAAATACCTCAGAGCTCTTCTCCTTTATGTCACTCGGGAACATATTTATTAGACTGGAAGGTCTCCCGGATGGGGCTTGTGTCATATCCATCTTCTCACTCCCAGAACTGGTCACAGGTTTCAACACTTTTTAAGTTTGGACCTATGATATCATTGGTGCAGGGACACAGATTGCCATCTGCTCTGCAACTTACAATCTTAGAAAGCTGACTGAGTCACTGAGAGGTTGAATAACTTTCCCAAGGTCACACAGGCAGTAGGGGTCAGAGGCAGGACCTGAACCAGGTCTTCTTGATCCTGAGGTCAGCTCTACACCAATCAGCCTCTCGCCTTACACAAAGCAAGCACTTGATGCTTGTTGAATCAGAAAATGAACAGACAGGAACAGATTGATCATTATCATATAAGCCAAAGAGACAGGGGAAGCAAGGGTAATGGTCCTTTACCTGGAGTCAGAAAAGCCTGAGTTCAAATCTAGCCCTTGCTAGCTTGTGTGACTATGGGCAAGTCACGTAATCTGTCTGCCTCAGTTTCTTCATCTGTAAAAAGGGGATAATTATAGCACCTACCCCCCAGGGTTGTTGTGGGAACAAAATGATAAAGTACTTAAAGTACTTCATAAATTATATCTCTCATTATCATTACTATTATTATTATTATTATTATTATCCCTATCACTGAGAAGTAACATTCTCATTTACAGATGAGAAAACCAAGACCCACAGTGATTTGGTGGCCTGCCCCACAGTCACACAGGAAATGACTGGTAGGATAAGTACTAGAACCCAGGCCTCCTAATCCCCATACCAGGATTCTCCGACAGCCTCAGCCCCTAGTGATTTGTTTAAAAAATGCCAGCTTTATACACACAGGTTCATTCCACCCAGCTTGTCTACTTTCACAGGAGCTCCTAAAACACTGATCAATTGAATCATATTGAAGACACAAGCTGAGTTCCCTCTTCCTAAGTTCACCCCGTGTTTCCTCTCCTCCGGGAGCTGATATCTATGGACTCAACAAAACTCCATCAGGCTAAATTTCCACAAGCAGAACTGCATGTAAGTCAATTTCCTCCTCCCTTTCAAATCTAATTTGCCTCCTAAGATTGCCTGGAAACCAGATGGTGTTATAATGAGCTGATAGAGGTCACCTCCCCAGAGCAGAGGATGAAGAGCAAACCCTGAAGAGACAGCAACCCTGGATTCAATATGGTTCAGCTGGTCAGTACTTCCACAGCTCCTGGAAAGGGCGGCGTGGGATGACCTAGTCATGTCATTGGACCACTCCCTCAGTCAGTCTAGCATCCTTCCAGGTCTCAGTTCCAAGGAGTGAAGGGAGGGGAGGCTAGAGTGGTAAATGCAAACTCTGTACAGATCATAGAGTCTGGAAGGAAGGTTTAAGCATAGGAAGCATTATGCTTAACTCTGTGATTAACTATCATTTATGTTCATCATTGATCGTTCAATCAGTTCCGTCATGTATAACTCTCTGTAACCCCATTTGGGGTTTTCTTGGCAAAGATACTGGAGTGGTTTGCCATTTTCTTCTCCAGCTCATTTTACCCATGAGGAAACTGAGGCCAACAGGGTGAAGTGACTTGCCCAGGATCACACAGCTAGTAAGTGTCAGAGGCTGGATTTGAACTTAGGTCTTCCTGATTCCAGGCCAGGTGCCCCATCCACTATACCACCTAGCTACCCCTATTAGCCTTCAGGACTAAATAAAGTGGCATGCAGCAGGAAGAACAGACATAAAGATGAACTTCCTCACTTCGAAGATTGACTGACATGAGGGAAAGTGATTGAGAGAAGTCATAGAATTACCTGAAGGAATACTACCTAAACAGTCTGGGGTGCTCTGGTCTTTTTGGAAATAGCTCTGCCTGGTAGCAGAAATGCTATTACATAATAACTGTTTGACACTCATTTATGGTAAGAGCCTCACATTTGGAAGATGTAGGGAATTTGAGATAAATCAGTTTATATTTGAAAGAAGGTTGAGGGTGAGGTAAAAATCAACAAACACAAGAATTTCTTTGTGGGAGTTGATCCAAGGGCCCAAATCCACAGCCATGCTGAACTTCCTGAGCAGAGCCAGATGGTATTACAGACAGTTCACAGACTCCACCTCCCCCTGAATCATGCAGTGAAGCTTCAATATGGCTCATTGGTCAGATCCAGGGCATCCTGATAGAGTAGAAAGAGCACTGGCCTTGGAGTCAGAAGACCTGAGTTCATATCCTACTTTGAGGTCTCTATCCAGTGTGACTTTGGCCACGTCACTTAATCTCAAATGCTAGTTACACAAAAGATCATCACAAGTAGTGAACTGTGAGTAAACCCATTTATCCAAACACATAGCAATGTTTCTTCTTACATAAAATGAGGAGACCAGACTAGATGACTTCTGCAGCCCCTTCTAGCTCTTGATTTATGAATCTAAACTTATCTTGCCAAAATGACACCCAAAGACAAACTAGACAAGCTGAAGATATGACCCTATGGGCAATGGGGCTAGAAGCAGGTGGAGATAGCCCTGGGGCTAGAGGCTTTTATATGTGTTCAAAGATTTCTTCTGGGCTCCTAACTGTTTTCACCTGAAAACTGTTGGACAGTTCTAGAAATGAGGTCTAAATAGTCGAGGTGGGCAGCAATGTGGGACAGGGTCAAGGATATGGTTCCGCGGCAAATTCAGGAATGAATAAATGAGGTCCAGTCTCTAAAGAAAGGGGAAGGGGGAATGGTTCTAGCCTATCTCGACTGGTTTCCAGGATTATCCTGAATGGGCTTCCTAAGTGATGTTGTCTCTCCATGCCCTCATTGGTCCATTGATACTACCCAGCTCCATCTTCATCTTACCACCCACCCTGAAGTAAAATCTTGAGTCCTTGGTCATCCTGTGACAGAAAGACAAAAAGGGAGGGACAATGGGCAGTCCTGAGCCATCATGGTAAAGTGCAGAAGCATTTAGGTGGTACAATGGACAGAGCTCTAGGCCTGGAGTCAGGATAGACCCAAATTCAAATCCAGCTTCAGACACTAGCTGTGTGACGCTGGGCAAGTCATTTAACTTCTGTTTGCCCCAGTTTCCTCATCCATAAAATGAGAGCCATAATAGTATCTACCTTCCAAGGTTGTTGTGAAGATAAAAATGAGATGATATTTGCAAAGCACTTAGCAAAATGCCTAGCACATAGTAAGTGCTAGTTGATAATGCTAGTTATTAACCTGGAAAGACTTACATGAACTGATGCACAGTGAAGTGAACAGAACCAGGAGAACATTATACACAGTCACAGCAATGTCATTCAGTGAAGAACTGTGAATGACATAGTTATTCTCAGTAATACAATGATCTAAGACAATCCCAAAGGACTAATGATAATACTATCCACCTCCAGAGAAAGAACTGATACTGTTTGAATACAGACTGAAGCATGCTACTTTTCACTTTCTTTCATTTTTTTCTTTTATTTGAATCTTCTTGTACAAAATGACTAATACGGAAATGTTTTACAAAACTGCACATGTATAACTATATCTGATTGCTTATCATCTCAGGGAGGGGAGGGAGGGAGGGATAGAATGTGGAACTCAAAATTTTAAATAAAAATGTTAAAAATTGAAAAAAATTAATTTGGAAACAAAAAAATATGGTAGTCATTATTATTGTTGTTGTTATTGTAAAGAACAAAGGATTTGGCCTTAACATTCAAAGTCTGGGTTTGCTACTTATTAACTACATTACTTTGAACAAATTACCTGCCCTTTCTGCACCTCAGTTTCTTCATCTGTAAAATGAGAGGGTTGAACTAGATAAATTCCAAGGTCACCTCCTCCTCAAACAGCCTATGAGTCTGGTCTGCAATCAATTCAACAAATACTTATTAAGTACCTGCTATATACAAAACCCCATGCTACAGTACCCTGGAAGAAGAAAGAAAGAAAGAGAAAGAAAGAAAGAAAGAAAGAAAGAAAGAAAGAAAGAAAGAAAGAAAGAAAGAAAGAAAGAAAGAAAGAAAGAAAGAAAGAAAGAAAGAAAGAAAGAAAGAAAGAAAGAAAGAAAGAAAGAAAGAAAGAATTTGCCCTTATAGAGCTTACAATCTAACAAGAGTAGGTGGGAGTACAATGCTTTAATATTGTAATGGATCTCTAATCTCATCAATGTGATTATCACCACCACCACCACCACCACCATCACTGGTACAGATTACAACTCCTTCCTGCCTTCTCATCCTGTGATGCTTGTCCATGTCATCTCATAGACCCTCTACAAAGTGCCTGAGGTTTTCTTATAGGGTTCCCCACTCTCCATTTTGTGAATACCAGCGCAACACCAGTAAGATGCAAGATGATAGACAAAGGAGAATGCCAAAGACCTCTAGCAAAATTTGAAGAGAGATTACTTTCAACTGGGAATAAGAGAAGGTGGAACCTGAACTAAGCCCTGAAGGAAGAGAAGGATTCTAACAGATCAGAAAGGCATCTATTTAACTGTATTATCCATCAAAGGTCTGTGTAGTTGTCTCCTTAGTAAGAATCATTCACATAGTAAGCTTCCAGAAGGCAGGGCCTATGCCTAAGCACCTAGACGGCACAGTGGATAGAACACTGGGCCTGGAGTCAGAAAGACCTAAATTCAAATCTGGCCTTAGATACTTACTAGCTGTATCACTCTGGGTAAGTGACTGAGCTTCTGTTTGCCTCAATTGTAAAAATAATAGGACCCATCTCACTAGGTTATTGTGAGGATCAAATGAGATATTATCTCTGAAGCACTTAGCACAGTACCTGACACAGAGGAGATGCTTCATAAATGTTTATTCCCTTATTCCTTTCCCTTCTCTTTGCCCCTTTGAATGTTCAATCAGGTATTAGACTACCACAAGGATGTGCTGGTAAAGGTTTAACAGCCAGCTCTCAAATTAAAAGCAGGGCACATTTTTAAAGTTTCATCTGAGTCCAGACAATCAACACAACAATAAATCAAGGCCCAACTTACAGCATTTGCCAATTTCCGAGATGTAAATGCTCACCCTGAAAATTTAACAATCATCCCTCAGTTTGCACCAGCCCCAGCACACCTCTGCCAGCCCTTATAGCCTGAGGATAGTCACTGAGCTGAATTACTAGTCAGGATATGACCATGGGATCATGCTATTTACAACTAGAAGGTACCCTAGAAATCATCTCATCCAACCCTCTCATTCTAAAGATGAGGAAATTGTTTAAATATAATGCCCAATGATAGCAGGGACATTCAAACCCACATCTTTTGACTTCAAATCAGTCTTCTTCACACTCCACCAAGCTACCTCTTTTTGCTTTCTACCGGATCATGATAACCACCACGTGCTTTGAGATCACTGTTTGCCAGGAGTTTTGGACAGGTGGGTGGCCTGTCTCAGATTTCAGGACTCACACTCTGCTTGATGTTGGTCTCTTCCCCTACCTCCCTGGTCCTCACAGGAGACCATGACCACCACCACCCAAAAATGTGCTTTCCGAAAGCCCCCTCCAGCCTCTTGCTGGACCCAATCCAAGCCAGCCCACCCACCACCCCTGGCCTGATCCAGCTTCACAGCATGTGCAGGCCACAAAGCCTGTTCTTTCCCGTGGGCTGGGACATCCACCCACAGGTACCGGGCATCGAATCTGGCAGGATCAACGTACGATATGGCTCACCTGCAAGGCCTTAGACCCTTGCTCCCTGACACGGGGTACCACCCCCACACAATCCCTGACAGCACACTCCAAACACAGCCAGCCAACCTTCCCCACCCACTGCCTCTGCCCAAATTTATCTCTTTTTGACCTTAGAAAAGGCTGACTTTTCTGCCTCCATTCCATTAAACTTAAAGTTGAGGAGCCCCTCATACTTTGTCTCCCAGAATTTCGGTTCTTTCATGTAGTTTGAGGCCAGTTCTATAAGCAAAAATAAATGATTATTGACTGACTGACAAACCGCTGCCCCCCCCAAAAAAAGGCCTCTACATATCACACCAGCAAAGCCAAGATCCATGACTCACAGCCCCCAACCACACACACAAAACCCCAACCTCTTAAGGGCATTCCTAAGCTTTTCACTGAGAGCAGGCAATGCCCAAGGGCATTTAACCTCTGGATGCCTATCTCCAGCACAGGTCACCTATCTTCAAAGCTTTCTACTTCATTCTTCCCTCCCAGCATTTTGGGTCCGCTGCAGTCAAGACTGCAATAAAAGGTCAGATACTTACTCTTCAGTGAGTTGGGAGGCATGAGAGAAGGGGAGGGAGTATAGTACTGAGAAGAGTAGAGAATGAACATAGGGAGGGGTATTGAGATCTACTTGGAGGGAAGGAAGTGAAAATGGAATTGCTTTCCCTTCTCCTTTCCCGCCTTCGACCCCCACCCAGGGAAAGAGAGAAGGATGTAACAATGCATTAATCCCTACCACAGATTAATGGGGTATCCCCCCACTGCCCCTTACTTCTCTTTGCATAACACAAGACACATGTCCTCATGTCTTTCCCTAGTCCCCTAGGAAGCCTCTCCCCCAGTCATGGGACCAACTCAAGTTCCATGGGAACCAAGCACCTGGATTTTACCTTTACATCTGCAGAGCGCCCAGGAGACAATGGGGAGAGATGCTAGTGAGGAAAGGAGCAGAGGAGAAAGCAGGGATCCAAATGTGAATAAACTGCTGCCGTGAGGGAAGAGAGCCCAGCAGCGTCCATGGAAGGAGAGAAGGAAGGGACGAACCCAGGAATCCACAGCTTCTCTGCCTCCCAGGAAAGTGCCGGAGAAGCACTCTCTCCCTTCCCCAAGCCAACTGACAAGGCAGGGAAAAGACTGCTTGATAAGCTGGGTCTGAAATCTGAAACTGCAGATTGGCCGAGCCCTATATAAACATACTCACACCCCCAGATCCGCATGGCTCCCCAGCCTAGCCCAGCCCAGCCCCAGCACTCTCGCCTCCTCTCTCTACCCCACCCTGCTCCCTTGGTAACATCAGACAGCCCTCTAGCTGCTCTTACAGGAACTCAATGGATTGAAAAGCTTTGAGAGAGACCCGCCAGGAGCCCACCCACCTCCCTTAGTCCCTGACAGCTCCTTTTTAGTGGTGAGGACTAAAAGGATGGGGGGGAGGAGAACTTCACAAAATAAGCTTCTCCAGAACCCCTCCCCAGATGGTCTAGGAACTAGGAACAAGTATTTTTAAAGAGCCTACAACATATGAATGAATATAATAATCTCCACTGGAAAGAAGCTCCCATTCTAAGAAGGATCATTAGATTTCCATGTGAAAGGGAACTTAGAGGCTATCTGGCCCAACCCTCTCATTTTATACATGAAGAAACTGTGACACAGACACGCTAATTAAGTCATTTGCCCAAAGTCATACGTAGGTAGTACATGCTGGAGATGGGATTTGAACCCAGGCCCTCTCATCCCCGAGCCAGTGCATTTCATTAATACCACACTTTCCTACCCCACCCTCCACCCCTATTCCACGGAACAGGACTCATGTTAGTCCTGAACCCAGAAAGATGGCACTAGTAGTAACACGACTCTGTGAATAACTGCCCTGGCCCATGACTTTAGAGTCCATTGGCAGATGCATTTGACCACTGAGGATGGGGCTGGAGAAGTAATCTAAAGGTCAGTTCTCAGTGTGATGGGTTCCCTCTCTTCTTTCTGCATCTAGCTACGAGATAATCACAGCTATTCTTCCTCACTTCCAACCCACAGCAGAAAAACAGGGACTGTTAGAGTTAAAGGTTAACAATGGGACTCATCCAGAGGTGCTGTGAGAGAATGCCAAGAGCCACTGGCCTGGAAGTCAGGAGACTTGAATTCAAGTCTTGGCTTGACCATTTACCAACTGTGTGACTGTGGATAAGTCATAGCCTCTATGAACTCCTGCTGTAAATCCCATAGAAACTGACTACTTGTATTATCTATCCCCACAGGGTTGTAATGAGGAGTGGATATGTGTGTAGATAGATAGATAGATAGATAGATAGATAGATAGATAGATAGACAGACAGACAGATAGATAGATATAGATATAGATATCTATATGTGTCTATATCTATGTATCTATGTATCTGTGGTTGTTCAGACATTTCAATTGTGTTGACTCTTCATGACCCCCTTTGGGGTTTTCTTGGCAAAGATGCTGGAGTGATCTGCCATTTCCTACTCCAGCTCATTTTACAGATGAGGACACTGAGGTAACCAGGGTTAAGTGACTTGCCCAGGGTCACACAGCCAGTAGGCATCTGAGGCAGAATTTGAACTCAGGTCTTCCTGACTCCAGGCCCGGCACTCTATTCATTGTTCTATCTATCTATCTATATCTATGTATATATACAAACACTGTGAATGTAAACTATTATTTTCTTGTCCAACCCTATCATTTGACAGATAAGAAAATTGACGATCAGAGGACGAAATGATTTGCTTGAGCAACAGCTGATTAGTAGAAGAGCCCAGTCTAGATCCTAGGTCAGCCTGACTCTCAGAGCATTGTTTTTTGCATTAAGCTCATACATTTTACTCCTGATCTGAACATAATATCAGTATGCTACTGTGCACTCACATAGTGTGAACCCATGTTTCTATTCTGTTACCATGTTTACCGTTTGCATGTCTTAGACTGTAAAAGCTAAGAAACCAGGAACTATGATTGTGTTGATGACCTTTCGCATGCTTGCTACATCTGCTTCTGAACTGAAAAGCACTTTATGTCATAGGTTAAGGTCAGTAATTAACAATACGTATTCACGGCTTCAACTATGAGGGTTACGAAGACTGGATCCCAAATCGGTAAGTCCAGGCCGGCCTCTTACCCAAGTTCCAGTCCTAAATGTCTGATTGTCTGGTCTATTTTTCTTCCTCGAACATGACGATCAATATCCAGTCTCTATGCCTTTGCACTGATTATCCCCTTTGCCTGGAATGCTCCCCCTGGCATCCTTCAAGATTCGCTCGAACACCACCTTGTACCGGAGCCCTTTCCCAGCCTCTCCCTCCCCTTCAGGGATGCCAGTGTCTCCCCTCTAAGACTGCCTTGTGTATACTGTACTTATTTACACACATGTTGTGTCCCATTAGAATGTAAGCCCCCCAACGGCAGGGACTGTCTTTTCCTTTCTTGAATTCCCAGCGCTTGATTGATTAGACACCCTGGATGCCAAACTATCACCTTAGCCTCAGCATATCTAAAACCCAAATCCTTCTCTTCCCTTCTCTTCCCCACACCCACTAAGGTAACTGACTCCCCCTTTTGACTTCCCTATTTCTATGGATGTCATCATCATTTTGTCAGTCACCCAGGTTTGAGCCCTAAGTCAGTTTTGAAATTTTCCTCTTTTTTTTTTTTTTGGTGAGGCAATTGGGGTTAAGTTACTTGCCCAGGGTCACACAGTGTCTGGTCTGAGACTGGATTTGAACTCAGGTCCTCTTGAGTACAAGGCCAGTGCTCTATCCATGATGTCACATTGTCTTCTTGATGGTAGCTAATGTGTACAGCATTTTTAAGTACTCCCGTTAACAATAACTCACATTCATATAGTGCTTTAAAGTTTAAAAATTGCTTTTCTCACAACTCTAGGAAGTAGGTAGTCCATGTATTATTATACCCATTTTACAGATGAGGTAACTTCAGCTCAGAAAGGCTAAGTGATTTCCCCAAGGTCCATAGTTAATGAGTATCAAGACTAGTATTTGAACCCTGGCCTCCTTCCACTAAGTCCAGAGTTCTTTCCACCACATTTTGTTGCCTTTCATACCTAGCAGAGGGTCTTGCACGTAAGATCAATAGCTGCTGACTACACTCCAGTATCTTTGCCAAGAAAACCCCCAATGGGGTCTGGACATGACTAAAATAATCAAAACAACAACTTGCTAAGCATCTACCTGTGCTGGGTACTAGATAGAGCAAGTGAAACAGACAAAGGGGAGAGCTAGGTGGCACAGTAGATAGAGCACCAGCCCTAGAGTCAGGAAGACCTGAGTTCAAATCTGGCCTCAGACACTTGCTAGTTGTGTGACTCTGGGCAAGTCACTTAAGAAAGGGAGGAAGGGAGGAAAGAAGGGAGGAAGGGAGGAAGGAAGGAAGGAAGGAAGGAAGGAAGGAAGGAAGGAAGGAAGGAAGGAAGGAAGGAAGGAAGGAAGGAAGGAAGGAAGGAAAAGAAGAAAGAAAGAAAGAAAGAAAGAAAGAAAGAAAGAAAGAAAGAAAGAAAGAAAGAAAGAAAGAAAGAAAGAAAGAAAGAAAGAAAGAAAGATCCTCCCAATGGGGATCATATAACCTCCAGTGAAGGTTAGCTATGCAAACAAGCAACCAGCTACATACAACATGCAGTGGTAATTTCCAGACTGGAATCCTTTTGAAAGGATTCCTGGCAGAGAGATGTGAGGTGCTAGGGTTGGGACTTGGTCCAGACAAAAGGAGACTCACTTGAAGAAGGAAGCTTGAGAATTCCAGGAAACTCTTGCTATAGTTCCAACTTCACATTTATTCTTTCTGTCCTTCAAATGCCCATCCTTAGTTGTAGAATGTCAGTGGTCACAGGATCACAGAGTTGGAAGAGACCTTAGAGGTCACTGAGTCTAACTGTACAAAGGAGGACTCCTTCTTTAATCCACCCCTGCCCAGCGATCCTCCAGCCTTTGTTTGAACACTTCCAGTGATGGTGAATTTGCTGCTTCCTAAGACGTCCCATTTCATCGTAGTCCAGTTCTGATCACTATCATACCAAAACCTAATTCTCTGTGGCATCCACCTGCTGGGCCTGCTTCTGCCTTTGGAGCAACACAAATGTTGTTTAAATAAGAAGCAAAAAGGTAAAAATAATTGTCAAACATGATAAAGGGAAGACTGCTAAAGTCTTCCTCTGATGCCTGGTCATGATGTAGATGGGACCCTAGATTCTCAAAAGCTCTGCCAAGCTATCAAGCTGGAAAGGCTTCAAGTATGGGCCCCATGACAGCCTACATTTCTGTCACACAAGAATCAGCCTAAGTATAAAGAGACATGTTACTAGAAGGCTGGTCACCAAGCATTGATTTTTTTTTAGCCATAGAAGCTCATGCTAGAAGACAGAGAGATTGTGATCTGTATTGACAGAAATATTTATAGTCAATTCAGTTCAAAAAACTTTATTCAATCAATAATAATAATAATGGTAGCTAACAATTATATAGCACTTACTATATACCAGGCACTACGCTAAGCTCTTTATAATTATCTCATTTGATCCTTACAACAACGCTGGGAGGTAGATACTATTATTATCCTCATTTTACAGATGAGGAAACTGAGGCAAAAAGAGGTTAAATGACTTGCCCAGGGTCACATAGCTAGGAAGTGTCTGACAATGGATTTAAACTCAGGTCTTCCTGACTCCAGGGCTGGCTGCCCCCAAACTTTCACTGAACACTTATTAGGCCTTGAAATAAGCAATGGGACTGCAAAGAAAAGCAAGAAGAGTCCCTGCCCTCACAGAGCTTCTATTATAATGGGGCAGATGACATATACAAATATGAACATACAAATCCATATAAAGTAGAAGGAAGGCAGCCTTAGAGGGGATGGCCAGAGTAGCTAGGGCAGGGATGGGGAACCTTGGCCTCGTGGCCACATGTGGCCTTTTAGGTCCTTGGGTTCAGCCTTTTGACTGAGTCCAAGTTTTATAGAACAAATCGTTTTATTAACAGAATTCATTCTGTGAAGTTTGGATTCGGTTAAAGGGCCACACTTGAGGACCTAGAGGGCCACATGTAGCTTCGAGGCCACAGGTTCCCCACCCCTGAGCTACGGGGGCTGGAAAAAGCCTCCTGAAAGACGTGCAGCTTGAGCTGAGTCTTAAGGGAAGCCCAAGGATTCTAAGAGTTGGAGGGAGGTCAGGAGGGAGAGAAATTCAGACATGAGGAGCACAGTTCAGAGACAAGGGATGAAGTGTCCCATGAGGCCAGATGCTTGGGTAAACAAATAGAGTGAATGAAATAATCGCTCCTCATGAGCAGGCCAGAGCTGGAAGGGAGTAGGATATAAAAAAGAACAGAAAGTAGGAAGGCTGTGAAGTCCTTTAAATGTCGAATGAAGGATTTATGCTTGATCCCAGAGGTACTAGGGAGCCAACAAAGTCTACTGAGCAAAAGGATAACATGGTCAGACCGATGCTTTAGGAAAATCTCTTTGGCAGTTATGCAGATAATGGATTGGAATAGGAAGAGACTTGAGTAGGGGCTGGAGCCAGCTCACACCAGCTCACGCCAGCTCATGAGAGTCAACTGTTCAGTTTTCAATATGAACATTTATATCTCGGAATTCAGCAAATGCTACTAATTGGGACTTGACTTATTGTTTTGCTGATTACTGAGACATAAAATGATAGAGAAAACGTTAATAATGCAGATGAAACTTAAAAGTCATCATGAGTACTTTTTTTTCCTACAGGGTTGGTTGCTAAATATTTACCAACATGCCACTGAACTTTAGGCAGACAGACCAATAAAAAAGTTATTACAATAATCCAACTAAGAGATGAAGAAGGTCTGAATCACATATTATGTACCAGGCCCATTCTAGGTGCTGGGGACCCAAAGACAAAAACCAAAATAGTCCTCAACACAATGTAGACTTTATATCCTACTGGGATGAAATATAGGGATGAAATCCCAGATTCTTGAGATATTGGATCATAATGAAGAAAATTTATATTTCTTCCTTCTAAAACACTCAGAAGATTTAAGAGACATGGAATCACTGGATCCTTAGACTGGGAGGGGTCCTAAGAGGACATTTTGTCCATCCTCCTGCCTCTAAGCATGCTTACCTTCAATCTATCCTGTAAAGATAACGGTAATTTTGTTCAACAGAGAAGACCCCAAACCTATCTGAGTAAATGCACCAAGGTATTATTAAGACTGAATCTTTATTGTAAATATTTCTGGTTGAAGATGAAAGTAGTTCCTCTCATTTGAGCCTATCAATTTGCCTTGGTGACAAAAGCTGCTGCTCACTGGGCCTTGGACAATACATAATCCCTGCTACCCTTCTAGTCTCCTACATTGATAACCTTGGCATTGGCCTTAATTCCTCACTTTCCCTCCCCCTTCTTATCTAACCATTGCCAAATCTTGCTGTTTCTACATCCACATTGTCTCTCACATCTGACCCCTTCTCTCCACTCATATAGCCACCACCTCAGTACAGGTGCTCATCACTTTTCACCTGGACTATTGCAATGGCTTCCTAGTTGTTCTCTTTGCCCCACATCTCATCCTCCTCCAATCCTTCCTCTGCACTGTTTCCAAAATGCTCTTTAAATGAGGATCTGACCACGTCACTTCCCAACTCAATAAACTCCTGTGACTCCCTGCTGCCTCTAGGGTAAAATATCAACCGTTTGATTTTTAAAGACCTTTACAAGCTGGCTCCAATCTGCTTCTTCCGCCTGATATAGTACATTCTTCTTCCTGAACTCTATGATCCAATCAAACTCTCTATTTCTCACACATTCCTCAAAGAATACCTCACTTCCTTTAAGACACAGCTCAAGCATCATCTTCTCTATGAAGCCTTTCCTGATATCCCTGAACTACTAATGTCTTTCCTTCCTACCTTGTATTTGACTACGTTGCGTTTATTTTGTAGTTAATTGTGTATGTGAGGCTTAAGGAGGTAAAGTGACTTGTTTTATTCTCCGTATTTATATCCCCACCCTTAGCACACTGCCTGGCACACAGAAGGTGCTTAATAAATACTTACTGATTGACTGTCCAAGGTTATACCAGTAGTAAATAGAACAAGGATTTGAACTCAGCTCCTCTGACTCCAAGTCCAGACTTCATCTCACTGAGTTTCACTACTTCCTGCTGTTGTTATTAGAGCCCCCAAACCCTTAAATTCAGCCAGACCACAGAGAGCTTCAGCAGATACCCAAGAACCTCTACTTGTCTCTAATAACACCAAGCTCAGAAGAGCTCAGAGACTTTTAGAAGAAAAGATTCTGTCACAACATAACAAGGGTAGGAACTCCAGGTTGGAGAATTGTTTCCAATTGGGCTATTGTGTTTACATCGATACAGAGGTCTGTGTGTATTCATTCTTCCACCAGTCACCCCTGATTTCCCACAGTTCTCAGCCCCATGTAATTTCTCAGCAAGGGGGTAGTGTTGGGGGGAGGGGGAGGGGAATTCAGAGGCCTAGAAAAAAAAAAGAACAATTGATTGGACTCCACCTAGAGAGTTTAAACACAGCTCTAGAAATATTTACATTCCTGATCTCATTCGCTTCACTGACCCCCTCAGCAGTAGAAATGATTCCCATATAAGCACATTTTACAGGTGAGGAAGCTGAGGACCAAGGAAATTAAATGATTTCGCCAAGTGGTTCACACAAAGTTGGTAGTGGAGGTGAGAACAGAGCCCAGGCCTCACTGTCTCACTACTGAGTCCCTTGGGAGGAAATAATTCCAGTCCTTTAAACTCTGATCTGGGGTAACCTTCGTGGCTTAATCTTTGTGACAAGAATGTGCAACTGGCAGGAGCCGCCAGGTAGAGCTCCTTGTAGCCCTAGAGGGAAGAATGGGCCACCCACCAACGCCTGGGCCTGGGGAGGCATGAGCCCCGAGGCAGCTTGGCATCTCGGCTGGAGAGCCAGCCTCAAAGCCAAGATCTGGATTCAAATAGCGCCTCTGCTACACACAGGTTGTGTAATGAATGCCCTGCCAGTCACTTGAGCACTTGGTGCTCCAAGGAACTCTAAGACTATAAATTGCAGAGGAGTTCCCTCACTTATGAGTTCCCTAGACCAAAACAACAAAAACAAAACCACAGGTCCATTGTCTATCCCCATCCCTGGAGAAACCTGGCAAAAGAAGCCACCTGTCCCCCCTCATTCTCACATATCTAATCCAAACACATTCTCCTCTCCCTCCCCAAAAGAGGTAATCATTTCTTCTGACTGGTTTCTGGGCTCAGGTAAGCCACTACCCAAACAACTGTCCTCCAGGCTTTCATCAATGAGTGTTCTGAAGCTACTACCCGCACCCCTTACCCCTTTATCTGCCATCTGCCCAGCTGATGTGGTCATTAGCAGAGAGCACCGTGTAGGTGCCTAATTAATCGGACACTAGCGACATGGAAACCTGTTCAAGCTACCGACACACCTCATCCACCCAGGGATCCTCTTACAGGTAATTCCCTCCCCCCAGCTTCCTGGAAAGGTCCCTATTGTTTGCTGGGGAACAGAGAGAAGTGCCCGCTTCTGCCCTCCTCCTTATCTCCTGGCAGGTACTTTCCTAGCCTACCAGTGGGCGATCAGAAAGTTGGGATGGGAGTAGAGGGGTTCCCAGAAGGAAAGAGGCTATCTTCTAAAGGAGTGGGGGTCCTCTTACCTGGACTCCCTAGGGAAGCAAGGACTATGTTCTGGTGTCGTGGCATTCTGGGGTCAGTGCATTGGGAGAAAAGTACCCACCACTGGGCTGACAGGAAGATGAGAGAAGTGGGGGGCAGGCAACGAAGTGGGCTCATCAGTATTCTCCCTCACTTGAAGGTCTCTCATTCCTTTTCCTACACTGTACACTCACCTGTTTTTGTTTCACCCTTTAAATAGAATGTTCCACTCACCCTCAGAAATCGGGGTGGGAAGAATTCACAGCTCTGGATAAGCAGGCTTTGGGGAGTGTTAGATGCTTTGGGAGCCTTCCAGGCACTCTTGTCTATGTCGGATAGAAGGTAATGGACCAAATAGGGTGGCAGGGTGTGAGGGACAAGGGACAAGGAGGGTGCTTATTGGGGATCTCTCCCCCCCTTACCTGAGGAAGAGCCTGTTAGAATGGAGGGAGGGGAGGAACAACTATAGTCTGTGTAGCTCACCTGTCATGCCATGCTCTCTGGTATCAGAGGCAGAGGCCAGACCCAGGCTAGGGATGAGAAACAGCTGAAGCCCCCTTTAGCTACTCCTAATTATATATTCTTCTTTCTCAGTCTAGTACCTTTGCTCTCACAAGCTCTGGATTTTTTACCTGCCAGATATCTGATAGATGGGAATGGGAGGAGACTGAAGAGATGGAACCCATTTTGCAAAGGGATAAACTTAAGGGGAGGGGAGACAGCATTTTAGGGACAAAGACAAGAGTCTTGACTGTGTGCCTGTTATCGGCACTTCTCATTAACGTGACCCAAACCTTTCCTAAACACACACCCGCGGGACTGGACAGGTGATATCAGGCAGGCAGCTGATACCAATGCTGAACTTTTCCCCAGCCTGTGCCTGGCAGTCCTGCCAGCCAGACATGGTACATTGGCATATACTCTTTCTTTCCACCAACATCACAGATCTGTCGGTTCTTAGGGCAAGAATGAGAGACTGATTTCTTCCACCAGATGTTAAGCACTGTCCAGTCCTTCTGCACCTCCTGGGACTCAGATCAGGTGGAAACAGGTTGTGATTATAGCAGTACACCATTAGATTAGATACCAGGAAGTACTTATGGTGGATGATTAAGAGAGATTCTGGAAACTTCTTTGGGTTTAAAAAAATTATATTCCGTCCGGGACAGTAGAGGACATAGTTTCCAAACTGCCCCAGATTCCTTGAACCAACATTTATGGGTTCCATCAATATATGTCAAGCTTTAAAGTGTTCTGCAGCTAAACTGATTTGAGAAACACTGATTTCAATGTAGTCCTACTGGACCCTGTTTTTATTACATCACTATCTCAAAAATCTTCACTGGCTTCCTACTGCCTAATGGATAAAGTATCAACTTCTTAGCCTAACATTCAAGGCCCTCTAATTTGACCCCAATTCACATTCCCACTTTATCTCCCATTATTTCCTTATATGGACCCTCTGCTTCATCCAGATTGATTTACAGAAATAGCACGGCATAAGGAAAAGAAAGCTGAGAGGCCCAGGGTCACATAGCTAGTGTTTGGGGCCATATTTGAACTCGGGTCTTTCTGACTCTAAAGCATCATCTCTCTCACCTCCAGTCTCCTTCAGAAGCTTGTCCCTCTGATCATTCTTCTCCGTTTCTTGACTTCCATCTCCTTATCTGCAGGCTTCTCAATGGTTGCCTACAAATATGCCCCCATTCTTAAAAATTCCTCCTTCCTTTCAGAGTCAGACTCCTGGAAACAAAGCCATATGCACTAATGGCCTCTACTTCCTCACCTCCCACTCACTTCTCAACCCACTGCAATCTGGCTTCTCACTTTACCATTTAAATGAAACTCCTCTTCACAAGGTTAGCAGTTCTCTCAGCTTCTAAATCTGATGGCCTAATCTTGGTTCTGCAAATAAATGAGGAAATGCACCTCCCTCCTTTGGTTAGAGGAATGGGGGACTATGGGTGTGGAATATTGCATAAACTAGGAGATATGGCCAAAGTGTAGGTTGGTTTTGCTTAACTGGATTTTTCTTCTTTATCAAAAGGAAAGGCTCCCTGTGGGGGAGGAAAAGGAGGAGGAAGATATTCAGAAATGCCTGGTGTAAAAGCAAAACAATAATAACGCCAGTGATCTCTTCTCAGTCTTCATCCACTTTGACCTCTTCAGCTTGACACTATAGAACACACCCTCTCCCTTGACTTCCATGACATGGCTCTCTCCTGCTTCTCTTCCTACCTCTCTGATCACACTCCTCCTCAGTATCCTTTGTTCAATTATCATCCATCACCTGCTCTCTAATCTTGAGTGATTGGAAGTGCTTTTTCCTGGGCCTTCTCTCTTTGTGTTTTCTTGGTGACCTCATCAGTTCTTGAGGGTTCAGTAACCTGGAAGATGGCTCCCAAATCTATATATCCAGCTCTAATTACTCTTGAGGTACCCATCCCACATCACTAATTATGGTGGTGGACATTTCCACCTGAGTGTCCTCAACATATCCAAAATGGAACTCATTATCTTTCCCCTGAAACTCACCCATCCTTCAGATTTTCCTATTTCTCCTGAAGGCACCATCCTTCTTCCTGTCACCTAGATTTATAGCCTGGAAGTCATCCTTGACTCTTCTTTCACCCTCACATCCGGTATCCAATTAATCACCAAGTCTCGACCATTCTACTCCAAAATGTCTCAAGTCTACCTCCATCTCTCCACTCACACTAACACTACCTTATATCAGGCCCTCGTAGCTAACTCTACCATAACTATTTATTGTAATAGCTTCCTAACTGATGCCTCTGTTTCTGGTCGCCCTTCTCTAACACATCTTCCATACAGCACCAAAAGAATCTTCCATGTCCATTCCCGCTTCAAAAATCTCCACAGCTCTCTATTGCCTGTAGGATAAAAAGTAAAGTCTTTTGCCTAGCATTTAAAATCCCCAAATCTGTTGCCAGCCTACTTTTACAGACTTATTTTACACTATTCTCTATTCTCACCAAACTGGCCTATTTGCTGTTCCCTCTATTCAGCATTGTGTGATCCTTCTTAAAGCCATTGGACAAGCTGTCCCCCAGGACTGGAATGCACCACCTCCTTATCTTTGCCTTTTAGAACAGAGGTGGGGAACCTGCAGCCTTGAGGCCTACATGTAGCCCTCTAGGTCCTCAAGTGCGGCCCTTTGACTGAATCCAGACTTTGCAGGACAAAAAGGACTTGTTTAACAGGATCCCTTTTATTAAGGGGATTTGTTCTTCGCAGTTTGGATTCAGTCAAAGGGCTGCACTTGAGGACCTAGAAGGCTACATGTCGCCTCGAGGCCACAGGATCCCCACCCCTGGTTTAGCCTCATACTAGACTCAGAGGTCCAGGTGCCACCTCCTACAGGAAGCCCTGCTGGATCCCCTTGTTAGCACTCTCTCCCTCCTCAAATTATTTTGTATTTGCTTATCCATTTACGTGTTGTATCTTCCTGGAGAATGTAAGCCCCGAGAAGACCAGCCTATTTTTCTTTTTGTCTTTGTATCAGTGATTAGCACAGTGCCTGACCTTGTAGTAGATGCTTAATAAAAGTTGAATTCAATTGAATTCAAAGAATTTAAGATTGTTAGAGCTAGATAAACCCTTAGAAATCATTTAATCCAAATCCATTTTGTAGAACAGGAAAACAAGTTCCAAAAAGGTCTCTTCCCTCAAGAAGATTACCAACTGACAAGGAATATAAGATAGGTATACAGTTATCTGCACTTGTTAGAGTGGAAAGAACAGCAAACATGGGTTCCTATCACACCTCTGACCTCTACTATCTACATGACCTTGATGAATACACTTAACATCCCTGGGCCTCAGTTTCCTCCTCTGTAAAATGGGAATAATAATAGCATCTCTCACGCAGAGTTGTTGTGAGGCTCAAGTGAGGCTCACATTTGTAAAGTGCTTGGAAAGTCCTAAAGGGTTATGCAATTATAAGCCATTTTCATAAGGGAGATGCAAACTAAAGAAGCCCAGGGGAGGGAGTGACAGCTTCCACGTGGGAGGATCAGGGAAGACTTTGTGGAGGAGGTGGCATTTGGTATAGGCCTTCATGTTGAGCAGAATTTTGGTACAGATGAGGGAAAAACCATTACAGGTAGGAGGGCGTGGAATGAACAAAGACAGGGAATGGAAGTTGACAAACTGGCTGAAGTGGAGAGTTTCTGTAAGCCGTTGTCCTACATTTCTCCTTCTTATGGCGAAACTCCTTGAGAAGGCCATCTACAAGGTGCCTCCACTTCGCTTCATCTCACTCTCTTCTTAACTCTCTGCAGTCTGGCTCCTGACTTCATCATTCAGCCAAAACAGCTCTCTCCCAAGTCACCAACGGCGTCTGAATGGCCAAACCTAATGGCCTTTCTCAATCCGCATCCTTCTTGACATCTCTGTGGCCTCTGACACTGTCACCTTCTCCTTGATACCCTCTTCTCTCTACGTTTTCATGACCCAGATCTCTCATGGTTCTCCTCCCACCTGAAGACTCCTTTTTTAGTTCCTTTGCTGGCTCATCCAGGTTGCAATCACTAACCATAGATGGGCCTTCTTCTCTTCTCCCTCTGTGCTATATCTCTTGGTGATGTCATCAGCTTCTATGGATTCACTTGTCATCTCTATGCAGATGATTCGCAGGTCTATTTGTCCAGCCCAAGTCTCTAGTTGCACATTTCCAATTGCCTATTAGACATTGCAAACTATATTCTCATAGATATCTTAAAGTAAACATATCCAAAACGAACTTATTACCTTTTCCTCTAAACCTTCCCCTCTTCCTAACTTCCAGGGTTGCATTATCCTTCTAGAAACCCAGACTTGGGGGCAGCTAGGTGGCACAGTGGATAGAGCACCAGCCCTGAAGTCAGGAGGACCTGAGTTCAAATCTGGCCTCAGACCAGACACTTGACACTTACTAGCTGTGTGACCCTGGGCAAGTCACTTAACCCCAATTGCCTAACAAAACAAAAAAAAAAAGTAGAAACCCAGACTTGAAAACCAGGTGTCATCCTGGACTCCTCATTCTCTCTTACTCTCCACATTCAACCAGTTACTAAATCCTGTTAATTCTACCTTCATAACAGTTGTCAGCTCTCCTTTGACACCCTGGTGATAAGGTTAGAAAAGCAGAAATTAGTCTTCTATGTTCTATATGTATTGGGTATTTCATATAGATTCGCTTCTTATTCTAAGAGGATTTGGTTGTCCCATCCGTAGAGCTGCCCTTCCTAAGAGGCGTTAGGAACTTTATCTCTAGGGACCATCTCAATCTCATTGAAGGGAGAGAATGTGTTGCAAAAGAAGCACTGGATTTAGACTCTGAAAATTTGAGAATACTGAGTTTCCCCCTTACTAGTTGAATGATCCTGGGAAAGTCATTTTACCTCTGGATTCAATTTACTCATTTACAAAATAAGATAATACTTCCACAGGTTGCTAGTGCCTCCTTGCCCTCTGATATTACCTTCCATTTACTCTATATAGTTCTTGTATGTACCTTGCTATGATTTACATACTGTCTCCCTCATTATTTACATGATGTCCCTTCCATTAGAATATAAGCCCCTTGAAGGTAGGGACCATGCTTTTGCCTTTCTTTGTATTCCCAGAGTTCAGCCCAGAGCCTAGAAGAACATAGCAAGGACTTACGAAATGATTGTTGAGTTGATTTGATATAAATAAATGTGAGTTATCATTATTATTCCTCATAGCATAGAGTATAGGGACTCACACACAGTAGATATTGAATAAATATCTTTTTTATCAACTGATTGATGGACAAAATATTATCTCAAGGCCTTCCCTCCAGCTCACAGTCTATGTTCCTTCGGGTTGCATCTTTGAAGACTATTTTCCTTACTTTTTGGACTAGTAAAGGAAATTTTTGCAAGAACTCCAGAGGGAAGGCCTTCCTGGCTCACTAAAAGATTGGCTTTCCTGATACAGGATGTGAAGAGCAACAGTTGCTATGTTCAGAGGCAAGGCAATAATTGTGCCGTACTTGAAAGAAACCTGAGCCAGGTTTGAGGAGATAGTTGGCAACATCAGTCTCTGAGGCAACACTCATTCTCACAGGACAGGGATCTGGGAGCTATGTTGTGGACAGATAGGAGCTTAGTTGTACCCAGTCCTCTCCGTCCAGCTCCACGCTTCCAAATGCCAGGATAAGACAGCAGGGGTTCACAAGAAAGTGGATTATGTTTCCTGGCCAAACCCCCACCCTCTGGGCAAAACTGTACTGTACCTAACCCAAGTCAGACAGATGGGGAGGGGGGTGTTTCTTCTATTCATAGAGATTCCATAACCTCCTTTAGTCACACTTTCCCATTCCAATGTCTCCCAGTGCGTCCAGCTGGCAAACCCTATCAGTTGTGTAAACTCAATCCCTCCATTGTGATTTTTAACCCACTTCCTCTACTTCTGTCCTTGACAGGGAATCCAGCACGAAAACCAAACCCAGAGGAAAAAGAATGAGACATGAGGTAAGTACAGAAGACATTGGCCTCTATTCCTCTCTCCTTTCCCCCCATTCAATCCAATTCCACAAGCATTTATTAAGCCTTTACTATTTGTAAGGCACTGTGCTAGGTCCTGGAGGAGGTTTATACCTCTACTTTCGACCAGCGGGCAAACACAGTGATATATCCAGTGGCAAGCCTTGGCTAGGCAAAACAGCCTTGGCACCCAACTGCCTCCATCAGCTCTGCCATTGAGATGGGGAGGCCCGGGTTCTAGTTCTGGCTTGGGGCAAGGTGACTAAACCTGTCCCAACCTCTGTTTCCCCATCTATAAAATGGGGAAAGTAATATTTGAACTGAATAGAAACAGAGGAATTTTTGCTGTTGTAGTTGTTTATTGTGAATGTCCCTTCAGCTTGGGGTGCCCAATCCCTGGCGCCTGCTCTTCCATTTTGTGAGTTCTTAGTCCAGATGCCATTTCACGAGCCATGCCTGCCATGATCACTTCACTCTCACTTTAACTCACTCTCTGGACTTTTCCACTTTCTCATATCAGCCTAGTTTTCCATTTCAACCCCACACCCTTTGTGTATTGTCTTCCTCCATTAGAATGTTAACTCCCTGAGGTCAGGGACTTTCTTTCTGCTTGTATTTATATCCCCAGTATTTGACACAGTGCCTGGTATGTCCTAGGTGCTTAATAACGGCTTTATTTAAAAGTACTCAAAAGTTGGGAAAGCATTTAGAAAAGTAAAAGGCATGATATAAACAAAAGTATTAGTAACAATACAACATAACACCCATAGACAGCATGTCAAAAAATAGGGCTTACCTCATCTCTAGACCTGGTGCCTTACTAGAATATCCTTCCACATTGAGTCTGGGAAGGGCTAAGATAAGGCCTGGCAAGGTCCCACAGTCAGGCCTCCTCCCTCCTGGAGGTTATCAGCAGAAACTATCCCAAGACTAGAAGCTACCAGTGTAGGTACTAATCCTTGATCCCACAGTGTAGCCTTTGCCCACCCCATTATTCTCTCAGTATTTGAGCCAATGAACCCTAGCACTGGGAGGGACTATAAAAGTACATCTCATCTATGCCCTGAGTTCCAGACAAAATCCTACCCATTCCAACCAAATGCAATTCTACCTTGTTGTTATAGGATATATAAGTGCCAGTCCCTTCTTACCTAGGCCCTTTAGAGAGAGATCTCTTCTTGTATTGGTTAAACTCCTGCCCTGGAGCTAATTTTTCTTGATGAGTGACTAAGAGACTTTAAACTTTCCTAGCCCATTATATATAGTCTGCTGCGAGCAGAGTACACCAGTCTTCTGTTCATATCTTATCCAGTCATCCATCCAGGTCACCTTGCCATCTGCCCTGCTGCACCCTCCTTCCCATCTCTTGCTCTAGACCCAGTATTAATTCAACAGTACTACTGCCTGTGGAAAGAATTTATCAGTGAACTCTCCTATGGACAGGAATGTGCTGGTAAATCGTCAACTATTAGCTCTCCGAAAAAAATGTACATAGGACATACTTTTAAGGTTATCCTGTATTCTCAGTATTTTCTCTACTGCTTTCTTAAGTCTAGAAACCTTCAGCCTCGAGGCCACATGTGGCCTTCTAGGTCCTCAAATGCAGTCCTTGACTGAGTCCAAGTTCTGTGAAGTTTAGATTCAATCAAAGGGCTGCACTTGAGGACCTAGAGGGCCTTGAGGCCGCAGGTTGCCCACCCTGGGTCTAGACAATCAACAAAATAATAAATCAAGCCCTGATTTGGTTTGCTGATTTCTGAGATGTAAATGCTCCCACTGAAAATTTAACCATGGGATCTTCCAGCACCCCCCTGCCTGCCTATCAGTCAATTCAACATCCCCTTGACTCCCCAGACTCAGAGAAAATCCTTTCCATGACCACCATTGTCCTTTATTCATAGTCTCCACCTTTGTGAATGTATGTTCCTTGAGGGTAAGGACTATCTGTCTCCCTTTTATTTTTGTTTTTCCCAGATCTTAGCATTGCCCAGCACATAGTAAGCACTTAATAAATGCTTTTTTTATGCACTCATTCATTCATTCATTCATTCATTCATTCATTCATTCATCTTGGCTCTTGAGTTGGGAGGGAATATTGAGAATGGTGTTCCTTTCCAAAGATCACTTGCGGTGGGTTTCAAATAAGACCACTTACAGGCTGTTTGCACATCTAGCTGTAGCAAGAGTACCACCAGCATGGGTGAAAGACCAAAACAGAGGGTGGAAGGTTAAGGCCAGAGGGATCTGCTCCAGTTTCCCTTCAAAACCAGCAGAGAAGAGCTAGGTTTATGGGTGTGGCAGCCTCAGCACTAATAATGATTAAACCTCAAGCTGGGGGTAATTTCATATACACCAGCAGGGTGTTGTAAGAAATAATAGTAGAGTTCCATCCCAGTAATTGATTGTTATAATCTGTTTTCATAATGCTTTAGTGACAAGATTAATCAGTGCAATTAAGACAGTAACAACAGAGGACATTGAGTTTACTATACCTTTCCTCCTTAAAGCTCAAAGTCCTTCCATGTTAGTTACCACACTGAATCTTCACGCTATGCCGGAAGGATCAGCAGGGGCATGGGGAATTCTCCTCAATATCCCAGATGGGGATACTGAGACTCAAAAAGGTTCTGTGATGTGCCTGAAGTTCACAAAGTGCTATGGGGTCACCAGGCTAAAGGGAAGGGGAAGAAGATCTCAGAGGAGTGGGGAAAGAGGAGATTTTTAAAAATCTATGCCCCTCGTCCTTATCTGGGCCAAAGGTTCCCCACTCCCTATTTCCCCCTGATTTTCAGGACTCATTCTTTTCCTAACTCAACAGCTGACTGTTTCCCCATAAGACAAGGCTTCTAATTCACACTCAGAGCAAACCAAACCCAGCTGGTGACTGTCTTGACAGGAAGAGAGGGAGAAAAAAAAGTAAACAATACAATAAACCAGATGCAACTGTTCATTCTTGCAGCCACCCATAGTTCCTATCAAGCTACAGAAGATTTCACAACAGAAAGCAAGAATAAAATCTGACTGAAAGCATGAATGCTGCCATAAACACAAATGGTTCATTTGTTTTTACCCTTGCCCTGTGATGGTTTTGAATGAACCCATTTTACATATTGGAAAGTGGCATGCAGAGTAGTGATTCCTTACAGGCACAAAGCACATCAGAATGAGAGTTCTTAGTCTCTGCTTCCCCGACCTACCCCACTGAGTCCTAACCCCCTCCTGAATCTAGTGACGTATTTTCTACATGGGTTGCCTCAAGGAGCATGAAGTAGAGGAGAGATAAGAGAGATGGCAACCAGAAGAGGACCACGAGATGGCTGGGGTCATCCCTGAAGAACAAATAAATGCTTACTGACTATGGACCAGTTCATAGGGATGTTCTCAATCTTTGTGAGTTGAGCTTAGCCATGGCAAATGACCCTCCCTCTATATTGGTTTTAACTGGGACAAGTGGAAACAGGTTGGACCTCCAGGGCCTTTCCTGGGATATAAATAGACTTGTGGCAGAGTAGAGTTGCCTCCAACAAACCGGCTGGACAAATCCATAAAAGTCTAGGTCTCTGACTGATTTAGAGGGAGTCAAGTTCCTACTCCTTTCCTTTTCTCTTCTTCCCTCAAAAGTGCACCCAGAGCAGGTTCTGCCCAGCTCCCTTGAGAATAAATTCTGTTTTCCCTATGGGTATCCAGACGCAGAATGCCCTTAGATTCTGAAACCCTGAACCACTGTCTATCACGAACTGAAACAGCCAGGCAGACTCCTCCCCTCCACCAACAACCTTTCACCACCAGAATAACAAAAGGCAAGGCTCAAGACAAAATAAGCAAGGCATAGACAGGATGAGCCAATATAATAGAAATGACATACTACCTGAGTCAACTTACCTATTCATTGCCATACCAAACAAACTGCCTAAGAATTACCTTATGGAACTAGAAAATATAATAACAAAATTCACTTAGAGGAACAAAAGATCAAGAATATCAAGGGGAAATCAATGAAAATAAGTAGGAAGGACGGAGGCCTAGCAGTCCCAGATCTCAAACTATATTACAAAGCTGTAATCGTCAAAATTGTCACCGGGTAAGAAATGGAGAGGTGGATCAATGGAACAGATCAGGCACATAATATATAGAAGCAAATGAACACAGTAACCTAGCGTTTGATAAACCCAAAGATTCCAGCTATTGGGGCAAGAACTCACTATTCAACAAAAATTGTTTAGAAAACTAGAAAGAAGTCAGATAGAAACTAGGTATAGACAAATATCTCACACTGTATAAGATAAGCTCAAAATGGGTACATGCTTTAGACATAAAGCATGAAATTATAAGCAGATTAGTGGGGCATGAAAAAAAATTGCATATCAGATCTATAGATAAGAAAAGAATTCATGACCAAAAAAGAGATAAAGAGACTCACAGGAGGTAAAATGAATAATTTTGATTACAAAAAAAAAATCTGTATGAACAAAAACCACTGCAGCTAAAATTAGAAGAAAAGCAGGAAACTGGGGTGGGGGGGAAATCTTTGCAGAAAGTTTCTTTGATAAGAGTCTCATTTCTTTTTCTTTTTTTGTTTTTTGTTTTTGTTTTTTTGAAGGATCTCATTTCTAAGATATATAGGGAACTGAGTTAAATTCATAAGAATAAGAGCCATTTGCCAATTGATAAATGGTCAAAGGATATAACTAAGCAGTTTTTCAGAGGGAGAAATCTAAGCTATATATGAAAAAGTGAAAGTCATGAAAAATCACTAATAATTATAGAAATGCAAATTAAAACAATTCTGATACCACCTCTCACCATTCAGATTGGCTAAGATGACAAAACAAAAAAATGGCAAATGTTAAAAGGGTTATTGGAAAACAGGTACACTGTTGATAGAGCTGTGAATTAGTCCAACAATTCGGACAATAATTTGGAAGAATGCCCCCAAAGCTATTAAATTATGCATACTCTTCGACCCAGCAATGCCACTATTAGATCTTTACTTCAAAGAGATCAAAGAAAGAAGAAAAGGACCCATATGTACAAAAATATTGATAGCAGGTCTTTTTGTCAGGGCAAAGAACCAGTAAGAGGGTGCCCATCAAATGGCGGATGGCCGAACAAGTTATGGGACGTGTGAATGTGATGGAACATGATTGTGCCTTAAGAAGTGATGAAGGGGATGATTTCAGGGAAAAACCTAGGAAGAATGATATGAATGGATTGAGTAAGGTAAGCAGAACCAGAAGAACAGTTTATACAATAACACCAATATTGTGAAGATAATCAACTTTGAAAGACTTAGTAGTTGTTCAACACAATGACCAACCACAATTCCAAAGGACTCTTGATGAAACATGCTATCCACCTCCAGATAGAGGGCCAATGGATTCAGATTACAGATTTAAGCACATTTTCTTCTTTTCTTCTCTTTTTCCTCCTCGTTCTTCACCTTCTTCACATGGCTAATGCAACAATTTGCTTTACATGACTATGCATATTTGTAATAGGTTTTATTTTTCTTGGCTTCTTAACGATTGGGGGGGAATAAGAGTCAGAACAGAAAATAAAATAAAACATAGTTTTTTTTAAATTATAGAATGAGCAAAAAATAATAAAAAATTTTAAAATTTAAAAAAATTTTGAAAAAAGAATGAGCAAAGGAAGAAATGAGCTCCCCCAAGACCCCTGCTTTTTGCTCCTCTAATGGGAAATATATCTCTGGAGCAGACCAAAGGGCTGCCTCCTGTCTGTGTGGTAGGAGCTCATAACCTTTAAAGGGGGAAGGGAGTTCAGTGTCTACAAGAAGAAAAGGAAAAATATAGAATCTTACAAGGCAAGGAAGCTCCTTTATGAATTTCATGGGGTTTCTTTCTAGTCCTAGTTTCTCTCCGAGCTCTAGTCCCAAATCACCAACTGTCCATTGGACATCTCAGACTGGATGTCTCTTAATACTAGTGCCTTCCTTCTGTGATTATGTCAAATTTATCCTGGTATACATCTTGTTTGTACATAGTTGTCTGCGTGTTGTCTCCTCCATGAGACGGTGAGATCCTTGAGGGCTAGGACATTATTTATGATTTTTGCCTTTCTTGGTATCTCTGGTGCTTAGCCCAGTGCCTGGTACATAGCAGTCACTTAATAAATGCTTTTTATTTGGCTTGCTGATTTGTAGGCATCTCAACATGCCCCAAATGGGACTCATTATTATCTCCTCATCTCCCACCAACTGACTCCTCTTCTGAATTTCCCTACTGCCCTCAAGGGCACCACCATTCTCCCAAGTCACCCAAGCTCACAGCCTGGAGTCATCTTCGAGTCCACTCTCTCCCTCACCTCCCATGTCCAATCACTTGCAAATCTTGTAACCTCCCTTCAACACCTCTCACATGCATCTCCTTCTCTTCACTCACACAGCTACCATCCTATTTCATGACTTCATCACTTCCTCAGTTTCTCTGCCTCAATCTGCTCCTTACTCCAAGTCATCCTACATACAGCTGCAAAAGTTATTTTCCCCAAAGCCCAGATCTGACCACTCAACATACTTGAATGACTCCACATTGCCTCCAGGAATAGAGGGGGTTCTACCTAGTCATGATTATATAGGTGTAGGCAAGACACAAAAAGATCTGCCATCAGCCAGGAAGCTTCCAGAATGACCCGGAGTGAGCCTGGCCTTTGTAGAAGAAATGAATGACATCTGTCCACAGGGACTTAAATTGGGTCTGGGTTAGGGGTAAGCCAGTGTTCTCAATTTGAGCCCAGGCAGGAGCCACGTGCTGGAGTGTTCTAGCCCTAGGGAATATGGCAGATGGAGCTTTATCTGGAGAATAAATAGTTTCGCAAGTTTAGGGGATGCCCAGCCTGGGCTGGCAAGTTTTATTTTACAGACCTGGTTTTAATTATTTTCAATAACTTCTCTCTTATAAATAAGACAGTTAGAAAAAAGATATCCTGAGCATTGGTGGTTTGCATAGAAGAAAGAACACTGAGCTTGGAGTCATAAAAAAAGTCTAGATTCATACATAGTCCTGGCTCTGACACTTACTAATTCTGTGACCCTCAACAAGTCATGTAGTGACTCTGAGCTTTAGTTTCCTCATCTGTGAAATGGGGTAGTGGCAATTATATTGCCTATCTCACAGGGTCGTTATGAATAAAGCACTTTGTGTCCCTTAAGTCTCAATAGAAATATGATTTATAAGTTGGCAGAGAAGGAGATGGGGAAAAGAGGATAACTGATAGAATGAGGACAGCCAGGGTTGGTGACAACAGCAGAAGAGAAGAAAATGGTGGTAATCAGTAATTACAGATATGTAGAGGATTTTAGAGTGAAATGACCTTGTCTAACACCCTCATTTTACAGGAAAGGAAACTGAGACCCTGAGAGGTAATGTAATTTGCCTAAGCCCATGCATGTTTCAAAAGTGTTGAAGAGGCAGACTGGCACAAGGACTAAGAAGGTCAAGAGCATGATAGCTCAAGCCAGGGGTCAGAGGTCACCAAGGCATTATTGTCATTCAGTCATATAGGTCATGTCTGACTCTTCACAAGTCCATTTGGGGTTTTCTTGGCAAAGATACTGGAGTGGTTTGCCATTTCCTTCTCCAGCTCATTTTACAGATGAGGAAACTGAGGCAAATAGGATTAAGTGACTTGCCCAGGGTCACTTGACTAGTAAGTATCTGAGTCTGTATTTGAACTCAGGTTTTCCATATTCCAGACCTACTATTACTATGCCACCTCGATGCCCCACTAAGACATAGACATTCATAAAGGAGGGGGTCTTAACCCAAAGGTCTCCTATCTCCTCCCTATCTCCTTGCTACGCTATAAAGTGTAAAGCTTATAAATATTACCATCACATTAATTTGTTCATCATTTCTAAAAAGGAGTTGAAGCCTAGATGCAGCCAGTAGGGCTCACAATATAGCCCACGCACTTTGCAGTATTACTGGATGGGTCCAACTTGGAACAGCCTCACTGTCCACAAAGAAAATGAGACATCTGAGATACTAGCTATGAGCCCTTGGACGGCTGGAAGGCTCCTTGCATTCTGGAAGCCAAGCAGCAATCCCTCAACTTGGCTTTTCCTCTGGAATTTCCCCAAGGCAGGGGCTTTTGGTGTTTATACCAAGAATGGGATGACCTCCCCAAAGCAATCTGGGCACATCCTCAAGAGCCCAGACCACTCCCTCCCTGGAAAAGGCACAATCAAGGTAGGTCCCCTCCTCTCTCCACATATATGTGGATCACTTCCCATGGAATGAGTCAATTATTACTCATTAAGCAAAACCCTGCCTATGTTAGATGTCTTTGGAACCTGGGATAAGAGAGAGAAACACATTCCATTAAAACTTTGGGACTATACAGTTTGCCCAGAGAAGCCAGAATGATGACTTTACACTCTGTAAATCCTGTCTGATCTCTTCTGAAAAGAAACACCAGGCTTAGCACATGCCAGGCAGTTGGAGAGGAGGCATGGACACAATTTTAATAGCTCCTGAGGCCCAGAGCCCAGTCACCTCGGATCCTGAGTGGGCAAGGCCATTGTTACAAAGCAGAGAAAGCACAGTGTTGGTCAGGTTTGAGGTTATAAGGCCGGCCATTGGAAAGGAAGGAGATGGGCAATGAATGACAGGATAGTCCAATGGCTAGAGCATCAGATTAGAAGTCAAAACCTGGGTTCCCATTTCAGGCATGCTGTTTAAGCAAACCACTTAATTATTATGTGCCTCAGCTTTCTCATTTGTAATAACTGACATTAATAAAGTGATTTAAGGTTTGCAAAAGCACTTTACATACACACTCTCCTGTCTGGTCCCCTCTTCACTCTCCAAACTTCTTTCTGCACCATAATCCAGCAGCCTTCTTATCCTGAAAAATCCCTCCATCCCTGCAGCTTCCTCACTCTGGGAGATCCCTCCACCTCTGTGGAAGGGGGCCCTTTCCTCTGATTAGCCATTTCCCTCCAGAACCTCCATTTTAAGGAAGGGCCCCTAGGCTATCCAGGTTCACTCCTCCATTCCTCTCTGGACCCCTGCCTCCCTCCACCCTTTTCAGTTTCCTTTGGTGGTCTTCTCCATTAAAATGTAAGTTCCTTGAGGGCAGGAATTGTCATTCTTTTTGCTTCAAGTATTCCCAGTGCTTAGAGAAGTGCCTGACACATAGGAAGTGCTTAATAAATACCCACTGATTTGTATGTCAAATCAGAAGATCTCTTTCTGCCTTGAGTATCTTCGTATGAGTGGAGGGAAAGAAGTGAAAATGCAAGCCAGGAAACTGGGCTGGTGAAAGGTTCCCACCAAGAACGGCCTGAGGAGCCAGGGAAAAGCCTGGGCTCAAAGGAAACTGGAGTGACTGCAGCTCACTCACCCTACTCTACCTCCTCCCATTCAGAGTTCTGCATCACCAGGTTGGAAAAATCAAATGAAGCTTTGGAGTCAGGGCTAGACGAGAGATTCACAAGCTACAGCTGGGACAGCAAGAGGGTGGTAGTGGTGTCTGTGTTGGTACTGGTGTTTTGGCTATAGCAGGACACGCTTCAGGAAGAAATCCCTGACATTAAGGCCTAGGAAACATTGGAACCTATCACCCAAGGAGATGACTGTGTCTACGGCATTTACTGAACACGAGGATGTGATGTTTGCTTTTTTAAGACAAGGAAAATGACCCTTCCAAGTAGTTTGGCTGAGGCAAACCTCTTACCCTTATCTTCCAGTCTTCCAGTCCTTCTAGTTACATGGCCCTTGTCAGACCTGTCCACCTATGGCCTTCTGCAGTTCACCAGACCCTCTCCTCTCCTACCACGAGGCTGGTTCCTAACACTCACGTGCTCAGCAGATCAGCCACCGCTCTCCTCCAGTGAGCAGAACATGGTCCTCCAGGGTGGACCTTCGGCCTGCTCTCTCCCAAGAGCACAGTTGGGCTTAGAAGCAGGAGAGGGAGAAAGCAGAATCCTCCAAGAGGAAAGAATGTAAGCTACAGAATGTAGCTTCAGTGCCTCAACCAACCATCTCTTTTTAGTGGCAACAAAGGATGCCAGGACGGAAAGCGTCCTTGACTTGGAATCGGGAGAACTCAGTTCATATCCTATTTCAGACCCTGTATCTGGCATTGGGTGACACTGGGCAGGTCACTTTGCCTCAGAACTCCATTTCATCCTCTATAAAACAGCGATAATAACACCTTGACTATCAACTTCACGGGCAGGGAAGGAAGTGCTTTAGCGCCAAGCCTGAGAGTATGCAGAAATCCTCCCTCCGGGAAAGGAAGCTGGGAGATTCACCCTTCACCGAGCGGCAGGCTGGAGACAACACTGATTTGAGGATCGACCCCCACAGCCAGCCACCCACTCCTCAGCCTCTCCCCTCAGCTGCTCATGCTGCTCACCAGGACCAAAACAGCCTTTAGCGTCTGCCATGAGGTTTTGCCCAATAAATGTCTGTGAGATGGAATTAAGTAGTACGGAAAGACTTCTGTAAAGTGTTGTAAAGGAGGAAGAAAACAAGCATTTACTAAGTGCCAGGCACTGAACTGAGCACTTTACAAATATTAATTAACTCATCTGATCCTCACAACAACCCTGGAAGGTATGTGCTGTTATTATCCCCATTTTACAGTTGAGGAAACTGAGGCAAACAGCGATTAAGCAACCTGCCCAGGGTCACGGAGCTAGTAAGTATCCGAGGGCAGATTTTTTTGGGGGGGTTAGGTAATTGGGGTCAAGTGACTTTCCCACAGCCACACAGCTAGTAAGTTTTATGTGTGTTTGAGGCTGGATTTGAACTCAGGTTCTCCTGACTCCAGGGCCGGTGCTCCACCCACTGCTCTACCTAGCTGCCCCTGGAGGGCAGATTTTAACTAAAGTCTTCCTGCCTCCAGGCCCAGCTCTCTATCCACTGCATCATCTAGCTACCTCTAAGCAGTACTATTATAATACTACATACTTTTACCACAATTATATAAATATATATGAGATATATGTAAGCATATATGTGTGCATGCATATGTGTGGATATGTATGTGTATATGTATAATATGTATATTGAGTATTGCATACATATGCATATACATACACACAGGACAGGGACTGGCCGTGGCTGCCAGTCCCTATGGCCTCAGTCTGGTGGTGCTTGACCAAGGCTGTTTGAATGCCAAATGTACGTTTGCCTAAAAGGCTGTTTTACAGAGAACTCACACAAGGTGCGTGCTCACATGGAGGTCAGATGAAGCAACACAAGGACACTCTCCAGGTCTCTCAGGAACTTTGGAATTAGTTGGGAGTCACGGGAGACACTGGCACAGGACCGCCCAGCATGGCGTACCTGCATCAAAGAAGGCGCCGGGCTCTATGAGCAAAGCAGAACTGCAGGAGCTCAAAAGAAAGGGGAGGTGCAAATTCAGAGACATCTCCACTCCAAATGTTCACGTGGACTATTGGCACTCAACCTGCGGTACAGCCTTCTGAGCTTATATTGGTCTGATCAGCCACAGGTAGACACACTGTACCTTGACCCCAACATAGGGATGCCATTTTTGTCCTTTTCCAGCATGAAGGACAAAAACTGCATATAGAAGGCTCTGAATCTCAGCCATCTCTTAAATTGGCCACCAAGCAGTCTGCTTGGTTTTGACACCACCATCCTCATCCTCATCACTCCCCCTCACTGGGTACTTCCCTTTGGCACCCTCTCCTTTCAGCCTTCCCCCATTAGATTATAAGCTCCTTGAAGGTAGGGGCTGTCTTTCTTTTTCTTATTTGTATCCTCAGTGCTTAGTATAGTGCTTGGCACATAGTAAGCAATAAGAAATTGTTTATTGTAGGGGCAGCTAGGTGGTGCAGTAGATAGAGCACCAGCCCCGGAGTCAGGAAAACCTGAGTTGAAATCCAGCCTCAGACACTTGACACTAGTGTCTGCTAGCTGTGTGATCCTGGGCAAGTCATTTAACCCCATTGCCTAGCCCCCCAAAAAGAAAGAAATTAAAAAGAAATGTTTATTGTATCACATCCCCTTCTCTCTGCTATTCCATATCTATTTCTTCCTTCAAAATCCACATCTGAACATCTCCCCCGCTAGGAAGTTTCCTTGATGAACCCTACCCAACCAATTCTGATCATTACTTTCCTTCACATCCCCATTCCTTCTGCTACATGTAAGTTTAATTCATTTAGATGTTATCTTATAAAATAACAAGTTGTTTTCATGTGTTTGTTGTCTCATCCGTGAGAGGGGGAGCTTCTCCATGGACTATCTCTCTCTTCCTTCTTCAGCACTAAATCTTCATTAATCATCATAGTACCTGACACTTGGGTAGAGTTTTTAACCTTTAAAAGCATCCATTATTTCAGTCAATGCCTACAACCTCCCTTCGAGATAAGCAAGGCAAATAGTGTTATTCCACGTGGCAGATCAGTACCCTGGTGTCCAGGAAGGTTATTGATCTTGTCCAGAATAGTAGACGCCTCTATCAAATGGCCCTTGGAACTCAGAATGGCAGGAAACATCATACTGAATTAGAACTCTGAACCATAATGTTGATCAACACACCCAAGAAGCAAGAATCATAGAGCGTCAGAGTTGGAAGGGATATAAGAGATCATCTAAGTCCATATGCTTTGTTTTACAAAGGAGGAAACTGAGGCACAAAGAGGTTGAATCACTTACCAAAAAAAATCATGAATGGATCCATTGCCCCACAGCTCTTAGTTGTGTTATCTACACTATACCAGAATAGTCAGAAGCACAGAATTTTAGAGGGGGAGGGAATCCTAGAGAGAATCTGGTGATGAGAGGTAAAGTAGTGTAGTAGAAAGAGCATAGAACTTTTGAGTCACAAGACCTGGGTTCAAGTCCCACATTCAAACTATTCAAGAGCTAATTAGTTCAACCAATATTATTGACTGCCAAAGGTGGAGGAATCAATCAATCAATCCACACTTAGCGCAGTGCCTGGCACGTAGTTAAGTGCTTAATAAATGCTTATTTATTATTAAATTATTATTAAAAGCATTTATTATTTGTTTAGCATTTACTAGACACTGTGTTAAGGGCTAGAGATACAAAAGAGCTTACAACTTACTGGGGAAGACAAAACATACACTTATCAAAATATTCCAAATAAATACAAGGTAACGTCAGGCCGTAGGAGTTGGGGGAAAGAAAGCTGAAGCATCAATACACTGTCTAATAAAGCATCTCCGTACTTTATAGAGGCAGTGACAAAGTTAGGAAAAGCACTAGGCAGAAAGGCAGAAAACTTGGGTTCATATCCCGATTTTGTGATTTACTGGCTATGCAACCTTAGGCAAGTCATTTAATCTCTCTTAGATGCTGGGTGGCTCAGTGGACAGATCACTGGATTTAGAGACTCATCTTCCTGGAGTTCAAATCCTGCCTCTGACCCTTACTAGCTGTGTGATCCTGGGCAAGTCACCTAACCCTGATTGCCTCTGTTTCCTCATCTGTAAAGTGAGTTGGAGAAGAAAACACCAAACCACTCTTGTATCTTTGCCAAGAAAACCCCAAATGGGGTCATGAAGAGTTGTTTGCGACTAAAAAATAATTAAACCACCACAGGCAGCTAGAGAGCAGGGTGGATAGAGGGTAGAGTCAAGAAGACCTGAGTTCCAATCCTTCCTCAAACAATGACTAGCTGTAAGACCCTGTGCAAGTTACTTTACCTCTCAACCCCAAGTTACAACAAAATGGGCATAATAATAGTACCTACCTCAAATGAGCTAATATGAGTAAAGCACTTTGTAAACCTTAAAGTACTGTATAAATGTCAGCCATTATTGTTACTGTTACATCTCTGAACTAAAGCTCTCTCATAGGTAAAATGGGAATAACAATACTTGTACTACTGACCTGGTTATATTAATGTGAAGAAAACATTTTGTGAGCTGTATGTAACACAAGAACAATCTATGATTTCATTAACTTAGAGAACTCCCAGTGTGGGAACCATTCCACCAGTGCAGATCACAGCCCATCTATAGTCAATAAATCCTAGGAAGTAGTTGGAAGCATACAGAGGTTAAGTGACCTACCCAGCGTCACACAGCTGTGTGAGGCTGGATTTAAACCCAGGTCTTTCTGACTCCAAGTCCAAAACTTTATCTACTAAACACACCACACTGCGAACTACAGAGTACTATATAAATAAATATGAATTATTACTATGCAACTTGAAATTTTAATAGCTTTCCATAGGAGGGCAGAATATAGGAAGGTACAATTAGCCAAGCCTAGTTCAAATGTCTGTTTCTCCAGAACTGATGGCTATTAAGATCTAGCCTTGAAACTCCTTTTTGGACTCACTGAATGAACGCTCTGAGGGCTATTGAGGAAGTTATTAAGTCACAGGCATGACCCAGTCTTGAAGTTCCCCCAAGGACTATGGTTTGAATGAGTCAACAGCAGTCATTAACAAGGCTCAGTAAGCCAGTCAGCAGGTATGTACCCCAGTTATGAAAGGGTTTTATAGCCTCCTCCTCCCTCCTCCCCCATCCTACTATCTCTACCCTAGGAGGGTGTTTCCCTCCTTGGTTCTGATGCCAGGGTAGAGTTCTTTGGAGCAAGATATGGAGGATATTTCCATCACCCCCACCCCCAACCAGGGCCATGGCTTGGGAATGGGAAAAGAAGCTGAGGAACAAAGAAAAAGTTTATTATTAGGGACAAAACATGACGGAAAAGGAATTCTAATGAAGATAAAGGAAGTGAGGCTGAGGCAGTACAGCCTTTATGGGGTTAGGGTGGGGTGGGGAGAGGCCAGTAGAAAGTTTCTCAGTCTCTAGCTATTTGTTTAAGCCCTATCTCAGGAAGAGAAATCCAGTGAGAACAGGGAAGAAGAGGAAAAACACAGAAAAAGGAGATTGGGAACATTCCTCCCTGGGGCTCAGCAAGAGCTATACGGTGGGACACACTCATGTCACCATGGAAAGAATACTACTGCCTCTGAAGTCACAGGATCTAGGTTCAAATGCTGTCTCTGATGCTTCTAACTTGTGTGACTGCGGGTAAGTCACTTAAACTCCTCGGGCCTGTTTTCTCAATTGTAAAATGAGGTTAGAATAGACGGCCTGAGGTTCTGTCCAGGTTTAGATCAGCGACCCTGAGGTTGATGGGGAGATAGAGAAAAGCACTGAGGGCTAGTGGACAGTGTCAGAATCACGAAGGCAGGATGTTATGTGGCTAAAGGACTGGGGTAAGACTTAGTTCTGCCCTTAAAATACTAAGTGACCTTGGCCAGTTATTTGTCGAATGGGCATAATAACCTTTTCAATCTCTCTCTCCCTGCCAGGGTCTAAGAGAAGCCAGAGATGAGAAGTTGCTTTGACTGAAAAAAGGTTACAAAATTTAAGGTCTAATTAGAGCTGTCCTCAACAGGTAGGTATCTCCCTCATACTATCCCTCAGGTACCCCATCTCTTGGTCAGAAGACCTTTAATGGAAAGAAAAGGGAAGACTCATCTACTTTGATGAAGTCTCTGATCCCCTCTCATTTGTAGAGGGAGAGGTGAAGGCAGGTATTTGACCAGGTTGTATTCTCTGTCTACTGGCTGTTTAGCTGCTCAGATGGCAATGGATCTCTGGGGGCTTCCCACCCTCAGAGAAAATGAATGGCAGAGAGAAATCATCATTTTATTTTACGAAACAGAGAAAAGCAAACCGGGTTTGAAGGGCAGGCCAAGGGAAAGCTGCCCCCAGGGACTCACATATCCTCAGGGCTCCGCTTTGCCAGAGAACCTGGCTAGTACAGAATGAGATCTCTGTCCTCCGGAACATTGAAAACCTTAGGAACAGGAGCAGAGAAATAAAGGATGGAGATCCAAGCCTCAGGCCAGCCCCTGACATGGTACGGGACCTTCAGTGCGATCTCTCTAGGCCTTGAGGATTGATTTCCCTTTCCACCCTAACAAAGCATTTTTGAATACCAGGATGAAATGACAAATCTATAACTCAGTATCCAGCTTAAGACCTCTCACTCTATAGCAAGGACCTAAGCTCCTTCAGCCTCCAGGTAAAGGGACTTTTATTTAAACAGTTCCATTAGCCTGCCGTAAGTCTGCAAGGAAGAAACTGAACAGAGCCCTCAGGTTCCTGGCTCTCCTCAGAGGTCAATTCATTCTGAACCTGGGTCTCTCTGAAGCAGGGGAACAATACTGGTCTTTTCCCCAAGCCGCCAAAGCCAACTGGGCCCTGAGCAGCTTTCCAATAGGGCTGAGCATAAAAGAAGGCAGAGTCCCCATTCCTATTGAAAAGAATGAGTCACCTGACCCATCATGCCTCCCCATCTGGGAAACCAGCACAGCCCCCTCCTAGCAATTCAGGGCAGCCAGCCGTGCTTCCCCTGGCTTGAATCCACTTAATTTTCTCCTAAGCTGCTTTGCCCAATAAGCTGCTGAGTTCCCAATGTGTCCAGTCCTGCTGTGGCCAACTTCTTCCAGGGCCCTGGGCAGCATAAGTCTATAGCTCTCTGCTCCCCCAGACTCCAGCCCCTAGAGGGCTTGAGTAGACCCTTCTCTGGCCCTGTATAGAGACCCTCCACATCTCAGAGCCAAGAGGGAAAGAATGGACCCAAGGAAAAAGCTCAGGACTGGGGAAATCATTCCCTCTTGGTCTGCCAAGGGAAAATTAATGCTACATTCATTCGTTTATACATTCATTTAACAAACATTTATTGAGGACTACTGGGCAAAGGACAAAGCTAGGCCCTGTGGAGGATACAAAGAGAAGGAGGGCATGATCTCTGACCTTTTGGATTATACCCTGCTGGATTATAGTCTAGTACTTAACTATAGCGTATGACTGAACAACCAAGGGCCAGAAGAGCAGCACAAACCTGTGCTTTAGGCTTTTAAGGAAAGAAAAAGCAAATATTTACTGAGTGACCACTAAGTACGAGGTTCTAGGAGGATCCATACCCAATAATAACTCCTCAAATTTCTACAGTCCTTTCCAGTTTTCAAAGCACTTTCAAGTGTATGTCAACAACTCTGTAAGGGGAGCAGAGCAGGTACTAGAATTTATAAGAGATGATTAATGCCTCCTAAGGATTGAACACAGGAAACAGGGAGAACTGAAATGCACAGGGAAGCCCCAAACTTAATTTTAACCAAAAATGGTATCCTCTTCCTCTTTTTCTCCTAGTCGCTCTCCTTACCTGCCCAGGGGAAAGCACAAGGGGACTGGGCAAGAAGCCAAGGCCTGGATGATCCACCATAGCAGAGGCTCTTCCCCTTCAATGGATAATGGAGAATTACTTCTACCTCAACCTACTTCGACACAGCAAACCACCTTTGTGGTCTCCATCCAGAGTCCTACCCTCAGGGTCCAAAGACTCTCAGTCACAAGGCCCTACTCCCAGCCAAAGAGGTAGCTCCAGGGCAGGCAGGAAAGGTAGCAGATGAATGAATGGAACAGTAATACTCCCTCACACACCTCTCCCTCTTTGTTGGCTTCTTGACAGGGAAGGAAGGCCAAGTCTCCCTGGCTCTCTATGTCTTAAGCAGCAAACCCCATCATCCCCCTTGTCTCTACTAATTCTGGATCTCCCTTTATCAGTCAGACAAGGTCCCTAACCCTTAGGAAGCTCAGATTCTAACGGGGGACAAAGCAATGCAAATAACTATTCAGACAAGATGAAACCTGGGGTTATGTCTGGTTGTACCACAATACTCCATAAGTGAGAAATTACAGCAAAAAGGGAGGATTAGAGATTCATACAGAGCCCCTGCCAACCTCTCCTCTTTCTCCAGGGGCTTTTCTCCTCCACAGCAGGAGTTCTTAACCTGTCACTTGTGCATTTGAATGAGAAAAAAAAAATCATCTTTATTTTCCACTAACCTCTAATTGAAATTTAGCGTTTCCTCCAATTATTTAATAACATTATTCTGAGAAGGGTTATTATTCTGAATAAGCTTCACCAGGTTGCCAAAGGAGTCTGTTGGCACACACACACACGGTAAAGAATCTCTGATCTTGGGCTTCCATTCTGCCCTTGAAATCCCAGGCTCCATTTAGCAGAGCTGCGAGGAGATGTTTTCCTGAATAGAAGCACTCCAAGTCCCACACTTTACTGTCAGGTCCTGAGCAGGCCTCCTCCTCTAGCGTGGCAGGTTGTTAGGTCTAATTGCCTAATTGCAGATTCCCATCTCTGATCTACAGGGACAGATGGGGCCAGCAGCTGGGATAGGCCCCAAGACACCTCAGGCTCCCAAAGACCAGAGTCCACCTGGCTCTGTGGACCTGAGACTTTATGGAGCCTCCTCAAGGGCACAGGCTGTCTGGAGCATCCAGGATGGAAAAATACAAGAAAAGGAACTCCAAGCCAATTTGAGCCCTATTCTCAAGAGAGACAGCACTGGATTAAGAGAAAGAACGGACGTCAAAAATACCAGGAAGACTCAGTGCCCTGTCCTATTTTCCTCTTGTTTGCTGGGCCTGAAACTCCCACTATATCCTCCAACAAGTCCTTTCTGGGCAAAACATTACCATCTATAAAATGCCCCAGGGCAGAGGTGAGCAGGAAGGAGATCATGAATGAAGACTGCTGGATGAAACTCTTTATTGACTAAGGCTTGAAGAGACAAGGCCATTATCTTTAGTTATGAGCAGACTTCTTCCCTGCAGCACCTGACTGGGTGTGGAGGGGTCCTTAGCAAAAGCAGGTTAAACCCAGAGTAGGTCAGGGGCAGGTGAGAAAGGGGATGGGCAAGCTTGCATGGGAGCCAGTCAGCTACCGTTGGATATGCTTTGAAGGACACTACTTGCCCCAGCCACATGCATTTTACAATCTGGACAAACTGGCCTACTCTTTGCCTCCCTAATAAATCTTTACAAACACTGTTCCCTATGCCTAGAACATTCTCCCTCCTTTACTCCACTTTGCCTGGTGAATAATCGTTAATTGTCGTGGAGTCGTTTCTGTCATGTCTGATTCTTCATGACCCCACTTGGAGTTTTCTTGGTAGAGATACTGGAGTGATTTGCCATTTCCTTCACCAGCTTATTTTACAGATGAGGAAACTGAGGCCAACAGGGTTGAGTGACTTGCCCAGGGTCACGCAGCTAATACGTATCTGAGGCTGGATTTGAACTCATGAAGAGGAGTCTTCCTGACTCCATGCCCAGTGCTCTATGCACTGTGCCACCTAGCTGCCCACAATTCCAGATCTGCTGTTGTTCAGTCATTTTCAGTTATGTCAGACTGTTTGTGACCCCCTTTGGGGTTTTCCATTTCCTTCTCTACCCTGTGAAACTCAGCTCAAATGCTTCCTCCTCCACGAAGTCTTCTCTGATCATATTCCAGCTCCTGTCCCCCATGCCTCAGGGGCTCCTTGACTTCTTTCAAGGCTCAGCCCATGTGTCCCCTCCTAAAAGGAGTCTATCTTGAATCTCCAGCACAGCTGCTAGTGGCCTCCCCACCTCCCAGAAATCCCATCGCATCAACTTTGTATTTAATTTTCCATGTACGTATTATTTTCCTCCAATAAAGTGGAAGCTTCTCAATGGCAGATATTATTTCATTTTCTGGTGCACCTAGAAACGGCATGGCACACAGAAAGACCTTATACATACTTGTTAAATGAATGAATAAATACTCCAATTAGATATCCTTTTGTCTCACCAACTTCATATAGTACATCACATGTATCACTCTAATTCACTTTTCATGAAATAGTCAATTAAGCGCATCTTTTACATTATAATCATCTGTATATGTCCTATTCCCTGGTCATGCTAGAAGGTCCATGAGGTCAAGCACTCTCATATCTAGATTTTTTTACCTCCTCTAGGGTTCAACACAGTGGTCTGCACGCTTAAATAGGAATTGAATTGACTCTCCAAAAGTAAGTAGACAGGGATCATCTGTATATTTGGGGGGGCGGGGAGAAGGGGCAGGGGAAGGGAGACAGAACAGCTGAATCTGTGATTCTGCCAGTGTGGGGAACTCCCAGTGTGGAGATTCCCTCCATCGATGCAGATAAACTAGTCATCCCATATGTAGCTTGATTGCACAAAGTTGATTGTGGGTTGTTTTCCCCATTAGACTGTGAGCTCTCTTGGAGCAGGGTCTGTCTTTTTACCTTTCTTTATCTACCCCAGTGCTTGGTGCAATGCCTGGAACATAGGAGGCTCTTCATGTTTACTGACTCTCATTTCAACTCGGAATGTTTGCCTGCCATGAGCATGGATAATTAAGAATTGACTAGACTGATATTCAGGAAGCTCCTTCCAGCAATCTACATGAAGCCATTGTAACCAGCTTAAGGATTAGGTCCAGAAAAGAACGAGGCTAACCCAGAAATGTATCAACTCTATTACTTAATGGGCTCAGAAACCCCAACAATGTGCAATGTGGGGGGGGACCCCACCCAGAGCAAACAGCTCCTCCAGAGTAATAAGGCTCATTGACTCCAGGATGAAAGGAACAGGGTCCCAATTATATCACGTTGTAATTGGACAATTAGATCCTGGTAATTATTACTATATAGATGTGAGAAGGAGGAGAAGAGGGAAATGACGTCACCAGGGCAGGCCAGACAAATAGTCAGGAATTTGTCCTCTCTCTTCCCTACTAAAAGATCACACACACACACACACACACACACACACACACACACACACACACACACACATACACATACACGCAGGGTCCCCCTGAGACCATTAGGTATGAACTCAACTGCCCCCTAGGCAAATGGGATGAAAATTAGAGGTATTTATAACCTGTGCAATAGGATCCTATTATACCTTCAGGGTTATAAGAGAGAAAGCTGGTGGTGAAGTTGATAGAGCTGTAGGCCTGAAGTCAGAGAGATCTGACTTCTAATCCTGCCTCAGACGTTTACTATCTGTGTGACACTGGGCAAATCACTTAAGTCTCAGGTTCTTCATCTGTACAATGGGGATCATAATAGCACCTACTTCAAAGGGTTGTGTTGAGGATCAAATGAAAAGCACTAAACTCAGAGCCTGGCTTACATTAGGTATTATATAAATGCTTATCCCTTCCCTTTCCCACGCTAGACTGTAGTGGAGTGGAAAAAACATTGGATTTTAAGTCAAGGGGACCCTGGGCTCTGCTGCTTACTAAAGATGGGACCTGAGGCAAGTCACTTCTTCTGTCTAGGTCTCAGTCTCCTCATCTGTAAAATGGGGGGGGAGGAAGAGGCATTAATCTTTTTTGTATCAAGGCCTCTTTGGCAACTGGGCTGTGTAAAGCCTATGGACTCCTCCTCATTTTTCAATGCATAAAATAAAATATACAGGGCTAGAAAGGAAACCCAAAAAATTAGTGAACATTTTTTAAATGTTCTTTCCAAGTTCACAGAAATCTCACCTAGACTAGATAGATATCTCAGATCCTCTAAATCCTCTGTTCCTATGCTACTGCAATTACCCAGCTGGCCAATGCTTATATAAGACTAGGTGGGCAGTTGTTTATGTGATTATGTTGAAAGGCATGGTGAGAATAGCCCATGTTGACCAGGAGACTTCTTGACCGGCTGAGGGCGAGCCTTTAATTTTTTCATCCAGAACTAAAGCCAATGCCCAATTGTTAGTGAGTATTCTGGGGAGAAAATTGTTGTTCTCGATCAAACGGGGAAAGATGTCCTGAAGCCACACACACATAGAAAATACCTAGGAGAACTCCCTTTGTGGTCTAGAGTGTGTCGTAAAGGGCAAAGGAGGAAGAGAAGAATTGGACCAGCACAGTATCCTGGTATCTAGGTACGGTGGCTGAAAGCACCACCATCATGCTAGTAGAATTTGGGGCTTAGGTGCATCAAGCCAGAGAAGCAGTTTTTCATTGGCCTGATTTAAAGATTTCAGGGTAGAGGAATCTCCAAGCCCAAGGAAAGGTTGCCCTGGGTCAGTTCAGAGAAGCAGCTGGTTCCCTCCCCTTCCAGGCCTCCAGCTAAGGCAGTCCCTTACAGAACCACACAGAGTTTCTAGCGTCTGACTAGCTATCCCCCAGATGAAAAGGAATGGGGATGAAGTGTATTAAATTTACCCAAAATAAAAATAGAGAGCAATTACACAGTGCTTCAAGGTTTGCAAAGTATGTCTATGTCTAATATGTATGTATATAAATATACACATGCATATAAACACATGTATATATATACACATATCAGACATACATATGCATATATAATACACATATATATATATATAATCTCATTTAATTCCCATGATGAACCTCCATCTTACAGATGAGAAACTGAGGCTGAGAGTGGTCAAATGACTTGCCCAGGGTCACACAGGTAGGGACCAAACTCGGGTTTTCCTCACTCCCTTACAAAGTACCCATGTGGATGAGAGAGTTGGGGCTTGCGGGGCTGAGGTGACTTGCTTCTTTCTCTTGAGGGACCCCAGCAGAAAATCTGACTGTACCCAAGGCTCCCCTTCCACCGAAAAAATACATTGGCATAACATTCACTCTTACGTTATCTGCCTCTCCTACGTTGGTCTCTATATTGTCTGTGTGAGGTAGGCGGAGCAAATACTGTAGTATTCTCACTCGACAGATAAGAGAACTAAAGGAAAAAGGAACCAGATAGTTCCGCACAGTGGAAAGAGCATGAAGTGTGAAGTCAGGGGAACCTGAGTTCAAATGTGGCCTCAGACATTAACTAACTGTGGGACACTTAACCTCTGCCTCTGTTTCCTCATCTGTAAAATGGGGATAATAACAGAGCCTACCTCCCACGGTTTTTGTGAGGATCGAATGAGATAATCATTTTAAAGTGCCTGGCACATAGTTAAGTGCTATATAAATGTTAGCTATTATTATTACTATTATCATACAGATAATTCTTGGCAGATCTGGTCTGGAATCCAGGTCTCAAGCCTCAGTCCATTATTTTTCCCTCCACAACAACCTACTTCCCACCAATCAGACAGATATCGGACCTGATGTTTGACAAATCAGGGACGTGGGAAAGAGCCGCTAATTTCCGAAAAGCAGCCTCTGGACTCAGGAAGCCTGCTGCTTTTCTGCCCCATTAGGCAAAGAGAGAGGGGAGCACTACAGGGCGTCGGGAGGTCTCGTATAAATGCCTCAGTCCCCTGGCCAGGGACTCACACAGAGTCCAACTCCACCTTGGGCCAACAGCTCCAGTCCCTCTGGCTCCCTCCCTGGACAGTCACCCTAGTGCTTCCTGGTGCTCCGGGTCTCCGAGCCTCGTGGGAGAGGAGAGAAGGGCCAGGCAAAGTGCCAGGGCGAGGAGAGGGCTCCGAAGGAGGGCATGGATGGATGCAGTGAGGTGAGGAAGAAAGGGTCACAGAGATTTGGGAGCGGTTGATGAGCAAGGGGAGAAAAGTGTCGAGGGAGAGACAAGAAGAGAGCAAAGAGAGGGGAGAGACATGTGGTGAAAGAAGAGAAAACAAAATGAAAAAGGAAGAAAAAAAGAAAATGAGAAAGAAAAAAGTGGGAGTGAGAAATCTCAGGGAGAGAAGTAGAAAGGCAAGAAGAGACAGAAATCAAAGGGGAGAAGACAGAAATAAAGGAGGAAGAGACAGACATCAAAGACAGAAACAAAGGAGGGGAAGAAGGTGGGGGAATTGGGAGAGGAAGTGGCCCACAAGCTTGGTGGCATTGGAAGGCCAGCAACATAAAAATGGCATCAGCTCATCCGTTAACAAGGTCTCCTGTCCTCCCCCACACACACACAGACCACAACTGTTCCCAAGCCTCCAGAGACCCCCAGACATTCACAGCCCAGCCAGCCTCCGGAGTACTTCCTTACCTGCCGGGGTGGAGCACACCACAGGTATCTTGGCAGACACACCTCACGCTCGACTTAATCCCTTCCCTCAGCCCTGCAGCCTGCTCCGGGAAAAGAGACAAGTGTAATAATCCACCTGGCTACTGAAGGATGGTGTGCCCCAGGAGCAGGCAGGGCGGGGCTCGACTCTGGCACCAAGCAGCCAATCAGAGAAGTCAGAAGGACCCCAGCCCCAGGCCACCCCTCTTGGGCGTCTGGTGTAGGAGAAAGAGGGCTGGCGCGCCGTTAAAAAGTCATAAGAGCCTGTTCCATATTCATGTCCATGCCGGGCAGTCACAAGGATGGTAAAAGCATTTCTGATCCTCGACCCCTACCCTGCTATTGCTCCCTAGAACCAGCAGGACCCAAGTGACTCCTGAGCCAGGTTACAGGTCACCCACCTGTACAATGGGAACAACGATACTGGTATTACCTACCTCGCAGGATTGTTGCAAAGAAAATGCATTGTAAACTGTAAAGTGCTACAGAAATATGAGTTACTAAAAGTGGTAGAGCAGGCAAACTGTTGGGTTTGGAGACCGAGGACCTAGAAACTCCAACTCTGCTGCTTGCTAAGTGTATGACCTTAGACAAGTAACTTCATCACCCTGGGCCAGGGTTACCTAATCTGTAAAATGAAGAGGTTAAACTCGATGACCTCTGAGATCCCCTGCAGGGTCTACTTCTGTTATTCTAAGATTATTGTTATCTGTCAAGTGAGGAGATTGGACCAGATAACGTGACATCCCATCATCCAGCTCTAAGAGTCCAAGAAAATTGGAGTGGAGTTGAAATATAAAATGGGGACTTTCTGAGAACAAGGAAAGAAAAGTACTGTGTAATGTTACCTTAGTGCCAGCAAACCTGAGTACTACTCTCTGTTTAAAAGTGCAGCATGACAGAGCTTCACCTCTGAAGTCAGAGCACCTGGGTTCAAATACCCCCTCTGAAGCTTACTACCTTTCTGATTTGGGGCAAGTTTTTTTTTTTAACCTCTCTTGACCTCAGTTTCTCATCTATAAAATGGAAGAGTTGATGAGAATCTTCTGATAAGAATGGCTTCGGGGACCTTTACAAGCCCCCCACCAATACAATAAAAAGAAACAACTACCCCTCTCTACCTCACCAGAATGATGGGCCCATCTGCGGAAGTAAAAAGGCTTTGAGTTCTCTGGGAAAAAAAAAACACCACCCCCATAAAACCAGAGATGTCATTACAGTAAGTAGGGGCTAGAGGCCACACCTAGGAGAGGTTTCTGTTAAACTCTGAAGTGCAGGGATATGCAAGCCACACACCAATTCAAAGAATGAACCACACAAGCCCCCAGGACCTGGGCACCACGCCCAGGACAGCCAGAGGTCTCCCAGAGTTCCTCCCCCTCAATCATCTAACGCTGAAGGAAAATTCAAACCGGCTGCATAAACAGAAGCAGGCTTAGGGTCAAAGATGGTCCTGTGAGAAACAGAGGTCTGGCTCTGGGTCCAGGCGTTCATGTATCTACTCTAGTTTCTCCAACCCTCCGGCTCAGCATGGGTAAGAGAGACAAGGGCTGCCATGGCACATTCCCAACCTCCCACTCAGGCCCCATTTCCATGGCTCCTCCTCTTCTCTCCTTTTTCTTCCCTTTCCTTTCTCCTAGAAGAAGCTGGCACAAAAGGAGTTCTAGAATTGAGACCACCAAACCCAATTTCTTCATGTTATAGATGCAGAAGGTAAGGCCTCAAAGACAGTGATTTGCTCAAGGTCACAAAGGTGGAAGAAGCAGAGACTGGTGTTGGACCCAGGTCTTCTAAAGTATCCATTTCACTGCACCATGACCACCTCTTTTATGATTTCTCCATGGAATGAGGACTAGAACTGAGGGTCCGGCCCTGAAGCCTCTGCCTCTGGACTAAGTGGCCCTTAACCCTAATACTAATAATACCTGGGAAAGACCTTAGCTCAAAAAGCCCACTGCATCCAGGGCCATCTCCAGTCGTCCTAATCCATATCTGGCCACTGGATCCAGATGGCTCCAAAGGAGAAAGTGAGGCTGGTGACATTGCACAGCCCTGCCTCACTGAAATCCAATTCACTTACAAGTCACAACATCACCTTCCCAATGTCATGGGTCTTCTTTGAGAACAAAGGACAAATAACAATATCTTACATCTGCAAAGCCCTTAACAGTTTTCAGGTCTCATTTGGACCTAAAGGCAGTCAGGTTGTATAGCTGATAGGATGCTGTGTCTGGAGTTAGGAAGACGAGTCCAAATCTGGCTTCAGACACTTACTAGCTGTGTGGCCTGGGTTACTTAATTTCTGTTTGCCTCAGTTTTCTCAAATGTGAAATGAGGATAATAATAGCACCTATCTCCCAGGGCAGTTGTGAGGATCAAAGGAGAAAATATTTGTAAAGTGCTTAGCACAGTGCCTGGCACAAAGTAATATCTTAATAAATGCCTGATTCCTTCCTTCCTCCCTCCCTCCTTGACTTCTTTCCTGCCTTCTGTCTTTCCTTCCTTCCTTTCCTTCCTCTCTCCTTTGTTTCTTTCCTTCCTTCCTTCCTTCCTTCCTTTTCTTCCTCTCTCCTTCCCTCTCTCCTTTGTTTCTTTCCTTCCTTCCTTCCTTCTTTTCTTCCTTCCTTCCTTCCTTCCTTCCTTCCTTCCTTCCTCTCTCCTTCCCTCCCTTCCTCTTTCTCTTCCTTCCTTTCTAAAAAACAACATCATCAACAACATCCCCCTTGGCTAGACATAGTATACACTGCTGCTCCCTCTAGGTCCTAAGACGAAGCTCTGGATGACTCAATCCACTCAGCTTTGGAACCACTACCGCAAGGCCTTGGTTGTACCTTCCAGATTTGTGAGTGAGTCATTTCAAATGCCCAGCACTCACTATAAGGAGCTGGTCCCAGTCCCCAGACCATGCTTCACATCCTCCCCAGTTGACTGTTTCCTCGTCATCTACCCTGCTGCCACACCAGTACCTCCTATCCCAGGTTCTACCTCACGTTCTGGAAATAGTCAACAAAATCCATTGCAACAGTTGCTTCTGGAAAAGAGTACATACCATGGCAATCGCCTGACCTCCCCAAACCAAAACATCTTTCCTTGACTTTTATATTTGTATCTCTAGTGCTTGGTGCATAAAGATAGAAACAGGACCTGTGATTTCATTCCTTAAAGGGAACTCCCAGGTGAGGAAACGCCCTCTAACACAGCAGGTTGGCACCTTCCTTTGAAGTTGATCATCTTAGAGAGTTGCCTAGGACACTGAGAGGTTAAGTGATCATACAGCCAAGTTGGGTCAAAAGGAAGACTTAAACCCAGGTCCTCTTGGATCCAAGACCAGCTTCCTATCTACTCTTCTCTCTTGGTATATGATTGATACCTAATAAATGCTTTTCATTTAGTCATCCCCATTTTACAGATGTGGAAACTGAGATTCAGTTAATGCAAAGATTAGAAAGACTCCGTGTTAATTAGATGTTGAGATATGAGAGAGAATGAGATTAAGGGAGAGAGAAAACTCAAAGATAGCACTGAGATTTCCAATCTGGCCAGCTGGTAGAATTGTAGTGCCACCAGCAGAAATAGAGAAGCTGGGAGGAATGGCAAATGTGGGGGAGAATCTCAGTTTGAAAGGAGACAGCCTAGAGAAGTTGTCCAGCAAGCAGGCAGAAATCTGGGACTTAAGCTCAAGGCAGAAACTGAACTAAATATAGTAGATCAGGGGGCAGCTAGGTGGTGCAGTGGATAGGGTACTGGAGCTAGGGTCAGTAAGACTCATTTTCCTTAGTTCAAATCCGGCCTGTGTGATCCTAGGAAAGTCACTGAACCCTGCTTGCCTTCATTTCCTCGTCTGTGAAATGAGCTGGAGAAGGAAATGGCCAACCACTCCAGTACCTCTGCCAAGAAAACTCCAAATGGGTTCATGAAGAGTCAACCATAACTGAAAAATGATTCAATGACAACAAAAATATTGGATTAGTAGTATAAGGAATCCATTAGACTCAGCAGATGTATATATATATTTAAATAATATTTTCTTTTTTCCCAATTACATGTAAAAATTTTTAACATCATTTAAAAAAAATTTTAATTACAAATTCTCTCCTTACTTTCTCTTCTCCCTCCCTGAGATGGTAAGCAATTTGATACAGGTTATACATGTATAATCATGCAGATCATATTTCCATATTAGTCATGCTGTAAAAGAAGACACAGACCAAAAAAAAAAAACCCCACAAAAAAATAAAGTGAAAAACAGTATGCTTCAATCTGCCTTCAGACTCCATCAGTTCTTTCTCAGGATGTGGATAGCATTTTTCATCGTGAGTCCCTTGGATTATCTTGGATCACTGTATTTGATGAGAATAGCTTTCATTCATAATTGTTACTGTGTACAACGTTCTCCTGATTCTGCTCGCTTCACTTTGCATCAGTTCACGTAAGTCTTTCCAGGTTTTTCTGAAATCCTCCTGCTCGTCATTTCTCATAGCATAATAGTATTTCATCACAACCATATACCACAACTTGTTCAGCCATTCCCTGACTGATGGGCATCCCCTCAATTTCCAATTCTTTGCCACCACAAAAAGAGCTGCTATCAATATTTTTGTACATATAGATTCTTTTCTTTTTTAAAAAATTTCTTTGGTATACAGACCTAGCAGTGGTATTGCTGGATCAAAGGATATGCCCAGTTTTATAGCCCTTTGCGCATAGTTCCAAATTGTCAGCAAGATATGTTGAAAGAACTTAAGAGTTTAAAAGGCCTTAGTTCAAGTCTCAACTCTAATACTTACCAACTGGGAAAAACAATCCAATTCCTAATTTCCCTATCCATAAAATGGTGCTGATAATTAGACTTGGGAGTTGTCTGGATTGAAGTGATAGTTGAAACCATGAGAGGCGATATGATCACCAAGGAGGAAAGTACATGGAGAATTTGTTTTTGAATCCCTGGACTTTGCACATAGTAAGTGCTTTAAAAAATTCTTTTCAATGAACATAGAATCATAAAAGCTTCATTAGGATAAAGCAATCTTTCTTTTCTTTCTCTTTTGTCTGTGTGTACCCCACTGCCTGGCACAGTACCTAGCAGATAAGAGGCACCTAATGAATGAATACTGAGCTGGAAGGAACTTTCAATCATCCAGGTCCAGTCTAATTTTACAGACAAGGAACCTGAATCCCAAGGCAGCAAAGCAACTGTCTGGGGTCACACAAGTGGTAACTGGCACAGCGGGGATTGAAACCCAAGTCCTTTGACTACAAATCCAATAACGATACTGTCTAATAACAATAATACCCACTAACATGTCTACAGACCTTTAAAGTTTGCAAAGCACTTTGCATGTATTATCTCATTTGAGTCTCATGACAACCCTCTGAGAGAAGTGCTTCGATTATCCCCATTTTACAGATGAGAAAACTGAGGCCAAGAGGTTCGGTGACTTGCCCAGAGTCACAGAGCTAGTAAGTGTCTAGGGTTCAAAGGTTCTGTTTTTCTTTTCATTTTTCAATGGTAGAGTGGGTGGGAGACAGAGATCAATTTTTGTTAACTGAAAAAAAAATAATTTTTAGAAGTGTGAAATGGTTAAAAAAAGAAGAAGAAAAGAAGAAGAAGAAGAAGAAGAAGAAGAAGAAGAAGAAGAAGAAGAAGAAGAAGAAGAAGAAGAAGAAGATAAGCTCTTTGGGAAGGATTCAAACTCATTTGTCTTCCTGACTCCAGGTGCAGCACTCTTTCCAGAGCTTGCTGCCTCCCTGAAAGGCTGAGGACAAGGATGTAGCAGACAGATACCTTCTTGAGGGCAGGAGCAAGAATATGAATTAGTGTGGTGAACCTAGCTGTGGCTATGGAACCACAGGACCTGGATCTGCATCATGTCTCTGGGCCCCAGTTTTCTCATGTGTAAAATAAGGATTCTGGACTCGATGACTTTTGAGCTCTGCTTACCTCAGTTTCCTCAACTGTAAAAGGAGGATTATAGTACCACCGACCTCACAGGGTTGCTCTGAGAATCAAATGAGATATTATTTAAAGTGCTTAGCATGACATGTAGGAGGCACTGAAGAAAGCAGTGGGCCTGGAATCAGGAAGACTCATCTTCATAAGTTCAAATCTGGCCTCAGATACTTACTAGCTATGTGACCCTGGGCAAATCACTTAACCCTGTTTGCCTCAGTTCCTTATCTGTAAAATGGGCTGGAAAAGGAAATGGCAAACCACTCTGGTATCCTTGCTAAGAAAACAAAAAAAAAAGTTTATTTTTTTAAATGAATGACCAAAATGAAGAAATAAAAACTCTATCAGTAAGCCCTTCAAAAAATTTTAAAAATCACTGATAATCAGGGGGCTTAAACAACCCTAAAGTAACAAAGGTAAAGCCACTGAAGATTTGAAAAGGTAAGAAAACTCACTGTTGGAAGAGGCATGGGAAGACAGATCCACATTCACTACAGGTGAAGCAGCAAAGCGGTTCAATTCTTGTGGAAAACAATTAAGAACCATGCAAGAAAAATTGCTGGGCTGCTCATGACCTTCGACTCAGAAATTCCACTATTAGGGCTCTATCCCAAGGAGGTTATTAACAGAAACAGACCCATATGGACAAAAATGATTGTAGCAACATTATTTATGACAGCAAAAAGCTGGAAACAAACCATCCACGCAATGACTGGGGAGTTGGTTAAAGAAATTATGGCATATGCATGCAATGGAATATTACTGCTCCTTAAGGAATAACAAATATGAAGAATTTAGAGAAACACAGAAAGACCTGGGTGAAATGCTACCAAGTGAAGAAAACACAGCCAAAGGAACAATACACACAGTGACAATGCAATGTAAACAGAGACCACAGAGCTCTTCAAACGGCAAGGTCAATGCTGGACACATCTATCTATCTACGTTAAAGAAGACACCCCTCCTTTCTGTTTACAATGCACTAGATTGGTTGTCCCCCGCCCCCCCCTTCAGGGAATGTACTTTGTAAGGGGGGTGGTTTGAAAGTGTCTCAAAGTCAGTCCTATGGTATTCTGATCCTCTGAACCCTCGAAGGTACCTGAGAAAGACCATCAAAATGGCGAGAGGCAGGAGCAGTGGCCATCCAAGCAAAGGAAAGAATATCAGGAGACTTCAAGGGGACGGTCACCAGTTTCCAATACTGTAGGAAGGTCAAGGAGGATGAGAACTGAGGAAAGGTCACAGTGCTGATTAATAACATCACCTATTTATTTGGAAAGTAAAGGTTTAGAGGGGAGAGTGTGGCATAGTAGAAAGAGTCAGGAAGACCTGGGTTCAAGACCTATCTCACACACATCCTGGCTACATGATAGGAAAAGTCATTTAACTCCCCTTGGTTTCAGTTTCTCCATCTGTAAAATGGGCAGGGTCAGACTAGCGGGGCCATGAGATCCCTTTCATCTCTAGCTCTATGCTTCTATGCCCCTGCGCTTAACCTCTCAATGCCCTGAGACAGCTCTCTAAGACTGTAAGTTACAGAGCAAATGCCAACTTGAATTATTAGTACGGGGAATTTCCTTACCTTATGCCAATAAATTGGGCAACTAGATGGTGAAGTGGATAGAGTGCTAGGCCTGGAGTCAGGAGGACCCGAGTTCAAATGCAGCCTCATAGCTGTGTGACTCTAGAAAAGTCACTTAGCCCTGCTGGCCTCAGTTTCCTCATCTGTAAAATGAGCTGGAGAAGGAAATGGCAAACCACTCCAGTACCTCTGCCAAGAAAACCCCAAATGAGGTCACAAAGAATTGGACACAACTGAACAAGATTCTCTTTTCTAACCCTTTCTGCACTGGCCACCCTCCCCTCACCTAACTCCCTAAAGAAATCAACTGAAAAACTGGCTTCATAAACTACCAATTAATAACTATTCATTTACTAAGCTCCTATGTACTAGGCACTAAGGATGCCAAAACAAAAGTCCCCAAAGAGCTTACGTTCTTTTTTTAACCATTTTACACTTCAAATTTTTTTTTCAGTTAACAAAAATTGATCTCTCTCTCCCACCCACTCCACCGTTGAAAAACAAAAACAAAAACAAAACCTTTGCAACAAATATGGTCAAGCAGAACATATTCCTGCATTGGCACTGTCCAAAAAATTGTACATTCTCTGCAGGGAAATAATAATGCACATCTATTAAATATGTAAAATAAAAAGTAATTGGGGTAAAGGTGGCAGCAGCTTAGGGGATCAGGACAGGCTTCTTAAAGAAAATGGTTCTTGAGCTGAGCTTCAAAGGACAGAAGAGATTCTAAGAAATGGAGGTGAAGAGGTAGGGCATTCCAAGCACGGAGGACAGACTAGGAAAGGTGCAGAGACAGGTGGGGTGTCACATGTGTTGTGTGGAGGAGAGACACAGGATGATAGCTGGAGTGGGTGGTAGAGTCTAGGGAAGGTTTTTCCCAAGGATAGAGACTTAAGGGTGTTTATAGGCAGTAGTGAAAATGCCAATACATAGAGACTGAAAATTATAAAGAGGGGGGCAGGTAGGTGGCACAGTGGAGAGAGAACCAGCCCTGAAGTCAGGAGGACCTGAGTTCAAATTCAGTCCCAGACCAAACACTTGACACTAGCTATGTGACCCTGGGCAAGTCACTTAACCCTAACTGCCTCAAAATAAAAAATAAAATAAAATAAAATGCAGTCTAAAAAAAGAAAATTATAAAGAGGGATGCTTTAGAAAGATAGAACAGGGCATGTGGTTACATCTGACCCTTGGCACTCACATCCCCAGAACACAGACAGCCAGGGAAGGAGCAATATAAGGTGGGAGCTCAGCCTCTAATATACCGCTGAGAATGGACCCACCAGAGACAGCTTTGACAAGATCAGACCCTCCTAGAAGCAGACCCTCTCCTCTGTTTTCTTTCCTCTGTTCTCAGCTTCCCTGAGGTTACTTGTCTGTTTCTGTAATACTCATTCCAACCCAGGCTGAGAGGACAGCAGACAGGGAGACCCAGGAAGAGAATGTTGAGTTTGGGCCTTGGCTCATCTGGATGGTCAAACTCAGTAAATCTTCAGGTGCCCAGGGCAGGTTCCTCCAACTGAGCACCCTGTTCTCTTCCCCAGAAGAGGGTGGATCTGGCTCAGAGTTGGGGGAACGGGCATCCTGGAGAACCTAAAGAGCTCCCTACCTCTCGCTTCAGCCAAACACATGAGTGAGGTCACACCAGACAGCTGGTCCCTGCCTTGGGCTCCCTGCTATTTTCCAAGGCAACTGGATTGAGGGAACTGGAGATGGCTGGGGAAAACCAGGCAGCCCCCTGCTCTGGGGCTCGTGGTGCCAGAGACAGGACGCCAGCCTTTCCCAGCAGAAACAAAGGTGACCCTGGGAGAAGGCAGATACACAGAAAGACATGTCATTTCCACCTACCCTTCTCATTTCATGATGACAGACTGAGTTCCCTGGAATGCAGAAAGGACGCCAGATGACTGAGGACAGGACAAAAAATGGGGTAGGAACAGGAGAGAGACATAAATAAATCAACTTCTCTGGCTTTAAAACACAGAACATCAGAACTTGAAAAATCTTTAGAGGTCATTTAGTCCCTCCCCTCATTTTACAGATGAGGAAACTGAGGCCCAGAGAAGTAAATCATCTATGGCAAAGTCACACAGCTAATTAGTGGCAGTCCCAGGACTAGAAATCCAGCTTGTGACTCCCCAGTTCAGTGCTCTTTCTACTATGTCACATGGCTTTTTCCTCCTTCACTAGATCCTGTATTTTTTGTTCAGTCATTTCAGTTGTCTCCAACTCTTTGTCACCCCATTTGGGGTCTTCTTGGCAGAGATACTGGAGTGGTTTGTCATTTCCTTCTCCAGCTCATTTTACAGATGAGAAAACTGAGGCAAACAGGGTTAAGTGACTTGCCCAGGGTCACACAGCTAGTAAGTGTCTGAGGCTGCATTTGAACTTGTGTCCTCCTAGAGCTTTATCCACTGTGCCACCTAGATGCCCAGGTACAGAGGATAGAGTTCTGGAACTGAAATCAGGAAGACTTGATTTCAATTCTGGCATGAGACATTTATCGGTTGTGTGACTCTGGGCAAGCCACTTAACCTTTACCTGCCATTTCTTTCTTTCTTTTTTTTTTTAAATGAGACATTATTTAACTTCTCAGGGCTCTAGACCAGTAGGTTTAAACTCAAATAGAAAAGGGGTCCATTAATCTGTACATAAGGAACTCTTATAAGCCACATATTGACTTAGTTTTAAAATGTTATCTTTGTTTTAATATATTTTCATTTATTTTTAAAAAAACACTTCCCAATTTCATATGTTTAACATCTCTTCTGTAGACAAGTCACTACTACTATACGTAAGGTACATAGAAGGTAGAGAGAATTTGAAGTGCCCTAGATCAATAAAACCACATGTCCAGTCCTCAGGCCCAGGGAACTTAACACAGCAATTGTCAGGACTAGAACCCAGCTGTCTCTCCTTAGTACGTATCCCAATTCAGTGGGTCTGTAGGCTGGGGTGCATGCACATATGCATCATGTATGTGTGTCAATCCCCACGGGTGCCTGATATGACTTTCTCCCCATCCTAGAGAACTTGACAAAAAACAGGCATCCCAGTCTATGCCCAGGAGCAAGACGACAACAACAACAAAAAAAATCCCCTGTCCCAGCAGGCACCGGGCTGGGGGTGACAGATGAGAGCTGGGCCAGACTGAGCCCCCTTTAAGACCCTTTGACAAAGCGGGCCTGGTGGGAAGCTTTCTGTTTTACATGCTGGTGATCTGCAGTCCTCCACTGCAGGGCCAGAAAAATGAGGAGAAAGAGGGGAGAAGAAAGGCAGGGAGGAGCCCAGTTGGCCTAAAGGATTCAGAAGAAGCTCATCTCTCTCCAGCCTCTCACGCATTTCAGTCTGGAGGAAGGGAGGCATTGATGAGAATTCCTGCCTCCTTTGAAGCTGGCAGCTCAGCACTATAGATCGGTAGCCAGGCAAGGATGTAAGCTTCCTCCGAGTGGGGGGATGGGAGGGGACTTCATGCAAAACCAGCCTCGGGAGGATGTTAGAATCAGGGGAGAGGAGACCTACACCTAACTGAGAGTCGCTGGGCTTCCCCAGGCAGGTCAAGAAAGCGAGAGTGTGTTGAGGTAGAAAGGAAGGGTTCAAGGAAGAAAAGAAGGGGATGGCCCAGGAAGAAGGAAAGCTAATCAGCTATCAGAATTAATTTAAGAAACGCCCCGAAGTGTTTAATGTGGGAGGCTGGAATCTCACGGTCCACTCACTATAGGTAGAGAGCTGTCTGTGTGTCTAGCTGAGAGCTACCTGGCTCAGTTCAGACTGGAGAGGAAGATGGGGATCTCTCTGCTGGTGCCCAACATGAGGCAGACTGGCTTGGCACACACACAGTAGCTGGCCCGCAGGAAATGCTTAAGAAATGCTTGTTGACTAAGCAAGGTAAAAACGTCTTGTTATTGAGTCTTTCAGTCACATCCGACTCTTTGTGACCCATTTGAGGTTTTCTTGGCAGAGATACTGGAGTGGTTTGCCGTTTCCTTCTCCAGCTCATTTGACAGATGAGGAAACTGAGGCAGAGAGGGTTAAGTGACTTGCCCAGGGTCACGTAGCCAGTACATGTCACAGGCCCAGTTTGAACTCAGGTCATCCTGACTACAGGCCTGGTTCTGCATCCACCATACCATCTAGCTGCCTTAGGCTCTATATAAATACTTGGCATCATTATATTATTATTATTATTATTATTATTTCAAACATTTATTAAGTACATTGAATGTACTAGAAACCCTGCTAAGCCTTGGAGAGATACAGAATGACAGAATCTCAGTTGGAAAGGATTACAAAGAGATTTTCAAATCTCTTATAGAAAGCATGAGTCTCTCCTACAGTAAACCCAAAAAGTGGGCATCTAGGTTCTATCTACGGGACAGGTAGGTGGTGCAGTGGATACAATGCTGGGCCTGGAGTCAGGAAGGCCTGTGTTCAAATTCAGCCTCAAATACTTACTAGATAAGTGACCCTGGACAAGTCACTTAACCTTGTTTGCCTCAGTTTCCTCACCTGAAAAATAAGCTGGAGCAGGAAATGGCAAACCACTCCAGTATCTTTGCCATGAAAACCTCAAATGGGGTCAGAAGAAGATTTGGATACAACTGAAAATGACTTGACAAGAAGAGCAACAAGCCTGTCTCTAAACACCCCCAGGATCAGGGACCTCACTCTCCTCAGAGGCATCCCACTCTGGAATCATAGCAGTCGGTAGAAAATTCTTCCTGACATCAGCTAAAGCTTCCTTCTTTGTGGTTTCCATCCATTGGTCCTAATTCTACCCTCTGGGAGTCAAATAGATTAAGTCTAATCCCTCTTTTGTATAAGGACTCTTCAAACACTTGAAGATAGAACTCACATCTTCCTCTGCAGCCCTCCCACCACACACACACACACACACACACACACACACACACACACACACACACACACACACCCCAACATTTCATCCAAGTCTGCTCTTCTGAGGACTGAGCATCCCCAACTCCTCCAATTATTCATCCTCTGACAAGGTTTCAGGTTTCTTCCCCACCCTCATCGCACAGCTCTGGACATTCTCTGGGTAATCAATATCCCTCCTCAAATGCAATTCCCAGAACTGGCCACAACAGTCCTAATGTGTTCATACCAAGACAAAGAGAAGCAGGACCTCCTTTGTTCTGAACCCTGTGCTTCTATGAAGGCAGCCTAAGACTGAATTCATGTTTTATACAAAGAGTGAGAATAGAGAGCCGCCTTCTGATTTAGTTTAAAGCCTAGAAAGGGAAAGAAGATAAATACACAGATAACTATAAGACAAGGAGGAATATGTTTGGTTATTACCAGCTTCTATGTGAACATAGAGAATGGACCTCACAGCTGGTTAAGTGGAATCAAGGAAGGCTTCAAGAAAGAGGCGGCACCTGAGCTGGGCTTTGAGGCGTGGGCAGACAGATCTGGGTATGGTAGGAGCTAGGGTCCATGTAGGCTGGGCTAGCTTTTTCCTAAAAAGGCAAGGAAGCTGTCCCTGAGACTCAACTGGTCCCAAGGACTAGGATTCACAGTGTAGACACAGCTCCCCCAAGGATTCAGTATGAAGAGGCCAGCCTACAAGGCGCCAGTGCCCCCTTCAGACTTTTCAGCTGTCCCATTACTGAGTGGGTAAATGTATCCTTCTGGCCACTTTCCATCTACAGCCAAGGAAGATTGCATCTACCTGAACTGGGCTGCATCCTTCCCACGCTATTGTTAAGTAAACTTTTGTTTTTGTCAAACGTGGGATGGTCTATGGATGTCTCATTTTGTTTCAGTCCTTAGCCTGACCCTCCAGACAGGTCTAAAACATTGGGTAAGAAGAGGTTTTTTTCTGACAGAGGGGAAGGGGGAGGGAGATGGCAGAACCTGGCCTCACCTGAGACTAGCTCTGGTTAAATATCCAAGAAGTACCCACCAGCCCGCTGGCAATTTTAAACTGCAAATCTCCTCCCCAACCTGGAGTATGCCAAAGGTATGTGCATGAGCCTGGGGGTGGAGGTGGGGAGGGGACAGGAGAGTAAGATTATCAGTTAAAAGTCTCCCAAGCTTCCAACCTCCCAGCCTCCAAGCTTCAATCCACTTTCTCCCCACCCAACAGGACCTAGGGTCAAAGTAGCCTAGACTGGATTGTTAGCACAAGGAAATAACCAACCAGAGGAGAAAAAAAAAAAAGGCAATTTACACAAAGATGCCTATAGCAAGCAGTGTGACTCATAAGACTGAAAAGCTGGAAATCATCCAAATGTCCAACAGCAGAGAAACAGTTCAACAATGCGTAGCATATTAACAATTTTCCATACAAAACACCTGTGAAAAAGGACAACTACATGAACTATGCTTAGTAAATGTTTCTCACATTGCATTGCTGGACAGAACGGGTATAGGCACCAGAAACAAACAACATAGTAAAAAAGGCGGGTCAGGCAGCACAGACACACTCATCGCAACCATGCAAAAACACCTCCGTGATGGCTGAGGCAAAAAGATGGCGAGAAATATGGAGCTGCAAAAATAACTTGTCTCCTTTTAATTGACTTCTTTGTAGGCAAAGATGATTAAGCATGAAATTAAAATAATCATGACCCAGACACCCCCTTGAACCCACAGTAGTCCTGAACTCAAGGGGACTGGAGGGAGGCAGCATCCCCCAGGATTCTAACATAATCTGTTGTCCCCTAGGGAACGCAGGCAAGTTCCCAAGCGAGGGCAGGGAGAATGAAAGAGTCCCCTGCTGGGGGGAAAGGGACTGGGCTAGGGACGGTGGGGAGTGGGGGAGGGGGGAGCAGCATCCACCCAGCAGGGAGAAGGATGTTAGGAAACAAACCCACAGTGTTTGCTGACATGGTAGGGGGGAGATAGTCTAACACAAAAGCCACCCATTATCCTGTAATTATTGTCTCTCTTCTGCCTGCAATTAACGCCTGTCTGAGAGGCGGCTGTTGGGGTAAATAATGTTCGCAGGCATTAGAGTCAATCAGCCAGCTGAAGCACCAGTAAACGTGCCCACTGCAGAGAGGCTCTTTGGGTCCCAGCTGGCAACTAGGAAGAAGGGCCAGGAAAGACATACATTGCTGGAACAGAGGACAGTGGTGCTCTGAGGACCAGCCTGAGCTCCCTCTTTATCAGACCGACAGTCTTGCCCAGAACAAGTGGAACTGAGAATGGAGGAGGACAGGGGACACAGGGAATTAGCTATTTCTCTTTCTAGTATCAAAGCAGAGTGGGGTGTTTAATATATGGATATGGGTGTGTATGTATATATGGACATATATGCATCTATCCTATATATGTGTGTGTGTCCTATGGATATCCTATATATGTGTATGTGTGTATGTGTGTCTATATATATAGACACACATCTAATATATGTGTATCTATCCTATATATGTGTGTGTGTCCTATATATATCCTATATATGTGTATGTGTGTCTATATATAGACACACATCCAATATATATGTATATATTTATCTATCCTATTATATGTATAATGTATATAATATGTGTGTGTCCTAGACGTATCTCATATATATATATATATATATATATATATAAAATGTATATATATGTATCTCTGTGTGTGTGTGTGTGTGTGTGTGTGTAGGTATATATGCATATGGACTGGGAAGGGGAAAAGTCTTTGGGATCATGGGTAAGGGCAGCCCTGTGCCTCTGTGGGGAATAAGAGGTGGGAGATGAGGGGGAGGAGTGATGCCTTCAGAGCCCTGCCACCTTTAGAGATGGAAGGAGAAAGAAACAGCAGGATCCAGAAGGGTGGGAGGTGAGCATGAGCAAGAGGAACATGGAGGAGGAATAGAGACAGTAAATGCAAGGGCTGGTCAGGCTGCAGAACTGATTGCTTTTCTCCAGCGACAGATCACAGCTCCGGGAGAGGAGCCAGTACCAGAGATAGCAAAAATAACTGTCCCCCCACCAGATGAAGAAAGGCTGGTAAACAGCTAATAGAAGCCACCCAAGCCCCTGCCCCGAGGGAGGAGGAAAGGAAGAAGTGGCTGACAGTCTTTCAACTCCAAATCTAGACTCTGGTGACTCGCACGGAAGCCAGCCAGACCCTGTCCCTCCTGGCCACAGACTGCAGAAAGGGATACCCAGCCTGCACAGCAAGTGATTCTGGAGTAGTCTATGACCAAAGGGAGCCACGGCTGGCAGAGAGACTTTTATATCAGGGACATCAAATTATAATATTTTAAAGCTAGAAAACATCTGAGAGTTTGGGGTTATCCTATTTTTTAAAAACATTTTACAGATGAGAAAAAAATGGGGCCCATGGAGATAAAGTGACTTGCCCCAAGATCACCATTGGGCGATATTCATCACAGAGCCAGCACCAGAACTCAGATCTCCTAGCTCTCCAATCCAGTATTCTTTCCACCTTACCATGCTCTTGTTATTTTTAATTTCATTGATGTATTTTGGTTCTATATCACCTTTATTTCTGAATGTAGCCCTTCCCCTTCTCATACCTAGCAAGCCAACCCATGTACCAAAGAAGAAAAAGATAAATAAAGAAGGACTACTACTGACATCCTTGGCTTCCTTTAGGTCCCATCTAAAATCCTACCTTCTCCAGGAAGCCTTCCCCAACCTCTCTTAACTCTAGTGGCTTTCCTCTATTAATTATTTCCCATTTATCCTGTTTTTAGCTTGTTTTGTATATATTTGTTTGCTTGTTCTCTCTTCCATTAGACTGTAAGCTCCTTGAGGGCAGGAACTGTCTTTTGCCTTTTTTTTTTTGTATTCTCAGTGGTTAGCACAGTGCCTAGCACATAGTAACTGCTTAATAAATGTTTATTGATTGAATGATATATACACTGTACATACGTATATATACTTTATATATGGGTATGTATGTCTGTATATACAATGAAGCCAAGAAAATAACTTTAAAAAAAAGAAAAGAAAAGAAAGCAGTTTCACAAAACTAACCAACATATTAACTGACTCTGACAGTATATAGTGTTCCATAGTCACAGTCCCCGACCTCCGTAAAGAACTGGGAAAGGTTTATAGGTATATTCTCATCTCTCCTCCAGGGCCAAGCTTGGTCAGTGTAATTACAGTGACATTTGATTTCATTTTTTTGTTCTTTCTAGTCACATCATAGTAGTCATTTTTAGATCACACTCTTCTTACTAGGTCACCTTAACTGACCAAAGTAAGATTGAACCTCAACCTAAAAGGAGCCCTGTGAACAGAGCTAAGTGATAATCAGAAGCTAGTATTCTCTTCCTGGGATTAAAGTAGTTTGTCTTCAAAGATCAAGGATGGGGCACAGTGGATAGAACACTGGCCTTGGAGTCAAGAAAACCTGCATTCAAATGCGGCCTCAGACACTTACTAGCTGTGTGACCTTGTGCAAGTCAGTTAACCCCCAAGTGCCTCTCAAAATAATTAATTTTTAAAAGTCAAGGAAGGTCTTCCTTTTTGTTTTTGTGTCCCTAGCACTTAGCACAGTGCCTGGCACACATCAGGTACCTAATAAAAGCTTAGAGCAGCTTGGCAGCACGGTAAATAGAGCAGTGGGCTTAGAATTAGAAAAACTCATTTTCATGAGTTCAAATCCAGCCTCAGACACTGACTAGCTGTGTGACCCTGGGCAAGTCACTTCATCCTGTCTGCTTCAGTTTCCTCATCTGTAAAATGAGCTGGAGAAGGAAATGGCAAACCACTGCAGTATCTTTGCTAAGAAAACCCCCAAAATGGGATCAAGAAGAGACTGAACAACACCAATAAATGCTTGTTGCTTGATGGGTCAGAGAGAAATCTCTAATGAAGACTGGAGGACATTGTCCTTGGTTCTAGAAGGGACAGTTAAACCCTCTCATTTTACAAATGAGGAAAATAAGACCCAGACAAGTTTAATGACTTTGCCAGAGTCACACAAGTGTGAACTCTCAGAGCCTGGATTCCATCCACGGTTCCTTTGACTCCCAGTCTAGTATTCTTTCCACGGACTTGGATGATGATAGAAGAAGCATGTCTATAAAATCTTCAGCAGACACAAAACTGGGAAGGGTGCTAGGTAACAAAATCAAGATTGGAAGAGATCTCAACAAGTCGGAAAATTGAGGCAGAACCAAGAAGCCAAAGTTCAATGGGGGAAAAACAACCTAAAGTCTTGCATTTATGTAAATAAATAAACTGAAAGACATTGTAGCATTATTCATGGCAGGTCAGGTATAGTGTTAGAGCTGGGTTCCGGTTCTACCTGTGATAAATACTAACCATGTGATGATGGGCAGGCCTCTTAACCTCTAAGGGCCTTGAATGACTCTCTACTTCTCTGAGGAGGTTCCCATAGCAAGAGTTGGCCACGTGAATGCAATCCCAGGTTAGGAGATAGGCAGATGGGTAAACGAATAGCATCGTGGCTCCAGATTTCAAAGGGACTTTAGAGGTCATCTAATCCAACATCCTCATTGACAAAGGAAGACAATGAGGCCTGAGGTGGTTAAGTGACTTGCACAAAGACACAGAGGTACTAATTGGCAGCAGTTCACATGACAAAGAGGTAGAGGATTCTAGTTGACCTCAACTAAATATGAGTTAGGGGCCAGATAGGGAGCCAGGCTTGAAGTCAGGGAGACATCTTCCTGAGGTCAAATCTGGCCTCAGACATTTCCTAGCTGTGTGACCCTGGGCAAGTCACTTCATCCTGTTTGCCTCAGTTTCCTTATTTGTAAAATGAGCTGGAGAAGGACATGGCAAACCACTGCAGTATCTTTGTGAAGAAAACCCAATGTGGTCACAAAGAGTCAGACACAACTGAAAACAACTGAACAACAACAATAATAAATAAGAGCTAACAATGTGAGGTGGCAGCTAAAAAAAAAAAGTGAATTAAATTTTAGGATTAAAGACCAAGGGAGGTGGAGTCCCACTGTAATGTACACTAATAGATCACATCTAGAAGGTGTGCTCTTTAAGCATTATATTTTAATGTTTTATTATCCTCAAACTGAAGGATATCCAGAGAAAGGAGAAAAGAAAGAGGGGTCTGAAAGCCATGGCATGAAAGAAAAACCTGAAGAAATTGAAGATACTTGTTCAGCTTGGGGAAGAGGAGAGTTAAGCAGAGGTGAGGAAGCTGTCTTTAAATATCTGAAGGAATGACACATGGAAACAGGGTCCCACTCATTCTGTGTAGCTCCAAAGAAGAGACATTACAGTGGAACCGATTTTAGCTGAGTATAGGAAAGAGCTGTCCAAGAGACAGGGCTGGCTATAAATAGGTTGGACTATTGCACACTAATGCCTCACAGATTGACAAGCCCCCCCCACATTACTGGACGCGTTGGAGTAGAAGCCAACTGACCACTTGGCGGTAGAGTGGGCAGATCACATCAGCAATGTGCCAGGCACTGTAGCGAGTGCTGGGGATACACAGAAAGGCAAAACCAGTCCCTGCCTCAAGGAGCTCACAGTCTAAGGACTATATAGAGAGGAGAGTCTGCTTTGGGGGATGGAGAAGGCTCCAGGGCTGAAGGGGAGGCTGACTTGATGTCTTCTAAAGTTCCACTCAGGTCTGAGTCTGCAAGTCTAACTCCCTTCTGTCTCGTTCCCTCTGGAAAACACATGGAGCAGAATGTTTACAATGAGCCAAGTTTGGCCTAGACTTGCCTGCTGATCCCGGGCGTGGGAGATGGGGAGAAAGTGACATCGACGCCCAGACAAAACCTTGGCTGTCGCTGCTCTGAACTGAGCCAAAAAAAAAAAAAAAAAAGGAATTGTGGGGAATGCAAATAATTTTCTATCGCCACCTTCCCCCTTCCCATCTTCACTGACCCAGTACTTTCCCAAGACCTTGCACTTAATGAGCTTCTGATAGAGTCAGAGTAGAACCTCCTCCGCTTGCTTCAGATTGATATCTCTGCCTGTCCAAGAAATATTAAAAATGTATAGGAGAGAGCCACGGAAAGGCTGCAGAATAATAGAGAGGATCTAGCCCACCCTGCTTCAGGGGAGAATGGCAAACAAGCCACCTCAATCCTCATTCAAAGGGAGAAGGCTGAGCCCCGAGCCTCCCCAAGCCTCAGGAGGGCAGCTCTGCCTTGGGGGCTGCCCCACCTTCAGCGTGACGTCCTTGGAAAGCAGCCACGGATCAGTTCACCAAGCAATGAACAAGCCTCCGTCTAGTCCCTGTGCCAGACACCGGGAGTGATAGAGCCATAAAAAGTGTCGTCCCTGCTCTTAAAAGGCTGATCTATCGTCCAGGTGGGAAGACAAGGCATACACAGATGAAAATTTGGCAGGGCCATTTCTCTTTCTAGCTCCCCACCTGCGAAATAGGCAGGAAGCAGCAGAAAGAAGCATGTACCCTACAATGGGTCCTGATGATATCAGGTGCGATTTAGTCTAACTTGGTGCGAGTTCTCCTAATATCCTATCCCAGGGATAGAGAACCTGCACCCTCAAGGCCACATGTGGCCCTCTAGGTCCTCAAGTGCAGCCCTTTGATGGATTCCAAATTTCACAGACCAAATTCCCTTAATAAAAGGATTTGTTCTGTAAAACTTGGACTCAGTCAAAAGGCTGCACCTAAGGACCTAGAAGGTCACATGTGACCTTGAGGCTGAAGGTTCTCTACCCCTGTCCTATCTGGTGACCCTCAGAAGAGAAAATTCCCAGGATTAAACAAGGTGCTCCAGATGGAACCTGAACACGATCCCACATTTAGAGCTAGAAGGAACCTTAGAGATCATCTACTCCAACCCCATCAATTTACAGATGAGGCCCAGGGCAGCAAAGGGAATCACCAAAGGTCACGTGAGAGTAGCAGAGCCAAGGTTGAACCAGCTTGAACCTCTGATTCCAACGGGAGCTCTTACCATTACACCATACAGTGAGATTACCACCTTCCTGGTTTGGGTCTCAATGAGCTATGAAAACAACCCAAAATTACATTAACTTTTTTGGTAGCCACATCATTTTGTTGGGTCAACAAATATTTAATATTTTAAAAATATTTTACAGATAGCTTTTAGATTTATAATAGTCATTTCCTTGGGGCTGGATATAAAAATCTGTCTCCAACCTATAGATTGAACCTTCCCCCTTGTAACTGAGAAAAAAAAATTATGCAAAAACCCCCAGATATCATGACTGTATATATACAACCTAGTAAGGTATATATACTACCTTAGTAAGTATATATACTACCTAGTAAGATCTTCTGCTATAAAAAAGGTACGTATGCTTCATTATCGTTACTCCAGGAACGTCACAGGTTTTTCAGTTACTCTAATTTTGGCTACCTTTTGAGTAATTGTTTCATTTATGTTCCCTAGTCATAGTGTATGGGAGAGGACCACTATATGTATATTAGTCTTTTAGTTCTGTTAACTTCATTCCATGTCAGTTCATATATATCTTCCCATGTTTTTCTGAATTCTTTGCATTCATCATCTCATACCACAAAATCATATTCTATTACATCCATAAGCCACTGTTTCTTCATCCATTCCCAGAGTGCTTCTCTCCAAGTTTTTCCCCCCAACAGGAATTATTATTAAGTCAGATCTTCCCCATCAGATACCACAGTTCTATGCTCTAGCTCCCTTCAGTTGGGCTTTCCTAAATTAGGTGATAAAAAACCCTTAACTGGTTTCAGGACTTTTAGAAAAATAGTAGATATCTGACTTCTACATCATAGCTCAGCTTTCTTGGCTTCAATCCTCAGACCACCCCACCCTGCCCCCCTCAAGCCAAAGAGGGGTGAGTCCAATAGAAGCCTGTATAGATCATAGAGACCAGTATCTGGATCAATGGTCCCTTCCTTTCCCTTCTTCTGCCCCCCATATACCCACCTACTAAAGATCCTCCACAAAGCCTAAATAAAGACCTCTCCTAGCAAAACACAGTACACAGAGGGACAGTGATAATCAGTCAGCAGATATTTATTAAATGCCTCCTAAGAGCCAGACACTGTGCTAGGCCATAAGGATACAAGGACTAAGAAAGGATAAAACAACCAGAGACATCAGAGAAAGTGGCCTCACTGACATCCTCTCCCCTTCTTCTTCCCATATATATATGCAAACCACAGACACAAGTAAGTGCCCACAGTTTCTTAGAAGACAGCAAAAAGGTAAGAAATGGATGGCCACTAGGCAGTTATATTGTAGAAGGTGTTTCTGTTGAGGACCAGACTGATCAGATGGCCTTTGGAATCTCTTCCAACTTTGAAATTCTGAGATTGTGGGTAGAAGAATGGAGAAAAGATAGGATAGGGTTAATCTCACCCTCCTGACTATATCTAGGGATTAGCCTGGGAATGAATGAATGAATGAAAAAAATTTATTAGGCATTCATTCTGTCCCAAGTACTATGCTGAATTCTACAAATACAAATCCAAAAGCAAGTTCCTGTCCCCTAGGAGCTTACATTCTAATAAGAGGAGACAATGGATTGATTTTCTATACTTACAAAGGAGTTAAGCTTCAGTTAGGCCCTGACTCCTGCAGAGTCTTCTTGACCCCCTCCTCACCCTTCTATACTACCCTAGTAGTATACCTTGTGGGTATGTGGGCACAAACATAGGCGGAAACTAGGCATGCTGTTCACACCCCTGTTTTCCTTCTCTCTTCATCCACCTTCTCTCAGCTCCTCAGAGAAGAGGGTTGTCTTTCTGCACCTTCTGGAGGGTTCTCAAGGGTGGTCCTAGAAGCAGCTGGCTATCTCTCCTCTATCCCTACTCCCCACCAGATCCTCCAGGGGAAAGAGACATTTACCACCTGCCTGGGACCTAGGGTCTACTAACCCGGGAATAGGAGACCAGCTGGGCAACACTTAGCCCCTTTGAATCAGCCATAACTATGTGGAGTCACTTTCATAAAGGAAGAGTCAAAGAATATTTTTCTTCCCTTCCACCTTCTGTCCCTTTCTCTCTCTCCTCTGCTTCTTTCTCCATTCTGCCCCATCCTCAGATGAAATCTACTATACATATATCCCAACAAAGTTGGGATGCGCGGTGATTCAGAGGAGGGGGATAAGAGGATTATGGTCAAAAAAAGGAAACTCAACTTGTATGTGAGATCACAGCTTACTGTGTGACCTTATACAAATATATCAGCCTCTCTGAATGATCTATTTTATCTATTTAAAAAAAGGCACCCTAGAAAAAAGTAGCATGCAGTTAAGTGGTCAGGGTGTTGTAGAGGAGGTAGGAGACCAGGATCCCAGTCCTACCACTTACCTGTGTGTCCATGGACAAGTCACTTTACTTTTTGAGCCTCAGTTTCTTATCAGTAAAGTGGGCATAAGTTGTACTTCACAAAGTTGTTGTGGGGGAAGACATTTATAAACCTTAGGGTACTGGCTAAATGGGGATGGGTCTGGACCTGTGGCTTCACCTGGAACTCCCAGTGAGGAAATTCTCTCTCCCAAGGCAGACTGGCCAATGTTCTGCAATTTATAATCTGAAAGAGTGCCTGGGCGGAACCAAGAGGTTAGGTGGCTCAGTGACACATCCAGCATGTGTCAAAGGCAGAACTTGAACCCAGGTCTTCCTAACTCTAAGGCCAGCTCAGTTCTCTCTCTCTCTTATGTCATATTATTATTATTATGGAGGTGATCTCATAGATCAAATCTCACCTCCTTTCTCACTGTTTTCAGTTCTCATTAATCACTTCCCTTCTTCCTAACACCAACTTTCCCTAAAGGAAATACACCATCTTCTAAGATTCTGCTTTCATGGAACGGCTTTGTGATACAGTGGAGCACTAGACTGATAGTTAGAGGTCCATAATTCAAATCCTGGATTGGCCACTGCATGACCTTGGGCAGGTTACTTAACTCCCTATACCTACCTCATCCATAAAAATGAGGGGTTGGGGCTAAGGTCCCTTCCAGCCCTAAATTTATGACTATGCCAGGAGTAGGGAACCTGCAGCCTCGAGGCCACACGTGGCCCTTACGGATTTGTTCTGTGAAGTTTGGATTCAGTCAAAGGGCCACACTCGAGGACCTACAAGGCCACATGTAGCCTTGAGGCTGAAGGTTCCCCACTCCTGCTCTATGACATTAATGTAAAAATATACCCAGTAATACGTGTATCAGACTACTGGCTCATTACATCCAGATATGCTGTGCGACAGAATGGTCTTTCTCTTGTTATTGGTGAGGTTTTTATTCCATATATACATATATATATATATATATATATGTATATATATATATATATAAAATGCACAGCATATATCACATAATATACACATATGTATATATAATATACACAAAACATACAAGTATTTATGTGCATATTTCATAATATATGTATTTTGTATGTTATATAACATACTTATAGATTTTATAATATATATACATGTATATTATATAGCATATATGTTTATATAAGTATATTGTATAATTTACCTATGTTTATATGTTGTATAATATATGTGAATGTGTATATGTTATATAATATACCTGTATTTATATAAGTATATATAAATAATATATATTATTATGTAGTGAGATGATTTTTAAAAAAGCTATTTAGGTGGGCTTTGTATAAAGCACTTCCCTGAGGGAAACTGACTCATTTCCTTAACAGTTAGGACAGGTGTGAAATATTTAATTGGACCCCAAGGGTTTGATTCACCCAGGCCTGCCAATGGGCAGAGAGCCAGAGGCACCCTGAAGCTAGAAGCTCAAACAAGTCAGTTAGGCTGTCAGGTCTGAAGCAAAGCAGAAAAGGCGGGGGAGGGCGCTGTCATGGATCCTCTCAAGTCAACACTCACCTCCACAAGCAGAGTCGAGTGGGACAGTGGATAAAAAACCACCCTCAGAGGCAGGAAGGTTTGGGCTGACCTCTGCTACATCCTGCCCGTGTAAGCCTGGGTGAGTGATTTAACCCCTCAGTGCCCCCAGTCAACAGCTGTCTATGAAGCACTTAATATGTGCCAGCTGGGGAGCTCAAAGCAGAAGGGGAAGAGGACGTGTAATACAAATACAAGCAAAAAGAAAGGTAGTGCCTGCCCTCAAGGAGCTTACATTTCAACAGAGGAAGACAACATACAAAAAGGAACTGAAAACGGGGGGAAGGGAGAATGTAGGATGACAGTACCCAGCACCATGGGCATAGTTTTGAATTCCATTAAATCAGGACGAGGAAGGGAATGAAGGCCAAATGGCCTTCACAAAATGGATGCTCCAAGAGGAATTCACCAATGGAAGAAATAGGAGCACACCTCATAGAAGGCTATTCCTGATGAGCAGTCACAGAGGTGGATGGCTATTACAACAAGGAGGCCCCAGGCACTCAGGGAAGTTCCAGGATAAGCCAGCAGTAAAGATGGCATGGTTTTGAGGTCCAGAAAGTAAGAAATGAGTCCAGGAAAAGAATGGCTACATATATAAGACTACAAATTACAGAATAGGTGACAATCACATTGGGAGAGGGAATTTCCTCATTGGAAAGTTTCTTATGTCCATTCACAGGTCTGGCCCAAATAAATAAGCAAAACTTTATGTTCCCAGGAGAAAGCATGACCCAGGTTGCTGCAGCCTAGATGGGGAATATGAGGTACCTTAGGCCCAGAAAGTTTGGCCAGATATGGTCAGATTAGAACATTTTAGAGTTAGATTCTAATCTTTATTCTATTTTATCTTTTCCCCCATTTGAGGAAGAAAGACAACTATAGCTGACATTTAGTTAGCACTATGAGATGTGCACATATTTTCATTTGATTCTCATTAATGATTCCCATTAGATTGTAAGCTCCTTGAGGGCAGGGATTGTCTTTGCTTCTTTTTGTATCCCCTGCATTTAGCACAGTGCCTGGCATATAGTAGGAGCTTGATAAATGCTTGTTAATTTGTTGACTTGTTGATTACAGTTCTGTGAGATAGGCAATGCAGGTATTATAGTCCCATTTTACAGATAAAAAACTGAGGCTTAGGTTTTCATAAGGTCAGAGATTGAGAGCCAGAAGAGACCATTAAGTCCAACCTTCCTCATTTGATAAAAAAGGACATTGAAGCTCAGAAAGATTAAGTGATTTGCCAAGATCACACAGCTATAGAGTTAAGTACCAGAAGTTAGGGGACTTACCCATATACAAACTCCTAAGAAGCACCAGGGCTAGAAATCCAATTCAGATTTTTCAAAATTTGAGTCTGGCACCCTTTCCATTTTGCTGTCTACTTTCCTAATAAAGTCCATTTGCAAATACAGGAAAACCTGACCTTGATCTTGGAACTGAGAGAACAGGTCATAGTAAGATATCATGGTAGCAGAAAAGTACCAGACTTTGGAGGTGTGGGGTTAAAATCTCAGCTGCCCCCACTTACTAGCTGGTTGACACAAGGAAAAAAAATCACTCAATACCTCAGTTTCCCCACCTATAAAATAGAGATAACACTTCTTGCACTACTGCACAAGGTTGTCTTAAGTGTGGTATAAATGTGAGCTAGTATTAGCATTGCCCCAGCAAAGCCTGAGTACTCTGGGGCCCATAAAATTGGCTTGTTTAAATTCTGAGTTTCGGCTTCCTTGCCTATAAAATAAGGACAGTAAACATTGTGTTACCTTTTTCATAGGGTTGTTGTGAGGGCAAGTGCTTTACACACTTTTTAAAAATCATATAATGTGGGGTGGGGGGGGGCCAAGAGAGCTGAGAGAATCCTGCCAGTCCAGAGGCTGCCCGAGGATCTAGTGGCAGCGATAGAAAGGGAGAGAGGATGGCAGTACCCTGCTTCTATGCTGGTTTACGCAGCAAGATGTAGCATATGTATAGAAGTTAGCATATATATACAACAGCTAGCATTTACAGAGCAGGTCAAGGCTTGCAAAGTGCTTTACAAATATTATTGCATTTAATCGCACAGTTACCCTGTCAGATAAGAGCTATTATTATCATCCCCACTTTACAAATGAAGAAAATGAGGCATACAAAGATCAGCTGACTTACCCAGGGTCACATAGCTAGTAATTGTCTAAAGCTGGATTTGAACTCAGGTATTCCTGTCTTCCAAGTCCAGCACACTATCAGGTTAGACCGGATCTGGGGTTTGACTGAGTGATGATGTCTTCCCTGTTGAGCAGTCATTTCTTTACATAGCCATGGGCCCCAACGCTCATCTTCCTGCCCGTCTTTCCGACCTACCTTCTTTTTCTTCCTTTACAGTTATTGAATCTACATTGTTCTGTGATGGAAAGAACAATATACCTGGAGTGAAAGAGTTTTGGGTTTGAGACCCAGCTCCAAAACTGTAAGGGACTGGAGACCATATTGTCCAACCCCTCCATTTTACAGATGAGATAACTGAGGCACAAGGAACATACGCAAAGTCCTACAGAGCTAGTCAGTGTCAGGGAGGGTTAGGATTAGAACTCAGGGCTGATTTCCAGTCTGAAATACCATGATCCCACACGCAATCCCATTCAAGTTCCTACTATGTGCACTGCACTATTACTTAGCTGAGACACGTTCTCATTGGTGACGCAATTCTTTGAAGTGTGATAATGAGAGCCATCATGTAGCAGCTGGTTTTCTTTTTCTTTTTCTTTTTCTAAATAGAATTTACTTTTTTTTCCAATTATATGGAAAGACAATTATAACATTCATTTTTAAAAATTGTTTGAGTTTCCAAATTTTCTTCTTCCCTCCCCATCTCCCTAAGACAGCAAGCAATTTGATGCATATGTCATATACATCAGATATATAGGTTATCCATGTGCAATGAGCAGCAGGTTTTCAAGGCCAGGATTGGAATAAGTCAATGAATAGGCAGCACACCCAACCTGAAGAGAAGCATTTATTTGGCCATAAAATACCTTGCCCAGCTCCTCCAAGTAGGAAGGGCAAAGTCTAGGCCAAGTTTAGGGGAGGAGAAGAGTCGTCCAGGGTGGTCAGAGGTAAGGAAACAAGCTCAATGAGGTTAAGAAATGGCAAAAATCACAGAGCAAGACTTCAGTCCCAGAATATGAGATGGGAAGGATCTTAGAAATAATCCAGTCAAACTCTTTCATTTTAGGGATAAGGAAACAGAGGCCCAGAGAAATGGGACTTGCCCAAGGTCACACACAGAACAAGAAGCAAAATTAGGTTCTTTAACTCCAAACCCAATGTGATCCAGAAGTCTGAACTCTTCTGTCTCTGCCCTTTGTTACCCACCTAGCATCGTCCTTGTTGTTGTTTTCAGCCTTCATTCTCCAAGAAGACCGATGACATCACAAGGGCAATATCTCCTCAGTCCTACAATGGGGATGTATTTCAATGTGGACCTTAGTACTGCCTACCCCACTGGTTTGTCATGGGAAAATCGCTTTGCAAACCTTACAGTACTATTTGAATATCAGTTTCTATTATTAATTTAATTCATCCTTCCGATTCGCTATCTCAGGAGAGATACCTTAAGAGTATGATATGCTATGATATGCTGGGGGGGAGGGGAGATAATAAGAGTCTATGCTTTATCTGATCATAATTTCTTATCCTTTATCTTTCCCTAAACCTTATGACCCTTAACCCTTTTCTTGACCTCTAATCCTATTCTTCATCCTCACCATAAGCACCATTCCCTCCAGTCCTCCAGTCTTTCCCACATCCCCACCTCTGTGCTGGCTATGCTCTCCTCCTGTCTCCATCTCAACTCCCTGGTGGATCAATTCTACTCTATATTCTCCTTCATCCTCCAGTCCTTTGCTATATCACTGATCCCAACTTGTCAAACTCCAACCCTGGATCACTCCCACTCTCTACCTCCTTCACTACTGTTCAGGCAAGGCTAAGAGGACCTGGAGTCACATCATTGACTACAAATTTGCATTTGTCTCTTAATCTCAACTAGGCCCTGATTGCATCAGGAAATCATTCAACTCCTCTCCATTCAATTCACTATCCCCATCTCCACAGCAGTCTTTCCAAATCTTTCCATCCTCTGGAAGTCTCCCTCAACACACCTTCCCTCCATCCCTCTCAGCTGAGGATCTCATTTCAAACTTCACACACACACACACACACACACACCCCTGAGGCCATTTACCAGGGCTCCCTCTTCTCCCATCCTCCTAATCTCGGATCACTCAGAAATCTTCCTCCATAGTCTCCTGCTTCACTGTCATCTCCCATGAAAAGGGAACCCTCCTTTTTGTCAAAGCCACTCTCACAAGCACCCTTGATCCAATTCCAGAAGATTCCTCACTCTATCATCTTCCTTCTCTAATCTTCAATCTCTCTCTGCTACTGGCTACTAACACATCCATGTCTCCCCCAGCCTTAAAAACCAAAAAACCTCACTTGATCCAACTATCCCTGCTGGCTACCAATTTATATCTCTCCTCCTCTTCTCAGCTAAACTCTTTGAGAATCTTGTCTAAATGAGGTACCTTCACTTCCTCTATTTTCACTCTCTTCCAAAATCTGTTCAGTCTAGCTTTTAACTGCGTCATTTAACTGAAAGTGCCCTCTCCAAAGTTACCAACAATCTCTAATTGCTTAATCTAAGGGTCTTTTCTCATTGCCCATCCTTCTTGACTTCTCTGCAACCTTTGACACTCTCGATCACCATCTTTACCTGGATGGACACTCTCTCCTCTCTAGGCTTTGGTGACGCTGCTCTGCCCTACCTGTCTGACCCATCCTTCTCAGTCTCCTTTGCTGGAACTGCATCCTGATCACACCCACTAACCAAGTGGGTCCCCCAAGGTTCTAGGGGGGGACCTAAGCCCACTTTTCTTCTCCCTCTATATTATCTCTCTTGGTAATCTCACCAGCTCCCAACTATCATCTCTATACAAATCATTATATGCAACCTAATCCCTCTTTTGATCTAAAATTGCACATCACCAACTGCCTCCTGGACATCTTGACTTGGGTGTCCTGTGGGCATCTCAAATCCTACGTGTCCGAAACAAAAAGTATTATCTTACCTCCAAATTAGCTCCTCTTCCCAAATTTTCTCGTGCCCATTCCCATCCTCTAAGTCTCCCAGGCCCACAACTTCTTTATCATCCCTGACTTTGCACTCAAACACATCTCCCATATCTAATTTATTGTCAAGTTTAGCCCTTTCTTCCTGCTCTCCACATTATACTGCCTCCCCCATAATGCAGGTCCCCACTACTTCACCTCAACTATTGCAATAGCCTTCTGTGTCATCTCCCTGCCTCAAGCCTCTCTCCACTCCAATCTATCCTCCACTCAACTGCCAAAGGGATTTTCCTAAAGAGTAAATTCTTGAGGCAGCTAGGTGGCACAGTGGATAGAGCACCAGCCCTGGAGGCAGGAGGACTTGAGTTCAAATCCAGCCTTAAACACATAATACTTACTAGCTGTGTGACTCTGGGCATGTCACTTCACCCCATTGCCTCACCAAAAAAAAAAAGTAAATTATTAATGGCTCCCTATTACCTACCTCCAAGATCAAATACAAAATCCTATTTGACATTATTTTATTTTTTATTGGATGAGTTCATCTCATTCACATTCGCAGTTATAATCACTGTGAATTTCCCTCCATCCTATTTTCTTCCACTTATCCTTCTTTCTCTTTTTTGCCCAGTCCCTCCTCAAAAGTCTGTTTTGCTTCTGACCACTGCTTCCCTTCATCTGTCCTCCCTTTTATCACTCTCCCTTCTCTTATTCCCTTCCCCTCCCACTTCCCGATTGGGCAAGATAAATTTCTATATCCAATCAATCCCTCTTTGAACCAATTCAGATGAAAGTGAGGTTCAAGCATTGCCCAACCCACCATCACTTTCTCCTCTACTGTAAAAGTTCTTCCTTACGTGTATGTGGCGTCATTTTAAAGATTTGGCTCCAAATTGGCCCCTTCCCACTCTTCTAGTCTTCCTACATTTTCTTCCCTTCCATGGACTCTAGCTATATTGAGCTTATTTGCTGCTCTCCAAACATGGCACTCACTTCCATCTCCTGAGTCCATGCCTTTTCACTGTTTTTTCCCCATGTCTGGAATGTTCTCCCTCTTCTGCCTTCTTCAAGACCCAGTTTAAATGTCACCTTCTGCAAGAGGCCTTTCCCAGCCCTCATCCACCCACCTCTAGGGCCTTCCCTCTGGGATTATCTAGATATTACCTAGCCTACAGAAAAAGGCCTGTTCATTTATCTCACTCTCCCCATCAGCAGGCTTCCATCTTCTCAGTCTCAGGTGTTCAGTACTAACTACCACTAACCATTCCACCTCCCCCTCTCCCCCAAAAGGAATGGCCACATCCATATTTGCCCTCTGCAGGGCCCTGATTGTCATCCCCATGAAAATATTCATATAATCAAGTATTGGTAGAACAGGGAACTAGAATTTAAGGTTTCTAAAACAGGCGTTTCTCCCAAGGGCCTGATGCCCTCAGGCAAGGCCTTAGGATCTCCATACATAATCTACGGTGAGTGTCTATTCCTGCTCACCTTCCTCCATTCCCCCCCCCCAACAACCAGAAAAACCTGTTCTGATGATTGAGCCAAGATAGCCACACACACACACACACACACACACACACACACACACACACACACACACACACACACTCTCTCTCTCTCTCTCTCTCTCTCTCTCTCTCTCTCTCTCTCTCTCTCTCTCTCTCTCTCTCTTTCTCATTATATGAATACATATAATGCTTAAGTTCTCATTCTAGCAACTCCCCTTCTTACCCCAGCCTGCTAATCATCCTTAGGGCTGAGAGTCTGGAGAACTAGGATGGGCATTCAGGTCTCTCCCTCACATGTGCCTTTATGTGGCTTTGGACAAATCCCTCAGCATCTCAGACCTCAAACCTTCCCCTGTGAATGTAAGAACAATCTGATCCACCCTTCCCTCTGATGAAAATAAGACTGACAAATATACTAATTCCTCTTTCACTCAGCATGTAATTATTCCGAGCATACTCTTTGCATAAGGTGTATTGGATACTGTTTGGACACAAAGCAGTGTAATGCATTAAAAGAAGGCAGTATCATAAAAATGGTGGCTTTGGTAGGAAAGGATCTGAGTTCAATTCTCAGCTCACCTGCTAGCTGGCTGTGTGGCCTTAGTTGAGATACTTCTCTACACCTTCTACTCCCTTCCAGGCCTCAGTTTCCTTGTCTGCAAAACTGAAGTGGTTAGACCACATGATTACTACAGTCTCAGCTCTAAATCAATAATCACTAATTAAACATCTACTGTATACCAGCCACTGTGTAGATGCTGAGGAGACAAAGAAAAAATCTGGAAACAAACACTGCCCTTGAGGAGTTTCCATTCTATCAGGGGCAATCTCATGTTTATTTCTGTGACTGTCATCCTTGATTTTAAGGTGGGAGATAGCCATGAAAGCTGCTTAAGAGCTCATCTGTCTGCTATTCTTGGCTAATAGGATCAGAGATTTAGAGCTAGAAAGGACCTTAGAGACCATCAACTTCAACTCCTCATTTTACAGATGAAGAAACTGAGGCACAGTGAGGTTAAGTGACTTGCCCAGAGTCACACAGCTAGCACATGTGTGAGGTGGGTGGGATCTGAACTCAGGTCTTCCTGACTTTGTGTCTGTTGCCCTATGCCCCATACCATATAAGCACTTTTCCCAACTAAATTGAAAGACAGTGGACACCTTTCTCCTCTTGAACGTCCTCCATGTATCCCACTTGCCTTCTACCTAGAACTATGCACAACGTAGGCCAGGGCCGCAGGTGCCTGAAAGCAAAATCCCCATAGACGGGTCAATAAGTGTTATTTTTACTGTGTCTGAGATGCTCCATCCTGGACTGTACTCCTAAACCCCAGCCAACCCCTTTTGAGCATAAATGCTCTCACCGGCAGGAACCCAAGAATGAATTCTTCCCTACCTGTCTCTCTGGCTCTTCATCATCCCTGAAGAGGAAAGGGGAGGGGACACAGGGCGTGCTCAAAACATCAGTGGTTTCTCTGTCCTCCCCTTCCCCCCAATCCCCTCTTCCCCCTCCTTAATCCTTCGTTGGTTCTTTTAATTCTAAGGCTGATTCCCCTAGTTGACCCCCCCCACATATCTTCTCTTTGGTTACCATGGCAACCCAGCTGGGTGACTGCCAGTTACTATGGCAACCCAGCATGGCCGCCAGGCTGCCTTGCTTAAGGAAGGTCAGGGGACCAGCCAGGCTACTGAGCAGCTGGGAAGTTGCCGGCAGGATTGGCCCAGGCTGGGGGTCTACATGAATGAGAGAACTAAATTCCCTGCTGTCAGCGGACCACCTCTTAAGATGCTAGTTTCCTGTGAGATAGACCCTCTAAGCCCAGTCTAGAGAAAAGAGAAGCAAGCAGAAGCAGCTGACTCTTTCCACTTCTCTCTGCCCGTCCTGGTCTCTCAATATTTTCCAGCACTGCTCCAAACATCTGTCCTCTAGGAAGACTTTCTAGACAAAGTAACACTCAATCTGTACCACCACTAATCCCTACGCACTTCTTCACTCTCCTCCTACTTCCCTCCCAAGGATCCATGTTTTGTGCTTTTTTTTTTTAATGCATCTTGTACTGGACTTGCAATTTCATAGATCTGGGTTCAAATCCCATCTCTGATACTTTACTAGATGGGTGACCACTCTAAGCCTCAGTTTCCTCATCTGGAAAATGGGGATCATAGTACCTCTAAGCATCTTACCTCAAAGGGCTGTTAGGATCATAGGATCATAAACATAGAGCCTTAGAGGTCACCGAATCCAAACCCCTCATTTTATATTAGCTCAAACTCAGAACTGAAGTGATTTGTCCAATGTCACCCAGGTAGTAAATGGCAGAGACTGGATATGAACCCTGATTCTTCCAAATAAAATTATGTATACAAATTACATATATATGAATAATTATATAAATATTGCTTTGTAAACTTCAAAGCAAGATTTAAACAGCTATTACCGTTGCACACATGCATACCTAGTCCATGTATCTGAATAAGGATAAATACACTTATAGAATCACTGAATGTTATAACTGGAAGGGACTTTAGAGATGTCTAGTCAATCGATCAAGCAATTAACATTTATTAAGTGCCTACCAAGTGTTAGGCACTGCTCTAAGCACTGGGGATACAAAAAAAGCAAAAGACAGTCCTTGCCCTCAAGGAGCTTACAGTCTAAAAGAGGTGCTTACAATAGAATAGTTCTGAACCTTCATTTTACAGAGGAAGACCCTGAGATCCAAAGAAATTGATGGACTCATCCATACAACTCCGCCTGCTCAGGCATATACAGACACATCCCTCCTGAACCTTCTCCCAGTGTACACACACCTGCACTTCTTTTGTGGATTAGCTCTGGTGATGTTTTCATCTGGGCCACCTTCCCTAGATCACAGGATCAACGAATTTTAGAGTTAGGCAGGACCTTAGAAATCATTGAATCTAGCCTTCTCGTTGTATAGAGGAGGAAATTGAGGCCCAGGCCACGCCAGAATTCTGATTCTACAGCCAATGCACCTTCCGTTACCCCATCACCACACTCTGACAGAGGAGGACTCATGGACATGTCATCATAATAGTTACTTAACTAAGACATAATATTGAAGATCTCAATTGTCTAATGTGCCCTAAAGCCAAACAGAGGTGACTTTTGGAGTATTCGATGTTTCATACAATCAGTGCCACTGTGGAGCATGGATGCTAGAGTTTAACCATGTGTATTCCAGACAGCCTTTAATTAATGTGAATCTCATCTCTCCTTTCAGACTGTAACCTCCCTGAGGACCAAAACAGGATCTTTATGCTCTATGCCTGGGAGATAGTCTGTGCTAGTCTCTACAGATCCTTCCCAGGGCTGGATAGGGGCGGTAGGGAAACAGGTTTTGACCCAATGTGGGAAAATTAAACTCATTAACAATGAGAGTTGTCCACAAATGGAAAGGATGCCTCTATAGAGAGGGAGTCAGAGAGAAGCATCAGCAGAAGCTGCATGATCGTTTGTCAGGAATATTAGATAGTGGATTCTTGGTCAGGGCAGCTAGATGGTACAGTTGATAGAGCTCCTGGCCTGGAATCAGGAACCCTGAGTTCAAATCCAGCCTCAGACACTTACTAGCTGTGTAACCCTGGACAAGTCACTTAACCCTGTTTGCCTCAGTTTCCTCATCTGTAAAATGAGCTGGAGAAGGAAATGGCAAACCACTCTGTTATCTTTGTCAGGAAAATCCCAAATGAGGTCACAAAGAGTCAGACATGACCGAAACAACAACAGTTTGGATAAGATGACCTTTGAGGTCCCTGCCAACCCTCAGAGGCTATGATTCTGTGATCCCTGAACTGCCCTCCTTGCCTCTCTCCTTAGCCTGCTTCCCCAAATCAAATTTCCCATCTCTATCACCCTGTAATGTATAGCACCCCACCTCTGGCTGTCCCCCATACACACCCTTCTCACCGCCAGCTCTCAGAATTCCTTGTTTCTTTCAATGCTCTGCTCTAGCAATACCTAAATGTGGTTTTTCCTGATCTCCCAGGGGTTGTTGCCTTCCTCAAAAATAAAATTAATGATCTTAATTATTTTGCAAATATCTTGCATATATGTATGTGTGTATGTATATATATATACATATATATACATACACATACGTATATACATATATACACGTGTATGTGTATCTAGACAGACAGACAGACAGACAGACAGATAGATAGATAGATAGATAGATAGATAGATAGATAGATAGATAGATAGTAGAGTCTCCCCTGTAGAATATAAGTCCCATAGCATCAGCGACCCCTTGGTTTTGGTCTCTGGGCTCCCTAGAACCTAGCAGAATGCCTAGCATGTCATAAATGCTTAAATGTCTGTTGGTGGCTTGGTTGCTTAGCCCATTGCCCCTCCATAGACCCTCATGAACTGGGAGTGAGATTAAAGCAGGGAAGACAGTTTCCCTGAGGTTTTATCCCAGCTCCATCACATTGGCAGAGCTGGCTGGTCTCCTGAGAATCCAGTTTACCTCCTTCCCAGCTGTGATTCCTTGGTCCTGCCCAAGTTACTCTCTACCTCTTTTCTTCTCTGCCTCTAGTCCCTCATCCCCCCCTTTCCTCTCCCTCCTTCTACCTCCCCACCCCCACCCACTTAGCCCTTATTATGAAGTGTTTAAGGAGAAAGTATCATGGACAAGCGCTCAGGAGACATTCTCAGGAGGCTGAGGTGAGAAAGGAAAATGTTCTAAGCAAGAGCAGACAGACTGTGAAAAGGTAGAGTCCAGAGATGACCCATTGTACGGAAGAAGCAATTCAATGGCCAGTGTTACTGGATTGTAGGGCATGCAGAGAGACGCTAAGTACAAAAAGACTGGAAAGATTGTAAGGGTCAGCTTTAAATGCCAAACAGGATTTCATATTTGATCTTGGAGGTAACAGGGAGTCACTGGAGTTTCTTGCATTGCTCTGACACTCTATAATTTTCAAAGAGTTTTTACCTATGGAGTAAAAATCAATCACTAAGCAACAAAGCGTTTATTTAACACCTGGGCAACCAGGTGGCAAAGTGAATAGGGTATTAGACCTCGAGTCAGAAAAACCTTAGTTCAAATTCAGCCTCAGATACTTATTAGCAGAGTGACCTGCCTCCATTTCTGCATCTGTAAAATGGAAATGATAATAGCACCTACCTCCCAATGTTGTTGTGAGGATAAAACGAAATATTTGTTTTTCAAAGCCTTAAACCGCTATATAAATTATAGGTAGTAGTGGTAATAGTGGTGGTAGTAGTAGTAGTGGTAGTAGTAGTAGTGGTGGTGGTGGTGGTAGTAGTAGTAGTAGTAGTGGTGGTGGTAGCAGTAGTAGTAGTGGTGGTGGTGGTAGTAGTAGTGGTAGTAGTAGTAGTGGTTGTGGTGGTAGTAGTAGTGGTGGTGGTAGCAGTAGTAGTGGTGGTGGTGGTAGTAGTAGTAGTGGTGGTGGTGGTAGTAGTAGTAGTGGTAGTAGTAGCAGTAGTAGTAGTGGTGGTAGCAGTAGTAGTAGTGGTGGTGGTAGTAGTAGTAGTAGTGGTGGTAGTAGTAGTAGTGGTGGTGGTAGTAGTGGTAGTATCACTATGTATAGGCAATGTGGTAAGCACTAGGCATAGAAAAACAAAGAATGAAACAATTCCTTCTCACAAGGAGCATACATTTTAATGAGAGAGAAAACAAGTCCGTTAGATAAGCATATACAGATTAAATACAGACAGAATAAATATGAAGTAATTCAATCCTAGGTAGCCTGAGAGGGAGCACACTCATTGATAGAGATCAGGGAAGGCTGCCTGTGACTCTTGAGCTGGGTCCAGAAGGAAGAGAAGGATTCTATGAGGCAGAGGTGAAGAAGAGGCGTGTATCAGGCATGGGGTACAGCCAGCACAAAGGTGCAGAGATGGGAGATGGGGCATCACATCTGAGAGACAGACAGGGGGCCAGTCTATCTGGATCACACAGGGAAGCAGTCAGATTAATATACTATGAAAATGAAAATATGTTTTGTGACTAGGTTTTATATGGCTCTAAACGCTAAACAGGAGAGTTTATCCTAGAGGCCAGGGGGAATCATTGTAGTTTATTGAGGAGGAAAATACCTGCACTATGGGAAGATCTGCACTTCAGGAAAATCCCTTCAGCAGCAGAGTGTAGGATGGGCTGGAGTGACCTGAGGAGGGAGATCAGTCAGCAGGCTGTTGCAATAATGGAGGTGAGAAGTGAGGAGGGCCTGGACTAAGGTGGGAGCTGCATGAGAAAAGAGGAATCGTAATAGAAGTAGAAACAACAAGACTTGGAAATGAATTCGATACATGCCAGCGCCAGAGCTCGAACCCGGGTCTCCTGAATCAGGAACCAGCCTATCCCCACCACATTCTGTTGCTTCTCATTGGGGCTAATTGGGAATACAAGCTGCCCCTGGACAATCTCACCAACACTAATGAAGGGGCTGGTACCAAGGAAAATCAGGAAATTATCCCCACTGCCAAGAAGCTTGGAAATGCTAAACTAATGATTAGGACCAAGCCAATTAATAATAATAATAATAATAATAATAATAATAATAATAATAATAATAATAATGGCTAATATTTATATAGCGCTTGAAAATGTGCATGTTGTTGTCCAGGCATTTTTCAAGTCATGTCTGACTCTTCATGACCCCATTTGAGGTTTTCTTGGCAGATATACTGGGGTGGTTTGCCATTTCCTTCTCCAGCTCATTTTACAGACTAAGAAACTGAGGCAAACAAGGTTAAGTGACTTGCCCAGGCTCATACAGCTAGTAAGTGTCTGAGGCCAGATTTGAACTCAGGTCTTCCTGACTTCAGGCCCTGCACTCTATCCACTGAGTGCTATTATGAACCCCATTTTACAGAAGAGGAAACTGAGGCTGAGAAAGGTTAAGTGACTTATTTGCTCAGGGTCACACGCAGCTAGTAAGCATCTGAAGCAATATTTGAACTCATCTTCCTGACCCCAAGTCCAACTGTGCTACCCCAGCTGCCTCTAAAACAAAGGGGGTACACTCAATGGTCTCTGAGGCCCCTTCAGGGCCTAAGTCTCCTGCTCCCATGATCAATGCCATTCTGTCGTGGAAAGAAGACTGTAGCCAGGGTCAGAAGAAGAGGGTTTGAGTCCCAGGTCAGCCAATTGCTAGGCCGTAGCAGTGGGCACATTTGCCTCTCAGAATCCTGGTCTCTTCACCTGTAACTCAGAGACTTGCATGCCCTCAGTCACAGGGTGGTTGTGCAAAAAGCTCTTTGTAACCCATTAAGTAAGTACTCCAGCTAGAGAGGAACTAGGGGTGACCCAACGTCTTGGTGCATGTGTAAGCTTTCACTATGAAAACACCAAGACTGCAGGGACACCCTCTGTTATCATCACTATTAGAGCTGCCTTGGTTCACAGACAGAGCAGGAAGCTGCCTGCCCAAAAATATACCTCCCCTGCTGATCAACTGCTCTATCTGAAGTTCCCATCATTAGTCACCCCTTTAAAAATAGACCCTCACATTCAGAGATGGCATTACAATTTTCAAATCCACTATTTCAGGCGGTCCTCACACCAACCCTGCAAGGCAGACAGGACAGGTATTATTACTACCATCTTACAGATGAGGAAGCTGAGACTCTGAGAGGTTGTGTGGGTGTGTGACTTGTCCAAGATCACAGAGATTGTCCTTGAAGGCAGGGCTAGAATGGAAGTCTTTGGCTCCCAGGCCTGTGTGGTATTTTATGACATGACCCTCCCTTCAATTAAAGCCCTGATTCCACAGGTATGCTACTACATGCTTCTTGACCAGTTTCAGTCTCAGAGAATAGAGGCTAAAATCAGCTTCCTTCTTTTTTGGTAGAGGTGGGAAGCCACAGGTTTGTCATAGTGTATACAATGTCAAAAGTGGTTGGTCTATCAGTTGGTTTTGCTTAAAGCTGTCTTTTATGTTTGGTTTTTTTTTGTTTTATTTTGTTGTTTTAACAAGGAAGGGTTCTGTGGAGAAGTAGGATGTATTAAGAAGGTATTAGTATTAAACAAAACCTAACTAAATATATAATTTTTTAAAAGTACACATATTCCCAGAGATAGCTGGGAATCTATATATTCTAGCCTTTTCTTATACGTACTTTTTTTTTTAACAAGAACTATGATTTCAGTGATATAAAGAATTCCCATTGAGGAAATAGTCTCTATCAATACAGACTGGTACCTGTTCTGCAATTTACAATCTTAGAGAGTGGCCTAACAGGCGTGTGCTGGACATGGTTAGGCTGGACCCAGTTCAAACCGGTAGCTCCCGAGAGCCACTTGTTAAATTTTCAATGTGAGCATTTACGTCTCGGAAGTCAGCAAACACAAATCAAACTGATTTATTGTGTTTGCTTATTGTCTAGATTTAAGAAAAGATGGAAAAAATATAAATAATGCAGATTGAACTCTGAAGTGTGCCCTGTACCTCCAAAGAGCCAGTTGTTAAACTTTTACCAGCACTCTGCCGGATGTCTAGGTTACTAAGAAGTTAAAAGACTTGCCCAGAGTTGGGACTTGAACCTCATTCTTTCTGGCTCTATCTACGTCACCACATTAGCCCAGATTAATCAGCAATAAAAAGACCAAGACCATAAAGAAATAGGACATAGGCCTATGAAGTTTTGATACGCTGTTCAGTCATTTTCCAGTCGTGTCTGACTCTCTGTGGCCCCTATTTGGGGTTTTCTTGGCAAAGATACTGGAGTGGTTGGCCATCTCCTTCTCCAGCTCATTTGACAGATGAGGAAACTGAGGCAAACAGGGTTAAGTGACTTGCCCAGCGTCACACAGCCAATAAATGTCTGAGGCTGGATTTGAGCTTGGGTCTTCCTGATTCCAGGCCCAAGACCCTATCTGTCCCACCTAGCTGCCCCAAAGAAAGGGGGAAGAAAAGGTCTAGAGAAAAGAAAAAAAAAAAAGAAAAGGTATAGAATAACTTTGCCAAGGATGAGCAGACTAGGGTGAAGCAATCACAGTGGGGAACTTTAAATGGTAAAAGGGCAGCATGCCAAACTGGACTCCTGAGCAGGAGTAGTAATAATAATAACAATAATAACACATTTAGGGGCAGCTAGGTGGTAAATAGATAGAGCACCGGCCCTAAAGTCTGGAGGACCTGAGTAAATATCCTACCTCAGACCAAAAACTTGACACTTACTAGCTGTGTAAGACCCCAATTGCCTAAAAAATAATAATGATTACAACACATTTATAACGCACTTACTATGTGTCAGGCACCGTGCGAAGCACTTCATAATTATTTGATTCTCACAACCACCTTGACAGAAATAAGTGCTATTATTGTCCCCATTTTACAGATGAGGAAACTGAGGCTGAGAAAGGTTAAGCGACTTGGCCAGGGTCACACACTTAACAAGTGTCTAAGGCTGAATTTGAACTCAGGTCTTCCTTACTCCAGGCCTAGGGCTCTATCTATCCCACCCAGCTGCCTTTAAGTAGCCAGATAAAGAACTCAGAAATGGTGAATGGAGCAAGATGTGCTAAGCAGTCTTGTGGAATACTTTTTAGCTTTTCCTAGGGTCAGCCCTGTCTGCCAACTTCCCCTGTACTCTTCTCTCCCTAGCTTTCTGTCAAAATGTTTGTTAATCTTTTTAGAAGATCCCTGCAAAAGTCATTCTCATCCATCTCCCTAACTCAAGGGAGCATCACCCCTTACCCAATACAGACAGAGAACACCCTATCTTGAAAAAACCTCCAGAGAGAAATCTTCTGCAACCTCCATTCATTACTAGCTCCAGAGGTTCACACCCTGGAAGTTGGGAAGTGCTTCTTATGGTCTAACCTCAGACTCTCCTGCTGCAGCCTCAGTCTGTTCCCTGTTTGGTTTTGTTTCCCCAAAGAAAAGGGCCAGGACAGAGCTACTGAGTCTTCAGGGTAGGCTCAGCACCAGCTCTAAATAGATTCCCACCTCCTCCCCCTTCTCACTCTCCTCCTTGGGGCCCCAGAGCTGAATGGTTCACCTGGAATAGTCAATCAGAGGGACGGGCTCTCTCCCTTGCAGGAAGTGGAGCCATACTGTGGGGAGTAGAGAGGCTGGCTTCTCAGCTGGCAGCCCTGCTCTCACACATGAGCATCTTTTGTAATTATTTCATTCACACTGAGAGGGATGGATGCAATTCAATAAGCCAGACAGACACGCAGAGAAAATCAGAGCTCACTCCATCCTCTTTCAATTGGAGACAGGCAAAGGCATAACCTGGCAGTAAAGCCCCTATTGTCTCGCACTCGAGTAATAACCAGCCAGGATTAATTACACCTCAGTAATAACTCGCTTATCACATCTCTGCTGACTGGAAAGCCCAGGACTTTCAGTAATTCATATTCACAGTTCAGCATTACGTGCTGTTGGGGTGAGAAGGAGAAATTAGCTCAAGACACAGGTTTCATTTAGAGATACTGGCTGGGGTGGGATTCCCCTTCCCCTTCCCCCATCCCCAATTGGCTCTAGTCTGTCCCGGCTTCTGCCAAAGAGGTTCCACTGTATTTCAGTGCTACCTCCTCATTTCCCCTCCAATGGCATCAGAGCCTCTGTGGTTACTGAAATGCAGTTGCCTCTGGGGTGGAACACAGCAGCTCGAATGATTATGTAACACAAAGTAGAAATTCTCTTCATTCCCTCCTCCCCTTACCTCTCTGAGATGTCTCAAAGCCTCTAGGAAACATACATTCTACCACCAAATCCTGTAACCTAGGGATTTCTAGAACAGGTGCAAATCCCAAATTTTCTAAAGCAGGTCATACATGGTAGGCCATAAGAGAGTCTCATTAAAGCTGCTAATGACCCCCAGAATCTTGACTACTATCCACATGTCAACCAAATTTCCCATCCCCCATACCAACCAAGCTCAGCCTCACCCCTTCCATTGACAATGAGGGTAAAGAGAGTCACTGGGGATTTAGGAAGGGCTGGAAAGCCTTATGACCAAGTCCCTTTAATGACATGGAGTCTACACCTTCTCTATCAAAGCTCACTTCACTATCCTTGTATCCTGAGCTTTTTTTCTTTACCCCTGCTCCCATAAGCCAATTTTTTTTTCTTTCTCCCTTTCTCCAGGTCTCCTGATTCCTAGATAAAAAGCCCCTGGCAGCCTCTCCTCCCCCACTGTCCTTACTCTCCTTTTTCTCTTTCCCTTTCCTATCTTGGCTCCTCTCCCCTCCCCCTAGATCCCTTCTCCTGTTACTTTATAGCCCTTCTTCACTTCCAGCTTCCCCACCCAATGAACCCCAAGGCTCCAACCAGCACTCCCATGACTTCATTATGGTCAACTCTATCCCTTTACCTAGACCCCCAGCCCCAACCCTGTCAATTGCTCAGATCCTTCAAGGGCCACCCCCAGACCTCAAGGATCAGGGCAGATTGAGGGAATTTATGAGACCTGGGTCCTGGCATTAACAACTTACAGGAGGGACATCCCTCCCTCGAATGCTGAGATGGTCTCTGAGCACTGGGCCCAGCCCAAATAAGATAGGCACCTGTGCCATCCTGGAGGGCCCAACTGAGGACCCAGGAACCTCACAGCCTGAAAGCCGCCTCCACCTCGGAGCTTTCTATATTTAACGCGTCTTCCCCCAGGGGGCTATAATTAGCATCTCCAGCCTCCATGATCCCCAAGAAAAGCTGCCAGGGATGAGAACCCGGCAAAGTGGCATGTACCGCAGTGCACAGTCGAGCTCTCTCCATGCCAGGGAGCTGCCAACCCAACTCAGAACTCAACCCTCGCCCCCCCTTCTCCCGACACATACACACACACACATACACAGAGAGAGAGAGAGAGAGAGAGACACGCACGCACGCACCATCTCCTCTTTGATGCATCAAAACAGACTCGGACTCACCGGTTCTGAGATGAGAGCCCGCGCTGAATGAATCTTTATAGCTCTCCAAGCATCCCAGCACCCCCTCCCCCAAGCTCGCTCCAGCTTCAGCTCAGCTCCAGCCAGGTCGTCCACCCCCAGCTCCCCGGAGTCTCCTCCCCTCTGAAGAGCAGAGCTCGGGCTCAGAGGGCTGGCTAATCAGTCATCTCTGTCTCCCGGCGGGTGCCTGGCGCGGCGAGAGGATGCTGCTGTAGCTGCTGCAGGATCCAGCATCTTTCCCAGGCTGAGGCAGCTGGGCATGCTCATGGGCCCCCAGCGGGGATTTGAGAGCCACGTGATTCTCCCTCCCCGAGCTGTCACTTAGGATCAGGAGTAAATAGTCCCCCGAAAATGTTTAACTCTGTCCAGCCCGGCCACAAGCTGATTACCACCCATGTTGCCTAGGGAGAGAACGGGGCGGATCAGCTCAACTTCACCAGCAGCAAGATCCGAGGGGCCTGGATGACCAGGAAATTGTGCCCTCGGACCGCAGGGAGGCTAATAATTAATAAAAGCAATAATAAAAATACCTAGCATTTCTATAGCACCTACTGTATGCCAGGCACTCCGCTAAGCACTTCACAAATATCTCATTTGATCCTCACAACGACCCTGGAAGGCAACTGCCATTATCTCCATTTTACAGATGAGGAAACTGAAGCAAACAGATTAACGACTTGCCTAATGTCACACAGCTAGGAAATTTAGGCATTTTCTCAGTGGAATCAGCTGCATTTTTGCATTTTCTGGTGACAGAGGGTGGGAATCTAAAAGCTATCTGGTTGTCTGGCATCATGGGAATGGACCCAGTCTGCTGTGGCAGTCAGATAAGCCTGCTACTGGTCCCACCTCAGATAAGAGCACCTCATCAGGTGCCAGCAAAGCTTGGTAACAAGCATCTGAATCCCTAGTGAATTCCGCCCAAGAGCTCTGCTGCCCCCATGTTTGGGAGCAATGGAAAGATTGCTGTATTTGTTAAAGTCTTGGTTCTGCTCTGTGTGAGCTTAAGACAGTTAATTCTTTGGGCCTCAGTTTTCTTGTATGTAAAAAGAGGGGGTTGGATGAGATGACCTCTAAGGTCCTTTCAGCTCTAAATCTGTGATCCTATAACTCTCAAGTCCCCATAAGACTTCATCATTTAAAGGAAAGATGTTGGCCTAGCTTCGTGACTCAGTTTACCAGAAACATAAAAGAAGGTTCCTAACAAAACTTCTAAGTAAGCTGGTTAAGCTCCTGTCCCAATTTGTGTTTTAGACCAGAGGTTTTAAACATGTAGCCCATAACATTCCCAATTACAGCCAAACTAGAATAAAATATAATTGAGAAATATTTAACAAAATAAATAAAAATACAACAAAACATACATAACATTATATTTTAAAATTAAGTCGACATGCAGCCCACAGGGATCCTTATATATGGTTTAGTGGTCCATATTTCTATTTGAGTTTAACACCACTGACCGAACTGGAGACAGGAGGATGGACCAGAGCACCTCTTGAGGTCATTTCTGGATCTGGGAGTCGAAAATTATGAAAGTCCCTTTAAAATAATAATTTTTAACACAATAATAACTAACATCTAAAGAATGCTTTATACTCATTTTCTCATTTGATCTGCAGGACAGCCATGTGAGAGAGGCAGGGTAAGTACTGTTATCTCCATTTTACAGATGAGGAAACTGAGATTCAGGAAGGTGAGATTATTTTCCAAAGGTCATACAGAAAGCCCCGGAGATCAACCCACATCTCCTAACTCTAATTCCAGTGCTCTTCCCAGACAGAGAAGGCTAAATGAAGGGTCCTCACCACCTAAGGCATCTAAGGAATATTTCTTCTTTTAAGTGTTGTATAAATACAGTAGAAGCAAGATCTAGCTACGGCTGGCACAGGGAAGGGCTCTGATTAGCCTTGGTGCATTGGGCAGAGGGCTTGATGGGAAGAGGGGGCGGGAAGGAGACAAGAACAGAACCGGGAGCCTAAGGATCTAGGTTAAAGTCTCTGCTCTGCTACGGTCTACCTATATGTCTCTAGACAAGTTACTTCACCTTTCAGGGCCTATTTCCTTATCTGCAAAATGAGCAGTTTGGAGTCAATGATGTCGCAGGTCCTTTCCCACTAGACGTCCTATGATTCATTTCCCTCCAAAGAATAATCCCAGGAGTGAGTAAGGAATTATAGAAAGGATGCTTAGAAAGGAAGGTGCCCTCCTGGCTCTAGAACTAGAGCAGGCTTGATGGTGGTGGGTCTTAGGTCTTAGATCAAGGGCATACCCTGCTGCATGGGAGAGGTGCAGTGAGATGTCCTTCATTCACCCTCCTCCAATCTAGCCCTTAGCCCTCAGCCCAGTGGAGATTCCAGCCTGGAACCTCACCAGCTGCCTGAAGAGGCAGCCCTCCACTGAAGGGAAAACAGAGTCCCAGGTGCAGGAGATGGGCCAGAGACAGCCAATGAAACCCAGCCTGCCTGCCCTGTCTCCTAAAGGAGCTGTCAAGTACTCCTTAGTCTGGGTCTCCAGAGAGTGGCCACAGAGGCACCCCCAGATTCACATCCACAAAGATGAGGGCGGCATCTTTGTGGCAAAGAAAGGAGGAGTATGAGAGGATAAGTGAGAAACCAAGTCATTCGATGGGGCCAGTGGCGGGGATGGAGGAGAGAACTGGACGCCCCAGGATCTCCTAGGCTTGAACACACATTTCTCAGGCAGCCCTGCTGGGAGGTTTTCCTCTCTGGCAGACAAGGAAAGAGCAAGGATTCTGAACAAGTGTCTGGGCTCCAAGGGAGAAAGCAGAGTCACACTTGTTAATAATACTTCTGGGGAATCTGGTTTGTATTGGGAAGCATGAGAAGCCAAAGGGAAAAGTGGGGGTGGCTGTGGAGTTGCCAGGAGGTAGAATGCCTTCACTGGGAGATGAAGAGGCCGTGAGAGGAACAGTTAAGACATTGCAGCTGGAGATCTATAAAAGAAGCCACACGGCCTAACAGTCTAAAGAAGGTAGATTTTGGATGCAGAGGACCTGGATACAAATCCTAAGTTTGCTTCTCCCTGTGTGATCTTAGATAAGTCACTTCCCCTCACTTTTGTTATCTGTAAAAAAAAAAAAACACACGCGACACACACACACACACACACACACACACACACACACACACACACACACATGGTGAGATCAGATAATCCTTAAGAGTTCTTATAGCCCTAGCAAAATGAAGTGACCACATTCTTTTTCTATTACTGACTTCTGTATCACTAACATGGAGATGTTATATATTATGATCTAAACAACAGATCCCGGCAGGGAAATCTTGGAGGGGGAAGGGCCCAGTAAATGAAATCAGCCACCCAAAGGTGCTTTGATCATGTCACACCCACTCCAAACATTTCTTTAGCTCCCCATTGCCCACAGCGCAAAGGTCACACTCCTAAACCTGATATACGAGTCTGTCAGGTTCATCTTGACTCCAACCTACTTTTTCAGACTTAATTTCCACTCCCCTCTCCCCAACATTTGCTCTCTACATCATTCTCCCAACTCCATGCTGACTTCCAAACCCCACATTGCTAGCCACTTTCTTCCCGCTCCTGCCTCACCATCCTCACACCTGATATGCCCTCCACCCTTCTTTCCATCCATTCAAATCCTACCCATCCTTGAAGCCTCAGCTCAACTCCCATGTGCTCCATTAAGACCTCCCTGATCATCCAAAATGACTTCTCTCCTCTCAGAATGAAAAAATAGATGAAATTGAGATGCAGTCTCCCTATATTACCCAGGCTTCAACAGCAGTGTCACTCCTAGGCCTGATCCCACCGCTGATTGGCGCAGAAGCTTTGACCTGCTCCATTTTTGACCTGGGCAAGTTCACTCCTCCTTAAGTAGCCTGATACCCCTGTCCATCCCCAGGGTTACAACATTAGTGCTATATTTAGTGTGGATAATAGATTGGCTTATCCTACTACAAATCAGAACTTGAAAGCTCAAGAGATCCACCTGTGACAGTCTACCAGCAGAGATTACTGGGATATGCCATTACACCAGGATCACATTTTCAGATGGCATGAAGCCAGGAGGGATAACTAACTCCCTGGATGACAAGATCAAGTTACAAAAGAATACTTGAAATGATAAACTAAATCTGATATTTTGACACTTAATAAATAATAATACTAACATTTATTTAGGGCCTACTATGTTCCAGACACTATCCTAAGTGCTTTACAATTATCTGATCCTTTTAACAACCCTCAGAGGTAGGTACCATTATTATCTCCACTTTACAGATAAGGAAACTGAGACAAACAAAGGTCAAGTAGACTGCCCAGGGTCACACAGCTAGTAAGTATCTGACTCAGTATTTTAACTCAGGTCTTCCTGACTCTAGGTCCAGCACTCTATCTACTGCACCACCTAGCTGCCCTGATGTATAAAAGGAAATTTTAATAGGAGAAAATCAATAAATAAGTATTTATTAAGGACCTATTACATGCCAAGCACTGTGCTAAGCACTGGGAATACAAGTACAAGTGAAAATGGGTCCCTACACACAAGGAGCTAACATTCTAAATGTAAAGTCCAATCGTGTTCCAAAAAATCAACAGTACGTGTTTATTTGAGAAAGACGAGAGCATTTTAGTAGCCTGCCCTGGGCCGATAAGGGGACACTGCCCCCAGAACAGCTAACGCAGACTGCATTAACAGAAGCACTGATTACAGGAAAGATAAACGTGAGAGTCCTGCCATTCCCCTGTCCTGGTATGACCACATCTGGTGCATTCCATACAATTCTCAATGCTACATTTGGGGTGAAATATTGACAAGTTAGAGAATGTCCGGAAAAGGGCAACCAGGATGTTGAGAGGATAGATTACATCATAGGAGAATTGATTGAAGGAAGTGGGGATAGAGAAGATAAGATGATAGCTGTCTTTATGTATTTAAAGGACTTTGAGTACTTAAAGTCATCTGTAAGAAGAATTGGATTTCTTAGATGGAAGAACAATGGGTAGAATTTGAAAGGAGGCATATTCAGCTCAACTTGGGGGAAACAACGAGAGCTGTCCAGCCACAAAGTGGGCTCCTTCAGGGGGTAGTAAGTTACTCATCATTTGTGTTGTTCTTGTTGGTTTTTTAGTCATGTCCTACTCTTGGAAACTCCATTTGCGGTTGTCTTGGCAAAGTCTTGGCAAAGACCGGAGTGGTTTGCCCTTTCCTTCTCCAGCTCATTTTACAGATGAAGAGACTGAGGCAAACAGGGTTAAGTGACTTGCCCAAGGTCACACACCTGGTAAGTATCTGAGGTCATATTTGAACTCAGGGTTTCCCAGGCCACTGTGCCACCTAGCTGCCCTTACCCATAACTGGGGCTCTTCAATGGAAGACTGGGTGACCATTTGTCAAGGACATTGTAGAGAGAAAAGTACTTAATAAAACTTAAAGTACTATATGAATATAGTATTGTTATCATCTTTATTATTATTCTTTCTCATTCTTATCTTTTTCAACAGAGTTCAGATAGGAATAATACTAGAATGAATTAATATAGATAACAATTATGTAGCATTTACTGTGTACCAGATACTAGGCTACGTGCTTTACAAATATTATCTCATTTGATCCTCACAACAACCCTGGTAAGCAGGTACAATTATTATGCCCATTTTACAGTTTGAGAAAACCGAGGCAAACAGAGGTTAAATCACTTGCCACAGCTAAAAGTGTCTGAGGCTGGATTTGAACTCAGGTTTTCCTGACTCCTGGCTCATCCTGTTCTTATCCTTTTATATTTAATACTTGGCACAGGTGAATAAAATGAGTGTTTTTTTGTCATTAAAATTTTGGGTTATCAGCTCATTTTTATTTTTTTATTTAAATATAAATTTATTTATTTGTAGTTTTCAATATTCATTTCTACAAGTTTTTGAGTTCCAAATTTTCACCCTCCCCCCACCCCAAGATGGCATATATTCTGAATATCCCTTCCCCTAGTGTGTCCTCTTTTCTTTCTCTCCCCTCTTCTCTTATCCCCTTCCCCTTCTATTTTCCTGTAGGGCAGGATAGACTTCTGTACCCCATTTCCTATATTTCTTATTTCCCAATAGCATGTGAAAACTTTTTTTTTTTAAACACACGTTTTTAAAACTTTAGGTTTCAAATTTTCTCTCTTCCTCCCTCCCCACCCTCATTGAAAAGGCAAACAACTCAATATAGGTTGTACATGTGCAGTTATGCAAAACACTTCCATAGCAGACATGTTGTGAAAAACTTACTCTATTTCCCTTAATCCTATCCTGCCCTCCCATTTATTCTGTTCTTTCTTTTGACCCTGTTCCTCCTCAGAAGTATTTACTTCTGATTACACCCTTTTCCAATCTGCCCTCCTCTCTATCATCCCCCTGCTCTCTTGTCCCCTTCTCCCCCTATTTTCTTGTAGGGTAAGACAAACTTCCATACCCAATTGAATGTATCAGCTCATTTTTATAGGCTCATTGGAAGCATCCTCAGGACAGCTCTGGTGACAGACAGGATGGTCAGTATACCTCATCCTGTTTCCACATGCTTTTGCTTCTGTCTCCTAGGTCTTCATAGTTTGAAACCATTTTATTCCCCATAACTTGGAAATTATGAGAATCTGGTGTAGTGACATCTGCTAAAAGTGTTGTCCTTAAATGTTTACAGATCAATGTCAGATCTAAGCAACTGCAGACAACAATTATGTCTATGATAAAGTTCCCAGTCCCAAACAGTTTATTTGTTGAATAGGCGAGAGCGTTTTGAAGTCTGTATTTATCATGCGGGGATTTGTCCTCCGTTAGTGTATGAAGTAGAGCAAGCTTCTGATGGATAATCCTGGCCACCAGGTTATGCCTTGGCAGGTATTTGGAAGGTGCTTAATTTATTTAGCTTGAAGTGATGTGTTGCTCAGGAGCTACCATCTCCTTGCATAATCTGCATCGATCAATATGTCAGGGCACCTTAGAGATAATCTGTCTGTAACATCTAGTGGCAATGACCTGGTTGTTGTTATTATTTCAGGTACAGGTTCGACTAAATGACCTCTGAGGGCCCTTCTCATTCCGAGATGCTGTATCTGTCCCCGATTCTGTGAGCTGGAGATGTTTATCTTGGATAAAAGGAGATTTCACTTCAGACTTGATAGCTGTCATCAAGTATCTGAAGGGCTGTCTTGTGGAAGAAGAATTAGGACGGATTCACTTGGCCCCAGAGAACTACAGTCAGTAAGTGGACATTTCAGAGAAATAGACTTTGCCTTAATGTAAGGAAAAACTCCTTGGCAAATACAGCTATCCAAAAAAATTAAATGGGTTCCCAAGGAGGGAGTGGGTTTCCCCTCGCTAGAGTGAAAGGCTGGGTATTCACTGGTCAGCTGTGTTAGGGAGGGGATTCTTGTTCCAGGGTGGACATGATGGCCTCATTCAGCTTGAATCACATGCCTCCTGAGGTCTCTTCCAACTCTGAAAGACTGTGAACTTCTTGGGCGTATACTGCCTCTACCCCTAATTCATCATATTTGGAATTATGGCCATCTTTTCGTGTATGTGCCTCTATAGACCTACAGAGTTTTAAAGTGGGAAGGGACCTTAGAGGTCATTAATCATGATCGCCCCCATCTTACAGTCGTTTCCCCAAGATTTGTTGTAGGGGACTTGAAGGAAGAGACTGTGTCTTGTTTATCTTTGTATTTTCCATAGGGCCTAGAACTGTGCTCTACAATTAGTCTATGTCCAGCAAATATTTACCGATTGGCCAAAGTGAGAGAGCGGAGGCATGAGAAGCCACAGTGATGGAGCCTTAAACAACACAATCTGGTTTCCTTAATTCTAGCTGCCCTGACAGATGTGAGGGCATAGGGAAAGCTGAGGCTGTAACTAGCAAGTTTGATCCTCAGGGTATCACCAAAGATATACTTTAATCAACATCTTAAGACAAATTTAATCGAGGGAGGAAACTCGAGGAGGGACCTTGGATGTGGGACACAAGGCAAAGTGAGAGAGACTCTGGGACATCAGAGTCAGGAAGACGGAAACCCAAATGCAGGGATACACGAGGCAGCTCCCAAGGGAAGGGAGCAGAGCAGGCCCCACAAGAGAGGAATTAACCTGGAATGGGGCTACCAGGATGGACAAGGAAGAAGCAGGACATTTGGTATTGCTGCCAATATTATCTAAATTTTGGCACCCTGAGGCAAAGTCTTGACTGCCCCACCCTAGTTCCTTGAAAAGGAAACAAGTCAGGTAGTAAAATAATTCAGGTCACTATGAATGCATATACAACTCTGTTGCTGGCAGTCAGGTAATATAGGGGAGGAGTAGGAAAGAGTAGGAGGAAGAAAGAAAACATTATTGACACATTCCATGATCATAAAGACAGAGGGAGGGAGTCGGCTTTAAGTATCCAACTTATAACTGAAGAGAGTAGAAACTCTGCTTCAGGGGTCTCTCCTCAGTAACTCTTGGACCTGAACTCTTAGGCCTGAAAGATGGGCCTTCAAGCATCATCCAGGCCAAGACATACCTTGGGAGCTATATCCACATAATGTAATTCAATAGATATCTATTAAGTATTTACTATGTGCACAATGTAAGCTCCTCGAGGTCAGACACCATGCCTGGCACATAGCAAGAGCCTCATAAATGTTGAACTGACTGAGCACACTGTGTCAAGGACAAGGAAAAGTAGGAAGTTTAGATAAAACACAGGCTCTGCCCTCGGGGAGCTTACAGTCTAGCAGGAAGATAAAACATGAACACAGGTAGATAGAACATTACATGTTAAGTGCAGTAGAGGATTACAAAACAAGGGTTAATGAAATAATCTTTCCCCCCCCAATGAGTGAAAACTATATGTTATTAGCATGTTTCCTAAACTGGGGCGGCTAGGTGGCACAGTAGATAGAGTACTGGGCTTGGAGTCAGGAAGAGCTGAGTTCAAATTTGGCCTCAGAAACTTATTGGCTGTGTGACCCTGGGCCAGTCACTTAACCCTGGTTGCTTCAGTTTCCTCATCCAGAGAAGGGGAGAAGGAAATGGCAGTATCTTTGCCAAGAAAACCCCAAATGGGGTCACAGAGAGTCTGACACAACTGAACAACAACAATAACCAAGTGGGTTTGGGGGGCACACCTTCCTGGAGGAAGGGCAGAGGACGTATCACCCGCAAACGGTCAGAATCTTACAGCTGGAGCCCACTTCATGCCTGAATCCCTTCTATAACATCCCTGACATGAAGTCTTCAAATTTCTGCTTGAATACTTAGAGTGACGAGGAGCTCAGCCTCTAACAAGGCAGTCCGTTTCATTGACAACAGCCCTAATTATCAGAACAAAGTTCTTCGTAACAGATTACAATGAAGAGAAATCTGCCTCATCGTAATATCCATTCATTGGTCTCTAGTTTTGCCCTCTGGAGCCAAGTAGAAAAAATCCAAACCAGCATCGCTGTGTTAGCCCTTTAGATGTCTGAAGGCATTGGTCCTGAAGCTAAGGTCTCAGAAAGGAGAGTAATCACACAATCCCAGCAGCTGGAGAGGCAGCAAAGGCTGCTTGGTACAATGCAAAAAACATTGACTTTGAAGTCAAAGGAGGAAGGTTCAAATTCTACTTTTGACAATATATGTGTGACCTTGGGAAAATCACAACCTCCCTGGACCTCAGTTTCCCCATCTTGTAAAATGCAGGAATTTGGACTAAATGGCCTCCAAGGTCTCCAAGGACCTGAGTTCAAATATGGCCTCAGACATCTGCTAGCTATATGACCATGGGCGAGTCACCTAATCCCTGCCTGCCTCAATAGTTTTAGATGTATAAAGCAATGATCCTATGTACAGCCTCCATGTGGTGGGGCCCTTCTCCTTCAACCCTACTTCTAACAGTGCTTAGCAAAGTCCGAGATATATAGACAATTACCAGAAATACATAATTACCAAGCCATTTATGAATAAATAAGTGGCCAAAGGATATGAACAATTTTCTAAAGAATTATAAAATGTTAACAGTCCTTTTTTTTTTCTTTGTGAGGCGATCAGGGTTAAGTGACTTGCCCAGGGCCACAAAGCTAGTAAGTGACAAGTGTCTGAGGTCGGATTTGAACTTAGGTCCTCCTGACTCCAAGGCCGGAGCTCTATCCACTGCGCCACCTAGCTGCCCCAAAATGTCAACAGTCATATGAGAGAATTTGCCAAATCACTAATAATAAAAGAAATGCAAATCAAAACAAAGAAGTTTCATCTCTCGCCCAGCAATTTGATAAAGATTATAAAAGATACAAATAATGAATATTGGAAGGGTTATAGGAAGGCAGCACATTAATGCTGGGTTGGTCGAACTGTGGATTGGTGCCATCATTCTGGGAAGCAATTTAGAATTATGCAAAGAAAGTAACTAAAATGTCCATACTATTTTGAATCAGAGATTCCATTGCTACTGTATATATCTCAAGGAAATCAATGCAAAAAGGCTTCATTAAACCAAAACATTCATTGCTGTTGTTTGTTCACGTTCAACTCTTCATGACTCCATTTGGGGTTTTCTTGGCAGAGATACTGGAGCGGTTTGCCATTTCCTTCTCCAGCTCATTTTACAGATGATGAAACTGAGGCAAACAGAGTTAAGTGACTTACTCAAGGTCACACAGCTAGAAAGTGTCTGAGGCCCATTTGAATATCGAGGTCCGGTGCTCTATCCACTGTGCCACCCAGCTGCCTTCCAAAAAAAAACCCACAGCAAATAAGCAAAGTCTGATAAAACAAATAAAAATGATATGGAGTATGATACCTAAAATATTCATAGCAGTACATTTGGTAGTAGGAAAGAACTGGAAACAAAGTAGATGTACATCAGTCAGGGAATGGCTACACAAATCTGTGGTACGTGAATGTAAAGGAATATTACAATGCTGTAAGAAAATGACAAACATGATAACATAGAGAAGTGTGGGAAGAATTATATAAAGTGAAATAACCAAAGAAAGGAAAACAATACATGCAATGAGGGGCAGCTAGATGGCGCAATGGATGGAGCACCAGCCCTGGAGTCAGGAGGACCTGAATTCAAATCTGGCCTCAGACACTTACTAGCTGTGTGACCCTGGGCAAGTCACTTAACCCCAAATGCCTTAAAAAAAAAAAAGAAAGAAAGAAGAAAAAGAAACAATACATATAATGACTACAATGATATAAATGGGAAGAACAACAAAACAATTGAACCTGAATGCTGCAAAATTCTATTGATCAATTGACCTCCAAGAAGAGGTATAAGAAGGCACTTCCTCCTGCCCACAGGCCCCCCACACCCTTGTTGGCAGAGGTAACAGACTATGGTATGGAAGGTTGTATACAATGTCACACTTTTTGGATATGTTGCTTAGTTTTGCTGAACTGGTTTTTTTTTCTTTTTTTTGAATTTTTGTTAAAAAGGCTGTCATGGGAATGGGGTTAGAGAATAGGGTGGGCTATACTGGAAAATGTAGGCAATGTGAAAACAAATTCTATTAATAAATTTTATTTTAAAAAGCAAGATATCCACAAAATTTTATTAAAAAAAACCTATGCTCACCCTCCCTCATTGACCTCTGAAAACCCAGAAAATATCAACCCAGGAAAAACCTTGAGCCAGCAAAAAGACAGGGCACAGTAGTCTTGTACCCCAAGAAGCTTGGCAGATTAATGGGAAAGGCCTCTCTCGCTCTGGGGGAGAGGGAGCAGTACAGGACTGGAGGCATCCCAGCAAACCAGCAGCAAGTCCCACCTCAGCATACCAGGAGGAGATCCTGAGACCCAGGGTGGTGGAGCAGACAAGTGCCAACACCAGGACCCCCTGACTTACCCCCCAAAAATGGGGACTGGCAGACACCAGCTTGGAAAACCACAGGCAACATCATTTTCCAGCAGCGGAATCACCCAGTACTTCAATACAACTCTGGGAAGCACAACTCCAGAAGGCAAAGCTCCAGGCTGACAGATATCCACTAGCATTGAAACATTCTTGGCCCAGGCCAGCAGGAGACAAACATTCAAGTGCAAGGCCAGGGTGAGCAGGAAAAGAAACTTGGGTAAATGCCCCCTTCGCTCCAGCAGGAGAACTCAACATTTTTTTTTAAAGTCAGGAAATAGGTAAACACCATAAACAAAAAGCAGAAAAGGAAAATGACCCTAGATTCTTATTTTTGGGAAAGGGAAGGTCAAAGCACAAATTCGTAAGAGGACAACATTGCTAACACACCCACATGCCTGGAGTGGAGAGGGAGAGTGTCTCATTCATGGAACATCCAAGAAGCCAGTATCACTGGAACAATCATTCCATGTTCTGTGTCTCAAAAGGATGTAAGCTTGGGGAAGGATTTGTCTTTGAATCCCTATCACCTAGCATAGCGACCTGTATACAGCTGGTGCTTAACAAATGCTTTTCTTAATCGAATCCTGTTTCCCCCCCACTTCAAGTCTTCCTATAGTGATCCCTCCTTCTGAATTCCTATATCTATAATATGTGCTGCTTTGTATTATTATTTATTTTTTCACGTGTACTAATATTTTTTCCTGCTTAACCAAAAGTTCACTAAGGCAAGAACTGTGTCTAACACAGTGCAGGCCACAGAGTACACACTTTGGTTACCCATTTGGGCAGATAAGTCAGGTTCTCCCTGGGTCTGGCTGAAACCAATTCAACAATTTTTTCAAAAAATTTTTATTCTGAACTTCACAAATCAAAAAAAAAAATTCAATAAACAAAGAGAAAAAGAGAATTACATGTGAAACCACAAATCTCTATCACATATAGCTTGCTTTTAAATGTATATAATAAATTCAACATGTTACTTTCAAAGCTGTCCTGCTTGTCTGTGTCTCCTTCTGAACTTCCTTCTGCGCATTTTTAAAAGGCTTCAATGAGCCTCTTTTCTTTCCTTCTTTCTTTTTTCTGCTATCACTATCTCTAGCTCCCCTCTTCCCTCCAAATGAAAAAAAGAAAAAGAAAAACACAATAAAAAATATAAGCAAAGTCTAGCAAAACAAATCCACACATCTGTCACATCCAAAAACAGTCATCTCACTCTGCACCATCTGTTAGGAGGTACGTAGCATTCTGCATCACTGATCCTCGGAAATCCTCCGGTTCGTCGCTGTGTGAATGGGAATTCTTACATCTTATAAAGATGTTTTTCTTTACATTGCTGTTGTTAGTGTAAAAATTGTGCTCCTAATCCTGTTCACTTTACTCTGCATCGGGTCATAAAAGTTTTCCCAGGTTTCTCTGTTGCTAGGCTCCTTGTCATTTCTTATAGCCCAACAGTATTTATTACTTTCACGTACCATAATTTATTCACTCATTCCCCAATAGCTGAGCACCCGCTTTGTTTCCAATTCTTTGCTACAACAAAAAGAGCTATTATGGATATTTATAAACACATGGGTCCTTTTCCTCTTTCTTTGATCTCTTTGGAGATCTAATAGTAGGTCTAATAGTGGCATTGCTTGATAAAAAGAGAATACATGGTTTAGTAATATTTGGGGCATAGTTCCAAATCGCTTTCCAGAATGGCCAATCCTCAGCTCGATCACAATGCATCTGCTTTCCTGAAGCCCCTCCAACACTTGTCTTTTTTTTTTCTTTTTTTGCCATCTTTGCCAATCTAATAATGAGTGTGAGGTAAACATTCTGAGTTGCTTTAATTTGCATTTCTTTAATAGCCAGTGAAGTTGAGCATTTTTTCACATGGCTACTGATAGCTTCGATATCTTCCTTTGAAAAGTGCCTGTTCGAGGGCAGCTAGGTGGTGCAGTGGATAGAGCACCAGCCCTGAAGTCAGGAGGACCTGAGTTCAAATCCAGCCTCAGCCCAAACACTTGATACTTATTAGCTGTGTGACCCTGGGCAAGTCATTTAACCCCGACTGCCTTAAAAGAAAATTGCCTGTTCATATCCTTTGGTCATTTGTCTATAATCAGTGTATGGCTGTCACTTACATATTTCCATCAGTTCCTTACATATCTTAGATATGAGACCTTTATCAGAGAAACTTGTTAGGAAGATTTTGTCCCAGTTAACTGCTTCCCTCCTAATTTTAACTACATGTATTTTATTGAAAAAAAACTTTTTCAATTTTATATAATCAAAATCATCCATTTTCTGTGATCCTCACTGTCCTTTGTCTGGTCATAAACTCTTCACCTTATCTACAATGCCAAAAGGCATTTTCTTTCTTGCTCCTCTAATTTGTTTATGATATGACCTTTTATATCTAGTTCATATATCCACTTGGAGCTGACTGTAGCATACGTTAGAAGTTTTTCACCCAGATCTAATTTTTGCCAGACTGCTTTGGGTTTTCCCAGAAGTTTTAATCTAATGGAGTATCTTTACCATTGAGGCACCTGGTAGTGCAACAGATAAGAGTGTTGGGCCTGGAATCAGGAAGACTTGAGTTCAAATCTGGCCTGAGATATTTACTAGCTGTGTGACCCAGGCAAGTCAATTAACCTCTGTCTGCCTCCATTTCCTTAAACTGTAAAATGGGAATAATAATTAAACCTGACTCCCAGGATTGTTGTGAGGATCAAAAGAAAATACCATCATAAAAGGTACTTAGTACATAGTAGGCACCATAGTATTAACACATTACCTGGCCTACAGTAGGCACTATATAGAAGCTTATTCCCTTCTTACTAAGCTGGGTCTTGAAGAAAGGACTAGGTACCCTGCTCTTTCCTAGAGGAGTGGATATGTCATGCCCATTCTGGGACACACCCTACAGGTACTGCTGCTAGGGGTCGAAGGGAAGGTAATGGGGTGGGAAACACTAAGGGAAAGAATTTGAGAGATGCAGAGAGGAAAGGACACCCAGATGAGAAGACTAGGATAAGAGACTTGTAGCTATTCTTCAGAGACAGAAAAAACACTGAGCTGGATTACTTCTTCTGCTCTGGAAGCAGGGCAGGGATCCGGAAGCTGGGTGAGACTTGCTGGGGTTGGAGGAGGTACCCAGGGCCAAATTGGCATGACAGACATGGCACCTGGCAAAGAGCCTCTCCTTCCAGCTTTGGGAGGGCCAGCAAACTTGGACCTCTAGCAATCAGGGGTGTGGATCTATGGGGAGGGGCCCTGCCACCCATCTCCTCTATCTCTGTTTAGTGTAAAGAATTAGGGGAGGGCAGGGCACTCCCTGGGTACAGAACGGACCAACTCCCCAGATAAAGACCTGGCTTGGGTAAAAGTGGAAGGATGCAGGTTAGACTAAGGAACTAATTTTGTGCCTCTCAGGAGTGGTAGGTATTAGATCAGGTGAGGGATAGGGCAGGTGTGATCTCCTTTTGCTGGTGATCCTAAGGCACAGGAAAGAATGTCATTATGGCTGGGTCGTGTTAAGAACGGTTCTGCCCACCTAGGCTCAGAGGGAGCCATTCAACACATCAGTCAACTAAGAATGAGCAAGGAAGGCTGGAGGTTTATCGAGTGCGCTTTTGGTGCCCTCTTGTGGCATAGGTTTGTAAATACAGTGTTGAATGGCACTTCACGCTTAATCCCTTCAACTAAAATGCTGGGTAGGATTTAAAGCCAGAAGGGAAAATGCAAATGAAGAAATCTGAGCCCAAAGAGGCTAAGCCAACCAAGGTTACAAGAGTAACAAAGAGTAAAGCTGGGGGATTCCAACCCAAGTCCTTTACATTAAATCCCCTGCTTGTCCTTCCGGACTCTCACCAGATAGTCACAGAATGCCGGGGCTCACAGCGACCTTAAAGTTCATCTGGTCACATGCCTTCGTTTTACAGAAGATGGAGCTGAGGAAACAGAGGTAAAACTACTTGCCCAAGATCACCCAGGTAGGGAGTGGCAGAACTGAGACTCAGAGCTCCAGTATTCTAGAGAGATTGCATTCCAGGCATGGGGACAGCCTGTGGAAAGGCAGGAACGTCAAGTACAGGCAGAGGCAGGCTGGAGCCAACTCAAAACGGCTCTCGAGACCATTATGACATTTTCATCGTGAGCAATCACACGTTGGAAACTAGCAAATCTACAGATCAGGGCTTGATGAATTGCTTTGTTGATTGTCCAGACTTCAAAAAAGTAATGGAGAAAAATTTAATAATCCAGATTAAACTTTAAAGATTGTTCTGTGTACTTTTTTTTTTGTGGAGAGCCAATTGTTAAACATTTACCAGCACACCTTTGTGTACAGGAACCAGCTAGAACGTCAGTTTGGTTGGAACATTGAGTGCATAGGAAGTAATATGTGATAACCCTGCAAAGGTAAACTGGAGTCAGGTTGGGAAATGCCAGGCTGAGTTTATACCCTAGAGGCAGTAGGGAACCACTGTAACTTCTTGAGCAAGGCAGCAACGGTTTGTCCTGTGCTTTTTGGAATGTCAGTATGGCAGCTGTGTGGAAGGTGGATTGGAGAGGGAAGAAAATAGAGGCAGGGAGACCAAGATGAGCACACTGCCTGGCACGTTGTAGGTGCTTAACAAATGTTTATGTAGGCTATGCGACAGTCCAAGCAAAAAGTGGTGACGCTCCACTTTGTTTCATCATGTTTGATAATGTTTCATCATCAAAACTATCACTGGTCCCTCATTGCCCACAGGGTGAAATTCAGATTCCTCAGACTAACAGTCAAGGTTCTCCACTGTTTAACTCTAACCTTACCTTCCTTTCTTAGCTCTCACTGGCCCCTAGATATGCACCTCGTGTATCAGCTAAGCTGGTCTACATTACTGTTGCCCAGACGTGCCATGGAGCCACCCAACTCCACATCTTGGTTCACACCCCTCCTATTGACTGAAAAGTTCCTCCCCCTTGAATTCATTCAACTAATATTATTAGTAAGCACCTACTGTGTGCTAGGCACTGTGGGAGATACTAGGGATACAGACAGAACCAGAACAGCTCTGCCCTTAAGGAGCTCACACTCCATTGAGGAAATACAATACAGGACACCCAATCAGTCAACCAACCTGAACAAAGTAAGACAAATGAACTTCGAGATGGGGAAGAGCACCAATGACTACGGGGATCAGAGATGAGAGACCCCACCCTCCTTGTTCTGCCCTCTCCCACTACCACACATTTGAACAAGACCCGAAAATGCCTCCCCAGGCATCTCCCCTTGTCCAAATCCCTGCCATCATCATTCTAGACCCAGCAGAGGAGATACCTCCTCTAGAATGTCTTCCTCACTCCCTCCCAAGCCCCTGCCCCTTCTTGCCCCTCCTGTTGTCTCTCATATTTTCCTAGAGCACTTTGGTCCTTTCTTTGGCTCCCAAAATGCTCTACTTCATATTATGCTTATCTGTGTACATGTCATATTCCCCAAGTAGAATGCAAGTTTCTCCAGGGCAGGGAGTATGTCTTTTTTTTTCCAACTTTGTAGAAAGCTGTAGCTATGCTTCCAAAGAAACCAGAGCTTCTAAGAGATAAAGGTAAAGAGGAAGTGCATGCCAGGTAAGGGGACCACATGCAAAAGCATGGAGGTGAGAAATAGGAATGTACAGGGAAAGCTAGAAGGATGACTTCCCCCCAAACCTTATTAATCTTTGTGGTCCAGCTCAAAAACTTCCCCTGACCTCCTATAGCATTTATTGTCCAAACTTCTCAGAATCACAGAATCTCAGAGCTAGAATGGATCTTAGGGATTATCTAATAAACCCTCCCATTTTACAGATCAGGAAACTAAGGCCTGGGGAAGCCAGCTCTCTGCCCTACCACATAGCTTCATTAAGCACATATTTATCATTACTTATTTTTCCATAGGTCATATTTCTAAGTCCAAAGATAGATTGTGATTCCATGAGGTCACAGATAATATCAACCTCCCCTAGATGAACAAATGCCACTTTCCTGAGCAGGGCAGAGACAATGCCATCCCTTCTAGGCATGGTCATCCCAGCAGCCAGTCAGTGCTGTGTTGCCTACAGGCTAAGCTGTACCCTTGGGATCTGAGCCAGGATGCAGCCTGGATCACAGTAGGAAAAGCAGAGAAAGTTGATTTGGTTCCAGAACTGATTAGGGATGGGGAGGGTTTGAAGGAGGGGATGGAGAGGAAAGAGTACATGATAAAGCAGTTAAAAAGCTGTGGAAGAGATGGGCAGAGATTCAAGAGTGAAGTCAAGTAAGGTGGCTAAGACTTTCTTTAAATATCAGTGTGGGAGAGGCAGTCACCAATCAGGACAATGAGACCCCGGGACAAAAGTTCCTCCAGGTCAGCAAGATGGTTGGTAATAGAGTCATTGGAGTTTATTTCACAGGGTGGTGACTTTCCCAACTGTACTTTAGGAAAAAACCCCTGGCATGGATAAATTGAAATTAGAAAGGCTTGAGGTAGAGAAATAAATAGATGGCTATTGAGATAGTCCAGGTGAGAAGAGATAAGGGCCTGAAGCAGGCTTGTAGTTATATGAGAAGAGAGAGGAAGATGTAGGTGAGAGATAGAGATTGCAATGGATTACAAATCCTAACAAAGGACTGAATACAGGGGAGAGGGGGAAGAGATAAAGGGGAAAGGAGGAGGAGGAGGAGGAGAGAGAAAGAGACAGAGAGAAATCTACGAGAGTTGGGGGTTTGAGAGGAAAGGTCGTTTAGACATGTTGAGTTTGAGGTGCTTGTGGGACATCCTGCACCACAGGTACTTATTTAGATGGAACTAGAACTCAGAAGAGAGACTACAGCTGGATAAATGTATCTTGGAATCATCTGCATAATAATGCACAGGGTAGTCTGCCCCACCCACCCAAAATAATGTAACCAGAAAGTTCTGATACAGAGACTGAATCAATCAATCAATCAATCAAAAGTAAACTAGATGTAAGTGTGAATAAATCCTCAAGTCATTTTGAAAGGATCCTGAGGTTTAGGGTGATTGGATTAAAACAGGTGCCACCACACAGGAAATATCTTGTGACTCTGGGCAGGGGCGAGGAACCTCTGCCTGAAGGCCACATGTGGCCTTCTAGGTCCTTGGGCGGCCTTTTGACTGAGTCCAAGTTTTACAGAACACATCCTTTTATTAAGGACATTTGTTCTGTGAAGTTTGGATTCAGTCAAAGGGCCACACTTGAGGACCTAGAGGGAGGCCACAGGTTCCCCACCCCTGCTCTGGGCCATCTCCAGCTGTTCTGATCTATATCTGGCCATTGGACCCAGATGGCTCGGAGCATAAAGTGAGGCTGGTGACTTTGCACAGCGCTGCCTCACTTAAATCCAATTCACCTGCAAGTCATGGCATCATCTTCCTGATGTCATGGTCCTCTTTGAGAGCAACAGACAAGCCACAAGCGCAATCTTGTGACTAACTGAAAGAATTAAACACGTCTTTGGGTCTACAGATCACATGAGGAGTCAATTTGGAAGCAAATATTCCAGTCTAGGTGAAGGACTCCTGAGGGAACTGCCAAGGGGGAGGGGAGAGAACATTTTCTGTCTTTCTCTCCCTTGTCCTCGTCTCCCCATTGACCAGATAATAACACCTTGAATTTCAGAATCGCAGCTCTGCAGTTCCCATCAGCATCGGTAGCATCATCCGCCAGTGCTGCTAATTGTGTCTTTGGAACAGTAGTGACAGCAGCAGCATGAATGGACTGCCAGGCGAGAGAGAAACCTCGGACGGACTAGACGCACCGAAGAAAGGCAGCTTCAGGACCTGGTCCTCACGTCCAGAGCCGAGCAGAGCAACACCCATAAGGATTCTGTGAAAGGAGAGCTCTGGGTTCACCCTTTGGTCACATGTGCTCTCTAAATTTGAGCCTACCCATCCCCTACCCCCCCATCCTGTGGATGGGAGAGGAGAATGCACCCCCAGCTCGGAGGATGACTTTGCGATACTGATCCTGGGCCACTGCCAGTGTCTTGACCTTTGTCCTGCCACTGGACTTTGGATGACTCAGCTCCACTCATATCCAATTCATTCACAAATCAAGGGTCCTTCTCATGATGACATTGGTCCTCTTCGAGAATGAACAATAGGAAAAACAGGTATGTGTGTGTATGTTTATATGCATATGTGTATGTTTGTGGTTATTAACACATATATACATACATGTGCAACGCTCAATTGAATGATACATTTATACGTGTACATAATGTATAGATTATATTGAATATATGGTCATGCATTTTACCTAGATTGTATATGTGTGTATATATATATATATATATATATATATATACATATGGTATATGTGTATACATACACATATATATATATTTTTTAATTTAATTTTATTTTTTTACATGGTACCTTCTCCAATCCCAAGGAACTTCTAGGGCTTTACTCTGGGGCCATTTCTCAGGTCCTAGAGAGGAAACAAGGCCCACCCTTGCCCCTAGAATAGCCTGACTAAACCCTCTAGTAGAACCAAAGCCTTTTGCCCTCACCCAGAACCCCTAACTCAGAGCCTCACCGTAGAAAGGAGCCAGGTGGTCACAGAAATCGGGCTGGGCATTTGGCCCTTCTCCCACTGGCCCCACCAAACCACCCAATCACTCTCCCAAGCCAAACCTTTAACTCCAGTCCTATTCTTTTTCCTCCTTTGCACTGAGTTCCATTCCAGCCACCTGTTTATTTCTTTCCTTTGTACCTTTGGCCTGGTCTTGTACCTGGGGCACCTTCCTCTTCCTACCTTTCAAAGCTGCCTTCCTCCTTCAGGGATACGACCTGATTAGTATAAATCATTTTCCTTCCAAATACTCCAGGGTTGGTCACTGACACGTTGGCAGCCTGGCTGTGGGCATCCTGCTCATTCCCATTCCCCAGCACCTTTGTGCTCGAGACAACTTGGCCCCTCCTTTATTTCTGCACTTCAGGAAACACGAAAGGCATGGAATAGTAAAATGAGTAAGTAAACCACTCTACTTACTTGATGAAGTACACAGCTCCTTCCTGGGTGAAGCCCATCTCCCAGCCTTTGGGCAAATCTGAAAAGATCCATCCACACAGTCAGAATCATACATCATCATCATCATCATCCTCACTGAACATTAACACTTAAAGGTTTGCAAACCACCTTGTTGCAAAGCACTTTATAAATATTATCTCACTTAATCCTCTCAACAACTCTAGGAGATAGGTGCTATTATTACCCCCATTTTATAGTTGAGGAAACTAAGGCAGAGGTTAACAACAACAATAATAATAATAATAGCTAACATGTATATAGAGCTTACTATGTGCCAGGCATACTATGTGCTAAGGTACTTAACAATTACTATCTCACTTGATCTTCACAGCAACCCTGGGAAGTAAGTGCTGTTACTATCTCTATTTTACAGATGAGGAAACTGAGGCAAACAAGATTAAGTGACTTGCCCAGGGTCACAAAGCTAGTATCTGAGGTTAGATTTGAACTCAGGTCTTCTTGACTCCAAGCTCTATCCACTGAGCCACTCTAGCTGCCCCCAATAGAAAGTAAGTCCCTTGAAGGCAAGGACTGTTTTATTTTTTTTTGTCTTTGTATCCCCATCCCCTAGCATAACCCCTGGCACATAACAGACACTTAGTAAATGTTTGCTGATTGACTAATTGATCCAAGGATTATTCATGGATGCAGATCAAAACCCCTTCCCTGTTCTTCAAAGGCACATAGAATCAAAGGACCACAGATTTGGAGCTGGCAGGGACCGCAGAGGCTGACCAGCCCAACTTCCTTAATTTATGGAGGACGAGCCCAGGTTGGCACAGGTTACACAAGTATTGAGTGGCAGAGGTGGGTTTTGAACCCAGGTCCTCACCCTCCTAAACCATTACCCTTTCTTTGTTATGCTAAAAGAATGTATCTCCTATCGGAGAACCCCTCTGCCATTGGGCCTCTCTAAGCTCAGCTAGGCTAAGTTCCCCAAACAAAGACATGCCTGTTGGTGTCTTTTGGACCCACGAATCTGTTGCACCCACGCTCAAAGCCTTTACAATTTAGTTCGAGAGTTGCCAGAACTTATGCTCTGCTAGCCTTTAAAAACCCAGAGTCACCTCCATGCTAGAATGAAGCAACAGAGCCTAAGAAGTCTCATGGAAGCCTTGCACATAGTAGGTGCTTAATAAATATTTGGTGTGGGGGCAGCTAGGTGGCGCAGCAGATAAAGTACCGGCCTTGGAGTCAGGAGGACCCAAGTTCAAATGTGGCCTTAGACACATACTAGCTACCTGTGTGACTCTGGGCAAGTCACTTAAACCCCATTGCCTCCAAACTTTAAAAAAAAAAGGGCGGGGCATAAGGAACAAAAGGTAAAGTCTTCTGGGGCAGCTAGGTGGAGCAGTGGATAGAGCACAGGCCCTAAAGTCAGGAGGACCTGAATTCAAATCTGGCCTCAGACCAAGCACTTGACACTTACTAGCTGTGTGACCCTGGGCAAGTCACTTAACCCCAATTGCCAATCAATCGATCAATCAATCAATAATTGGTGAATTGATTTACCCACTGACACATCCTCCCAGTCAGGCATGTCCTTTCCCCTTTGCTCCAATGAACATTTATTCCACAGGACTTGGGTTGGCATCCTGCCCCAATTAGAGGGAATCCCATGAGTCAGAAACACAGTTCTGTGTCCCTGGGCTTGTCAAAGTGATTTCCTTCTCCTTCCATTTCCCATTCCTAGGACAGACCTCTGCCCTCCCCTCCACAGAACCCACTCTGCCTCAGCATCACCAACTATTCAACAGCTGACATTCAATACAGGGACCCTTTGTTCTTCTATGTCCTGAGATATCATTGAGGCAGCTCCTCTCCCCTCTTCCTGCATGAAGGAATCCCCTTTCTAAACTTGAGAGGGAATTCACTTACTGGCTCCCTGGGGCCACAAAGAGTAGATTGGATGAGCTGGTCTTGTTAATTCTTTTTTTTTTTCTGTGATTAAGTGATCGGGATTAAGTGACATGCCCAGGGTCACACAGCTAATAAGTGCCAAGTGTCTGAGGCGATATTTGAACTCAGGTCCTCCTGACTTTAAGACTGGAGCTCTATCCACTGCACCACCTAGCTGTACCTGGTCTTGTTAATTTTAAAATCCAGTCTAGGACAAATAATGGGAAAGGCCTCTGACCCTTAAACAGCCATACCACTGCATCTATGCTCAGGATGCAAAGAAATCAGGCAAATGAGAATATACTTCAGATATGGGTTGGTTTGGCAGGCAGGCAGCAGGCATTAAGTGCCCACTATGTACTAGGCACTATGCTAAGCACTGAGGATACAAAGAAAGGCAAAAGACAGTCCCTGCCCTCAGGGAGCTCACAGAGACAACATGGCAGACCATTACATGTACAAGTACTCTCATAATGAGCTCTATTTTGAACAAGTTGAGTTTGAAATGTCCCAATGATCACCTCCCAACTAATTCTTCAATCCCTATGGGTCTCCCATACCTGGTTTTTTATCTTATAAGTACCCAAGGTTTATGGCATCAAACATTTGTATTCTAGTCAGAAATAAAAGGAAAGAGAAGGAAATAGATAATCTTAATGCATCAGCAAAATTGCTTATCTTCATAGAAATTTTTCTAAAATATCAAAAACCCTTTTCAATTTCACCTGCTTTCCTTGTTGTCCCAAGGAAGAGTTATGAGCAGAGTTCACTCCTTGGCTTCACATCCCTTAAGCTTTCTCTAATAGGTTTGTACATGTTGAATTTGCATTTGTTTGTATGTTTATCTCACATCTTTTTTTATCTTTATGCAATGAGAAGCCACAGCTTATCAGCTACACTGATTACACAAACCCAAACTGGGGAGGGACAGTCAACCGTGTTTGATGAAAGAATAATGATCCAAAAAAAAGAATAATGATCCAAAATAATAGGCCAAACCCAATACAATGAAATTTAGTTGGGATAAATATAAAGTCCCACCCTAAGATTTAAAAAGTCAACTTCAGAAATACAAGCTGGAGAGATAGGGCTAGACAACAATTTTTCAAATTGCTCTCCATCTGGGGATTTCAGGAGAGCACCAGTTCAGTAGAGTAAACAGGGAAGCAAGCAAGGGCAGCCAAAAAAGTTAATACAATAATAAAGTTTGCTGAGAAGCATAGTGTCTGCTTCTATTACATTTTGCATTATATTCAGTCCTGGGCATTACAAAGAAACACACTGACAAGCTAGAAAGCATTCAGGATGAGGAAAGGACTGAAGAAAAATCAATCCATCAAATTGAGGGAATGCCCATCAATTGGGGAATGGCTGAACAAGTTGTGGTATGTGAATGGAATGGAATACTCTTGTGCTGTAAGAAATGATGAGCAAGTGGACTTCAGAAAAACCTGGAAAGACTTGTATGGACTGAAGGTGAATGAAGTGAGCAGAACCAGGAGAACGCTGTACACAGTAACTGCCATGTTGTACAATGACTAATATTGACAGACTTAGCTCTTCTCAGCAATGCAAGGATCTAAGACATCTCCAAAAGTCTCATGATGGAAAATGCTATCCACATCCAGAGAAAGAACTATGGAGTCTGAATGCAGATCGAAGCATACTATTTGCTCTTTTTTTTTCTTCTGTTTTGTTTCGTTTCTTCTTTCTTGTGGTCCCTCTTATTGGTTCTAATTCTTCTTTACAACATGACTAATATGAAAATATGTTTAATAGGAATGTATATGTAAAGCCTAAATCAGATTGCAAGCTGTCTGGGGGAGGGAGGGGGAGAAAATGAAAAACTCAAAAGCTTATGGAAGTGATTGTTGAAAACTAAAACTAAATTAATTAATTAAAATTTAAAAAACAAAAAAAAGGAAAATCAATCCACCAATTATTAAATACTACAGTGTTCTAGGCATTGTATGATCATGTGAGAGCTGGTAGAAGGAAATGGGGATTGTTTAGCCTGGAAAAGAGAAGACTTATATTGTTCGATCGTATCCAACTCTTCATGACCCCATTCAGGGTTTTCTTGGCAAAGATACTAGAGTGGTTGCCATTTCCTTCCCCAGTTCATTTTACAGATGAGGAAACTGGTTCAGGGTCACATAGCTAGTAAGTGTCAGAGACAGGATTTGAACCCAAGTCTTTCCTGACTCCAAAGTCCTCCCCTCTTTTCACTACAGTCTATTGAAATCTCTGTGACTGAAGGATATTGCTGTGTCCCAGGATGGATGACATGGAAGATCCTCCAGAGATAAAAGCAGTCACAGGCAAAGTCAGAGAGTTTCTGCAGTCTTCTTATAGGCTATTGTCATTGCTGAGGCTAAGAGACAAACAGTAAAGCAGTAGGGACAGACTTGTTCTTTACCTGGGCTGGAGACTTGTCCGCTCTGGATAGGAGATTCTGTGCCTGGATGCACCCAGCTAGTTGATTCTTTCTCATCACTGCAAGAACCCCAAAAGAAATATCAGACTCCAAAGATGGCGACCTTCCCATAAACCAATGCTTCCTCGCACTCTGCTCCTTTCTGCCCCCTAACCCTCTGGTCATGTCAACATTATGACCGTTCAGATCCAAATACATATGGAAATACAAACTCCTCTATCTGGCGTTTAAAACCCTTCACAACCTGAGTCTGACCTATCCGGCCAGACTTATTCTACATATACCACTCCTCTGCCTGCATTCTCCCCCCCATCCAGACGTCTGCCCCTCACGGGACAGTCCACCTCTTGTCTCCATGCCCAGAATGCCCTCCTTCCTCCCCTCTATGCCTTAGAATCTTTAGTATCTTTCAAAGGTCCAGCTCAGGCACCACTTTATCCATGAGGCCTGTACATGAGACCCTCCTGCCTGCTAGCACCTTTCTCTGTGCGTCTTGCATTTGCGACATGTATATGTATATGGATAGATTGCTTATATTTCATGTATATCTATCTATATATCTATATATAGAGATACACACACACACACACATATGGGCAGACACACAAAACAAATGAGTATACACAAGATACAGATATAGACATCTCTATGTCTATATATATAGACATATCTACACACATAGACAGATATCTTGCATATACACATGTGTATACATTTCTCCCCACATATATGTGTGGGGTAACCTATGTCTCTATCTTGCATATATTCATATGTGCACATGTCTCCCTAGATAGAATGTAAACTCCTTGAGGGCAGAGGCTGTTTTTTTTTTTTATCCCCAGTATCTGGCATATAAGCGCTTAAATTCAAGTGTCATCAGGCATTTCCTGATCTCCCCAGATGCTAGTGCTTCCCCTCCCCCATTCCCTGAAATTAACCTGTGTATGTGTGTATGTAAAGTAGTGTATATGGTATATTGTATAATACATATATTATATATATTATATTATATGTGTGCACATATATACTTATACGGGGGCAGCTAGGTGGTGCAGTGGATAGAGCATTGGCCCTGGAGTCAGGAAGACCTGAGTTCAAATCTGGCATCAGACACTGATACTTACTAGCTGTGTGACCCTGGGCAAGTCAGTTAACCCCACTGCCTAGCAAAAAACAAAAAACACAAACAAACATATATATTTATATGTTTAGATTAGATAGAGTGGTTATCTATTAGGGCTCTATCAGTGGAGAGAGCTGGAACTGGATTGTATGTATAATATCATAAAATATATATGTGTATATATAAAATAATGTGTATATAATATGATATAATATATATAACATAGTATATGTGTGCATACATTATATACACAGAGTATATGTTTCTATTGAGGGAGTTAAGCACACAGTAAGATAGAGCTCTGGGCCTAGATTGTACATGTAATATATAGTATATATTTATATTGAATATATAGTATAGGCAGCATTACATATATGTACATATATATTATAACTAAATGTAGTATATATATTTTATGTGTATATATGTATATTGAGAGTTAGGTCATGCAATGGATAAAGCTCTGGGCCTGGATTGTATATATAAAATATATAGAATATACTTATATTTAATCTATATATGTGCAGGATTGTACATGTATGTATGTATATATTACCTTCTAGGTCCTTGGGTATGGCCTTCTGACTGAGTCCAAGTTTTACAGAACAAATCCTTTTATTAAGGGGATTAGCTCTGTAAAGTTTGGATTCAGTCAAAGGGCTGCTCTTGAGGACCCAAAGGGCCACATATGGCCTCGAGGACTCAGGTTCCTCACCCCTAAATACACACAAAGTATATACTTTTATGTGTAGATATGTATATTGAGGCAGTGAGGTCATGCAGTGGATAGAGCTCTGGGCATGGATTGTATATATAACAAATATAGTATATATTTATATTTAATATATATGTATATATAGTATCCCCCTCCTAGATCACTGCCTTGTCATGGTAGAGGGGCTTCCGTAGCTCAATGGAACTATGAACTACACCATGCAGGGTTACCCAACAGAGACAGGTCATAGTAGAGAGTTCTAACAGGTTTTCTACTGGAGAAGGAAATAGCAACCACTCTAGTATCTTTGCCAAGAAAACCCATGGGCAGCTGGCTTGGTGTACTATGGTCTATGAGGTCATGATGATTCATCCATGACTCGACAACAACAAAATAGACAGTATTGTATATGATGTATGTATATAATATATATAAATATAGTGTTTACTTGTATGTGCATATGTTTATACCAAGGCAGTTGGATCACAGTAGACCGAGCTCTGGGCCAGGAGTTAGGACGACCTGAATTCAAATCTGACCTCAGAAACTTGCTAGCTACGTACCCCTGCGCAAATAATTTAAACCTCGCTGCCTCAGTTTCCCCGTCTGTACAAATGAGATTAATAATAGTACCAAACTCCCAGCCTTATTGTGATGATCAATAAAATACTTTGCAAACCTTAAAGTGCTACATAAATGCTAACTATTATTATGTTTTTCTCCCCAGACAGAATGTTAGTTACTGGAGGTGAAGAACTGTTGTTTCATTTTTAACACTATATCCTTAGTACCTAGTAAAGGGCCTGGCATATATCAATCGAGTGTTTAAAAATTACTAGTTGGTTAATTGATTGACTAATGGAACCAAACCTCAGTCTTTTGAATGGATTAAGAGACAGCCAGCCATCTTGATGATTTTTCTCAGAGACTGTGACATCAAGATTGGGAAGCGACACCCTCTGACTTGCTAAAGCTGCCTCCTTGACAATGATCTAGATTTCAACCACTTCAAAAATCTCAGTCCATTTTCCGCTCTCCAATCCAGGTGAGTGGAAAAATACCCAGATCTTTGGGTTTAAGGAAGGGCTGTTGAGAGGTAATCTAGTCCACCTTCCTGCCTCAGAACCAACTTTGGCCCCACCCTCCCTTCCATGGGAAACTCATCTATGGTTAAATACCTTCTACATAAGGAAATTTCCCAGCAGATTTGAAGTTGTTTTTAGAAGAGAGGATAGCAAGTGGCCTTCCCTCAGCTTCCTGGGCTACTGAAAAGCTGGCTGGTTGGTCTCCCTGCCTCTAGCCTCTCTACACTCCAAACCATCCTCCACTCACCTGTCAAATTGCCTTCCCCCACTCAGTCAATTCCAGTGGCTCAGTGGCTCACTTATTACCTTCAGGATCAAACATAGAATAATTCTTCTTCTCCTCCTCCTCCTCCTCCTTTTTCACAATTGGGGTTAAGTGACTTGCCCAGGGTCTCACAGCTAGTGTCTGAGGCAGGATTTGAACTTAGGTCCTCCTGATTCCTTCCTGATTCCTAAAGGGCCAGTGTTCTATCCACTGCATCACCTTAAAGCCCTTCACAACCTTTTCAGTCTTCTTACTAACTTACTCCCCTTCATATACTTTCCAATACAGTGACTCTGGCCTCTTCTCAGTTCCTCATACAAGATTCTACCTCACCATCTCTTAGCATTTTCACTGACTTTCTCCCATACCTGGAAACTTTCTCCTCATCTCTGCCTCCAAGGTTCCCTGGCTTCCTTCAGGTCTCAGCTAAAGTCTCACCTTCTGAAAGCAGCCTCTCAATCTTAGTGCCTTCCAGCACTGAGCTGGAACCTGCTGTCCCAGTAGCTTCCTAGAACTGATGGTGAAATTTTCAATGCGAGCTTTAGCACCCTGAAAATTGGCAAACTACAAATCACAGCTTGATTTATTATCTTTTTTCTTGATTGTCTAGACTTAAGAAAGTGATGGAGAAAATATTAATAATGCAGATTAAAAGTTATGTGGGTATAGCCATGGCCACAAAGAGCCAATTGTTCAACATTTGCCGGCACACTTCTAGAATTTATCTTGTGTATCAGAGCTGTCAAACACACCACTGCAACACTCCTGAGTGCTTCCAACCAGATGAAAATGTAATTGGGAAATAGTTAACAAAACAAATAAAACTACAATAGAACACTGATAATATTAATACTTGGTTTTCTAAGTCAATACATAGCCTGCAGGGATATGTATGTGTGTGTGTGTGTGTGTGTGTGTATGTATGTGTATATGTGTGTGCATGTATAGTATATACATATATATACACACCTATCGATCCACACATATACACGTGTGTGTGTGTATGTGTGCGTGTGTGTCTCAGTGGATAAAGCAGTCAGGAAGACTTGAGTTCAAATCTGGCTTCAGATACTCACTAGCTATGTGACCCTGGGCAAGTCACTTAACCTCTGTTTGCCTTAATCCACTGGAGAAGAAAATAGCAAACCACTCCAGTAGCTTTGCCAAGAAAAGCCAATATGGGGTCACAAAGACTCAGACATGACTGAAACGACTGAACAACAATGATATATGGTTTAGTGCCCCTGTTTCAATTTGAGTTTGACACCACGGCTATATAAATCTTGTTTGTGTATGGTTGTTTGCACGTCGGCTCCCCTATCAGATTGTGAACTTCTTGAGAACACAGATTGTCTTTTGCCCTTCTCTGTTTATCCCCAGCACTCAGCACAGTGCTTGGCACATACTATACAGTAGGTGCTTAATAAATGCCTGTTGCTGGATTGGTTGATCTCCAAAGTTTTTGTGAGTCAGAGGACAGCAGCCCTTTACACTCCTAAGAGGAGGAAGTGCCAGTGACGGTGTCCAGCCAAACAGTAGCCTTCCAGCATCCTAGGACTGCCCCACGTCCACTCTAAGGCAGAGCCTATGAGGAGTCTCCAGAGGAGGACGGATGAGCTAGGTGGGGAACGTGCTGGTTAGATGCTCCTATTGCCTGAGAACATCCTGGAGTCAATGGGAAGACAACCCTGATCAGCTGCTGAGAAGAATGCTAGGTTCAAGATGTCGCTGAAGCTCTAGATCCCTGGTCTTGGCTCTGGTCCCAGGAGGAAGAGAAGGAGAGGAGAGTCTGAAAAAGTTGGGCAAGGGCTCTGAGCAAGGGATTTCAAATAGGCATCCATAATGAAGGGTGGGGTGGGGGAGAGAAGGGATGGATGATGGGGAAAAGATGATTAACTGTAAATGTGTTGATAATAACTCACATTTATAGAGTGCTTTCCAGATTTCTTGCCAAAGAAGCTTTTAGCAAGTGACCTCAGAAGCTAGCCCAAGGCCAAGGACTTCAAAATAGTTAATTTCAAAGATGACATAATAATAGCATTAATAGAGATGAGGCTGATAACAGCAGCAATTCAGGAGCTAAAGTTCAAGGCTCAGCCCAGCAGGGCACCGCCCTAACCTTTCCTGCCTTATCTCTTCTCACTCTAAGCTCCAGCCCGAGGGTGGGGAACCTGCAGCCTCCAGGTCACATGTGGCCCTCCAGGTCCTCAAGCGTGGCCTTTTGGCTAAATCCAAACTGTGAGTCCAGCCTAACTCCCCGCTCCTGAGCCTACCAGGTGCTGACTGCCTTCATCTGCGCTTCGGCCGACCCAATCCCTATGCCTGGAATGGCATTCCTGCTTCTCCACCTTCTCAGATGCCAGCTCTTCCACAAAGTCTTCCCCAGTCCCCCCAGTCTTTAGTTGCCTTTCCCCTCTGAATGTACACATATGGTTTGGGTTGGTTATTTTTTCCAGTTTTGTTGATACACTTCATGTATACATTAGTTACCTGTGCTTACATCTTAGCCCCCTCTGAGACTATGTGTAATTATGATGTTTGTTCTCAAAGAAGAAATATGATCCTCCCCCTACCTTTATAGATGGTTCTTTCTACTCTACTATGTTATGGAAATGCTTATTTTATTTCTCAAATTAAGAATAAAATAAATACTTTTTAAAAAAAGAAGTAGAGGATTACAGGTATGGAACATTGAACATAGTAAAAAATTAGTCGCTGTACTCTCTTTGCTGAAATCATCCCCGCCCCCAGTTCTTTTTTACTTTTCTGTTCATGAGGTCAGGGACCATGTCTTCTGAACATGAGACTTCCCTAGGGCTCAGATCAGTACTGTGCTCAGGTAGCTACTTAACGTTTGTTAAAGGAATGAATGAATGAATGAATGAATGAATGAATGAATGAAATGTAGACACTGATGAATACGGTCAAATAATTCAATAGCACAGAAATTACTGGGGAAAGAGCAACAGCCTAGGAATTAGAAAACCAGGACTCTAGTTCAGAGTACAAGTAGCGATTTGACCTTAGTTAAGTAATTTCATCTCCACAGAGAAGATACCATAGAAGTAATGTGATGCAGGAGATAGACACCAGACCTAAAGTCAGGAAGACATGGGTTCAGATCCACCACTCAGACCTCTTATAAGCTTTGGGACCCCAGGCTAGCCAATTAACCTGAGTCTCAGTTTCCTCATCTCTAAAATGGGAATAATAAAGAACCTACCTTTCATAGGCTTCTGTGAAGCTCAAATGAGATTATATAAATACGCATATTTATAAATATACACATGAATGTTTTTATATGCTGTGTATATGTGTAAATATATGTATGTATAGATATATAAATATGTGTTTGTATATGTGTATGTGTGTGTATGTGTGCAGACAGAATATATATTCTATACAAATATATATTTGTATATATGTATATGCATGTGTATATATACACATATATGCATGTATTCTATATACAAAGATATACGTGTATATACATGCACAAAGATTATATATATACATACAAAGATATATATGTGTATATATATATGCATAGGCACGCGTGTGCACACACACACACACACATCTTTGTAATGTCAGGTATATCTCCCTGTGCCCCACTCTCCACCTTCACAATGAGATAATTGGACTAGGATCCTTAAAATCTCTTCCAGCCCTTTAACATTTTCAAGTTCACATACAACTAATGGTTCTTGTGGAACCAAGTACCTAAGATGTCCCCAGATTCATATGAGTTAAGAAAGTAAAAGCATGTGTTGTCGATAATAGTAATGCCTCTGCTTATTCTTTTAAAAACTCCACACGTGATGGGAGTATCTTACCCTTTTCCCAGTCCTTCATGGACAGCAAAGGGGTAGGGGTGTGTTGATTAGCCCCATTTTACAGAAGAAAAAAAAAAGAAACTTGTCCCTAGAAGGCTAAGGAGAGTCTCCTGATATACTTTTCCTTGTAGCCTAAGCATCCTGCTTTCCTTAAATGTTTTAGAAAAGTCTAAAAAAGCCCAGCAGTGACTCTGCTCCTGCTAGGAGACAGAATTGGAAGGAAGGTGTATTAGACTGGACCCTGGAGGACCAAGGGCTTTAGACCAAGCCTCTCCCTCCTCCTCTAAGCCTTCAATTCTTCTGCTGTGACAGGGGAAAGGGCCCTTCCTTGTCATGCCCTTCTAAAGACCTTTTAGGTGGGTGAATGAATGAGTGAGTCTTTATAGGACTTTGAACCTTTGGGAAAAAGGCGGGAGAGACATTCAAACAAATAGCGTGATAAACTTAGTCATACTTTATCACCACCTTCCCCTGTCTCTGGGTCACTTTCCTATCCCTGCCCTTATCCCCCAACCCAACCAACTAAAACATACTTGAGGGTGAGGGTGAGGAGGATTTTTAAGCGGAAAAGATAAATTAAGAAACCAACAAACATACTTGATGAAGAAGATTCTGCCACCACAGTCAACTCCGTAGGTCCAGCAGCCAGGCAGATCCAGCCAATCAATCTCATCAGCCATCTCAATACTCAATAATCCTTTCCCACCTCCTCAGGCAATAAGCTCACTTGGGCCTTCTCTCCTCCTGGTATTCTCCTTCTCCAGGAGCCTCCACTCTCCACCTCCTCTCAGGAAGCTGAGGTAGTGAAGTCAGGCCAGCCTGGTGCTAAGTTCCAGTCCACCTCTTGGATTTCCAGGGCAGCCTGGCCTCTCACCCAAGGAATACTGGCTGAAACAAACTGGGAGTCAACAGCGGGGTAGAGACCTTGACACAACAGAGGCCAGCTCAGCATCCAGGTTTACAAGTCTCAGAAGCCACACCAGACACCACCTGCCTTCTCCTGCAGTCTGAGTCCATTGCTTTCCTTCAGACTGCCTCCTTAACTTTAATTACTGACAATTAGTTTGGGGTGAGTAATTATGACGTTTCCCTCTGCCTATACAGTTACCCAGAGCAGATATCCCTCGGCACCGGGGCTCTCTGGCTTTCTCGGGTCTGGCTCACTAGCTGAAGGGCAGAAGTTGTCCGAGGATTCCAAACAGAAAGGAACCGTCTGTCATGTAGGGAAATGGGTGTTGGCTTCTAAGCTCAAAGCTACCCAGTCAGCCAGCCTTTAAATTTACAGGTGCCTGGGAGAAAGGAAGGCGGAGTCAAGCCAACACCTAGGAGCAATAGTCACAGGCAGACTGAACACCCCAGAAGCCTGGCTGATCTCCCGTCTTGGGGCGCAGGGGGAACCAGTTTGACTGAAAGAGACTTGAATCACAGAGTGTGAAAAACATGTCCAGTCAGTGACGGAAGTGGGGAATGTGGTCAAAGTCTGGTTCAGCTTGGTGGGAGGTCAGGTGAAGATCAAAGGTTAGGGGAGGAGAAAGGGGTCCCTCACATCCATGCCCTCTCCACAAGAGATCCCTTTCCAAGATGCCAGTCAGACCAGCCAAGTTAATCCTCCACTTTTCATTCAATCATTCCCCTCTAGGAAGCCTGCCATGACTAAGCAGAATCGGGACACTAATAACTCATGACTTAGCCTGATATCCCACCTCAAAGTTTGCAAAGCCACATTCCTCACAAAAACCCTGTAAGGCAGGAAGTACGGGTATTATGATTGCATTATACAAATGAGGAAACTGAGGCTCAGATGGGTTAAGTGATTTGCCTTTGCTGTGTGAAGAGCTAGCGAGGGGAGGTGCTGGGATTCGCCTGGCTCAAAGTCCAGTGTTCTTTCCATTAAAATACACTGTTTCCCCTTCTGAGATTTTACCTACATCAATCACCACCAATAGTCTTCTTCCCTCCAATAATACCCTCATTTGCCCAAGGATGGGAAATAAAGGGGGAAGAGTGAGAGCTAGAGAATCTAGTTTATGAGTGTTACGATATGAATGTTTAAACATTGTTTCTCCTTTTAGCATCTCTCTCAGAAAATAGGGACTATTTCAGCTGTCTCCTAGTACACTGGGCACACTGGTCAATTATAGATGCATGTTGACCTATGAGCACATGGGGTATCATACAGAAAATGTGTGATCAGAAAAGGAGGTGAGTGGTCAGATGTCAAGAGGAAGGGATAACAGAGGGATAGCCCTGGTACCGCCCTAGATCCTGTGACACATAAAAGGGTATAGACCCTGGGGAAGGCTTTTAGCCCCTAGGGTAGTTCCTCTGTGGCTAACTATGGGAGAACATGAGCAAGAATTACATCAGAGGAGAAGGCTTGGATAGGATGTAATCTATACCAATAGAGGGAATATATCAATGAGATAATAGATCCCCAAAAATGCAAGTTTTGAAATACAATGATGCTCATGGAAGCCAGATAGGTCTTTGCTGTGTCAAAGCTAGGGTACTACCATCTGCTTGGAGCCTGTACCTGAAAGTAAAGAGCGTTCACAACTTGCTTCCATTTCTTATACCTAAAAGTAAGATAAACAGGGTTGTAGATGATGGGAGAAGCATCCGCTGGTCAGGGACTTGATTTTAACTTAACAATAAGTCAATGAGCTGTGGATTGTTAGAGCTAGGAGTCCAACGTAAGGTGATACACTGACGTTCCACTTGGGTCAACATGCTTTCGATATTACACTTCCAAAATGGGGGAAAAAAATTGGCAACTCTAATACTCTTATGACTTAAAGCACTTTGGAGAACTAATCTCAGTTCTGACTATAATCCATCTTCTGAATTCCAGTTAGGGGTGAGACTTTACAAGTGGATGCTGAATATAACCCAAAGGAAATTTGGGGGAGCCTAGGGAACAGGAATGGTGAGCACTTTCAGTGCTGTCACTTAGGAAGAACCTAACTCGTGCCTGCCTCTTTCAGTTTTCCCCACAGCAATGAGAGGGTTAAACTTTCTACTGGGGAAGAAGAGGATATGGACCCAACTGGTCTCCTTGCCTCCGGTCTCCACCTCTCCCACAAATCTTCTCCACAGGTATCAAATTGATATTGCTAAAGAATAGGTCTAACCAATCACCCTCTTGATAGAGAAGCTTAAGCAGTTCCCTAAGAGATACTCCTACTCCTAAGATAAAATGTAAACTTTTCTGTTTGGCATTTAAAGCCCTCCACAATCTGGCTCCAATTATCTTTTTCAAATTGATTTCATATTCCCCTACAGACTTTATGATCCAGCCAAACTGCTCCACTTGCTTTGATTGAACATGACACTCCATCTCCTATCTTAATGCTCTCCCTCTTCCCCTCACCAACCAAAATCTCTCTCCTTCCAAGGCACAGCCCAGACATTGCCTTCTACAAGAGACCTTCACAGATTTCCTGGTCATAAATGTTCTGGCCCACCATCCTAACAATTACTTTGAACTTATTTTGTCCTTAAATCTCATTTGTATGATAGACATCATAGTATAATGGATGGAGAGACCACCTCCAAATGGCAAAGACCCTTAGTCACATCCTTCCGCTGGCACATGATGTCCCTGTGATCCTGAGCAAGTAATCAATCTCTTAGCACTCTAGGCTAAAACTTGAGCTTACAGAGTATATACTAGGCTGCAGTAGGAGAGAGAGTTTCCTTCCTCATCTGGGGATGAACTACCAGGTCCAATCCCTGTTTCTATATTTTGTATTTACTCAGTAGTGTGTGTGTTGTTCATCCCAGGAGAATGGAAATTCCTCGGAGGCTGGTACCTCCAAATTTCCCTTTTTGTCTTTGCATTCCTAGGACCCCACACAGTGCCTAGCAGGTACTTTAATAAATGCTTGATGAATTGAGGAAAGACCTAATGAATTCTAAACCCCCAAATCAGAGGAACTGAGTCAATTTTTGTCTTAGTACCCTTAGCACCCAGAACAATGCCTTCGCAAAGGAGACTTAATAGACACTGAATTAAATTGAACAGACAAGTTTTTCCCCCCTCAGAACCTATGAGTCCTTTCTGTCTGAGTATAAGCAGAAGCAGTATTTGTGGGTGGAAATAAAAGAGCCTTTAAGCCCTTTGCTTCTCAGTGAAAAAGCACACTTGTGAAACATCTGTGAGATTTGTCCTGCTGATAAGGTATGGAACAAATGGGATAGGCCCTTTTGGAGGAGGACCTGAACCATCCAGGGGCCCTGCCAAGATGCCTCCAGGGAAAATACCAGAAGCCAACAAGATCCCAGATTAACCTGAGCAACCAGTAAGGGCTGTCTCTTGAAGTGGAAATGGGAAATGAAATGACTTGTATTTTTTAAAATGTATTTGCTTTCCTCTCTGAAGGGTTTTCTTCTCAAGGCCTGAATTGCCTTGATTTTGTATCAGTTCAATTTAAGCTCTTGGTATACAAAGCACAGTGCTAGGTGTCTATAGGTGCTGTGAAATCTTGAGAAAAGACTAATTGTTTGGGGGCAATGACAACAGCGCAGAGAAAATATATTCATAATACTCTCTAGCATCTTTTAGGATACTTTTCATTATCAGTCATTATCAGCAACAATTATACTAATAAATTTAAGGTGGTGCTATGTTTCACCCCCAAAACCTAAACAGGGATGGGGAACCTGCAGCCTGAAGGCCACATGTGGCCCAAACTTCACAATCGTGTTTGGATTCAGTCAAAAGGCCACACTTGAGGACCTAGAAGGCCACATGTGGCCTCGAAGCCCCAGGTTCCCCGCCCCTGAGTCCTAACCAATGCTTCCTAATTCTTTGACTCTCCAAAATTTTCTACTAAAAGTAGCTGTAATTAGATTTAGCGAAGAGAGACCATAGGCCGGTGAAGTACTGAGCTTGCTTTCAGCTAAAGCCAATGTGATGGGCTATTTGCTGCTAATGTGTGGTTTCCTTATTTAGCAAAAAGTGCTGCTAAAAGATCAATGAATTTTTATTAGCCATGTAACTGATGGACAAATCACTGAATCTCTCTAAGAATCAGTCTCCTCATCTGTGAGATGGGCTTGAGAGGCAGTAAAGCACCATGGATAAATAGTGGGACTAAAACATTCCATTGGCACCTCCAATTCAGCAGGTCCCAAACCAGATTCATTAATTTGTCCCTCAAACCCAGCCCTCTGCTTAGATCTCCTGGCTTTCCCTGATACAATGGGAAAATGATCTTCGAGATTCTCCAAGTGCAGAAGAGGATGAGTACCTAATTGGCCTCCCTGCCTCCCTTCACCTCTTGAACCCATCCTCTCTATAGCTGCTAAATTGATACGCCTAAAACACAAGCTTCTGTTGCTGCTTTATAGAATGCAAACACCTCAGCCCAACATTTAAACCCCTCCACAGTCTGGGTCCCATTACACTTTTCTAATTTTATTTCATCTTACATTTTATATTTGGCATCTTACATCTTCATGTGCTTTTGCAGTAAAAGTGGCCTGCATGACATTCCACCTCTTGCATTTTGCCTTTGCAAAAGTGATCCCCCACTTTCCAGCAGTGGCTACACTTTCTCTCCCACCCACACCCCACCAGCTCACTGGTCCTGATGAAACAGGATATTCTTTGCTTCTCATAGCTACTTCCAGAGCCCTCCTCTACCATCACTTAGTAATTTCTCCTTCTTTGAGATTCACAAATTTACCACCTAATCTAGATCCTGGCCTGCGATTTATCGACTCCCAGGCCACTCTCCTTCCTTTTCCAATGAATTAAGTGCCTGGTTCACAGCCTTTCTTTCCATCCCAACCCCTGCCTCCTAATTAATTTATATTGGAGCTCCCTCAAACACCCTAACTCAATTTCTATGACATACTCCCCGTCTCAGCTACACACAAAGACGGCTATAGCCCTTTATCTTACCATCTCCTACAAATGCTCCACTTCCATGTTTACGACCTCTGAAATTCCTTTGTCTGATCATAATCTCTTATCATTTCATCTTTCCTTCTGCCATATACTCCCTAACCTTGTTCTTTATGCTCACTAGGACCTTCAATCCCTCTGCCTCTCATTTATTTCCTAGGCTATCACCCCGTTCATTGGCTATTCTCCTCACTTCCCTATCTCAATCCCTCCAGTGAAGCAGTTCTTTGGATGCTGACAGCATCTTCCTGCATATGGCCTTTGTAGTTACTTCTGGTATTTATAGTAGTCAAAACTGTTCTTAAAACAATATTGCTATTACTCTATTCAAAGTTGCCTTCTGTTTCAACAATAAATTAGTGTGACATATTTGACCTCATCCTTCTCACTAGAACTCAGGTTCCTTGAAGGCAGAGACCAGGTCTCACCTTCATGTTGCCTAAAGCACTTAGCTCAGCAGCCTGTCCCTAGCAGACAGCTCTGTGGGTATTTGCTAATTTTAATTAAAACAGTCCATAGAATCCCGATATTTAAGTGGGATTCCCTAAGATTAATCCAAGAAATAGAAGGGTTTCACGTATAACAGTGATGTTTATTGAGTGTTGTTGCTTAATATTTGTTTGACACCTATGAATCAAGCTGCCATCACTGTTTTTCTAGTAAGTACTAGGTAACAATAAGAAAGAAGCAGAGGCCAGCTGTTAGGGCTAGGTATATATGGTTTTTTGACTCTGGATTCTATTTAAATGATGAAAAAATAAGCAAATTAAGAATATTCTCCATCCTCACCTCCATTCCTTGGCAGCCCTGATATCCCATAGACTCAGTTCAATTGAAGCACCACCTTTTGGGTAAGACTATCCTCTTAGCTGCTTCTGCCTTCCCTCTCTCCCGCAACAAGGTGACGTCTGAGTTTCAGCTATGACCCAAGAGGCTAAGAGGATCATCAACAGAACTCACTCACTCAGCACCGAGTCTGACGATTCTGCTGACAGATCAGTGGATCAGAGGACCTCTGGGAGGGAACTACCAGGTGATCTGCTGTTATTCCCAACGAGGTCCCAAAGACAGGCAGGCCTCTCAGTACACTACGGATGGGAAGTAACATATAGCCAAGCTTCACTTGGTTCAATGAAATTCAAAATATGAGTTTTTAAGTTGCTGGGACCTAGAATGATGGACTAGTCCTTGGGGGTATTTTTGTAGAGGTGGGAAGTATTAGACCAAGACTTTGGGAAGTCATTGATGCTCTGGATAAAATTAAAACGAAAGGAAAGGCTACTATCATCAATGACTTTAGTCCTGTTGGTTTCAGACTTAAACTGGCTGACTTGATCACTTTCTTCTATTATCCTTCAGTCATTTTTCAGTCGTGGCCAACTCTTCTGTGACCCCATTTGGGGTTTTCTTGGCAGAGATACTGTTATTTTGCTATTGAGATATTGTTATTTTTTACTGTTATTTTGGAGAAGGAAATGTCCTTCTCCAGTTCATTTTATAGATGAGGAAACTGAGGCAAACAGGGTTAAGTGACTTGGCCAGGATCACACAGCTAGTAAGTGTCTGAGGCTAGATTTGAACACAGGAAGATGAGTCTTCTGCACTCCAGGCCTAGCACTCGATCCACTGTGCCACCTAGCTGTACCCTTTCCCCACTCCCTTCTTAGAAGGTGTGAATTGGATTATCTTAAAAGAACTCATCAGTGTGAGGCACAAACATTTCTAAATTTCATTTCTTTCACTGCCAGTTGCAAAAGTTCTTCAAGACATTATGGCAGGCAACTGGTGCTCCTGTTCAGGGATAGGAGAAAGGGAATAAAAGCATTTTTATAGCACCTGCTATGTGCCAGACATCATACTAATATTATCTCATTTGAGCCTATTATTATTCCCATTTTACAAGTGAAGAAAACTGAGACAAACCAAGGTTAAGTGACTTGTCCAGGGTCCCACAGCCAGGAAGTGTCTAAAGCCAGATTTGAACTGAGGTCTTCCTTTCTCCAGGCCCAGCACTCTATCCACTGAACCACCACCTAGCTGCCTGCTCAGCAAAGAGGGGTTAAGTGACTTGCCCAAGGTCACACAGCTAGGAAGTATCTGAGGCCAGATTTGAACTTGGGTCTTCTCAACTCCAGGCCCTGCCACTCTACCCACTGTGCCACCCAGCAGCCCCTGAATGGTAGGACAATTAGAAGATCCTTCAAATAAGACTAACCCAGGCCAAGCCGAAGGTCCAAATATTCATTCCCAAGGGAAATGACTCTCAAGCTAAGCACAAGTCAACCCTGATTTTCTGTCTGTACTGTGACAGCAGCTCCTCTACTACTCCAGTCTTCTTGTGTCTACTCCTGGTGAAATATGAAAGGCGTAGATGATGTGAAAGTGCTCTTTATGTGAAAAGCCAACAGCCCACAAGTGCAGACCTGTGTGTGATGCTTGACAAGGTGGCTGTGACCTGGGTACTTCGGCGAGAGCAATGTTTTCCTCTAAGAGGAGGAGTCCATGATAAGGAAGAGGGGAATCTCTCCTTCCTCCCTAAGTAGTAGGTGGGGTGCTGGATGTTCCTGGAGCTGTATAAAGCAGAATAGAAGAGCTGAAAACAATACTCCAATATGTGATTAAACCTCTTCAATATAAAGTGTGAGAAAGTAGATTAATATTAATGGCTCCGAGAGGTTATACTGAAGAAACTAAAATGTTTTGTTAAATGTGTAACTAAGTAATCTTAAAGAACAATGATGTTTTGCGAATTTTGGATTACAGAATTCTAAATTAAGTATTACTGTAAAAACATTTTTAATTGTGTAATACAAATTACATTTCCATTGAGATAACATATACTATAACAAAGAAAAATTAATATTTTATTTTAGGTGTATGTTGGCTAATAAAACATACTTTTTAAAAAAGTGGTTACTATGTGCCAGGCACTGTGATAAGCTCACAGAAGACAAATATAAGTAGAAAGAAAGACAGTCTCTACCCTGAAGGGGCTTACATTCTAATGGGGGAAGACAACACATTTTTAAAAGGAAATTGAAAAAGGGTTGGGGGAAGGGGCCAGCGAAGTAGAGACAATGACTTTGGGCATAAGGGCATGGCAGAGAAAGTTCAAAGTTCATCCTGGAAAAGAATGCGATGTGGCTGGCCTCTGTGTCCTTCTTAAATGAATCTAGAAAAAGCCATCCAATCAAAAGGCGAGGCTGCAGAGAAAGTGGGCACTCCCAATAACTGGCAAAATTCCAGGACTAGAGTAAGGCTTCAGGATAAAGAACTCAGACATGGCAGAGGGGGAAAGAACAAGCATTTAGTAACTTACCTGCTAATGCCAGGCACTGTGCCAAGTGCATTACAAATATTTATTATCTCATTTGATCCTCACAACAATCCTGGGAGATGGGTTGTTATTCCCAATTTACAGATGAAAAAACTGAGGCTTGGGATCACAAAGCTAGTAAGTGTCCAAGATCATATTTGAACTCAGGTCTTCCTAACTCAAGGTCTGGCACCCTAAGTGTCCAAGATCATATTTGAACTCAGGTCTTCCTAACTCAAGGTCTGGCACCCGATGTTCTGTATCACCTAGCTACCTAAAGGAGGTAGGGAATACCGCCAACTGAAGAATGAAGCACATAGTAGGTGCTTAATAACTGCTGGTTGATTGATTGATATCATTGGCAAGGAGAGATTTATAGTTTTGGGGTTTTTTTTTTAAGGTAATTGGGGTTAAGTGACTTGCCCAGGGTCACACAGCTAGTAAGTGTCAAGTGTTTGGTCTGAGGTCGGATTTGAACTTAGGTACTCCTGACTTCAGGGCCAGTGCTCTATCCTCTGTGCCACTTAGCTGCCCCTTGTTTTTCGTTTTTTTAAACAAGACTGTGGTGCCAGCAATATTCCCTTAAACTAGATGGAACATCTGTCCAATAACTGGATTTCAAGACATCTAAAAACCTGGGGTTTCCTTCTAATTTGTTGAATCAAGTTTAGTCTATCTCCAGGTCTCAGTAAGGTCAGAATAAGAATGTGAGAAAAAAAGGCGCTGGTGCTAATAGGAGGGCTGAGGTTGGGGTGGGTTCTGTCTGAACAGGAAACAGCCTGTATTTTTCTGTCAAAAAGGGTGGAGACAAAGGTCTGGGAATGGACCTGGGGAGATTACCACCTCAGTTAATGATCCCTTATCATCTGGTGGAGGTTAGCCTTGAAAGAATTTCCTCTTCTCCCTACACTTACATATTGCCATACTTGACAATGCCATCTGCCCTTAACTTCTCTTGGGGAAAACTCCAGGCCAAGTCATTTAGGGGACTTTTCACACCTGAGGCTTTTCGACATTGGAGTAAGAAGCCAGGATCAGTCATCTTCCCAGAAAGAAGGAAGGTAAGAGCAACCTGATGATAGAGGAGAAGAGAAAACAGACACAGAGGGGGATACTCTGCTCTGTCCTTTACAATCCATAGCTGGTTCTTTCCCTGTCTTTTCTCCTGGCATCCTGGCTTCAGCAACATTCTGTTTATTGCCAGCTTAAAAGCTTTCCTCTACCCCTGTCTTCGGTAGCTGAGCTTTAGAAAGTACTGGATCAAGCACTGTGCTTCACCACATAATTGTCACAGATTTCACGATGCATGAGAGATAAATGCATATCCATATGCCACTGGTTAATACATTGCAGCTCTGTTTACCTTTCAAGCAGCATGACCAACAGAATTACACCATACGATGATTATTCGATGAAAGATTATAAACCAGTTTTTGGACTGAAACAACAGGGTGCTACGATGATGCAGTGAAATACGGTACGCATTACCTACAGGCTCCAGTAGGAGGTTTTGGGGATAGTGAAGAGTATTGGTCCCAAAACACCACAGTTGAAATCTTTTGTATTTGCTCCTAGGACAAGAGCATGGTACTCCACAACTTTCATCCTAAACCCAGCTCTGACACTAATCCAGTAACCTTGATTTAAGTCCTGATTTAACCTTGGACCTCAGTTGCTTTGTCTAAATGTAAAGAGAGGCAGACTTGCTGCTCTCAGATTGGGAATGCTTGATTAGTTCCCAATAAGTGGCTCAGAATCAAAAGGGATAGACTTTTATCTGTCATGGTCTATGAAAAAAAATGAGCTGTAAAACAGATTGTGAAAGGTGTGTTTTTTCTCCCTTGGGATTCCAGACTTGAACGCAACAAGTGAGAAAGGAGGCTAGAAACTGATTTCTTTCCCTTCATTCCCAGGAGTTGAAAATGGCAGTTTATAAGAGAAGTATGCCACTAGTAGAATATGCTCGCACCGCCGACCTCAGGTTTCTGGACCGTATGTTTCTGACCACCTTCTGTTCTTGTTTCCTTTTCTGGACACAAATCAGAGAGACCAGAGTTTGTGTAAGAATGAACTTCCCATTCCTGTCAACAAAGGAATAGGCTGTCTGAGGCTGACGGACTAAAAGCATGCCCTGAGTGAACAAAAGACATGGACCTTATCAGCTCCACTATAGCCACAAATCACTCAGACTGGACGGGCCTGCATGTGAGAGGGAATGTTTATTCAATGGCCCCCTAAAGAGCATCTACTTTGGGGTGAGAGGGAGTGTACAGAATGGAACAGGCTACTATGTGCTTTGCTTTTTGATTTGTTCGTGGGCTTCTATGAGTCCTTTGAGTTATTCATTTTCTGCAATGATTTAAATGAAGTCTGAATGCCTTATTGGGGACTCTGGTACCTACATGTGTCTAAGAAAACCTAGACACAAGCCACATACCATTTCCCTGGAATAGAACCCTGGGCTGGGGGCATGAGCCAGAGAGATGGTGCTCCCTTTGGGTTGGGCTGACTGGATCAAATCTATTCCCTGTAAACCCGGAGTTCTTGGTAGGCTGGGGCCAGGAGTGACAGAATCCAGCCAGCCTCTGCCTTTGCCAAACAGCACCTTAGCATCAGGGCCAGAAGCCCAAAGCAGCAGCCACTCACAGGCTGTTACTGTATCATTCCTTTACTTACATTGCTCAAAGGTGTTGAAGCTTTAGATAGGTATGTCCTCGAGACTGAATAGATGAATGATGTAAACCATGGGAAGCAATCAGGGGGTTCTCTTAATCTCTGCTAGGCTCCCTCTCTCTCTCACTTTCTCTCTCTCTCTCTCTCTCTCTCTCTCTCTCTCTCTCTCTCTCTCTCTCTCTCTCTCTCTCTCTCTCTCTCTCTCTCTCTCTCTCTCTCTCTCTCTCTCTCTCTCTCTCTCTCTCTCTCTCTCTCTCTCTCTCTCTCTCTCTCTCCTTTCCCCACAGTCTGTATGTGTATTTCTCTCTCCTCTCTCCCTCCTTCTTCTTCCTCTTCTTTCTCCTCCTCCTCCTCCTTCTCTCTCTCTCTCTCCCTCTCTCCCTATCTCTCCCTCTTTATCTCTTTCTCCCTGTCTCCCTCCCTCCTTTTCTCTGTCTCTCCCTCTTCTCTTTCTCTCCTCTCTCTTTCCTCTCTCTCTGCCTCCCTTGCCTTGTTTCCCTTTCTCTCTCTCTGTCTCTCTCTCCTTTCCCCACAGTCTGCATGTGTATTTCTCTCTCCTCCCTCCTTCTTCTTCCTCTTCGTTCTCCTCCTCCTCCTTCTTCTCCTTCTCTCTCTCTCCCTCCCTCCCTCTCTCCCTATCTCTCCCTCTTTATCTCTTTCTTCCTGTCTCCCTCCCTCCTTCTCTCTCTGTCTCTCCCTCTTCTCCTCTCTCTCCTCTCTGTCTCCCTTGCCCCTGTTTCCCTTTCTCTCTCTCTCTCTGTCTCTCTCTGTCTCTCTCTGTCTCTCTCTCTCTCTCTCTCTCTGTCTCTCTCTCTCTCTCTCTCTCTCCACACACACACACACACACACACACACACACACACACATATACTTACCCTGCCTTGGTTGGAGTGGTCAGAAAAGCAGAATGTCTGCCCTGCTAAATGGATCCAGGAAAGGAGAAAAATCAAGTGAAGATACAGAGTCAAGAGTAAAGCATGTAGGAAATGTACAAGCCCAACACATAACTTAAATAGCTCGAGAAAAGTGAATTGAAAACTCATTGGTAGTCATAGTAAAGAAGAAAGAGGAGATGGGTCGGCAATGGGTGTGGAATGAATGAATGAATGAATGAATGAATGAATGAATGAATGAATGAAAAGGCAGGTATTAAGAGGCAGCTGGTGGTAGAGAGTGCAATCAAGAAGATCTGAGTTCAAATGTGGCCTCAGACTCTTACTAACTGTGTGAGCCTGGGCAAATCACACAACCTCTGTTAGCCTCAATTTACTCATCTATAAAATGAGATAAACAATAGCACCTCCTACGGTTGTTGTGAGGATAAAATGAGATAATATTTGTAAAGCGATTTGCAAACCTTAAAGTGCGACATATAAATGCTAGCTTACTATGTCCTGAGCACTGTGCTAAGCCCTGAAGACGCAAAGAGGAAAAAAACTGAGACAGTGTCTGCTCTCAAGGAACTTACAGTCTACTTGGAAGAAACAACGCCTACAAGAGAATTCAGCTTCAGTGAGAATGGAAGGGCCCTGAAGTCCTGAGGGTATAACAGCATAGGGGGTGGTAAGGTCCAGGGTTCCTTAGGGTGTGATATAGCAAGTCACACAACAGCACCTGGAGTCTAGAGGATGCGTTTCCAGGGGTGTGGGGGTGGGATGGGGGGTCAGATACTGTAAGCTTTAGGAAAGAATAAAACATTGTTCCCTTACACAAACCACGTACCTGATGATCCTCACAAAACACATGATGGCAATGAGAGGCAGTGTATTGTACAAGAAACAGCTCTGGGAATCAGGAGACCAGATTGCTACTACCAACTGTGTGCCCCTTGGGCAAGTCACTTAACATCTATCTATTCAACAAACAATTAGTAAGCTTCTACTACAGGGAGCCTCCGTGTTAGATTCCAGAAGTGATTACAAACATAAGTAATATAAATAACGGACAATCCCTATCCTCAAAGATCTTACACTGTATGGGATGAGATATGCATACAATATACACAATAACCATACTTTGTGTCCCCTGATAGAATGGAAGCTCCTTGGGAAGAAAAATTTTCATTTTTGTCTTTTTATCTCTAGCACCCGGCACACAGTAGGTACTCAATAAGTGCTTAATAATTGATCAACAAGAGAGGTTACAAAGCAGGTGCTGTAAGAATCTCAAGGAAGGAAAAATCATTTTTAACTTGGAGAGTTGGGAAGGACTTCATGGAGGAGGCTAAGGCATTTGAGCTGGGCTGTGAAGGATCAGGAGGATTTTAACAGGCAGATATAGGGGAGACAGCCTCATCCTTCTTGACCTCTCAGTAGCTCCCCTCTCCTCCCGAATACTCTCTCCTCTCTGGGTTTTCATGACTCTGTTCTCTCTGGTTTTCCTCTTACATTTGGGATGCTACTTCTAAGTTTCCTTTGCTGGACTATTATATATATCATATATTATCTTGAATTCTGGGTATTTCCCAAGGCTATGTACCAGGCCCTCTTCTCTCTATAATATATATATATGTGTGTGTGTGTGTGTGTGTGTGTGTGTGTGTGTGTGTGTGTGTGTGTGTGTGTATGTATATATAGGCCCTTTTAATACATACATACATACATATATACACACACACATATATATACACACATACCCATACATTTTATATGTATATGTATGTGTATATGTGTATGTATGTTTTGATGGCTCAGAGTGAGTGTAAATGGCAATTGTTTCTGTTTTACCCAGAAACTTCAAGGGTCTTCCTCTCCAGGTTGATTTGTTTGTTTGTTTTTGGACCAGGTAAAAGAGGCCATTTTTTGCCTCATTTCTTACCTAACCTTAATCACTGAATGGGTATTGCCTCAAACAAACTGAGACCTGGGAAAGACCTTAATTTAAAAAGGCCAAGGTCTCCTACTGCGTCCAGGGCTATCTCCAATCTTCCTGATCTATATCTTGCCACGGACCCAGATGGCTCCAGAGGAGAGAGTGAGACTTGTAACTTTGCACAGCCCTCCCTCACTTAAATCCAATTCACTTGCAAGTCAAGACATCACCTTCCTGATGGCCATGGTCCTCTTTGAGAAATAAAGGACAAACAACACACAAGAACATATATACATTCATTCATTCATCCATTCACACATACATATGTGTATATATACACATGCACACATATGTCATCTTTCTTTTCTTTTTTTGGCTAGGCAATAGGGTTAAGTGACTTGCCCAGGGTCACATCGCTAATAAGTGTTATTTGTCTGAGGCCAGATTTGAACTCAGGTCCTCCTGACTCCAGGACCAGTGCTCTATCCACCGCACCACCTAGCTGTCCCATATTCCTCTTTCTTCAGGACATTGTCAGTCCCCTTGAGTTCCATTATATCTCAGTGGTGATGACTCCCAGATCTATATATGCAGCCCAAGTCTCTCTTGTGAGTTTCAGCTCCACATCACCACATGCATCATATTTTGAACAGGACATCTCATTTGTTGTTCAGTCATTCAGTCATGTGTGACTCTTCGTAACCCTGTGGACACACCAATACTGTCCATGTGGTTTTCTTGGCAAATATATTAGGGTGGTTTGCTATTTCCTTCTTGAGTAGATTAAGGCACACAGAGGTTACATGACTTACCCAGAGTCACTTGGTAAGTGTCTGAGACTGGGTTTGAACTCAAGTCTTCCTTACTCCAGGCCCAGAGCTCTATCCACTGAACCACCCAACTGCCTCCAAGGCAAACAGAGATTAAGTGACTAGCAGACGATCACATGGCTAGTAAGCATCTGGGGCCAAGTTTGAATTCAGGTCTTCCTGAATCCAGACAAAGCACTCTATCCACTGAGCCATCTAGCTGCCTGTCCCATGGGCATATCAAAATCTATATCCAGGACCAAATTCATTATCTTTCTCCCAAAATCCAACTCTCTTCCAAACTTCTCTGTTGAGGACACCATTCTCCTTCCAGTCACCTAGGTTCAAAACCTCAGTCATCCTCAACTCCTCACTCAACATATCCAACGAGATGGTAAGCCTTATCAGTTCTAGCATTTGCTCTCTTTCTCACGTCTTACCCAGCTACCTCCTATCTTTGGTAACTTTAGAATTTCACTGAGAAAGGGAAGAAAGAAATAGAACAAAAACTTGATGGGATGGTAGGGTCTAATGAGGGTTTTTTAGGGATGGGAGAGATTTGGCATGTTTGAAGGCAATAGGAAAGAAGCCAGGTTAGAAAGTCTGAAGATTCAAGAGACAATGGAGATGACATAGGATGAAATCTTCTGGTGAAAATGGAAGGTTGACGAGATCAAGTGCACTATGGAGGGATTGGCCTTGGCAAGATGTGTCACCTCTGGGGGCAGCTTGGTGGCCCAGTGGATAAAGCACCAGCCCTGGAGTCAGGAGGACCTGAGTTCAAATCTGGCCTCAGACATTTGACACTTACTAGCTGTGTGACCCTGGGCAAGTCACTTAATCCCATTGCCTAGCAAAAACAAAAACAAAACAAAGATGCATCACCTCATTGTTGGAGACTAGGGTGAAAGAGATGGTAGAAAATGAGCTAAAAGGTACAGGTGAAAGAATGGGAGAATAGGGAGCTCATGTCAAATGTCCTCAATTTCCCTCAGTACAATAAAAGGCAACGTCCTCCGCTGAGGGGAGTAGAGAGGTGTGGGAGGCTTGGAGGGGAAAGAGGCTTGGAACAGCTTCTGTGGGGAGTGAGATGGGGAATCAATTAGGAAGGAAAAATAGGACTCCTTGTTGCAGGCAGTAAGGACCCAATTGTTGAATAACCCGAATTGATAATCTACCCAGTAAGCACTTCTTTCAGTTGTGTTCAGAAGGGTCATGAGTAGGAGCAGAGATGACAGATGGTGGAAGTAATTCAGTACTGAAGTTTAGCAAAAGATGAGCGTCTACAGGACAAGGGGGCAAGGGACTGAAGAACAGAGGACAAGGAAGAGCTGAAATGGCTAACGACTGAGCTGAGAATGGAGAATAAGGAAAGTGAAGTCAGAGCAGGGGGTAATGAGGGACAGAGAGACTCAAGATATGGATGAGGACAAAGAATAGACTTCAAGAAGGTGAAACACACATTATGTGGAATGTCAGAGATTCTAATTAAGGCAATGGAACATCTGTGGGTAATGGCGACATATGGGACCATCCGAACAGGCGGCTGAGGCGGAACGGAGGAGCGTAGCGTGAGATTTTTTAAAATCATCATTTATTTATTTATTTTTACTTCTCAACATTTGCTTCCATAAGATTTTGAGTTCCAAATTTTCTCCCCACCCCTCCCCTCTCCTTACCCCAAGATGGCATGCAATTTGATATAGGTTCTACATATACATTCATATTGAACCTATTTTCAAATTAGTCATGTTATAAAGAAGAATTAGAACCAATGGGAGAAACCACAAGAAAGAAGAACCAAAAAAAGAGAGAAAGAACAAATAACATGCTTCAATCTGCATTCAGACTCCATAGCTCCTTTTCTGGACGTGGAGAGCATCATGAGTGTTTTGGAGTTGGCTTAGATCCTTGCATTGCTAAGAAGAGATAAGTCTATCAAAGTCAGTCATCGAACAATGTGGCTGTTATTGTGTACAATGTTCCCCTGGTTCTGATCACTTCACTCAGCATCAGTTCATATAATCTTTCCAGGTCACATGAGATTTAAGAAGGCTGAAGAACTGGGGAGCTTAAGGGGGTATAAAGGCAGGGGAAGAAGAAGATAAAGCAGGTCTCTTCCTTGAGAAAGCAGTCTCTTCCTTTAAAAACAAGGGAGGGGCAGCTAGGTGGCACAGTGGGTAGAGCCTGGAGTCAGGAAGACCAGAGCTCAAATCAAGCCTCAGACACTTACTAAATGTGTGACCTTGGGCAATTTACTTAACCCAGATTGCTGCCCAAAAAAGGAGGAGGAAACATGACCTGGGGATATGGGGATTAAAATTGTCTAACCTACAATAAAAAAGACTGAGGCAAGGGGCAGCTAGGTGGTATGGTGGATGGAGCTCCAGCCTTGGAGTCAGGAGGACCTGAGTTCAAATCTGACCTCAGACACTTGACACTTCCTAGCTGTATGACATTGGGCAAGTCACTTAACCCCAACTGCCTCACAAATGAAAAGACTGAGGCAGAGCTCTGAGCCAATGGCACCTTTATCAAAGAGTCCATGGTCCCCTCTAATGAAGTGGACCTCACAATCTGAGATGCCTCTTTCTTCCACAGCCTTATTTTTATAAGGTTTGATACCATATTTGATACCTAAACCTTCTAAAGAGTTGTTCAAAGTACAGAATCCCTTTGGTTGATAGATCTTGTTTGAGGGCCAAAACATGATGCATCAGCTAGAAACGGTATGTCAATGGGAGAGGGTTTAGGGTTGGGCTCAGCATGGGGCATCTCCATTGACTAAGTGGCCACAAGATGGTCACCTGCTCACATAGGACAAGAGAGAATGGTCCTAAGAGCCCTGCCAATATGGCAGATGTCCTAATAAACTTTGTCTTTGGCTGAAAAATAAAAAGAGAGAGAGAAAATGGTCCAGAGGTACAAAAACAAATTGGGGAACTTCCTATGTAATTGAGTCACTTTTGCCACTCTAGACTTGGTCACCAGAACAAGGAAAAACAAGAGTAGAGGGCCTATAGTTAGCTTGCTATGATTAAGCAAGTGAACTTAGAATCTGCAGCTCACAGTTCTGAGGCCTAATATGCAGAACTTATCATCACTACCCTATTCCCTTCTTGTGACATGGCAACATCAACTCTTCAGCATTGTCTATATACCTTCTCTCTCTTCCCCTGCCCTCACTGGTCTTGGAGGGTGAAACAGACTACTGCGTGGTCCTTACCTCCATTACTCATCAACCTTTTCTTCTTCGAAACTGACTTAAAACTTTCCACCCAGTTCAAATTATGGAAGCTGTAGGATACTGACCCACTGTGAGAAAAAATTAATTTAGACTCCTACTCAATTTCAATCAGTATAAATTAATTAATCCAAACTGATTAATACTGATTGAAATTGAATAGGGGTCCAAATGCTGAAGAGTTGATGTTGCCATGTTAAAAGAGAGGAATAAGGAAGTCCCAATGAGGGCTAGTAGATGGAAGAAGTGTGAGAAAGACAGGTCAGGGACAAAAAGGAGTTTGTTCACTATGGAACAGAATTCCAGAGGGCTCAGTGGAAAGGGTGGGTATGGTTGAAATGGGACATGGGTGGGGAAGGGTTGAAGAAGATGAGGATTAGAGAACTGGGGGTGGGAACTGGGAATAGTTTGTACCTCCAAGACTGCTAATTGATTAATACAGAGATAGAGATGCCATAACAGTAAGGGGTGGGTGGTGGATGGGTGGTAGAGTTCACAGTATCCAACAGGTATTACGGAAGGCACTGAGCTGGGCCTGGGTCTAGATGTGCTTCACCAGTGGTTGCAACTATTCCTTCTTCAGGGTGGCTGGTGGAGGGGTTGTGGGGCCAGCCTGCAGAGGGCAATTCATGAACAAGTCATCACCCTCATGATGCCACTGGTCTTCAAGAAGAAAGAGCCAACAACAACAACAACAACAACAGAACACTAAGTCAGGACTAAGTCTGGGTTAATTAAGTATTTACAATGGTCAGAGCACTGTGCTAAGGCTGAGGGAGTTACAAGGATGGTGGGAGAGTAGACCATAAGGTCCTTTCCGTCCTCTAACATGAAGAGGTGAAAAATCAACCCACTAAGATGAGGCAAATAGGAAAACCTCATACACTATTTGTTCCTAACTTGGAGAATGGGAGTAAAAGGGAGTGAATGAGGGAATCTGAGGCTACGTAGGCTGCCCTCTGAGGAAAATATACTAGAGTTAAAGGGATCATTTGGGTTATATTTGATGTTGTCAGTGGCAGCTTGGTACAGGACAAAGAAGACTGAATTTGGAATCAGATGACGTGGGTTCAAGTCTTAACTTTGTGTATCCTTAAACATATCACTTAGCATCTCAGGGACACAGTCTCCTCATCTGTAAAATGAGAGGGTTGGCCTTGATGGTCTCTAAGGCCCCTCCCAGCTATCAAAATCCTATTGGAACCAACTGGAACCAGGAATGGCAACTCTAAGCATGCTCCATAGGTTAGCCCCTGTAGGCCAATTCAACCTTGATACACTAAAATCCTCTTAACTTGGGAAATTAACTTTATAATATGCACCTGCTTCCACACTGACAGCTCTATAGAAGAGCCTTTCTTCATGTAATTCAATCTTTCTTTAGGGATAAAACTTCCCTACTCCCAGGCAATTTGAGCTATTAACTTTGCCACCTCAGCTCCTGGGCTATACCACAGCCTGGGGACTGGGAGGGGTCCTGTTCCTACTTGGTGGTTCAGAAAGCATAATCATAATGCATATAAAAGAACTACCCAGCCCTGGAGGAACTAAAAAAGGAAGGGTCACCACTTGCTACTCTGCCCATCAAAGCAGATGCAGGTCCATGCAATAGCATGTACACCTTATTCAAATGTATGACAGCCCTACTAATTTGCTCACCAGACAATGACCCCTGGGAGACCCCTTACTCATAATTATTTATTTCAGTTCATTTCATTTGAAGCCAATACTTCCATCCCTGAGGGCTCACCCAGAAATGTAAACACCCACTGAGTATGCCATCTCTACTGACATCTACACCTACAATGCAAGGAAAAGGCAAACATCATATTAAAACAGCAATGCATAGGAATGCAATAAAAAACAGAAAAGAATGAAAAAAATACAAGGTTAACCAAGCAAGATAAGGATCCAACTGGAAAGACCACAGAGCAGAACCTAGGGGAAAAAAAAATCATTGCCATCAACCCTTAAATTTCACTCATGGACCCTTATATCAAAACTCTTGGGTCCTCTTCCTTTCTCCTTTATCTCAAGAGAAATCTCTTCCTTTGCATTCAAATGAAACCCTAGTTTTCCCGTCAGGAACATGCCACCCCTGGGTGAGGGACATAAGAAGGAGTTATTAAGGAGTACTGGCAGCTTCCAGAACTAGCTGATGCTCTGATAACCACTGGGGAATTAGTTGTACAGAATACCAGCAGAACTGTGAACAGCTGACTACCATAACCAAGCATCCAAGGGCTGTGAATAGCACCACCCCATGGAAGGAAGCAAAATGATACTACATGATTCAAAATAGGATATCCATGGTGTAGAAGGAAGAGTACACAGGGCTGGAGGTCAGGAGACCTGAGCTGGAATTCCACCTGTGATAACTTGCTGGCTTTACTACCATTGACCGCTTAACTTAAGCCTCAGGTTCTTTATCTGGTACGATACTTGCACTATCTATTACCTCACAGGGTTTCTGTAAAGGAAGTACTTATAGACCAGAAGTTTTCAAAATGTGGTTTAGGGACCCCTGGAGGTTCCCCCCAAGACCCTTTCAGAGACTCCACAAGACCAAAGCTATTCATAAGAATACTAAGACACAGGGGCAGCTAGGTGGCGCAGTGGATAGAGCACTGTCCCTGGGGTCAGGAGGACCTGAGTTCAAATCCAGCCTCAGACCAGATGCTTGACGCCATACTAGCTGTGTGACCCTGGGCAAGTCACTTAACCCCAATTGCCTAAAAACAAAACAAAAACACACACATATACATACATGCACACACACACAAAGAATACTAAGACCTTTCAATTTCTAATATGGTAAATACCAATAAGTATAACCCACATAAACAAAAACTCTTCAGGGCTCCTCAATAATTCTTCAGCATATATAAAGGGTTGAGGGGGTGGGGGAAGTGAAAGGAAGCATTACAATCTAGCACTCCTCCAAAATCTCCTTGACATAGATCTAGAGAATACAACAGACTGAATTATCATCAGGAAAGCCAAGATGACACAGTGAATCATTTTTCCATCCCAGGAAGCTTAGGGAGACACGTAGAGCTTTGGACTCTGGGGAAGGGAACTGGCCCAAAGCGCACAGCAGACTGTGGTTGGGATCACTACAGCATCCAGGGATTGAGAGAAGGCAGAGACAGGGTACCAGGATGAGATCTAAGGAGATCCCTGTGAAAGGACTGGGTCAGGAATAGGTAACATCTGGCAGCATTGTCACCCACCTTCTCCCAGTGAGCCAGTGACTACATCACGAAACAGTCAGCTGAAACTTTCAACTAGAAACAAGTCAATAGAATCAAACCTGCATGAGGAACTTGCAGAACTCAGACCAGATGGGCAGTGAATAGACTCCCTGCCTCAGGTCATACCACTTTGGGAATGCTGAGAGCTTGCCCCCAGCCAGAGTTGTAAAAGCATTAGGATATAAGAGGACAGAAGATGAGGCCAGACATCCCAACCCACCATCAAGAAGTGCACAGAGCCCAGCACTAACATAGAGTCTAAAGTCAAGAAGAAGACTGGAAAAATGAACAAAACAAAAAAGAACCCAACTATAAAGAGTCATTATAGTGATAGGGAAGCTCAAAACACAAGCACAAAAGATGAAAACAAGTTGAAAACATCTATAGGCAAAACCTCAAAAAAAAATGCAACTTGGATACAAGTCTAGCAAGACCTAGAAAAGATAAAGAAGGAACTAAAAAATTATTTTAAAACCAAGTGAGAGCAATAAAGGAAAGAATGGGAAAAGAGACAAGAGATAGGGAAGATACAAAAAGAGAATTATCAGTTTGGAAAATGTGGTACTACTTATTGAAAACTACTGCTTACTGAAGAAAACTCCTTGAAAATCAGAAGTGGTAAAATGGAAGCTAATGACTCCATGATGCATTAAGAAATGATAAGCCAGGCAGAGCCAAGATGGCAGAATAAAAGCAATGACTTGCTTGAGCTCTCCCCTAAACCTCTCCAAATACCTGTAAAAAATGGCTCTAAACAAATTCTAGAGCAGCAGAACCCACAAAAGACAGGGTGAAACAAATTTCCAGCCCAAGACAAGCTGGATGGCTGATTAGAAAGGTCTGTCGTGCTGGGCTGGGAGAGAAACGCAGTTCAGTGTGGGTGCGAACACAAAACAGGCCTCAATGAACCTGGAGCAGGCCTTAGGAGACTGAATCACAGACAGCTGTGGCGGTTTCCAGACTTCTCAACCCACAAATGCCAAAGACAACTTAGAAGGTCAGCAGGAAAAGTCTGTGACTGAGGTGAGAGAGAAGCTGGGTCCCAGCCCCAGTCCCCATGCGGCCTCAGGGAGGCAACTGATTCCAGAGCTTCCAGCCCACCACAGACTGAGGGGGAATCCAGTGGCTGATGAGAGGGGGATTGCAGGCATCTCTTTGTTGGTGCTGAGGCAGGATTCTTTTGCTTTGCCCTTGCTTGGATCTAGGTCACAGTTCTGGGTGGTGATCCTGGGGCGAGGAGTGCTGGCATGGTGGAGCTTGTGGTGGTAATGGAGAAGGAATCCTCCTCACAGTTCCAAGGCAGAAAATAATGCTTGTGGTCACTCACAGACCAGAGCCCAGGCCAGGAAAGGAGTAAGCACCTTGCCCTTGATCATACCACCTTGGAAGAACTGAAAACTTACAGTTCCCTAAAAGTATTTCTGAAAACAGCTGCACAAAACTCCCGAAGCTTGGGACAGTACATTCTCCACACTGGAAGCAGACCCCTACCTTAACAAAGAGTTTAAAACTCAAGTAACTGGATGTGATCATGAGCAAACTGAGCAAAAAAAAAAAAGTCATATCATAGAATCTTTCTTTGGTGACAAAGAAGGTCAAAACACACAACCAGAAGAAGACAACAAAGTCAAAGCTCCTACATCCAAAGCCTTCAAGAAAAACATGAATCAGTCCCAGGCCATGGAAGAGCTCAAAAAGGATTTTGAGAAGCAAGTAAGAGAAGTAGAGGAAAAACTGGGAAGAGAAATGAGACTGATCGAAGAAAATCATGAAAAACAAGTCCACAGCTTGCTAAAGGAGACCCAAAAAAATACTGAAGAAAAGAAATGATAAACCAAAGTCAAAAGGCTGGGGGAAAAAACCACAGAAGAAAATGTGAGATAGCTCACAGGAAAAAAATGACTTAGAAAATAGATCAAAGAGATATAATTTAAGAATTACTGGATTACCTGAAAGCCATGAACAAAAAAAGAGCCTAGACTTCATAGTTTAAGAAATCATAAAAGAAAACTGTCCAGATATCTTAGACTCAAAGGACAAAGTAGAAATTGAAAGGATGCACCAATCATCTCCTAAGAGAAAATCTAAAATGAAAACTTCCAAGAAAGTTATGATCAAAATTCAGAGTTTCCAGGTAAAGGGAAAAACACCACAAGCAGCCAGAAAGAAAGAATTCAAGTACCAAGGTATCACAAACAGGATTACACTAGATATAGCAGCTATAATTATAAAGAAATGGAGAGTTTGGAATATGGTATTGCAGAAGACAAAGGATTTTGGCTTATAATCAAGAATAACTTAATTAGCAAAACTGAGCTTAATCCTATAGTGGGAAAAAAAAATTTACCTTTAATGAATTAAAAGACTTCCAAGCTTTTCTTATGAAAAGACTAGACCTGAGTAGAAAATTTGACACATAAGCGTAGGAGTCAAGAGAAGTATACAAAGGTAAATATGAGTGAAAAATCATAAAGAACTAAATAAGGTTAAACTATTTACATTCTTTTATTGTGAGATGATACATGTAGTCCCCTTGGAGTTTTATATCATCACCAGAGATCATAGAGGGAGTTTAATTAGATAGAGGTCTTGGCCTGGGTGTGATTGTATTGTGTTTGGATGATCTTAAAATAAAAATGGAATGAATGGGAGGGAGAAAAACTCTGGAGGAGGGAGGGAGAAAGAATAAGAATGGGGAAAATTATCTCACATAAATGGGAAGTACAAAGAAAGGGCAGTGGAGAGGAAAAAAAAACTTGAATCTTATTCTTATCTAAACTGGTTAAAGGAGGGGAAAATATACATACACACATCATTGGGCACAAAAATATACCTCACCCAACAGGCAAATAGGAAAGAAAGGGACAATGGGAAAAGAGGGGAGGAGAATTAGAGGGAAGGTAGATTAAAGCAGGCATTAGTCAAAGCAAAATAGACTCAAAGAGGGGACAAGAGGAAAAAAGGATAAGTATAAGGACGAAAACATATAGTTAGTAATCATAACTCTGAATGGGAATGGGACAAACTCATCCATAAAATGGAAGACTACAGCAGAATGGATTAAAAACCAGAATCCAACAATACATTGTTTGTAAGAAATACTTAAAAAGAAAGATACAGATAGGGCTAAAATAAGGGACTGGAGTAAAATCTTATTATATTTTTAGCTTAAGTTAAAAAAAAAAGGCAGGGGTAGCAATCATGATCTCAAACAAAGTAAAAGGAGATAAACTAGGAAACTAGATTGTGTTAAAAGGCACCATAGACAATGAGTTAGTGTAACAGTACTGAATATATATGAACCAAATGGTATAGCATCTAAATTCTTTTTTTTGTTAACTTATTTTTAGTTTTCAAGAATCATTTCCATAAGCTTTTAAGTTTTAAACTTTTCTCCCCCTCCCTCCCCACCTCCCTCCTCAAGACAGCGTGCAATCTGATATAGACTCTACATATACATTTCTATTAAACATATTTTCACATTAGTCATGTTGTAAGGAAGAATTGGAACCAATAGGAGGAACCACAAGAAAGAGGAAACAAAACAAAACAGAAGGGAAAAAAAGAGCAAATAGCCTGCTTCAATCTGCATTCAAACTCCACATTTCTTTCTCTGGATGTGGATAGCATTTTCCATCATGAGGCCTTTGTAGATGTCTTAGATCCTTGCATTGCTGAGAAGAGCTAAGTCTATCAAAGTTAGTCATTGCGCAACATGGCTGTTACCGTGTACAATGTTCTCCTGGTTCTGCTCACTTCATTCAGCATCAGTCCATACAAATCTTTCCAGATTTTTCTGAAGTCCACTTGCTCATCATTTCTTATAGCACAACAGTATTCCACTACATTCATATACCACAACTTGTTCAGCCATTCCCCAATTGATGAGCATCCCCTCAATTTCCAATTCTTTGCCACCACAGAAAGAGCTGCTATAAATATTTTTGTACATGTGGGTCCTTTTCCCATTTTTATAATCTCTTTGGGATACATACCTAGAAGTAGCATCTAAATTCTTAAAGGAAAAGTACATGAGGAAAAAGACAGTAAAACTATAATAGTGAGGGAACCTTAATTTACTCTTCTCAGATCTAGAAAAGGCTAAACATAAATAAACAAGAAAGAAGTTAAGGAGATGAATAGAAGTTTAGAAAAATTAGATATTATAGCCTTCTCAAGAACTGAATAGGAACAGAAAGGATTATGCCTACTTCTTAACTATGTATGACACATTCACAAAAATTGGCCATATATTATGGCATAAAAATCTCACAAACAAATGCAGAAAAGCAGAAATTTTAAAATTATATTTAATAAAGGGCCCTTGAGGAAAAGATTACAAATTAATTGGAAACTAAGTAATCTTAAAAATGGCTGGGTCAAAGAACAAATTATAGAAACAATAAATAATTTCATTAAAGATAATGACAACAATGAGACAACATACCAAAATTTGTGGGATGCAGCCAAAGCAGTAATTAGGGGAAATTTTATATCTCCAAACTTTTTCACCAATAAGAGAGAAAGAGCGAATTAATGAATTGTCCGTGTAACTAAAAAAAATAAACAAACTAGAAAACCAACAAATAAGAAATCTACAATTAAAATCAAAATAGAAATCCTGAAAATCAAAGGAGAGATTAACAAAACTGGAAGTTTTTTAAAAAAGCTATTGAATTAAAATATCAAAACTAGGAGCTTGTTTAAAATATATATATATATATATCTATATCATAGATATATATATTATAGATACATATAATTGTAGATTTCTTATTTGTTGGTTTTCTAGTTGTTGTTTTTATTTCTTTGTTGGCTTTTTTTTTTTAAACTTCCAGTTTTGTTAATCTCTCCTTCAATTTTCAGGCTATTTGATTCAGAAAAAGAAGGCAAAAAAAATTACCAGTACAAAAATTTTAAAGGTGAATTCACAACCAATGAAGAAATAAAAACAATTATTAGGAGTTATTTCACCCAACTACCTTCCAATAAAACTGACAATCTGAATGAAATAGATGAATATTTACAAAAATATAAATTGGCCAGATTAACAAAACAGGAAATAGAATATTTAAATAACCCTATCTTGGAAAAAAAAGAAATTGAACAAGCCATAAACAAACTCTCAAAGGAAAAAAACAAACAAACTCAAGACTAGATAGATTTACAAGTTAATTCTAACAAAAATTTAAAGAACAATTAATTCTAATATTATATAAATTGTACCAAAAAAAAAGCAAAGAAGGAATCCTACCAAATTCCTTCTATGACACAAATATGATCTTACTACCTAAACCAGGGAGAGTCAAAACAGAGAAAGAAAATTATAGATCTCTCTCATGAATATGGATGCAAAAATGTTAAGTAAAGGGGGGAGCTAGGTGGTGCAGTGGATAGAGCACTGGCCCTGAAATCAGAAGGACCTGAGTTCAAATCCGGCCTTAGACCAAACACTTGACACTTACTATGGGTGCGATCCTGGGCAAGTCACTTAACCTCAATTGCCTTAAAAAAAAAAAAGTGAAAAAAATGTTAAGTAAAACATTAGCAAGGAGACTACAGCAATGTATCAGAAAGATCATAAACTCTGACTACGGTAGATTTATACCAGGAATGCTGCACTGGTTCAATATTAGGAAAACCATAAGCATAACTGACCATATTAATAACAAAATCAACAAAAATAATTATTTTGATAGATGTAGGAAAAAGCTTTTGACAAAACATAATCCCCATTTCTGTTTGAAAAACAACAAAAACAAGAAAGCACAAGAATATAAGAACCTTTACTTAAAATAAGTAGTATCTATCCTGGAAACCTAGAGCAAGTATTATTTTTTATTGAGAATAAGCTAGGAGCTTTTCCAAAAATATCAGGGCTGAAGCAAGGATGTCTATTATCACCATTACTATGCAATATTGTACTAGAAATGCTAGCTACAGTAATGAGACAAGAAAAAGAAACTGAAGGAACAAGCATAGGGAAAAGAGGAAACAAAAACATCACTTTTTGCAGATAATAGATGGTTTATTCAGAGAATTCTAGACAGTCAACTAAAAAATTAATTGAAACAATTAACTTCAGCAAAGTTGCAGACTATATAATAAAGCCACGCAAGTCATCAGTATTTCTGTATATTACCAGCAAATCCAACAGGAAGAGATTGAAAGAAATTCCATTTAAAATTAATATAGATAATATAAAATACTTGGAAATCTACCTGCCTAGACAAACACAGGAAGTATATAAACATAAGTACAAAATACTCTTCATACAAATAAAGACAGAACTAAATAACTGAATATTAATTGCTCGTGGGTAGGCCAACCCAAAATAACAAAAATGACAATACTACCTAATGAATTTATTTATTCATTACCATGCCAATCATACTATCTAAGAATTACTTTACAGAGCTGGAAAAAAATAACAAAATTCATCTGGAGGAATCAAAGGTCATGACTATCAAGGGGATCAGTGAAAAAAAGTGTGAAGGAAGAGGGTGTGGTAGTACCAGATCTCAGACCATACTACAAAGCTGTAATCATCAAAACAATTTGGTATTTGATAAGAAATAGAGAGGTTGACCAGAGGAACAGATTATGTACACAATATACAGAAACAAATCGATAAATCCAAAGATCCCAACTATTAGGCAAGAATTCACTTTTGACAAACACTGTTGGGAAAACTAGAAAGTACTCTGGCACAAACTAGGTACAGACCAACATTGTATACCAAGATAAACCCAAAATGGGTGCATGATTATAATGTGATATAAGCAATTCAATGGAATATGGAAGAAATCACCTGTCAGATTTATGGTTAGGGAACAAGCTCATGACCACCCAAGAGATAGAGAGGTTCACAGGAGGTAAAACATATCTGATTATATAAAATGAAAAGTTTTTGCACAAACAAAACCAGTGCAGCTAAAATTAGGGGAAAAAAATTTGCAGCAAGTTTTTCTAGTAAAGGTCTCATTTCTAAGATATATAAAGAACTGAGTCAAATTTGTAAGAAAAAGTGCCATTCCACAATTGATAAATGGTCAAAGAATATGAATAAGCAGTTTCATAGAAAGAAATCCAAGCTATCAACAGTCATATAAAAAATGCTCCAAATCACTAATAATTGAAGAAATGTATATTAAAACAACTCTGAGGTACCACTTCATACCCTTTAGATTGATGGTATGATTTTAAAAAGAAAAATCAAAAATGCTGGAGGGACTGTGAGAAAAACAGGTATACAAAAGCATTGGTGGTGGAGTTGTAAACTAGTCCAACCATTCTGGAAAGCAATCTGGAACTATACCATAAAAAAAAGAAAAAAAACCCTATTAAACTATGCATACCCTTTGACCTAGAAGTACAACTATGTGGAATAAACCTCAAAGTGATCAAAGAAAGAAGAAAAGAACCCACACATACAAAAACACAGCAGCTTTTTTGTGGTGGCAAAGATCTGGAAACTGAGGGGATGATCATCAAATGGGGAATAACTGAACACATTACGGCATGTGAATTTGATGGAATATTACTGTGCTGTAAGAAATTATGAAGGGGAGGGTTTCAGCAAACCCTGGCAATTCTTGTATGAACTGATGCAAAGAAAGTTAAGTAGAACCAAGAGAACAATTTATACAATATCAGCAATATCATGAAAATAATCAATTTCTAAAGACTTACTATAACTCTGATCAACACAGTGACCAACCATTCCAAAGGACTCCAGAACTGATGGACTCAGAATGCAAACTGAAGCATATTTTCTTCTCTTTCTTGCCTTTTATTTCGGACATGGCTAACCTGGAAATTTGTTTTGCATCATTATACACACACATAATGGATTTTGTTTTTCTAGCCTTCTCAATAGGGGGCATAGAAAGCGGAGAGAATTTAAAACTGAAAACAAAATAAAACTGAATTTAAAAAAAGAACCTTAAAGAGAAAAAATAAGGGACCCTGGGACCAAAAAAGTTTAAGAATCACTATTACAGGGGAAAAAAAGTTGTTATTATCTCTCTGTTGCCAGAACTAGCCTTAGGTTAGCCTCTAGTCTAGGGGTGAGAATTAGATTAAATTAGATTAAGCATTTATTAAACCTTTACTACATGCCAGGCAATATGCTAAGTACTGGGGACCATGTAAATATAGGAAAAAAAGATGGTTCTTAGTCTCAAGGAATTTACAAGGCCACCCACACCACTTCTGAACAGTTCTAGTCATTTCAAAGATCTTTGATATAAAAACACAGTTCTCTATAACTTCCAGTCATTCTGGAACTCTACTCCTTCAATACGACAATCCTTAAAGTACCTGAAGACAATTATAACACCACCTACACACACACACACACACACACACACACACACACACACACACACACACACACACACACACACCCTCTTCTCCAAACCAAAGATCCCCAATTCCTCCAACTATTCCACCTATAAAATGTAGACTCCTTCACTGGCAGGAGGTCCACTAAGACCTGTAGGAAACAGGCCCTCGCTCACTGGATCTCTGGGGTCTTATTCTCAATAGACTTCTCAAACCTGGCTTCCCCTTAACATCCCAGGTGAGATTAAGAAGTCAGTTGGTGGTAAAACAGTGATGTAACTCCATCTGCTTAGTCAGTAATCCCTAATATCCTCCAGGGTGCCTCCCATTCATTGTATCAAAGGATTTTTCTCAACTCAATAGTAAACATTCCTGCCATTGAAATGATAAAGCTGACATCATTCAGTCTTGCCAGAGGAATCTCCAATCTGGCGCAGAAGAGCAGGGAAGAAATTATCTTAATTCACCATAGTATCAAGCTGTCCCTGCATTTATGTTATAATTGACTCCCACAAACATCAATCCCCCTGGATCAAATCCAGGGAGAAAAAAAACTGTCTGATATCTGTGTTTTGTATTGACCACAAAGCAGTAAGCTAAATTCATAATAGCAGAATTGTAATTACTGGGGATGATGTAGGAGGAAGAAAGATTCCAGACAGCTGATGGGGCAATGAAGCATTAGTAGGCAGAAGGTAAAAGAAAACTCTGACAGTAAGAAGCATAGTGTCTAATTTTTAAAATACATGGAAAAAAAAAGATTCAGAAGAGGAAATATTTGGTAATCTTTGAAAAGAACAATAGTGAATAGGTATGTGGGTGTCCTCGAAGCAGTGTTCCCTAAGAAGGACCTGCTTCTCTACGTAAGTGAAAACAAAACTTTAGATTTACATGATTTTACCCAAAGAATCAAGTAAAGCAAAAAACTAAAAAGGACCTTAGAAGGCACTGGATGCAACCCTCATCCCACCCACCCACATCCACACAATTTATAGATGCAAAATTAAGATCCAGAAAAGTATAAGAGGCTTTTGTGCATGGTCACAAAGTAGGCAACCACATTTATAATAGCACTTTGGTTTATGTTCGAGGATATCATTCCTGTTTGAAAGAATGTTAGCTCATTGAGTGTCATTTTTACCTGTGTCCCCAGCTTCTAGCACAAAATACACAGTCCTCAATTAATAAATGCTTATTAATCGGTTGATGGATCTTATATATATATATAAGGAAACTGAGGCTCAGAAAACTTGCAAAGGTGATAAGTAGAAACAGAGCCCAGACTGGAACTCCCCAGGTCTTTCAACTCCACATCCAGTGAACTTCCCACTACACGATGTCAACTGAGCCCCTAATATGTTTGGAACTGTAGAAGACACAATGGAAACTATGTACAGGATGGCTAAAATCGGTCAGGAGAAACTAGCCTGGAGCTCAAGGACCACATGATCCAAGGGAATAAACCCCTAGAAAAGCCTAAATTGACCACCAGATGGCAACGAATATTGGAGTACCCCCTACACTCTGAAACGACACATAATGCCTACTGCTTCACCGTGTTGTTGCCATCCTTCAGTTACTTCAGTTGTGTCTGACTCTTGGTGACCCCATTTGGGGTTTTCTTGGCAAAGAGAATGGGGTGGTTTGCCATTTCTTTCTCCAGCTCATTTTACAGATGAGGAAACTGAGACAAACAGTTGAGTGTCTTGCCCGGGATCACAGCTAAATAAGGCAGAGGCCGGATTTGAACTCAGGTCTTCTGAATCCAGGCCTGGCAGTGTACCCACTGCACCACCTAGCTGCCCACTGCTTCACCATGACAATCCTTACAAATATTTGAAGATAATTTTAGTGTCACCTACACAAACACACAAACACACACACCTTCTCTAAACTAAATATCCCTAGCTCCTTCAGCTATTCCACCTGTAACATCTAAACCTCTGAAGTGGCAGATTGCCACCAACCACCCCATTTGTCTGCCTCCCTCTTGAAATGTGGTACTCAGAACTAAAAACAACGTTCTTCAAAGAAACAAAGCTGTCAAGGTCAGGTTGTTCACACCTGGGAGCTGTACTAGGACTTGTGGCGTCATTTCATCCTTTACAAAACAGAGAAACAATGAGGGTAAAGACTGTTCTGGATCTGATTTTAATAGGAAGGAACTGCCTGCTGGTGTGGAAATAATGGGAACTTTGAAAAGACTGTGATAACTCCCTCCAGGAGTTTGTGATAGAAGAGAGGAATGCCAGATGGAGCTCATCAACCCTTGACTTTGGGAGAGTTTTCATGGGAGGAAATGAGCCCTGATAAATTGGAAATTCTGAAGAATGAATTTCTGAAGACACAAAGGGAAATAATTTCAATAAAGAGAAATGGGAACTGTCTGGAGCCCAATATATGTGGGTGCTCAGAGAATTCATCAACCATCTTAGATTTTTTAAAAAGATGTTTACAGAAAATGGAAGTAAAGGCAAATAATAACTAGCACAAAAGCATGCCATACTACTATAAGCATAGTACCAGGAGTCCTAAGGCTTAAAAGGAAGTGGGAAGCTAAGCCCTGAGGGGTGATGTAGCCAGTGTGGCTCTGGGAGAGCGGGCGAGATAGAGCACAGTTAACAGCTAACATTAATACAGAACATACTATAACTAGGCACTGTGCTAAGGGATTTACAATTATTATATCATTTGATCCTCACAACCATCCTGAGGTAGGTGCTATTATTATCCCATTTCACAGATGTGGAAACTGAGGCCCAAAAAAAAGGATTAAGTGTTTAACCCAGGGTCACACAGCTAATAAGTGTCTAAAACTGGATTTCAGGTCTTCTAGACTCCAGGCCCAGAGCACTGTCCATTGTACCACATAGCCCAGGGAGAGAACTACAACTGGGGGAAAAAGGAAAGACCTTCTTCAGAAAAACCTGGGAAGATTTGTGTGGGCTAATGCTGAGTGAAGTGAGCAGAACCAGGAGAACGTTGTACACAGTAACAGCCACGTTGTGCAATGACTAATATGGATAGACTTAGCCCTTCTCAGCAATGCAAGGACCTAAGACATCTCCAAAAGCCTCATATGGAAAATGCTATCCACATCCAAAGAAAGAACTATGGAGTCTGAATGCAGATGGAAGCATACTATTTGCTATTTTTTTCTTCTGTTGAGTTTTGTTTCCTCTTTGTGGTGACTGGTTCCTCCTATTGGTTCAAATTCTTACTTACAACATCACTAATGTGAAAATATATTTAATGGGAATGTATATGTATAGCCTACATCAGATCGAGTGCCATTTTGGGGAGGGAGGTGGGGAAAAAATTAAAACTTAAAAGCTTATGGAAGTGATTGTTGATAATTCAAAATAAATTAAAAAAAATAAAATTTAAAAAAAGGAAAGACCTTGTAGGAGGTGTTGCTGGAGCTGGGTCTTCAAGGGAGTAAGACACACCCCACACCCCAGGTGATAAAGTGACTAAAACGTCTATACCTTTTGATCCAGAGATTCTATTAGTAAGCTTGTACCCCATGAAGGCCCACTGATAAAAAGAAATAGGAAAAGACACTGCTCAACCCACTCCTCTGCAGAATGGGAGGTCTACAAGTTTGCAGGTTCTCAGACCTCTCCAGTATATTGACCAAATACACTGACATTTTTAAAAAACACTATTTGTTGTATAGTATAGCTCTCTGGGGGAAGAAGGGAGAGGGATACTGAGGAAAACTATGGCAATATAAAAACATCAATCAAACTCACTTTTAAAAAATGCAATGGGTTTTTTCAGTAGGTTCCCTCACTGGTGAGCTTCGAAGGCTGGATTTCCACTTGTTAGGTATGCTAGGAGGAGGATTTTCTAACATTAGATGCAACCTAGGTCTATTCCAACCCTTCGATGCTGATAGACAACCTTTAGACTATTCATAACTTTAGATTCTGATGGAAAGAAACAATGCTTGACATAGGCATGTACTTCCTTATTCCACTAATTCCAATACAAGTCTAACCAGAAGTTAGTTTGTCTAAGAGACTATGCCTTGACCTTTTTTTTTTAAACCACATTCTATTTATTCAACAATATGAATATGAAACCTCCACTTAAGTCCAATGCTCATTATAGCCTGGAAGACCTCTATGTTCCCACAGACTTGTCCAATGAAGCGCAAGTTCTGCCAAGTTCTACCAAGCCAGAAAGACTTGATTTTGAGTCTGGTAACTATGATAATGAGGCTGATCCTTCAGACGACAAATGGCAGATAAATAATCACCAGAAGATTAGCCATTAGAGGATATTTTTTTCTAGTTGTGGTAACCATCTAACATGAAGAGGCTATGATCTGTGCCTATGAAATTAATTAAGCTTTTATTAGGCACTTACTATGTGATAAGTACTGAGAAGGCAAATAGAAGCAAAAAAATCTTCAATTTTCTCAGCTCTAAGGATGGAATTGAACTATACAAGGTGGTCCCTTCTAGCTCTAATATGATCCATTCTCCTTTTCCTGCCTTCAAGGAGCTTATATTCTAACACATTACATGGAGAAATAAAAAGGAGGGGAGAAAAAAGAAGGTAGTGTGGAAATATCCATTGAGTCAGGACCTGAGCCAATTTGGAAGTGAGCATGGTAACTAGGGACATATCCTCAAATGGAGATTGAGGTTCTCACCAATTGGTTTTTTTTTTGGGGGGGGGTCTAGGCAATGGGGTTAAGTGACTTGCCCAGGATCACACAGTTAGTAAGTGTTATGTGTCTGAGGTCACATTTGAACTCAGGTCCTCCTGAATCCAGGGCTGGTGCTCTATCCACTGCGCCACCTAGCTGCCCCCAAAAAGGTTGGTTGGTTTTTTGGGGGAGGTTTTAGGCAATTGGGGTTAAGTGACTTGCCCAGGGTCACACAGCTAGTAAGTGTCAAGTGTTTGGTCTGAGTCAGTATTGGAACTCAGGTCGTCCTGACTTCAGGGCCAGTGCTCTACCCACCGCACCACTTAGCTGTTCGGTTCTCACCAATTGGAAAAGGCCACAAAGGTGGAAGCGTCTCCAGCATGAAAAGATAGCTGAGGTAGAGATGAAAAAGTCTGAAGAGTCAAAAGCCGCACATGTGCTTCCTGAGAATTCTCCCTCCAACATCCAGGGAACATCTGTGCAAAATCAATTCTGGTTTCAAAACTGGAAGCTTCAGTAAGATGGGGTACTCATAGTTCTTGGGCTGTATAGGTCCCTTTGAGCAGGTAGCACACCTGTGTTCCGCCAAAATCCCCACCCCTGAACTGGAGAGCTGAGGAACACACTGACAAAACTAGAAATGAGTAGTACTCAAACTGATAAAAACACACAGGATCCTGAAATAAGAGAGGGATGGAATAGTTTTATAACTGACTTCTAACAGCCTGGTCAACATAGTGGGGACGATCATAAGCTTTGTTACACATGGCTCTACATGTGAGTTCCTGAACCTAAAACAGTCTCAACACACTCAGCATGTTTTTATAAGCAAATGGAGAGGGGAAGAGAAAGGAAAGAGAAATCCTCTGAAACTCAATTTTCCCAGAATTTGCTGGGTAATTTCATCAGCATTCTACTTCATTTGAACTAGAGATGTCTATTTATTTGGAGACCCATCTCCAAAATCTCAGATTAAGCTCTAAGACAAGTTTAATTTGATCATGGGGAAAAGAAAATCTACTACAGAATAGCTAAAAGCAGTTGTAAGATAAACATAGTAAGAAAAGCAGCACATGTGCAGTTAGAGGACCCAGATTCAGATCCAGCTCTCTGTGACTTTAGGGAAGTTATTCAACTTCTAAGGACACTTCCATTTCCTCAGCTTTAAAAGGGTGGAATTGGACTAGACTCTGCAAGATGCCTTCCAACTCTAATCTCTTATGATCAAAACTTTCTTCATCCCCTATAAAGGTTTTTAATTGTCTATGTATTTTATTAATCCTTTTTCTCTTCTGCCTTTCCTCTTGGTAGGAACTCCTTGAGTTTGTTAACATATATTCTAGAGAAAACATACTAAATAAAAGAATTCCGTAAGAGATATAAAACTTAAAATAGTATATGGCTTCAACACTTTTAAGACTCTGTTTCCATTGTGCATTCCAAAAGGAGCCACAAATTTCATACAGATCAAAGAATCCACCACCTGCTAATCAACTTCCTGGTATTAAACTTTCTCCACTTTGTAAGGTTGGTTCTTGGATGACTGATGGCTCCACCAGACTTTTCAGATTGGCAGGAGCTTGTACTCTGCTAGCAGAGCCTTGGAGAATTCAGACCACCTCCATAAGGCATCAAGAATACGAAATACATTAGGACTAAATAAGCTGAGATGCAACAATCTTAAGAAATTATTACAAACCATTTAATTAATGCAAATATTTTTATTACAATTTTTACAAGATTAGTCTTGAACAGTTTATACAGTGAAATATAATTTTAGTTATAAAACCCCAACAAACAAGTTACATTACATCAGCCTGGGTCTGCAAAAGCCAATCTAGAGGTTTGCCAGTCTCCTAACTTTACTTTGCAAAATTATATAAAAATAAAATCTGATAATTAGTTACAGTTTTGATTTAATGATGAAGAGGTGCTCTTTATAATATTTCAACACTCAGAAACAAGCACATCTCTGTACAAAGTCTCCCACATACTACACTGCCACTTAAAGCACCATTACAATTTTTAAGTTTTTATAGCTAGAACAGTACCACCACGTTTACACTATTGCTAGAACGAAATTGACAGGACTCAGATTTTCTTCAGTCAAACTAACTGGGTTCCCTCTCCTCACAAGCCCAATACTTAAAAAACAAGTTTTTTGGGGAAAAATTCTTAACAAAAAAGTTTATTCACAGTTGTAGTGGTCCATTTCCCTGTCCAACACCCCAGTCCAGGGGCAGAGGGGTTAAATATAAAAAGGTTCCAAATGAATGTTGTTCTAAAGTCCAATCAAAGTAGATGTTCCATAGCTTCTATGTACACAAGAATTACACAAAGATTTTATCTGCACCATCTGTGAAGAAAGACATTTTTTCGATTCAAAAAGAATTTCTCTTTATCAAAAAATGTAAATAGGGCAAATGATGCATGATTTTCTAAGTCATGAAATGTTATTTGTAATTTAAAATAGCTTAAGGTATTATTTAGCAGATCATACAAGGTATGATCAATACTTTAGTAAAAGCACTCATCTGTGTGGTGTACATAAAATTTACCTTAGAACTAGTTTTAGTCTTTCCAAATTTTAAGGGAACTAGTTTTAGTCTTTCCAAATTCTAAGGGAAGTCTATTTTGAAAGGAAAAAAAAAGAATAAGGACTTTCTTAAACACTAAAAGTTTAAGTATCTTCATGGTAATGTACTCAGGGTGGATTTTAGAGTAAACTAGATATAAATGGAATAGTGGCCAGGGAGAGAATAAGCTGAGGTAGTAAACCTTCAAGGCCTTGTCTAATCCACTAGTCTCTGATCTAAAGAATTCTCTCCGACATGTAGTCCAGTTAGATTTGGAGATCTTTTCTCCTACCCATGTCTTCCATTACCTATAACAGAAGGATGAGTAAAAAAATGAGACTGTCCTTTAAATATTCAGTTAATGTTCCCTCAACAAAACAAATGCACAGACCCCAAAAACAAAAACAAGCTCAAACAATAACTACACAGCATAGAAACAAAGGTAACCTTTGGGCTAAGTTATTACTAACATTGTCTAGCTGTTAGTCTACAGTACTATCCTTTCCAAAAGGAATTGGGCTTTACCAATTTATTCGCCACTTCTTTGACACAAACTTGGAATGACTGAAGTCTATATTCCAACATTTGGAATTGGAAAATTCAAAACTGCCAGTTTCCAAGTTCACAGTGTTACCCTGACAAGTTTTCAAAGTGACAGTGCTGAGGCATGGTATTAATAACACTGTTGTTTTTTTTTTTTAAGAAGATAAGCAATCAAACCAAATTGCTCCATGAATTCTTTTACCCTCTGCCCAGCAAAATTCAGTCAGGCTTAAGTTTAAAAAATAAAGCAAGTTTGTGCGATGGTACTAATGCTTTTCAGAGATTTTGGATGTTAAAGTTTTATGCCAATCAACTGCTGCCTTTTAAAAATTAAAACTTAATACACAGTTACGAAACATGAAAAATGTAAAGATATTTTCTCCTAAGAGACTGGGTTCATATTACTGTCTTTAATTTCCATGTGTGAAAAGTTGTAATTTATGGGCAAAGATAAAGCTTTCCAAAATTAGGCTAACAGTATTTTTACAATCACTCCTGGCCACTCTGATCACTGAAGCCAGGACTCTGTCTGAAATAAAATTAAAATTTACTACTAATATTTCTTTTAACAAACACAAAGTGTGAGATAAATTTATTTAATTTAGTAGTAGTATAAGCAAGACTGATTTCTTAGCCTTAAGGCAAGAGGGTAATTATTTAAGCAGGTGGGAAAAAATACAACAGAAAATACAAGATCCTATTTTCTGTTTGCTGGAGTGAAAAAGCAAAGTATAAAGAGCACAAAGACTTTAGATAGGCATATATACTTTAAATTAGAACTGATAGTGGGCATTAAACCCTATAAATATTGTTTCCCTTCAAAGTTTAAAAAGTGCAAAATTACAACTTAATAGGTCCCATCTTCTTCCCCAAAAGCAAAAACAGATGTTCAAAACACATTCAACTTACATAATAGGGATTAATTTCTTCAAGAAAATAAGAAGTTTAAAAAAAAAACCCACACACCCCACACTCCTAACTTTCATTAAGAGGTCTTATTTCAACAATAAAACCAGACACACACTTCAAAGCAGGTTTGTTGCACACAGATAACATGAAGCTGGGGGCACCGCATCCAAATTTCATTCCCTCTCAGAAACTGAAGGGCAGCTGCCAACTTCAGCTCTTAAAAGGAAGACACCTCTTACGTTAAGAGGTAGTGTGTATTAGTGGGGGAAGAGGGCCAACATCTTCCACTAGAAAACATTAAATCTTTTGTAGTATGTTTCCTGGAGTTTGTTAAAAATTTTCTGTCTGTGCTCAAATGTCAAGCAGTATCCAATAGCATCTTCTGTTTCTTGAATTCGTTTCTGGAACCGACATCCATCCCTTGCTAATTCTTCCCAGGGTCCTTTGCGATCTTCATCACTACTTATGTAATACTCAGTAACTTCTTCAAGAAAGGTTACCTACACAGACAAAATTATTTTAAAATTCAAACTAAATATGTAAGCATTTTTGATACTCTATGAACACAGTTATCAAAGCAGTACTGTAGTTATCTATTCTTTTGGACTACCAATTATCATACTCAAACTGACCTCTGTAACCAGGCTTATTAGAAGTATAAGGGAATAGGGGATAGGGACTCAATTTACTCTAGCATGTGACCCTGGCACAAGTGGGAATTGAGACCCTCTCCATCTACTATACCATGATGGCTTGTGTGATATTAGAAAAGCCTGGCTGAACAATATCTAGATGAGGACTGAATTTTTAAAAATATCCGGATTTTTTATGCTTTGTTAGCTTTTATAGATAACAAGAGACATTAGTCCAAGAGGGTTATTTAAATTTTCAAACTTACTTGTGTCTTCTGCCAATGGCAATATTTCTAAATTACGTATTGCAAGCAAGCATTCGCCTGGAATGTTAGGGGTTTTTAAGCTGACTCAAAGGATTTTGTAGTATTTTTCAGAACCTATTAAAACTTTTTTTAAAAGCATATATATATGAGTTCAGAATAAAGTCTGGAGCAATACACCCATTAAGTTTACTTTTTCCCTATAAAGTTTCTTAGGTTCATAATTTAATATGGAAAATAAAAAAGAAAATTTTTGTTAAAATACTCCCTGAAAACTTAAAAATATGCCAATGCCTTTTAGTAAAGCTTCCTCTGCCAGTGTAAAACTGAGACCTAAAAATTAACAACTTAATAAGAAAGTAGAAGAGTATAATTTTATGATACAGTTAAAAAAGAACATTGGGCATAGAGTCAAAAGCCATAGGTTTAAATCCTGCCATTGCTACTTAACACCTGCATGAATGGCTCTCAGTTTCTTCAACAGTAAAAAGAAGTGGGTTGAATTTTAAGTCCTCTGCAATTCTAAATCCTATGAAAATTCCTATGTACAACAGAACCAATGATAAAAATAATAATGACCCTTACACTTGAACAGCGCTTTTAAGATAGAAATACAAATAATTACTACTTTTCTCTGAAATAATTGTTTTTAGACTAACTTTTTGTTGTTTAGTCACTCAGTGGACCATACTTGTCCATGGGATTTTCTAAGCAAGGATACTGGAGTGGTTTGCCATTTCCTTCTCCAGTAGATTAAAGCAAATTGGTTAAGTGACTTGCCCAGGATCATACAAGCTAGTTAAGTGTCTGAGGCCACACCTGAACTCATAAACTAACTTTAGGAATCTTTTAAAATGACAGAAGTTGTAAAATTATAAGTCTGACCCAAAGAAAAGGGATGAAAAAACCACTTCCCCCATTCCTTTGCAGAGAGGTAGGAGTCCACATGCACGGAACAGCGCACAATACCATGATTTTTTAGGTGTCAATTATTTTCCTTAATCTTTTCCCTTTGTCTTCTTTTTAAAAATTCTTTGTTGTAAAAGACGACTCTTTGGCAGTAGGAGGGACACAAGGATAAATATAGTTAATGCAAAAAAAAAAGATATTAATAAAAATCTACTAAAATAACAGGTTTCGGGGGCAGCTAGGTGGCGCAGTGGATAGAGCACTGACCCTAAAGTCAGGACCTGAGTTCAAATCCGGCCTCAAACCAAACACTGAACACTTACTAGCGGTGTGACCGTGGGCAAGTCCCTTAATCCCAACTGCCTTTAAAAAAAAATTTAAAATATATATATATATATAAAAGATATATATATATAATAACAGATTTCTAAAATTATTCCATTAGTTCAAAATTCCACTCATAATATATGCAAATGAAACTTTCAATGAAGGCTTATTATTTAATGTGTTCAAAGAAGATATGTGGGAAAAGATTATAATCAAGCTACAAAATGTCTTTTTTTTAACATTCCCATTAAATTAATATATCCAAAATTATTTGCAAATTTTTGTTTACTTTATAAAGGGTAAAATGTAATAGGTTAAGCCAAGGAATCCTTGGTCCTTTTTAACTCTTGCTTAATTGATAATACAGTACTCTCTACCAAAGAGATAAGACTCCAATATGTAAATATCTGCCTTAAAGTATGTTTAATAGTTACATCAGCAATCCCATTGTGGCTCACTGCTTTCATTCCTTTTACATCAGGCCAAGGAATGCCCCTGAGTATAATTACTAGGTATTGTAATATAATACTAGATATTGCATTCAGGCCATTATTCACTTTTTGGGTCACTAGGAAAAATGTTCCGGGCTTCAAGCTACTACATCTCTATTTTAACTACCCGTGCAACCCTAGGCAAATCACTTAACATCTCTGAGCTTTAATCTCTTCATCAGTAAAATGTGGGGGAGTTGAACTAAATAGATGTCATTAAAAGTGCCTTTCCATCTATCTTATCATCTAAAAGGACTTTAAGAATTAGATGATATCCACTGTTGTAACCAACAGAAAATGGCTGAGTATACATACAACTGAATATAACTATAACACAGTAAGCTTCCATGGAAATCCTAACGTGGATACAGAGGAAGTCCCACTAAACTGCAAAAGTCAAAGTTCACTTCCTTTTCTACAGAATTACAACAGGGAAAGGGCTCAAGATAACCCGTAGGTAGTACAACACCTGTAAGAGTTATGATTCAAATACTTCTCCTCTCACCTCTACCCTCCTCCCACCCCGACCAAGAGTGGCAAAAAGTAACATTCATCGACAAGTTCACAACTTTTAAAACTAAAGAATTTTTTTCCATCAAGGAATTCTAGAATTGTAAGGAGCTTTCTTTAATGATCCCCTAAAACCAATTACTTCAATTTATAGATGAGGAAATTGGAAACCTAGAACTGGACCAAGATCATAAGGTAATGAGTGATACAACTGGGACAAAAGCAATTTCTTATCAGATCTGTGGAGGTTTAAGTAAATATTTAACATTTTAATATTAGTAATTTACAGCATCTTGAGGGAATGTCCCTTAAATACCCCAGAAAAATGAAGGCCTCATGATAGGAGTTAAATTTCCTGAGCCAAGAATTTACTGTACACTCTTGAAACTCCATGGTGGAGTGGAACGAAACCAAAACCCTTATATGGTCAAAAGGTCTCTTTGAAGGGCCTCAGCCCCAATTCTTTCTCTTCCTGGAAAAGGCGTTGAGAAATACTGGTTTTAGTCATTAAAGCTATATGAAAATTTAAGACAAACTCACAAAAAAACCACTGTTATTAATCAGCAGACACCAGAAAAGTTTTTGCCTTCAGAGATAACAGAATCAAAGAAGGAAATCCATAAAGACATGACTACCTGGTTTCTTTCTAATGAGGTGGTAAAATGATCATAATTCTTTTTTTTTTTTTAAGGAACTAGTTCGGCAGTAAGAGTTTCACCACAGGTCCAGAAGTAAGAAATAATGCAAGATATACATAACAAATAACTACAACTTGACTATGTATTGGCTATTATTGATATACCAAACTATTTCTAAAATTTCATATTTAAAGTAATCAATCCAGTCAAATCAATCGTGGGGGAAAACTGAATTTTGTCTTTATACTGAAAAAATCAAATACAAACATAGCCTTGTACTTTACTACCACCAACCTCGGACTACTAAAAACAAAACGAACTAGAAAATAAAGTTCAACAATAGATATTATAGCCTCATACGGTAATAATGAAAATAACCATTTCATTAAAACAACATCTGCACAAATCTATTTGTTCCCATAATGAGAAAGAAATTCACAATACCTGGAAAAATGAGATTTTTGTAAATAAGTGTAATTTAATGCTTTTGTTCCCTGAAAACAGGAAGTGTCTCATGAGTTAAAGAACTTTATCATACTAAAACGACCTTTTTGACGTCAGATTGTAAATTAAGTAGAAAACATCATTTCTCTGTGTAATTATGCTGTAGTTATAATAATGGATAAACCACACTAAAAATAGTTTGTTATTAACTTATCTGTCATATTAGGATCTTTACTTTGGAATAAAAACAAATCATCTCAGGAGAAAAAATGTGAAGGGATCATTTAACCACCTCTTAATCCAAACGTTAGAAAGGACATTCCCCAAAATGTATTTCACTATCATCCCTACAAGTCTTTGTGAAAACACACATCATTCATCATACAAGTAAAGAAACGTACCTTTTTTCTTCTGGTAGATGTGTGTCTACCTCTGGGAAGAATCCCATACTGGACAATGTCTGTGATTCCAGTCTCTGGGCTCCCTAACAGCTGTACCTTACAACTGTACCCAGTTTGTCTGTTGGAGTCACATTTGTCTTTCCCTTTTTTCCCTGCTGTCTGAAAAGGTGCTTTAAAATTAAAAGGGTTGTAGGGGTCATCAGAGTTACTGAAAGAGTTCCAGAGTTTTAAGTTCTCTGCTTCATCTGCACTAGATTCCCAATCATCTTCTTCTCCAGAGCTATGGTCAGGAGAACCAGGTGGGCTTTCAGTCCAGGAAGAATCTTCTCCATCAGACTTTTCAGAAGAGTCATCCTCTGAATCGTAATGGTCTCCACTAATAGTTCTAGCAGCAGTTTGAATTGTCGCTGTAAAGTTTTGAGGGTTATATGGATCTATACTGCAGAAAGAATTCCAAAGGTGAAGGCCTTCAGAATGCTGTTTGCCAGTGTCTGATTCTGAAAGAGAACCATCACTATCAAAACCATCATCCTCACCTTCCTCATCCCAATCCTCACCCTCAGACTCAGCACTTGCCTCCTGGTCACTGGATGCACCCCCTAAAATATAATCTATCAATTTGTTACTACATGCTGGTCTTGCAGAAATAGGAAAGCCATCTTCTACATCTGAGCTGTCAACTACACTTCGTTTAATATTCACAGTGTCCCTCTCTAAAGCCAGATCACAAGTCGGCCAGTTTTTAGAGTCCTGACTTTCCAAAAGAGAGGGAATCTCTTTAATCAACAACCCTATTTTGTCCTCAGTTGGGTCTTCTCTGCCTCCTACAAAGGCCTGTGAGGGGATAAACTGTACAGGACTATCTCCACAACATTCAGATTTCAAGGCTTGGCTCAGGTCAATGCGAAGCAGGTTGTGTTCCTCCTCCAGACTGTGATAGCCATGATCCTGATCAGGGGTGGGTAGTGTTTGGCCTTTGCTGGCCAAGAATTCCAGGCGTTTCATTCGCAGGTGGTGGATTTCCGGCAGACCCTCTCTGGAGAGGGGTGATTTGTGTGGACATCCCTGCCAGGAGGACACAGGACTCTCTGCGTTCAGCGGCTGGGGCTGGTGACTCTGGTCAGCAGCCAGAAAGCAGCTCTCTACAGTTAGTGTCTGGAAGTCGCCTGTCTCTTCACTCTCAAAGCTACTTTGACAGGCGAGCTCCACGTGAGACAGGCAGTTCAGCTCAGTGGGGTTCAGCACGTAAGAGACCACGTTGAAATTGTTAAAGTGCTGAACGTTTAGAGCCCCGCCGGGCGAAGAGCAAAGCTCCCTGTCTCGGAACAGGTGAGCTTGGAGGCTGCTCTGCACCAGCTCGGTCCCCCACAGCTGCTGCTGCAGGAGAAAGGAGCGCGCCGCAGGCTCCAAAGGGCTTCCCTTGCCCTCCAGCTCCAGGCGCAGATCTCGGGGGCCGCACTGCCAGTGGATGCCCTCCTCCAGCCACATCAGTGGGGTGGCAGCGGGGTCGTCGGGGGGGCGGTCGAAGCCGGATGCCTTCTGAGCGGCGGGGGCGGCGGCGGCAGCGTCGCCCCCTTCTCTCAGGGCCCTCTTCGGCGCGGCCAGCTCCAGCCATCGGCTGGGGATCATGGCCCCCAAGAGCTGGCCCCACAGCAGCACCTTCTGCAGCAGGCAGGGCAGCGGCGCCAGGAGCTGCGCCAGCAGCGACAGCCACGCTCGCACCCGGGCTTCGGCCCGACGCCCCGGCTCGCCGCTCTTCTCGCCGGCGCCGGGGGCCGGGCCAGGGGAACTCGAGCCCCGCCGCGTCCGGCGGGGAAGTGCGAAGAAGGGCAGCCGGAACCACGAGCCCGCGGCGGCCGCGGGCCGCTCTCCAGACACCCGGGCTCCGGACTCCATGGTCTCCTCGGGGCGGTCACTCGGGATCGCGGGGCGGGGACAGGGCACGACCCGCCCGACGCTTACACGACCTCGGCCCGGCCGAGCGGCGGGACCGGTGTTCCGGCCCGATGACGATCCGCGGCACGGCAGGGGCGCCACGGGGGGAAGCGGCGGTGACGGCGGCGGTCGGAGAGCCAAAGTGCGGAAGGCCGAGCGCAGGCGGTGGCCGGGGAGGCGGCGTCCATGGCGAAAGGGCAGACGAGGAGCCCGGGAGGGGCCGGGAAGGAGCTGCCTCAGGCAGGCGAGAGCCCAGTCACCATAGAGAGGACCCCTCGAGCGGCGGCTGCCACGAGACGAGCGGAGAAGCTGCCCCACAGCGGCGGCAGGCGGCGGGGGCCCCGGAAGCCGGCGGACGCCTGGGCACAGAGACACCCAAGATGGCCGCAGCGCCGGCGTCGAGACGGGACAGCCCGCAGCGAGCAGGGACGGAACACGACAGGGCGTGCCGGCCACACGGCGTCGCCTCTTGGCCGCGCGCCGACGAACGTCAGCCGCGAGCGCAGGGGTAGGAGGGGCTTCTCTCGCCCTCATCCGGGCCTCCTCGCCTCGGTCCCACCCTCCCCCTCCCCCACTCCTCCTTCTCTTCTCCCTTTCCGGAGTTAGGCCTCCTTTTACCCCCTCCACCCCCCCCCATGGATCTGGCTGGTGCGACGGAGTTGCATCAGCCGGGCTGGCAGCGTTCGCGCATGCGCAGTAGGTTCGCTCGAATCTCCTAGGAGACCAGCCTTCCCACCCTCGGGGCTGATGACTCGCAGTAGGAGGTGGTGCAATCCGAAGAGAAACCCGGAGTTATTAGTATACACGAGCGGGAGTATAAATGCAAAGCTTATACCTATATGCCACCTTGCGTGGCTTCAGTATCGATGGGGGCTGAGTGGGGGGTCCCTCGTGATCTTTGACCGGAGTGATGATGCATTCGCTAAACATGTAGCACTTAGATGAGTAAGTCTCTTCTTGTGACAGAGAAAAAAAATTCTGGGCCCAAGCATGAATCACATGCTCTCTGGGCTTTGGAAATCCTGAAATGATGCATGTTTGCCTGGTTAGCCCCTCCCTACTGGGCTATCCCTTTTCACAGAGGGGGAAACTGAGGTCACAAGAGCAGAAAGGTCACAGAGGATGGAGTTAATTCATGCCCAGTCCCCAGAGCTCTCTGTTTTACACTCTGCTGTGCCCTCCCCCTAACTCTTACAGATACCAATCAATTCATATTTGATCAGCTTCCAAGCCAGGTGTTCTAAGTGCCCGGACAGGTTCCCAGACCAAAATAAATCCAAGGTGGGGGAAAAGACCTCTGTTTAGTCAAGTTGTTTGGGTGAGTAATTTTAGGGGCTGAATTCTGTTTACTTTTGTGAATAGGTTTGTTTTTCCTCTAAAGCTTAGTGTCAAAGAAAGGTGTTGGCTATTGGAATACAGGGGCAGCAAGAGGTGGATGCCAGCACCCTCTTAATATGAGTAATTGAAGAAATAATAATGATTGATAGCTTCAGAAGACTAAAGGGTGAAATATGCCTCCTAACTCTAAGCAGTATAGAAGCAGAGCAAAACATACAAACAGATGACCAATATGTTGATTTGTTTTGCTCATCTCTACTTGTTACAAAGAAGGGATATTATGAGGGAGGAGTCATTGGGAAGTGACAGCTGGTGTAAAAAGAATGTTAATTAAATCATGTTTAAGTAAATAAATTTTTTTAAAAGAAAAATAGTAATTGAGCTTCATAGGTGGAAAGGCTGTAGAGTTGGAAGTGAATTCATCTTCTAAACCACTAATTTTACAGAGGAAGAAAGGGATGCTAGCAGAGGTAAGTGACTTGGCCAAGGTCACACAAGCAGGTAGGACTCCTTATCTAGGCACAGATCTACCCACAACTGGCACCTCTGGAAGCATTTCAGTTATCTCTTGATGCTGATGCCTCAGGGCAAAGATATTAAATAGACCAAAATAATAATTTGTTGAGATCATAGCACCTTCCCCATGACCAGAACTCTTAGGTTGTCATTTATCACATAACCTTGAGCAGTCCTTTTCCATTCATATAATAATAATGTCACATGCCTCCATTTCCCAAGCCATTCACAGTAAAATATAGTCCCTGCCTCTTCCGATCATTCTGAATGTGATGAGATTATAGATTACTCAGAGGCCAGAGGCAACTTATTTGTAGTAGAAAGAATAATGGATTTGTCATTTCTGCCACCTACAGTGGGTGTAACCGTAGACAAATCACTTAACTGCTATGTGCCTCTGTTTCCTAATCTGTAAATTTGAGAGGATTGGTCTAGCATATCTCAAAATTCTTTTCCAAGTCTTAATTTGTGATCCTGCAGTATTCCTATCATCTGCCTAAATCAGGAAGATGAAATTCAATGATCTCTCAGGTCCCTTTCAACTTAAAAATCCTATGATTCTATAAAACAAGTACCTTTACTACAAGAAACATGGAAGAAAAATACAGTGTCACCATTACACACCAACATCATACCTCTTTAAACTTATCAACTTGTAGTGTAGGGACAGGGCAGCTCTGTACACATTGATAAGGAAGAAGTTTACCAAGGACCTGGAAGTATTTTCAGAAGAGACCAGCTGTCGTTGGCACTCAGTCAGAAGCCTTGAAGAATTGTGACTATCACACACAGCAATTTTGCTGGGGCTCTGTATAAAGTGGAAGAGAGTTTAAGCAGGAAGTTTTTGCTGTCTAAAGATTCATAGAAAGTCTGTTATATAAAGGAACATGGCCTGAAACTTGCATGCCAAACAGACCCATGTGGGGCAAGCACACCCAGGTGCTTACACTGCAATCAGTAATCTGATTTAAGGAGGTAGTGGAAGCACACTACCCTGTTTAGAATAAAATTAAGAAATGTAGGGATTAATCTGAATGAGAAATCTTATCAGTCCTTCTTTAACTATGAATTCCAAAACAATGTGTCTTCTTTTCACATTTTTACTAAAGGCCTAATTAGCAAGCATTTTTTCCTCTCCTTCCCACCGTCCCCCACCCTTTCTATACACACACACACACACACACACACACACACACACACATTTGGCTACACTTTGGAACAAATAAGTGTAGCCAAATAAAACAACTCCCTTATTGGCCATGTCCAGAAAAAATGTGTGTCTCACACACACATTCACTGTGTCATTGAGTCATAGATTGAGAGCTAAAGCTGGAAGGACCTTAGACATTATGTAATCTAACCCCCTCCTTTTACTGATGAGGAAACTGAGGCCCAAAGACCTTATTAAGTCACTTATTATTAAGCAGATAGATGGCAAGAATAGTTCAAATATGTCCCCATTAGAATGGGAGCTCCTTAAAAGTATGGATTGTCTTTTCTATTTGTTTTCCCAGCATTTAGCACAGTTCTTTGTGTGATAAATGCCTTGTTCATTCTTTAACTAAAGTCACACTGTGGCAGAGCTGGACTTGGAACCCACAACCTCTACCTTCAAATCCAGTGCTCCGTATACCGGACCTTGCCTTTGTCCTTGCCGTTCAGCTGTTTCAATTGTGTCTGAATTTTCATGGCCCCATTTGGGGTTTTCTTGGCAAGGATACTGGACTGATTTGCCATTTCCTTCTCCAGCTCATTTTACAGATGAGGAAACTGAAGCAAACAGGGTTAAATGACTTGCCAGGGTCATACAGCCATAAAGTGTCTGAGGCCAGATTTGAACTCAGGAAGATGAGTCTTCCTGATGCCAGGCCCTACACTCTATCCACTGTGCCACCTGGCTGCCTTTGCAGATTCTTGTTATTCTTCCTCCACACCCTCATCCTTATCCACTCCTTCAGATGGTCATTTCTTGGTCTATATTTGTAGAATTCTATAAGGAGAAATGTTCTACAAATTGCCTTTATTTGGATTTACACAAGAACTCAAGTTCCCTTTTGGGAAGGATTGGGTTTTGCCGCTTTGAAATTCCAAAGTCCAGAGCAGTGGCGACACCTTAAGGCCAGTGACACATCCTGCAGCTAGTTAATTTTCACTATTCACCAAACAGAAAACCCCCCGAGGAATTTCCATCAAATTCCCACACCCCCACCCCCGTCCCCGCCCCCTCCCACTTCTGTTTGACTCACTACTGGAAAATTTATAAAATGTGTGAGTAAATTTCCCCACCCTCCTGTTTCCTTCATTGTCATCATCATCATCACAATTAATCTGAGGAAAAAGAATTATTTTCCTGTTTCCTCTATACAGCATTAGTAAAAGATGTACTACCAGCCCTCCCCCTCCCCCCCATTACCTTATATTAGCCTTGATTATACTTTGTATTTCCTTGTGCGTATGTGTAGCTTCTCCCTCTAGCAAGACCATTAAGATCCTTGAGGGCAAATTCTGCTACATTTTTGTCACTGTATCCCTCACAGTAAGAGCTTAATAAATGCATGTGGAGCTGAATTTAAAATATACTAGATTTGGAATTTGAAGACCTAGGACTGAATTCTAGTTCTGCCGCTTACAAGCTAAATGAACTGTGACAAGCCACTTAACCTAGGCATTTCTAGGCTTCAGTTTCCTCCTTGGAGTTACTGTATGATCTCTTCCAGCACTAACTCATCTCAAGTGCTCAGTCCCAGTTGGATGGGACAGCGCTCCTTTTCTCTACTAGCAGGGGGAGTTTAAGGCAGAGACCATGCCATATTGGGATCAACTGAAATAAATGAGAATGTTTAGCCCAGAGAAATCTTAAAGACCTTTCATGGAAGAGAGAGCAGAACTAAGAAAAACAAATGGGAAATGCCACAGGGGAATGTTAAGGCTTGTAAGGAAAGATTTCCTATTAGAGATGCCAGTGAGGTGCCTTGGAGACAGCGAGTTCCTTATCACTAGAGATCTCTAAGCAGAGGGTGGGTGACGACTTGTGACTTGTGCAGGATGTGGTAGAGGAGATGGCCAGTCAGGTCCAGATTGGAATAGATGACCTTGGAGGCTCCTTATGAAAGGCTGTGGTTTTACATACTAAACTTTCTTGCAAAGGTGCGGATGTCACTATGGACACTGGCCCAATATTCCCCATTACCTCATACTTAATGCTTCAACATAGCAGCAGACCAGAAGCTGCTGTCTGGGAACCAACCAAGACAAGAACACGAGGGTCTCAGAAGGTTGGCCGTATGGTGGGGAATCCTTTGGCCATGGTGACTCATAAAATAGATTACACAAAGGGTAGCAGTAAAAGATTCAATAAGGGTTTAGAGAAAATTGTGGTTCCTGGGATTTGTAGTCCAGAAAGACAATCCCTCAGAACTACAAATCCCAGGATGTCAATCATTTCTCAAAATGTATAGTGGATTGGATCCATAATGCATTGTGGGAAACCAGAGTCGCCTCTCAAAACAACCTGACATTTTCCAGTTGCCTTCATATAGGACAGCTGTGCCTTCCCATGTGTCCCTGGGTACCAGTATCATGCATGGAATCCTGAGCTGGATGTCCCGTGGGTCTGACCCAGTAAAATAACTTTTGTGTGGGTAACTGAAGCACTGTGAGCCAAAGGCAATTTTTCAGCAGGCCAGCCTCTACCTAGATAACAAATGGAAACATCCCAAGCAGGAGGAGATCCTCCTGGAAGTCTAATGAGATTTAGCCTACACCAGATGTTTTGAGCCCAAACCTCTCAGCACCTCTTAGTCTTGAAAACCATCAATTCTGTTCCTTGAATGTTATTTATTAAAAAATACAGTTCCAGAGAAAGTGAGAAACACATGGGGCCATGGGGAAGTGGGTACAGTACAGAAGCCTCTTTTTACCAAGGCTGCTGGGGTATACAAAATAAAATAAGCTCCAAGCAATGGCCTTAAAACACTCCTGGTCCATTCATCTGCAAAAGCCCCCCATGCAAGTTTAACAGGGGGTAACAACAACAGCTCAGCTTCCTTCTCTGCTCTTTTTAATATAAAAGAAAAATAGAGACTTTGGGACTAATGTTATATCCATCTGGAGCTGTTCTCTCCAATCCTTGGGAGAGTACATACATAAAGCATTATATTTTTGTTTTCTTTTTTTTCTTTTTTGTTTTTTGCTAGGCAGTGGGGTTAAGTGACTTGCCCAGGGTCACACAGCTAGTGAGTGTTTTGTGTCTGAGGCTAGATTTGAACTCAGGTCCTCCTGAGTCCAGGGCCAGTGCTCTATCATCCACTGCACCGCTTAATACACAAAGCATTATGGATCAGGGGGTTTCTGATCCTAGAAGGACAGAGTGGTAAAAAGTCCCGGTGAGGAAAACCAAGACAGTTGGAAGAATGGCTTCTGGTCTCATTTCTTTCCACTTTCCATCATAGGGCTAGAGGAAGCGGCAGTTTAATTTAACTACCCTAGTTCAGTTTTCAATATAATGTTCAAAATCTCTCCTTTGCCACAGAAGACTGAAAAATGAAGCCCCAAAGGTAGTATCTGACATGCAGAGGTAGAAGATGAAAGGCTATGAGAAAACTTTTCCCCCTGCCAACATCTGAAGTGGGTGATTGGGGGATGACCACACCTTCCACTCCAATTCCTTGTCAGCTAAACCAAGAAAAGGAGTAGAAGACACAAAGCAGCTAACAGCTCCATCTCGTTTCACTCTACTTATAGACATCCCTTGAGCTCCAGACTGGACAGATGGATGGGATTGTGGGAAGGAAGAAACCATTATATAAAAAGAACAGCCAAATAAGAAAGATTAGTTCAAGAGAGAATAAGAGGAAAAGAGAAATGGAAAGTGGTGAGGAAGGAATGCTTCTCAGAAATGACCTGAAAAACAGACACGGTGATTTATTTCCTCTCTGCCCCAGGCTATGTCTGGCTCCAGATCCAGACCACCCAGGTGAGGGCTGCTTGTTTCAAGATCCAATACGGCATTTTGTCCCACCAGAGGAAATACAGAGGGGTAGGTGAAAACAAATCCCTGGTAGCCTCCCGAGGAGGACCCAGGGAGTGGTGGGGAGAAGGGGTGGAAGACAAGGGTGATCCAATCAGATCCTACAGAAGTGAGGGAGTGATGGGAATCATTCCCCCAGAAGAGCGTGGTCCCCTGAGCACAGGTCACCCCTGGCAGGACCCCAGAAATGGAAGGCCCTTCCTTACACATGTACAAATTACACAGCTCTCCTTTGGAAGCAAAATCTCTTAACAGGCACAGAGGAGCAGGAATCTGTTCCAGCACATGCTCCCCTACCTCTCCCTCTCTCCCCCAGCCTGCCCCCAGAGGGGAGGAGGACTCTAGGAGGGGACCTAATGGACTCCCTCCCTGTCCTCCACAAAAACATAATAATTCTTATGGATAGAAAAAAAAACCCTAGGCAAAAGTCCAATAAGAACCTTATCAATAATACAAAAGAATACCAAACATTCTTCTCACCCCCCCACCCCCACTCTCTAAGGCATATGCCAATTCTCATAATGCTTCCCTGTCCAGTGAGGACAAAATTACTATTTCATTTTTTAAAAATAAAAATTAAGATATCCACCTCCCCTTTTAAAAAAAATTTCCCCAATGTCCCCACCCTATCCCCACCCCAACCCCAACCAGGCATTGCTCCCTTGACACAAGGTAAACTTAAAACTCTGTTGCACCCTTGCAGCCATGATGGAATTGCCCATCACAACTCGAGTTCAATCTGAGGATGGAGGGATGGGGAAAGATTGCTCTCTCTCCCTCCCATCATTGGAGGCTAGATCCACCTGGATAGGGGATAAAATGCTCCTAGGGCCATGACTTTGCCCATTTTCAGGAAAAGGAAGTGACTCAGGTTCTGCCGTCATCCCAATGGTCCTGGGCCATGGATCTGCTGGGCTCACACAATTCCATGGCTTCGGGATCCTAATTCAAACCAGCCCATCTTCTCCTGGGTCAGGTCCAGTTCCCGAAGACGGATGTGAACCTCCCCAAGGAGGACATTTTCCCAGAATCCTTGCTCACTCAATACACTCAACTGCAAGTCCCGCTGCTGAAGGTCTCCTTTGGGGATCCCATCATACACCAGCTGCAAAGGCAGAAAAGACTAGTAAAAAAGAGAAAGAGCTTTGAGGGCCCAGAGGATACCTAGGGAGACAGGGCATGAAGAGAAGAATGTGGCCTATGCCCACAGGTATACAAAGATACAAGGGAGCCTCCTTCAAACAATCTAGGGACAGCCAATACCCTACTTTAACAACTTTAATTCTGCTAGATTCCCCCACGCACCATCTCATTGTAGGTCGGGTTGCAGGTTTTCCGGGCCACTTTAGTTTTCCTCTTGGTGGTTTTCTGGGGGTCAGGGAGCAGGTAAATCTTCACATAGGGGTCAGGATCATTCCCATCCTGGAGCAGCTGCTGCAGATTAACATGCAAAGTGTGACAGATACCCCTCCTTACTTCTAAAACCGTTATCTATCATATATCAACTATCCCTTCTAGCCAGACCAGTGCCCTATGGGCAACATGCTTATTTCTACACCTATGTCTTTATGGTTCTCAATACTTGGAATATATCTTCCTATAAATCTTCTCTTATTAAAATCCTATTTTGATGCCTCATTGTGGCCCTGGGTTCCAAAACCCAGGCTCTGGCAGATCCTATCAAGCTGGAACGGCTTTGAATACAAGCCTGGTGATAAATCATACCTCTGCTGTCTAAGGACCGATCTAGTAGAACTCAGCACCCCATGAAGACCATGGACTAGGTCAGTGATCGCCAAACATTTTTTATTTCATACCCCTCTCAGTAAAATTTTTGAGCATTTGCCCCCAATGTGTGTATATTTACTTAGTTATAAATCATGTACATGTTCTACTGTATTAATAATTATATGTTATATGATATATAATTACACAAAGAGAAATTTCAAAAGGATGACATAAAGATGAATTAATATTTAATCATGGAGTCGATAGGGAGCCAGTGGAATTTATTGGGTAGGGGAATGACACGGTGAGATCTGCATTATGGAAAAATCACTTTGGCAGCCATGTGGAGGGTAGATTGGAAAGAAGAGGTACTAGAGACAGGAAGACATATTAAGAGGCCTTTTTTTGTTTGTTTGTTTTGTTTTGTTTTGTTTTGGCTAGGCAATGGGGTTAAATGACTTGCCTAGGGTCACACAGCTAGTAAGTATTATGTGTCTGAGGCCGGATTTGAACTCAGGTCCTCCTGAATCTAGGGCCGGTGCTATATCTACTTCCCCACTTAGCTGCCCCAAAAGGCCATTTTTAAAAGTCCAGGTGAGAGGTGATGGAAAGGGGAAAAGTTTGACCGATGTAGGAGAAAAACTGACAAGATTTGGCAACTGATTAGATATATGGGGTGAGGAAGAATGTGGAGCTGCAAAAAACCTGGGTCAATGAAAAGATAGGGCTTTTGACAAAAGAAAGTTTGGAAGATGAGTAGGTAATGGCCGATCACAACCGCCTGTGAATCCTGCTTATCCTGTATGACTTCCTCTGTCCCTCCCAAAAACAAAAATAGAAGTGGGGCTTTTACTGGTCACTGCCCTCCAAGCACAAAGTCTGCTTTCCCAGAGGAGCCTGCTGCAATCATAAAGTGATCTGCAGGACGGCTGGGGCAGAATTTGTTCAATGGCACTAGCTCAGCCGTGATGGGTAGCAGTTATATTAGGTTCTGCCCTGAGCGGCCCTCCAGACTGGGAAGGAGAGGTAAATAGGAGCTTTCATAGCAGATAAAATAGCAATCCATGTACCTTAGATCATAGAATCATATGCCTTAGAGCTGGAAAGATATATAGATATGGCTAGATATACAGATATCTCAAGGATAGGAGGATGTGTACCAATTAAATTACTGAAGTTTTATCTTCCCCATCCTTCAAGACCTAATGCAAGTGCCGGCTCCTCTATAAACCTTCCCAGAAAGTTCCCAGTGATCTCTACCTTCTCTGGGTTCCTATCACACAATTTCGTATTTAATTACATACTCCTTCATGAAATTCTCTACTTGTTTCACACATGTATGACTTGTATCTGCAATCACACTGTGAGCTCCTTGACAAGAACCACAAACATGGTTTATGTTTCTCTGTGTTCCCTACATGCCTAACACTGTGGATACTCAGTCAATCTTCGGTCGTTTTTCAGTCATGTCCAACACTTCCTGACCCTATTTGGAGTTTTCTTAGCAGAGATACTGTTATTTTGCCATTTCCTTCTCCAGCTCATTTTAAAGATGAGGAAACTGAGGCAAATAGGGTTAAGTGACTTGCCTAGAGTCACACAGTTCATGTCTGAGGTCAGATTTGAACTCAGGAAGATGAGTTTTCCTGACTTCAGGTCTGGCACTCTATCTACTATATCACCTAACTGCCCTACTCAGTCAATACTGGATTTGATATGGAGGTCACTCACAACAAGAGGAAGGGAAAATTGAGGAAAGGGTTCAGCCAGTCATTATAACCACAAGAAAAACAAAGATCATTGGCCCATATTTGCGTGACCTTAACACTTACCAGGCCCCGGATATGCATCACCATGATGAACAACTTATTGTTTTTGTAGGAGATGGATAACTTCACCTCTCCCCCTACCTTCCCCACTGGCCGGGCCCATGTGCCATCTACAGAAATCAAAGGGAAAATAAAAAGTAATATGAGTTCTAATCACTTCCCTGCAATATAGTCAATTAATTCTGCCTCCTGCCTCGCCGTTACCAGTTTCTCATTGTCCAATCAGGAAATGAGAATGCTGGTCCTGACTACATTAGGAATCTCCTAGGTGAACTAAGTCTGAGAGGGGTCTTGGAAAGCAGCATGGTATGATGGGAAGCACACTGGATTGGAAGCCTTAAAACATGGGCTCCAAACCCCACTGTGCTACTACTTAGTGCCTACATCTCCGGGCTTCAGTTTCCTCCTCTGTCACTAGATGATGCTAGGAATAGGATGTATCTAGAAATGAGGACAGAGAACTGTAACTGTGCTATCATCCCCTGGATAGGATCCTGAGAAGGATCTACACAAAAACATGCTGCAGCAAGAGGAAAAGGTAGAGGGGGCAGGACTAAGGACAGGAGGTTGAGGATGGGGTCAGCAGAGGAAGCAGGGGCAGAAAAGGCCCTAAAAAGCCAGAAGGGAAGACTTTGGGGAAGGGATAGTCAGGGGATGGTCCAGGAGCGGACAGCGTACCTGAGGATTTAGGAGCTGGGCTGATGCCCGCGGCCTTGTCATCCCTGGGTAGGGGGTGGAAGAAGGTGTACACCAAATCACACTGTAAGGAAAGCACAGCCCACTTAAGTTCAAGGGCACTTAGCATCAGCTCTTCCTGGCTCTCTGATTTCCCTTCTGAAATCCTGAAGCCCTGAATCAGGTTCCTCCCACCAACTGCTCCCTACCTGGTCCCTATCCTGGTTTTCTGTCTCAACCAGACAAACCCGCTGACCCTCCCTTGTCTCTGCAGGCTCAGACTTCCCATGAGCTATTCTGCCCTGACACACCCATGTGGAAATCATCTGCCCTTTACATTGCTAAATCTTGCTTTCTCTTTCCTTAACAACCAGCCCCAAACTTCCTTCTCCTCCAAGAAACATTCCATGACTAACTGCTGCTGACTCTGATCTCCCTAATTCTTCTAGGATTCCTAATGACTACATGTTGAGTCCCATAATTGACTTGGTTTATGTTTCTGTCGTCTGCATTTACATCTTTGGCCTCTATCAGGCTGGGAGCTTCCCAGAGAGCAGACATCTTCTTCTTCCTCTTTATCTCTCTACATAGCACAGTGGGGGCCAGGGCTTTACACAGAGAGGGAGCTTATTGCTAACTAATGATGAAAAGGAAAAGGCTGAAGATCATTGAGACTTTCAGGGTCTTTGATAGAGGTATCTCCCAGTCCCTTTGCACCCTCTTCCCTCCACCATACTCTAGTTCCTTCTTCCCAATCACCCCCACACCTCCCCTGTCCTGTGAATGGGGATGCCCACCTCTGCCACCTCTGGGGACGAATGGATCAGGTGCCAGATATAGCCATTCAGGAGTTCTTTCCTCCGCTCTGCCACAGCCTCACCTCTAGAGCGACCAATCACAAATCTGCTTGGAAAGCTGGGTGGGAATGAGGGATGCCCATGGCAGGGGAGGAGGAGTAGGGTGACAAACAAACAAAAGAGAGAGTTACTCTTCAGATATCAAAAGCTGGCAATATTTCCACTGATCAGACCCATACTTCTCCATGGCCTCCCCTTAACCTGAAGGGACCTAGAAGGGACCTAAGTCTAAGTCTTTCCCCATCCCATAAAGGGCCCCATTTCTCTAGGCTCAGAGGACATAAGCATATTCCAGTCTAGCTCCTTAGTGCTTCAATATATCATCAGACCAGCTGCTGCCTTGGAATGAACCTAGCAAAGAATGGAGAGACTCATCATTGACAGACTGAATAGCTTTTGGAAGAATAATCATAAAGAAGACATACCACCACCTCCTACAGAGAGGTGATGAGCTCAGGTTCTAGAATGAGACGTGTTTTTTTTTTTTACATAGCCAATGTAGGAATTTGTTTTGCTTAATTACACATATTTGTTACAAGTATTTGTTTTTCTTTTTTCTTTTTATCCAGCAGGGGAGGACAAGTGGGAGAAAAAGAAAAAATATTTTTATTAATTGAAAAAAAATTTTTAAGAAAATAAGCATAAAAAGGATGATAATTTTGGAACATAAGAAAGAGGTGGGACCTTACAGACTGCCCTACTTTACAAACAGAAAAAAAGAGATTCAATTTCATATAAGCTCATTTCTCATTTCTATTAGGCCCACCCTGATTTGCTTCAGGCAAGACAGGACTTGTTTTTATGACCAAGAGCTAGACTAGATTGGTGCAGTTCTTGGGAATTTATAGAAGTCACAGCTATTTGGCTAGCAAGGAAAACCTCTGCAAAATGGCAAAGGTATGCCTCTACCAAAAAAAAAAAGCAGTAGCAACAAAATATACAAGATTATGTCCCAAAAATCTTAGTGAAGTTTTAAACTTTAATAACTTAAGCCTTAATAACTTAAATTAGACAACTTCAATAACTTTTAAAGTTTAACAACTTACATTAAGTAACTTTAATAACTTATGCTTTTATTACTTAAAACTGCACTGACTTTTGGGCCACCTTGTCTATAGCACTACACTTGGTAGTACAAAAAAAAAAGTGGAAACCAAACAGATGCCCCTTGATTGGGGAATAGCTAAACAAATTTTGGTGCATAATGGCCATGGAATCTCACAGTATAGTAAGAAATGATGACTATAATGGATACAGAGCTCCACAGGAAGACATACCAACTGATGCAAGGTGATACAAGCAGAAGCAGGAAAACGATATGCCCAATGTCCATGAGAATGTAAATGAAAAAGCACAACAAAATAATTGGAATAGAATGCTGGGAAATTATGATGACCAACTGAGGCATCTTTTTTTTTTTTCAAATGAGGACATTTGGAAGACAGTTGGAAAAAGGCACAGACTGACAGGACAGCTTTGAAAGTTAGAGGATGATCTTATTCTACACACTTAAAAATAAAAGTAGGGCTATACCTAATAGAGAACTTTAGTTTCATGTATAATCCTCATTTTCTATTCTACTGTGTATATACAAGAGCCTAGCCCACCTGGTGATTCAGAATAAAAAATTAAGATTGATTTTTTAAAAAGATAAAAAAAGGAAAAAAATTGCATAAGGTAGATGCAGGGGAGGGGTGATGGGAATGAAAATTATAATGCCCAAACTTGGCCCCAAAGAAGAAATCTGAAGGGAGGAAATAAGCATTTATATAGTGCCTACTATGTGTTAGGCACTACACTAAGCTCTTTTTACAAATATTATCTCATTTGATCCTTACAACCACCTGAGAGGTGGTACTATTATGATTCCCCATTTTACAGGTAAAGAAAATTATGTAGGTAGAGGTTAAGTGACTTGAGCAGGGTCACACAGTGTCTAGGGCTGTATTTGAATTCAGGTCTTCCTGCTGTCTATCCACTGTGCCACCTAGCTGCCCTGATGTTTTGCTTAGCTTTACTAAATCGCTTTTTCCCCCCATCTCTTCTTTATTCTCTGTTATAAGGGATAGCTTTTGGAAGGAGAAATATTGAGGAATATAGGTGATAGGAGAGCAAGGACTATTTGCCTTTCTTTGTATCCCTAGGACTTACCATAGTGCTCAGTATACAGTAGACACTTCCTAAATGTTGACTGACTGACAAAATATATCAATTTACTTTTTTTTTTTAAATCTAAAACCCCTCTTTCAAGAAGGGGCCTGCTTCTGCCCTGAGCCTCACTCTCCCATCATCACAACACCATTGCCCCAGTGTGCATTAACAGAGGGCTACCAGGCAGTGGCTGGATACCTGGGCAGATGGAAGGAAGGGAAGAGAAGGCGTAGCTTGCTATGTAGTTCCTGGAACTCCTCAAAGGTCCGCTGGATGTAGACAGCTTCATGGGAATTCTCACGCATCACCTTCACCACATAGATCTGCAAAGGCCCACAGTCTTGTTCTGTGCCCTCCCTTCCCTCTGTACCCAGAGGATTTCTGTTTGTTTGGGGAAGTAGGATTAGGAACAGGAGAGGAAGGATGAGAAAGGAATCTGGCTCTTGCAAAGTTTTAGCGATCCTCCTTAAATAGAGACCTGGGGTCTACTGGGCGCTTCAGATGGAGAGAAAACATTATGTAGCCAAATGGCAAATAATAAGTGATGTTTTCTTGGACACACTTCATAAAATAAATACTCAAGCTGAAAGGAAGGGTCATCTGGTCCATTTCTCATTTCAGCCAAGTCAGTCATGTGAGTATGAAAGGAAAGGGTGCTAACATCCCTCTAACATATATTCCATTTGGGTCCCTATCAGATTAGCGGGAAGACTAAGCTGAGATCCGAGGGGAATGGGTCAGCAGGACACTTACATAGCCCTTGTGGGGGTGGAAGACTTTCTCATGGCGACAGAGGAAGACATCACTGATGCGTCCAGAGCTCTTGAGGGTGTAAGTCCGGGGAGCAAAAGAGAGTGTCAGCCGGTCATCAGAACCTGTGAACTTCATCTGCGCCAAGTTGTGAATGAAGAAGTTGAGCTTTGTGGCTACACTGCCCAGGCTGGACTCTATTAACCTGTTGTAGGATGGCAAGGAAGTAAAGGAGGTAACCCTGCTGGATCCTTCTGTGTCTCCGCTGCAGAGGATACCTGTCCTCCCCTGGACCTCGAGGCGTAGTGCTTGGTTGGCAATTCTCATGTATTTACAAATAATTTTGGTTTCTGGTTTTAGTTTTGGTCCCAACCTGTGATTTCATTTGTATGAGGAACTCTTGGTAGGAAATCGCTTCTGCCAATATGTATCGTCAGCTTCTCTGGAACTTAAAGAGACGCTTGGGCTACTGGAGATTACATTACCAACATGGGGTCAAGTTTCCAGTATGCATCAGGCAGGACTTGAACCCAGCTCTCAATCTACCATGCCACAGTGATTTTCATATTATTTTGTACTTTAGTTATTAGTGAGTAGTTTCCATAAGTTGAACAAAAATAGTGTCTTCACCCACCCCAGCACCACATTCTGTACATAGTAAACCCTTGATTAATGCTTGTGGAATTGAACCATCTGGATGAATCAGTGCAAACTACAGAATCACAGACTTAGCACCAGAAGAGATCTTAGAAATCATCTGGTCCAACATTCCTTCCCCTCCCCCATTTAACATATAAAGAAACTGAGGCCAAGAGAGGTAAATCCATCCCTACTGATTTCATTGCAAAAAATATCACAAATATGCCTCACTGATGATCCAGTATCTTCATAGTTAAAAGACACTGCCTCCAAAACAAATTGGATGGAAAAACTGAGGCCCAGAAATGAACTCACTTGCCCATAATCGATCACACACAGCAACTCAAGAGCAGAACTGAGCCCATAATTAAAGCCAGCATCTCCCTCTACACAAGCAACCAACTGTGCCATCTCTAGTTCCCAACCCCCGGCCCTGCTCCTTCCAGTATCTCAAAGGGAGCACAGCTGTAGCACTCAGGGCATTACCTAGTGAAGTAGGTAGTGGCATTGGCCTCTGTGTCCTGAGGCCTCAAGGCATCATACACATACTTGAGGTCCTCAAGGTCAGAAAGCTCAGGGATCCCACAAGACAGCATCTGGGGAGGGGGGAAAGAAGTTGTGTATATAACTTTGGTGACTTCCAAGGCACCTGTTCCGTGTAGACTCCCTTGACCATCTTGGAAGTGATGGGGGGGGGTAATTGTCTGTACACCAGTCAGCCTAAGGCCACAAGAGGCTGAGCTAAGATGAGGTGCCCAGGGAACTGATGACTGAATGCAAGTTATGAGTGGCGTATTACGTGCCAGGCACTGTGCTAAGAGCTAGGGATGCAGATAAAAAGCAAGAGTCCTCATCCTCAGGTTACTTATATTCTACTGGGCAATAATAACAATAACTGACACTTATGTAGCAATTTAAGGCACGTTATTAATTTGATCAGATACCCCACAGCAAGACAAGACCTGTGGGTTTAAAAGGCAATATTAAGCTGTAGGGAGGAGGAGATTAGAGGAGGGCAAGTCCTCTCACCAAACCCAGAAGGTTGAGGAAGAGGTGGGTATGCTTTCGAATGAGGTTGTAGGCCTGGCAGCAAAGGTCCACAAAGTCATGGAAGCGGCTAGATGGTTTGTCACCCCCATTGATGACATACGCCATGTCAGAGGTAAAGACGAAGGGGGCACGGTCCCTGGACCAAGAGAAACATACAGGGAGAGGGGAGGTTAAAATGAAAGACACATCCTGTCCTCCTGGACCCGATCATTGTATTAACTCATCTATCCCATCGACCTGCAGGCAGAACTGAATTTATCTCAACCAAGACAAATGGAATCCTCTAAATCTTTTCTTTTTCTTTTTCTTTTTTTGTCCTATGATGTTATTAGTATCAGGAACCACTAGTTAGGAACTTCCTCTACCTAAGCAGTTTTGCACCTCATCTGAAATTTATAGTCCCAGAGAGTTATTTGCCATGCTGAAAAAATAAGCGAACTTATTATTATTATTATTATTATTATTATTATTGTTTTAAGACTAGGTTGTGCCCAGGCTGGAGATACAGTAATGGATCATAGACCAGATCCCACTACTGATTGACATGGGAGTTTTGACCTTCTCCCTTTCTAACTCATTCCAGTTCTCCCCTCTTTAAGTAGTTTGGTGACCTTCTTCCTGAGGGCTCACCATATTGGTGGTGAATTTGGTGAGGGCATCAGATTGGCTTTAGCCCACTACAGCTCAGCACTCCCAAGTTCAAGTGATTTACCAGCCTCAGCCTCCTCAGTAGCAATGAGTACAGGTGTGTGCTATCACACCTGGCTAACTCAAATTCTTAAGAGAACTCTAGGGAAGAAGACCCCATGACCTCTCTTGGACACCTATTCCAGCATCAAACCATCCAGACAGTCAGTTTCCATATAGTTAGACTCAGTCCTTTCAGCTGCACTTTAAGGTCAATTCTCAATATGTACTGAAAATAGCTGATCTTCACTTTCCTTAATTAACTTTTTGTGTTTCAAGGAGCATCATTAAGCTGATCCCAAGTCTTCTCTTTCTTAGGCTAACAAACTCTAAGGTTCCCAGCACTGAAGCATTTCAGCTGGCATCCATGCCCTTCTCACACATAAATAAATACGTACTTTTCACTTTTCACTCACCGCTTGATGTTGCCAAACATCTGGGCGTGGCCCAAGAAGCGACCAAAATCAATGTGGAACATGTGGCCTGTGGTCTTGAGCATGATGTTGTCATTGTGCCGATCACAGATGCCCAGGACGTAGGTAGCCACGCAGCAGCCAGCACAAGAGTAGATGAAATTCTCCACAGCCTAGAGGAAGAGGGAAAGCATGGAACTGGCCAAAGGGCAACAGGTGCCATGGGTCTGTCCCACCTGAATGGATTTACATGAGAGCTTGCTGGAGAGCGACAAACGTTACGCTCTCTGTCTTTGCCACCACTGACCTTTGATTATGTACTATCTTGCTTCCACCTCTGTACCACACTTGTTTGCGTGACAGATCCTCAGTATTAACAGGATGGTTCATGAATACTCTACACACATGAATACCCCCATGGCAGGTTTATGATCCGAGTGACAAAGGTCAGAGATTTCATTTATTGGGGCCCTATCTATGGCCATATAGGAATACAAGAAAGAGTTTCCTTCTAAGACGGAAACATCCTTAAATGACTCCCAGTGCTTAGAAGGATGGCTGGTACATAGTAGGAGCTCAGTACATGCTTGTTGAATTAAAATGAACAGAATTAAATGCTCATTTGGTATTTAGCTAAGTCCTGAGCTGATTAAAATAATTTAACTAAAGTATGAACTCATGGAGTGGGTGTTTGAGGAGCTTGACACAAATCTCTGATGGAATTTTCTCTAATTGGAGCTGGAAGGAGCAGGGAACCTTTAAGTACTTCTTATCTATTCTGGCTAACCTCCTTGAACTCTTCTGCCCAACCCTTTTTTCCCCAAGGAACAAAATATATATAACTAGCATTGCAGCCACACACCCACATTCATTCCCACTCTCACTTTTGTAAGGTCTGTACCCTATGGGGCTCAGTAAAACTAAGCTGTTTTTATTTATTTTTTTTGTTTCATTTTCAGTTTGACCAGCAGTTGGCACAACAAACCAGAAATGTGAAGGAAAAAAAAAACTATTCTTCCAGTTCTCTAAGTGTAGCCCTTCCACAATTCACTTCCCCATTTCTGGGTCTCAGTTTCTTCATCAATAAAATAAGTAGATTGAGGTAGATGATATCAAAGGTCTCTTCCAACTAGGCAATATGGTATAGTGGAAAGAGAATACTGAATTTGGAGTCAGATGATGTGGGCTCAGATATTGGCTCTGCTGATCACTACCTGTAGAAATCTGGGCAAGTCACTTAACCTTTTTGGGACTCCGTTTCTTTATTTGTAAAATGAGAGATTTGGAATAGATGACTTAATACAGCCCTTTCATCTCAAAACATATGATCCCGAAACATTTCTATGATTCAAGATTCAGCCAAAGTCTCCTCTCCCCTGTGAAGTTTTCCTTAAGCCTTCCAACCCTCTCCCACCTCGAAGTCCTTACTGTGCTACTTTTCATTCATATAGCCTTCTTTTTGTATTTGTTTCTCATTTTTTAAATAGTATGTTAGCAACTAGACAGTTTCACACTTCCTTGAATGCCCCACCCTTTATATAGTGGATAGACTTCGAGTCAGGAAAAACTGCCTGGGTTCAGATCTTACCTCAGACACTTATTAACTGTGTGACACCCAGCCTCAGTTTCCACATCTGCAAAATGCACTTACCTCACAAGGTGGTTAGAAGAACCACATGAGATAACATATGTAAGGTGTTTTTCAAACCTTAAAGTGCTATATAAAGTCTAAATACATATATTTAATAAATACAAAGTCTAAATATAAATATATCTATAGATAGATCTAATCTAAATAAAAAGTCTAAAAATAAAACTAAATATAAAGTCTAAATAAAAATAATAACTAATATGTACAAAGCGGTATAAAAGTTACAAGGAAAAAGAAGGAAATTTCTATCTAGACAAAACAGGGAAGACTTTCTTCACAATGGTTTATACAGGAAGAGAGGCTAGAAGTTATTTCAGGCAAAGGGAACCACGGAAACAAAGGCACAAAGACAGACATCCCAAATTCTTGGAATGGAAAGCAGTCCAATTGGATTGACCCTTAGAACTGAAGTAATATGAAGTAGGGTCAGAAATAGAGACTGGAGTCAGACTGCAGAGGAAAGGCAATGGAAATCAGGGTAGGGAGTTTAGACACTATATTCAAAGCTGGAAGGAACCGTCAGTCCATTTAGTCAAGTCCTCTTATTTTAGAGATGAGGAAACTGAGGCCTCAACTGAGGATGAGAAACAAATACAAAAAGAAGGCGGTATATGAATGAAAAGTGAGACACTAGGGCTCCGAGGTGCTCTAAAGTAATGTGTTTAAAGTCACATAGAGAGTGTCAGAGGTGAGCCTCGAATCCAGGTGTTCGGCCTCCCAACATATAGCTCCTTCCACTGTACTACAGTACTTACCAGACTTTATCTGTTGTAATTCAAAAGTACTTATGACCAAGTATGGGCAAATAGATCTCTTTGTTTATAGGCCATGGATATGGTTTTTGAAGAAAGGCTGAAAGCTATCAGAGTTCTGTTTTAGGAAGTTTAATGGGCCAATAACTTATCAGATGAATCAGAAGAGGGAGGGACTGAAGATGGGGTAAACTCTCTTTCCAGCTCTAACTTTCTACCAATCAAACAAGCATTTATTAAAATACCTACTATGTGCCGGTCCTGCAGGCTAGAAAGACAAAAAAAAAAGACAATTCCTGCTCTGAAGGAGCTTACATTCTATATATGAATAGATGTTCTTTATGAGTATATGATCTTTAAGGACCCATAAATCCCATGGTCCTATTTTCATTTTTTTTCAAGAGTAGAAGTGGGTGGGGTGAGATGGAAAGAAGAAATGGAGGAAAAGAAGTGGGAGATAATTATAGTAACACTTTCCTTTTTGTCTTAGTGCTAATGGGGAGATTTGTCATCCGGAGATTTGCCTTCTTAAAAGGAAAACAGAAAAAAGGAACTTTACAGCTTCACATACAATCCCCTTTTTCTGTTTTTGGGGGTCTTTTTTTGTATATTGAAATGTTCAGTTGTTGATCATTAAGTTTAGAATAAAAAACAACAACATTTAAACTTTAAAAAAAGGGGAAAAGATTGAAAAGAAAAGTGACCTCTTCCTTCTCTTCTTGTGCCCTTTGGCAGCCTCAGAACTCCCCATCCAGTCCATAGGCCTTCTGACACCGAATTTATCTAGCATGCAATCATGCCTTGGACGGTGTGTGAAGCTATTTTTTCCCATTTAAATTTATCTATTTCTTTTCAATAAATTCGTGTTGATGCCATTGGTTCTTATATTACCTACATTTCCTAATGTACCTCTCCTCCTTCTCCATATGAGACCATTATAAATATTGTAAAGCCTATCTCAACTAGAAGTCTGTGAGCTTGGGGATTGTAAGCAGGGACCCTCATGGGCTTATTCTGCTCTTGCAGCCTACAAGGCTCTCTGGGCTTTTGTGAGGAAAGTGTGCTTTGTCAACCTGAAAGCGCTGAATGTCAGTGTGTGTTATTATTATCCCCATTGCACCTGGCATGGTATGAGTAAACAGAAAAAGCTCAATAATTATTCTATTTGTTAGCTTCAGTTGGTTTTTTTTAGTAGAGGAGTTCTTAACCTGGGGTTCACAAACTTGTTTTTTAAATAGCTCAATAAATGTATTTCAGTATAATTGATTTCCTCTGTAGTCCTAAGAATTTTATTTATTTTTTTTAATTTAAAGATATTATTCTGAAAAAAGGCCCATAGGCTTCACTACACTGTCAAAGGGGTCCATCACACACACACATACACACACACACAAAGGCTATGAATCCCTAGTATAGTAGAAATCATTAGTTTGTAAGCTCCTTGAGGGCAGGGTCTGTCTTATGCCTCTTTTTGTATCTGCAGCCCTTAGTACAATGCCTGGCACATTTTAGGCACTTAATAAATATTGATTAATTGAAATAATAATGGTCTAGGAAGTGGGAGAATTGGGTTTAAGTCCTGACTCTGCCAACAGCTAGCTGTGTGACTCTGGACAAGTCACTTCCCCAAATCTGAGCCACAGATCCCTCATTTGTCAAATGAAAGCACAGAACTAAATGGCTAAAATCCTACGACAAAATATAAAACCAAGAACTCAAGCCATTGCTACTCCTTCTCATCTGACAAAGTACAGGTTACCTCACAGGGGAATTCCAGGAGAAAAAAGGCTCTGGTAGAAGAAACATGGCCACCAAACATGGCTCTGTAGAAATAGTAATTGGACCTTACAAGTTAACCACCACCCCCAAGTGAGGAGGGAAGCCCCTCACAAAAGAAAGAGGTCACTAGACAAAGATGATAACCTGAGAATTTCCCTGGCTTATGTTGGAGAGATTATCTGATCCTCCCTAAAGATGGCAGTCCAAACCAACCTAGGGGAAATGTTTCCCTGGTCATTCTTTCCTTTACCCTGAGACTTGTTAATTCCTAGGTAACTCTTTTATAGGATTAAGCTGTTCTGAGGTTTGTTGTTTGTTTGTTTTCTTTTGTTTTGTATATCTAAGACTTAAAGCAAAAAGGTTATGGCTCTTTCAGGGACATCCCTTGTCCTGGCACCATAGTCCTTTAGAGCTGAAGGGATCTCAGAGATCATCTAGTCCAAACACCTCATTTTACAAATGAAGAAGCTTAAACTACAAAGAGTTAAGTGGACTTGCCAGGTCACACAGAAAATCAATGGTGGAGGTAGGATTTGATTGCAGGCCTTTTGACTTCACATGCTGTGCTCTTTCCACTATACCATGCTTCCTTTCCCACACACCTACCTTTTCATACTCATCTTCCCCAGGGTTGTGCTTCTGCAGCCAGTCAGCCAAGGGCCGGTCCTTGAAAGAGCCTGTCACCCCATGCTCCACTTGGATCTTACGCAAGGTTTCAGCATTGGGGATCATTTCCACCATGCCTGAGAGAGAAGGGGTTTAGGTCACTCAAAGAGATGGGGCGTCAGGGCTAGTAAGGAAACACCCAGCCCGACAACCAATGTGTCACTGACTTTTCAGTCAGAACCCTTTCCTAGCTCAAGGACAACTAAGGAATGGACCAGCTATAGTTTCAGGGAACTAGGGCCAGGATAAATCTTGAAAAGGGAGCCCCCGCCATATGCCATCTTTTTGTGTTGCTCTAAGGGCTCTCCCAGTAGATATGTAGCCTTAAAATGGGACACAATCACCCTCTTGACACTCTGGTTGTTGAAGAGGAGCAGAAGGAGGTGTACAGAGGGGAGGGGTTCTCACTTCTTGCTATGAGGCCACTTATCCCTAGGAACCAGACTGACCTCGACCCCGGCCGGTGGAGAAACATCGGAAGATGACCATGCGCATATCCAGTCCCTCTTGGATCCAGATTTTATTCATGATTCGGATCATTTGCAGGGTTAGCATGTCCTGACGTAGATCATCCCCACACTGTGAGAAGGGGAAGAGGTGGTGGCCCCATGTGGTCAGAGCAGGACACTATGATACCTTCCTCACTGATCTTGGCACCCTCCATCCACCAGTTATACAAATCTTCAAGGTTGTGTTCCCCTGCCTCTCATCTGACACTTCTGATTTTGCCACATTCACCATCTCAGGGAGCAAGAAATTATTCATTTTTTTTTTCTTCTGTGTTAGAACAAAGATGAGATTCCTCCACCACCTCCATTTTCTGAATCTTATCCCTTCATTTTTTTTCTTTGGAGGGGTTGGAACTGGACCTGTGATTTCATTAAGATAGGGAATTCCCAGTGAGGAAACCCCCTCTGGCAGCATGAATCAGTATCAACTGTGCAACGTAAGTGATTTCTCCAGGGTCACAGCCAATATAACTAGTAAGTGCTTGAACTCAGGTCTACCTCATTCAGAGCCAGCTCTCTAACCATTATACCACACTGCCTCTCAGTCCTATTCATTCATGAATCCACTACATGTTCCAGTTCAGTGCCCAGTGAATGCCTTTCCTTCTAAAATCCTAGGACTGGAGGAGGCTAGGTGGCCCCATAAGTAGATCCCTGGGCTTGGAGTCAGGATGACCCAAGTTCAAATCCAGCCTCAGACTGGATTCTTAGCTGTGTGAGGCTGGGAGAGTCCTTTAGTCTCTGTGTGCCTCAGTTTCCCCAACTATAATATGGGGATAATAATAGCACCTACCTCACAGAGTTGTGATGATCAAATGAGATATTGGTAAAGTGCTTAGCACACTAGCTTGTTTCCTTCTCTCCTCTCCCCATGATACTTGTTGGCCTCGCTCATTTGACATTTAGGGTATTTGTTCTTCCTTATATTGTTAGTTATCTTTCCATGCATATATATTTTGTCTCTCCAACTTTAAGTTTCTTGAGGGCAAGAATTGTTTCTCATATTCCCCTCAGAAATAAGGTGCTCAGGAAATGTCTCAATACACCCTGGAGTCCCCTAGGTACACTTACTGATCCTGGTACATATAGGGGAAATTAGATGCAAAGAAAAGGAGGTGGATTGAGGCTGACAGTTATGTACCTTGGTTAGGGGAGCAAGGGGAATTGTAGACTCATAAGACGGAGTTTCCAAGTATTCCTATTCCATAAAATCAGGTATATGTCTGGATTCTTGAGGAGCCCCTGGGGCTTAAGGTTGGTTTCTGGAACTGGTTATTCGGGGCTGTGATGTGTCTCCCCAAGGTTAGTGCTTGTAAGAGCAATCTTGGCCCCTTGGCCCCTGCTGGTCTCTTTTTTCCCTACCCAACCCTAGGATGTTGCTCTTACCTTGAAAATGACACGGATGTTCTCACCCAGTGGGTCCACATTCTGGAAAGAGAGCTTGAGGGGGACTGCATTAGAGTTGAAATAGGAACAATCCTGCCACAGGGAAGGAGACAGACCAGAATTAGGATTATTTTAGAGGAGAAAATGACTACCTCTTCCCATCTCTGACAGGTAATATCGTCTCTCTCCTTCCTGAACTCCTAGCCCAGCCCAAGTCTTCCTGTCACTTTTGCATCCAAACTGTCTCTCAGATTTATCCTTCTTTTCCATTCCAAATGTCACTTTCCTAGTCTAAGCCATCTGGCTTCACCCCTGGGCTACTGCCTTAGCTTCCTAACTGGCCTCCCTGCCTCCAGTGTTTTTGCCTCTAATCAGTCCCACAAGCCACCACCAGATTCATTTTTCTAATATACAGTTTTGATCTTCTTCCTCTCTTGTTCAACACCTTTCGATGGCACCCCACATCTTCCAAATAAAAGTCCAAACTCCTTCGTTTGGCATTCAAGACCAACGACAATCTGCCCTATAAAATCTACTTTTCTGGCTTTATTTAATGCTAGTTGCCTGAGTCAACCCTTTCCACCTGCCGAACCAGACAACTGCTCTGAGGCAGTTAGGTGGAGTTCGTAAGTGGACACCTTGGTGTCAGAAAGACTTGAGTTCAAATCCTGACTCTGGTATCTAGTAGATATTCAGTCACAGGCAAGGTCACAACCTCTCTGAGCCTCAGTTTCCTCACATGTAAAATGGGGATAAGAATAACACCTACCTCACAGAGTTGTTGTGAGGATAAAATGAGATAACATATATAAAGCACTCTGCAAGCCTTAAAGTGGTATATAAATGTTATTATCATTGTTATTATTATTATTCCTCACTATATATCAACACACCTTATACTTTCCCACTTCCATAACTTTGCTCATCCCATTCCCTCCTCCAAGGATGTCTTCTCCCTTTACTGAAATTCTACCCCATCTTTCAAAGCCTATTTCAAATGCCACCTCTTTGATAAAACCTTCCTTGCTTTCTCCAGGCATGACCTTTCCCTTCCCTTCTCTAGCCTCCTATAACCCTTTGTACCATAATAAAAGCAGTATGCCTGCCATCGCCCCTATAGACTGTAAGCTACTTAAGGGCAGGCACCTTAGATATGTATATCTTGTAACACCAACAGCACTCTGGGCATAGTTAGCGCTCAGCATTTGTTTATTGAATGGCCCACAAAGAAGCAGTAGCAGAATCACAGGGCCAGCCACCATCCATAACACCTGCCTACTTGCTTTGACTCTGATCCATCCTAAGCCAGAGTTCTTGGGTCCTCTGAGATGCTCAGAGAGCTAGGTCCTCAGCCTGGGACATGTGTCAGGTAAAAACCAGAGAATGTGTTCTGGGGTTGCAAAGGTTCAGAAAACCATAATTATTACTCCCTTCTCATTTATTCTAAGGACTAGGTAAATGAGGAGCCTCACCCCTGAAATCCACTAATCCCACTGTAGCCCCCTCACCCGTGGCACGATGCCCTTGACCAGAAGGCTGGGGCTCAGAGGTAGCCGGCAAGAACCATTGAGCTTAAAAAACTTCCTCACTTCCTCCAGCCCTGTTCGAAGGATCCCCTATTGGAAAGAGAAAAAGAGAATGAAAAACAGGAAGGGAAAATCCATCAATCTCCCCAAGGCAGGGTACAGTTTAGGGTAATTAGGGGTGATGGTGTTAGACATTCAGAAGTGCGCCTGAGAAAACTGGGCTACAGAAAGGGCTGATCCAGGAAGACCTGAGTTTAAATCCTATATCTGATACCCAATGTACAGATGACCACAGACAAAGTGGTCTCAATTTCCTCATCTGCAAAATGAACATAACAATAGTTACCTATCTCACAGGGTAGTTGAAGGGCTCGAATGAAATAATGTATGTAAGGTACTTGCAAATCTTAAAAAGTATTACATGTGTCAGTTATTGTTATTATTGTTCTCTTCTTCTAAGGGACCTTTAAGAACAAGGGAAGAGCTGGGTATTGTGGTACATGCCTGTAAATCCCTGCCACTGGGAAAGCTGAAGCTGGCGGCTCATTTCAGCCTGGGAGTTCTAAGCTGCGGGACAGCCAAAGCCTTACTAAGTCCAGTACCAATATGGTGAGCCCCTGAGAGCTCAAGGTTTCTGTGTGCCAGTGGAGGAGGAGGAGGAGAAGGAGGAGGAGAAGGAAGAAGAAGAGAGAGAGAAGAAGAAGGAGGAGGAGGAGGAGATGTAAGAAGAGGAAGGGGGAGGAAGAAGAAAAGGAGAAAGACTTTCCCCAACTCCCCAGGGATGCCTTATTGGTGGACACAGAGCACTGTGCAATAAGACCCCAGAGAAAGTTCATATGGAAGTCCTTCAGACAAAGTCTAATAAATACCTCCCTTCTCACCCCACCCTCCAAATCTGAAAGCCCTGACATGCAGTGACTAGTTAAAGGAACTGGAGATGTTTAGCCCAGAGAACAGAAGACAGAAGGCAGGGGTAGGGGGTGGGGGTGGGGCAGTGACCAAAACATTCTCTTACAGTAATTAAAAGATCGTCTCTTGGAAGAGGATGAGACATTTTACTTGGTCCCAGAGCGCAGAACTAAGAGCAGTGGGAAGAATGCGTAGATTTTGATTTAATATAAGGAAATAATTATAACTGTCTAAAAGTGGAATGGACTGTCTTCAGTGGAAGTCAAGAAATCACCTGTCAGAGTCAGAGATGGTGAAGACAGATTCCTGTTCTGATATAGGATAGGCTGGAGCACATGGTCCCTGGGGTTCTTTCCAATCCTTCAATAAGATGCTACGAGTCTAGGAAATGTAGTCCTGGCCTGAAAGTGGGGGGCTGGAGAGGCCTAAAGTGTCCCATGATGAGCACCAGCACCCCAGGCCCTAGACATAGGGTATGGTGGCTGTGTCGGGGCAAGGGTGGGAAGGCTGGAAAGGCAGACTTTATCCACATACCTGCCTCGCAGATGGAGCTGCTTCTCGGACCTGCTGGGCCAGCTTAGCCAGGGTGTTGACAAGCCAGCACTGCCTATTGAATTCCTCCCGAAGCCCCTTCCCACAGCAGCACAGCAGAGCTGCCAGCAGGTACTGGTATCGGATGCTGAACTGGGAGTCCTTCAAGCCATCTTTTAGCAACCTGCGGGGGGGGGGGGCGGTGGTCGGGGTGGAGGAATGGTAGCATGTGGGAAACTCACCCCCAGCACCCAGAAGTACCTGCCCCCCTCCCCCACCATTTGCTACCTAACCCAATCCAATAAACTTTTATCAAGTGCCTACTATATGTTAGGCACTAGGCTAAGTGCTGGGGATACAATTAATAAAAAAGAGACAGGAGCTCACAATCTAAAAGGAAAGGGAGAAGGATGTTACCTCTACTCTCAACACACATGCACACCTTATTTTCATGGTATTTGGGGAGAGGGTAGGGCAGACTGCTGATTTCAGGGATGGGGAACTTCTGGTGGGGAAAATCCTTCTACTCACGTAGATTAGCATATCACTCGCCTGTAACTTATCATCTTAGAGGACTGACCTCGGCACCAACAAATCAAGTGACCTATCAGTGCTGACACAGCCGGTATGTGTCAGAGGCAGGGCTTGAATTTGACTCGAAGGTTGGCCCTCTTATCCACTCCGCCAGGCCGCCTCTCAGTACCCTTGCTAGAGGTCTATACCCATGTAAACTCAAACCCAAGCTAAGCTTCATGCGTGCCTCATATTTACACAGAACTCAAAGTACCCTCCCATCTATTCTCTCTTTCGTCTTGCCACCATCTCTGGATAGCAAGAATGTTTTTCCCTACGTTGCAAGAAGGGGAAACTGAGTCCAGAGATGGTGAGTGACTTGTTAAAATTGCTTAGCCCAGTCAATAACAAAACTGGGGACCAGGAACTAGTTCTTCTGACTCCCAGTCTATACATGCTTGAAACTACACCTAAAATGAGAATCATAGACTCTTAAAACTGGAAGTGGCCCTAGAGATCACATATGCCCATTCCCCCTCATTTTCCTGGGGGAAAATCGAGGCCTAAATAGATCATGTGTGTGCATACCCAGAGAGACACATCTGCCTCCCACCCATCTGCATCGCGTTTTTACCAGAAGAAATAATGAGTGACTCTCAGGTCACAGACGGCTCTTTTCAGGAGGAAGCGCACCAGAGGGCTATCAAGATAGCATTCATACTTAAGGGCCTGTTCCAGGGAAAGAAAAAGAAAGAGAGAGGGAGCACTAGAATGAGGTTTTGTTGGCTTCCCATGGCTGTCTAAAACCATCCACCCTCCTCCCAATGTCTCCCTTACTCAGTAGGGTCTAAATTATAAGGTAAATATGTCATTGTGTCTAAGATATGGGGAAACACAATTTGGTTTGTCTCGACTGCACTGCTTGAAGTACCTCCTTCACACTGGGGTCAATGAGTCAGAGCTGCAAGGGACCTCACAGATCCCTCAGAGGTCTAACCCCCTCATTTTACAATCGAAGAAACTGAGATCCCGACAGGCGAAGTGATTGCCCAAGGTTACCCAGTTAGTAAGTGGAAGAGCTAGAATCTGACCCCAGGTTCTCTCACTCCAGATCTATGGATCTATAATGCCTTACAGTGAGTAGGGTATAGGTGTTAGCATTCAGTTTCCCCATTTTCAGGGTCTCAGAAGAGATACCATATACCCAGCACGAGTAGGGGTAGAGCTGAATCTGATCAGAAGAAGAGAGAGGGCAGAGAGACCCACTTCAGTCACCCAAATACTTTCCTCTACTCACCTGCACCAGCTGGGGCAGGTAATCCAGGAGTTCTGCATCGGAAATTGAGTCAATCCATTGTACAGCTATACGACGCACTTCCTGGTCTGGGAAACTACAAAACAGAGCCCCGATAGTCACCTAGGACAGCTCAGTCCTTGGCTCTGCCTTTGCAGACCAGCCATGCCCCATGCCCATGCCTATTCTTGGTTGTACTGGGACTGTGATTAGGGGAGATCTTTGGATAAAGCCATTGGCAGAGGAATTTGAGTAACTTCTCCAGGACACTGCAAGTAGGAAAAAGATGCAGACACCTATACCCCACCATCTTAAGAGCTGGGAGGACCCTTAGAGGTCATCCAGTCTAAGCTCTCCCTTTCCAGAGAAAGAAACTGAGGTCTAGAGAAATAAAGTGACTTGCCTAATGTCACATGGTAGTTAAGGTCCGAGCCAGGACTATAAACCAGGTCTCCTGACTCTTCACCCAGTCTTCATTTTTATTATACCATGCTGCCTTCCCCACTAATTAGAGAAGGTTTTGGGTATAGAAGGAACAGGCAGCCACACTCTTAGAGAGTCTGCTGAACATGGAAAGGCCCTTTCTCCCCACTTTGACTGAAAATACTCTCTGCATGTCAGAGCACCTAAATATTCATTAATCTCAGATATTCTTTTCTTTAAGTCAGAGTTATAAATAGGCTAGGACCCCTAGTGATCATGCTCCCTTCCCAGAGTCTGGAGAAGACAGTTGTTTACATGACTCCAAATTCTCCACCTACCTGTACAACACCCAACTCCCTTGCTCGGCATGGTCTTGTCACTATGACATCCCTCCCCCAACTCCACCCCTAGTGGGGCTTGAGCAGGTGTCTCTGAGGAACCAGCTACCCTTTCGACCATCTAGCCTCACCAATGCACCCCCAATCAGACTGTCTTCTACAGCCTGTGGGATTATCTTCAGTGCCTCCCACCTCCAAATCCCATTGTCCTCTGTACAGCCTCCCCAAATGAAAGAATTCCTCGTTATGACTCCAATTTGGATTGTCATTGCTGTGTCCTATAATTATCTTTGAAAACATAAATACCTTATAAGAAGCAATGGATATGAATAATTCAAAGAAACATGGGCAGTTGGACCAAGAAAACAATATATACAATGACTACAACAATGTAAATGAAAGAACAAAATAAAAACAAAACTGAACACTGAGCAATTATAGTTACCAAGCTCAGCCCTGAAAATGAGATGAGAAAGTGCACCTGCCTTCCTTTTTGGTAGAATAGGGGACTATGTACGTTGAATATTGCACATGTTTTTTTCTCTTTTTTATTCTTTATTACAAAGAATGGCTTGATGGATTGGGGAAGAAGTAGAGATACATCTGGAAATGTCATAAGGATATCAAAATATGATATCAACAAAAACATTTTCAGATATAATTATCCCTGGGGAGAGAACCCTAATTATACAAATCATTCTACCTGTCTGGGACAATTTCCTCATCATGAGACTCTATGACCTCTAAGGTCCCTTTCAAATGAATAACCATTTTACCCTGCATTTTAGCTTTATGGAGATGAAGAAATACAAGAGATGTAAGCTCTTTGAGAACAGAGAGGGACTGGGTCATTTTTGTATCCCCAGCCCCTGACACCTCATAGGTGCTTAATAAATGCTTGCCACATGAATGAGTGAGGGCACAGATGGCATACTCATCACAACTGTAGCTGACACATAGCTGAGAGGGATAGAAAACACCCAGGATGGTAGTCAGATTGTAACAAGATCTGAGCAGGCTAGAACACTGAGCTAGCTAACTCTAATTAAGTGAAATTTAATGATAATAATCTCCCACTTGGGTTAAAAAATTTAACTTCACAAGTACAAGATGGAGGAAGGCATGGTGATAATGTAGTTTGTCTCAAAAGATGAGGGTTTTGGTGAAGTTAAGACCAATAGGAGTTAATAGTGTCATATCGCAGCTCCTAAAGCTAATGCAATCTTGGGCTGTACAAAGACAGGCATAGATAGCTTCCACGTCTGTCAGCCCTTATAGCATTTAATATCTTGGCTGTAAGGAGGGACAATTTCAGGTTCCATCCTTTTGAATGCTTAGCACTAGTGCGGTGCTTGGCACATAGCAGGCACAGTGGTTGAATAAAGAGGTGATAACCCAGCTGTATTTTACCCCAGTGAAATTCCCATTTGGAGTATACATTCAGTTTTGGGGGTTTTTTTGACTAGGCAATGGGGTTAAGTGACTTGCCCAGGGTCACAACAGCTAGTAAGTGTTATGTGTCTGAGGCCGCATTTGAACTCAGGTCCTCCTGAATCCAGGACCGATGCTCTATCCACTGCACCACCTAGCTGCCCCCCATATATGTTGAGTTCTGAGCATCACATTTTAGGAAGGAGACTGATAGGCAAGAGAACATCCAGAAGAGGTGAAGGGCCTCAAGATCACGTCTTCTGAATTGAAGGAAGTGGGGTTTTTTTAGCCTGAAGAAGAGAAAACTCAGGGGAGACATGAGAGCCACCTTCAAGGACTCTCATGTGGAAGAAAGATTCCATTTGTTCTGTTTAGTCCTAGAGAGTGAAAGGAGGAGCAATGGGGAGAAGTGTGAAGAGGTAAATTGAGGCTCAAAGAAAACTTCCCAAGAACTAGAGCTAAAGGGGAATGGATTGCCTTAGGAGAAAGTGGCCTCCCCTCACTGTCAGTCTTCAAGCAAGGGCTAGAGGTCCCTTTGTTAGCTGTAGGAATTCTTTTTGGAGTATGGGTTAGACTAGATGACCACTAAGGTCCCTTTCTTCACTGAAATTCTGTGATTCTGTAATTAGTCCTCAAATGCTAGCAAGTCTGTAACTTCAAAAGGCTCTGAGAGAACAAAACCAGGGACAAATAAGTTTTGAACAAGAAGAGGAAGGGGGAAGGGAGGGGGGAGGGGGGGAAGGGAGGGAAAAGGGGAGGAGGGAGGGAGGGGAAGGGGGAGGGGGAAGGAGAGGGAGGGGGAGGAGGAGGAAGAGAAGAAGGATAATTCTATAGAATCGGGTATTTGCTACCACAGATAATCTAGAGGAGTTTCCTGGGTTAAGGAAAGCATAAACTTCCCCGGCTTCAGAATTGTTCCCACAAGTAGCCCTGCCCTTGGGTCACCCCAGGGAGGCAGCATTGTGGGGGCCCTGGGATTGGAAGCATATCCATTTGAGGAAGGCAATTCGGGTCAGACTCACGTGGCATGCAGGAGTCCCAGGGCATCCTGGTGGTTCATGTGCGTCCATTGCTTCAGAAGGGCATAGATATCAGGCAGGCAAGCCCACTCCCAGCTGGGGGCACTGGCAAGCACCAGGGGCAGAGAGCTCACCTCCGAATGGCAGTAGTAGCGCTTCTCCCACACCCTCTTTCTGTCAGCATCTGTGAGCCTGTGGTAGGTAGGGCAGGGCAACAAGAAGACTGAGTCCCCTAGAGGGATGAAGATCTATCCAAGAACTTTTGCTCTTATTTTTTAATATGATTTCAAGACACGTTGACTTTAACCTTATTCCCATTCCAACTCAGGGAAATCTGAGACTTTGATACCAAGGTCCAAGCAACAAGACATAGCCAAAGGAACCAACAGCCAGCTTCCTCCTGCAGGGGCCTTCCCTGAAAAGCATCCCTTCTCATTAAGAAATATCTAGTATCACTCCTCATGTAACCACCAGAGGGCAGCAGCCGTGTGTGTGTGTGTGTGTGTGTGTGTGTGTGTGTGTGTGTGTGTGTGTGTGTGTGTGTGTGTGTGTGTGTGTGTGTGTGTGTCTGTGTGTCTGTGTGTCTGTGTGTGTCTGTGTGTGTCTGTGTGTGTGTGTCTGTGTACGGGTGTACGAGGCTATTAAAAGAATGGACCTCTTCCTGAACCATCTCTCCCTCTCTCTCTGAATGGGTTGACATCAGGTGTCTAATGGGGGAAGTGAAAACTGCCTGAGCTAATGAAATGAGGAATCAGCTGCTTCAGGGCTGAGGGAGAGGGGAATCAAGTGAGGGCCTGCAGTCACCCTCTGTTCAGGCTGGACTGAGAGGCTAGGCAGACCAGTCTAGAGTTACAAAACATTCCCCCAGTGCCGGCAGGAAAGAAGCATCTTTCTGGGAGGGAGATAAAAGACTGGCAGAGTCCAGATCCCATTAGTTCCTACAACTCACTCTCTTCCCCTCCTCAAACCCACCACACCCTAAGTTAAGATAAAAGATACCCTATGGCTGAAACCAGCCTCAATTCTTTTGCTCTCGCACCAGATGCTTTAATGCAAGAATGGTAATGTCTCTGTGTTTCTGGAGGAGAACAGAAGAGAGACAGAGAGAAACAGTTATTCTGAGTGGAAAGCAAGTGGAGGTGGTAACATGGTACCTGAGAGGGGATCCATCTTGGAGAGTCTCCTGATTTACTAGATTTCCCTGAGCAAAGTAAACCTGTTCTGAAAGAACTCTGGGCCAGTGACTAAGGGAGGGGATGGAGAGTCTTTCGATCTGACTTTCTACCCCAGCCTTCCCTGCTCTTCGTAGAACTGTGCTGCTGCTGTTATTATTTAGTCATCTCAGTCATGTCCTAGTCTTCCGTGACCCATCTGGGATTTTCTTGGCCAAGTTATACTAGAGTGGTTTGCCATTTCCTTCTCCAGCTCATTGTATAGATGAGGAAACTGAGGTAAAGAAGGTAAAGTGATTTGCCCAGGGTCGCAGAGCTAGTAAGTATCTGAGGCCAGATTTGAACTCAGGAGGATAAATCTTCCTGACTCCAGGGCTGACACTCTATCCACAGCACCTCTCAGATGTGCTCAGAGATAAAGTCTAGGGAACCTATTTTCTAGTTGAAACCCTCTCTCTCACTCAAAGTAATCCCTGCCTAACCCTCACCCACTAAATTCAATTCAACAGGGGTTGAAGGCACCCCCTCCATTCTCTCGAACATAGGTAAGCAGGAAGGCTAGAACCTCTAGCTGGAGTGGGATGTCGGAGGAGGCTGGGGCTGGTAATGTGGACAGGGCGCAGTGCCTGGCTGGGCAGTGGCAGGTGGGGTCAGATGTCAGGGGCCTCACCAGTATAACGACTCCTTCTGCATGATGCCCTTGAGCCTTTGCTGATCTTCCCCTCCAAGGCTTCTAAACTCGTATTGAGGGCTGAATTCTGCTCCAGGAGGGCTGGTGAACTTAATGTCGAAGGCTGAGGCGGGGAAGTCAATCTGGAAGATTGGAGTGAGGAAGGGCAGAGAGATAGATAATAATCAAGATGAGTGTGAATGAGGGGGCAGTGATTCATCTAGGTCTGGGAATTCTGACTTCTCACTCTCCTGCCATCTTACCTGGCTTCCTTCAAGTCCCAGCTAAGATTCCGCCTTCTACATGAAGCCTTTCCCAATCCCCCTTAATTCTACTGCCTTCCCTCTACTGATCGTCTCTAATTTAGCCTGTATAGAGCTTGTCTCTGCATAAATGATTGCATGTTGTCTCTCCCATTAGATTGTGAGCTCTTTAAGAACAGGGACAGTCTTTTACCCTTCTTTATACCCACAATGACTAGCACAGTCCCTGACACACAGAAGGTGCTTAACCAATATTTACTCTCCCAGGGCCAGTAGATAATCAATATTTGATGATGAATAGCAGAATCAATTTATGCTTCAGGGTACAAAGAAGAGGGAAGTTAGGAGCCCACCCAACCAGGTCTTGGGGACTGTGCATGGTCATTCTCCTGCCCCCAAAGAATACCTTAATCCAGCTAAGTCAACTGAGTGCATAGAATGAGAGCGGGAAGACAGAGAAATGTTCTACATTGCTCCTCAGGGGTGGAATCTGGGTTTAGGGCAGCTCTTGGAGTCAATCAGCCAGTCCATCAGCAAGCATTTATTAAGTGCTTACTCTGTGTCAGGGACTGCATTAAGTGCTGGGAATACCAAAAAAGGCAAAAACATCTTCCCTGCCCTCCAGGAGTATATGTTGTAACAGAAGAAACAACTGGAAATAACTATAGACGTACACAATATATACAGTGTAAATTCAAGCTAATTTATAAGGGAAGGCCCTGGGGGCTGTGGGGAGGGAGCTGGTAGGAAAGACTCATTACAAAGAACCCTGAGGGACTGAGTAGGAATCAGATGGTCTCTAGGGAGTCTCAGACCCCAGCCTCCAAGGGCCTTAGAAGCAAAACTGACCTCCAAGAGGATAGGACTGACGCTAACTGCTTTCTCTCATCCCCGAAAACCTTTCCCTGGCCACTTTCATCACAATGCCACCCACTGCCCTGCCCCCCCCCACCTCCATCCCCACTACTCTGCTGGGATCCCCATATAGAATAGAATCCCCAAAATGAGAGCTGCCTCTGGAAGATCCACGACGAATGGAGGAGGTGAGAATTGGGGACCAAGGCTCACCTGAAGGATGACACTGTCGGGTTGGTGGAAGTTAGGTGCACTCCAGCGGGCACGGGGATTGTCTTGAGTCGCTGGCCACAAACCCAGAAGCTTCCGGCCACAAGTCAGCACCCTAAGTAGAAGCAAGAGTGATGAGGTGAGCCCATGAAAGAGACTGGGCCAAGCAAACCCAGGTGTCACATAGACCCTACTCATCATCTGCTTTCTACCACCTATGAACCCCCATCACTCCACTGGAGGCACTTCTCTGCTCTCCAACAAATCACAGACTTTTCTTCCACCATTTCCAAAAATATCTCCCCCATGAAGTCTTAGACTAAATTCACCTAGGTCTGAGTGCCCTAATGGTTCTAGCATCAGTGGTCCCTTCTTTCCCCCCCAAAATACATGTGCCTTTACTCTGTCCAGATGCTACTGTTTGTATCCTAGGGGTGTGTGTGTGTCTGTGTGTGTGTGTGTGTGTGTGTGTTTTAATCCCTGGCTTCTGTGTTTTATTTTGTCCTGTTTCTCCTCTCTTTGATCACCCCCAAAAGTCTTGGGCTGTGCTCTATATGGAGGTAGGAAGAAAAGAGAAGGTGAGGTCCATCTTCAAAAATCCCAAGGCTCGCTAGTCTCAATTCTACTGCCTCTGACCTAGTGGGGTACCACATACTGTCTAAAGTTGAAGAGAGGGGTGGTGACCCAGCCCAGGGCTTCTGGGACCCGTCGCTGCTTATTGGCCTCAGAAGAACTGCCAGGTGGTGGGATGGGCAGGGCATAGAGAGTGGCGCTCAGCAACGTCTCCCGGGGCAGTCGGTTGATCTGAACAGGGAAGCAGATCCTAAAGAGAAGAAAAATCCAACTCAGGGGGTGATGCCACATGCAGAATTTATTTTCCTCCATAAAGCATCCAAAGAAGTATTTCAAAAACTTTCAGTTTGTTCCTATTCTTTAAGGGTGGAGACAGGAGCTCTGGGAGAAGCCATCCTCTAGAACTGGCAGAATCCCCAAAAACATTAGACAAAATGAAGAATTTTTCCAGCACCAAAGAACAGTCTCTCTGTGAAGTCCAAAACGATGGCCAGGGTGGTGGTGGGGGGCAGAATCCCACCAACTTTTAGAATGCCAGCTATGAACCAACAAGGCTCCAACAATCTGGTCCACATCAGGATTTAGGGTGGACACACATCCTACTTAGTAGAATTCCCACCCTCTTTCAGGATTCCTCAGTAATGCCACCAAGAACCCCAGTCAAGCAGTATCACATTCTCTTTTTCCACCTCCAATCCTTTCCTTCTTCCCCACCACTAATAACTTGTCCTCAGATTCCCCCCAACTCTTCTTCCTAAATTCTGAAAGCCGAAGAGCCCCCTTAAGGTCCTAGGGTGCTTCACAAGCCCCACCTAGGGGATGGAAACAAAAGACAGACATCCAGATTTCTGTGTGGATCCCATCCCCCAGATCCAGATCCATCAGCTGTACCTCTCCTACCCCTCACCCCACCCCCAGCTCAATATGAGGAAAGGGGTGGGGAGGACCTACTATACCTTCCAAGTTGTCTCTGGGCCAAAGTCCACACTGTCACACCCTCCCAGCCTGGGGCCAGGCTGATTCATAGCCAGAGGGCACTGCCAGGATTACCCTTTAGCTAACAGTCCCATAACAAATGACCTTTCCCCAAAGCAAGCACCACAGGGAAGCCCCACTCCCCTATCTCCTCCAGGGAGACCTCCATGTGGACCAGCAATCTGCTTCCTCCAGGGACGGTGACAACACCACTCTGTCCCAGCTTCCTTTACCCTAGGAGGCCTGTACAACTATAATTAGGCCCCTCTGCACCAGCCAGGGAACATGCCAGCCTGGGGCTTGGCTGGGAGCAGCAACGGCTAGGCTGCTAGGACTATTTTGAGAGTTGCTTGATCCCCCATTTTGGTAACAGGAGGCAGGGTCAGGTGGCCCAGCATCAAAGGAAATCAAAGACTAGTCTGACTCTTCTCCCCCAACTGTCTCTCCATCCAGGGGCCAGTTCCTGGGCCTTCTTCTGGCTTAATAAAGAAGGGAGAAGGGAGAAGGGAAAGGAATCTCAAGCCGAGGTTATGCACTGTGACCACCCAACCCTTCTTTTGCTCAGTCCTTAAATACTTCTCTGTTACTCTCTTTTTCACCCACCAAGTACCAACATCAGGTGGACCTGCAGCTTCCACCTGGTGGGGGAGGTGGGAATCTGAAGGATAACCACTAGAATTGATATAGCCCACCTCCGTGCCTACCTAGTCGTGCCTACTATATCCTATTCTTTCCAGGAAGTTTTCTCAGATAATAACCCACTCATATAGTTCTGGAAATACCTGGCTACCTCAAAATATCTCTGTTACTGGTTCTATTTATTTGTTCCCTGAAAGGCAAGGGTTGAGTTCTTTCATCTAAACCCCCAAGTACCTAACCCAGACTCTAACCTATATATTAGCTTAATTAAACTGACTGGGATGAGAGAAGGGGGCAGGCAGCAACCTAGAGAAAATTTTCCTAACTGTGGTTCTCTTGGAATTCGGTAGAGCAGAGAACAGATATCTCACCAAAATAGAAAATAACCAGAGGCCACAGATTCAAGGAACCAATCTTCTCTGCTAAGCTGCCTACCTGTCTCAGAGTTGTGAGGAAAGCACTTTGTAAACTTTGAAGAACTTACATAAACAGGGCACTATTACATCTAGTAAGGCTCAAAAAAAAACCTTACTGCCAGGCAGAAAAATAAAAAAAATGAATAAAAATAAAGATAATTTAAAAATAATAAATTTACTTTGTATTTGCACAATTCTGTTTCAAAATGATGTCACAGATATGCTCTCACAACCACTGGTAAGGTAGGAGGGCAAGTATTAGCCTTATATTACAGATTGAAGAAGCTGAGGCTTAGAAAGTTTTAATGAATTGCCTCACAGTCACAGCTAGTCAAGTAGCAGCGCACGAACTCAAACCCAGGTGTTCTGCATGTTGTCTTACTAGTAAAAAGTTCTGGACCTGTACAGTCAAGAAAACCTGAAATCAAGCACTCGCTCTCTCGCGCTCGCTCTCGCTCTCGCTCTCTCGCTCTCTCTGACACTGGTTATAAAACCATGAGCAAGCAACTTTACCTCTCTTAGCCTCAGCTTCCTCATCTGTAAAATGGGCATAATACTACACAAGGGACTGGCCTCATGGAGTTATGAGGATCCAATGAGATAATCTAGGCAAAGTGCTTTGCCAAGCTTCAAGAGCTAGGTAAATGTCAGCTGCTATTATCGTCATTATTGTACTACACTGATGAATTCTTAAGTTGAAATCTTTGAATATGGGTTCTTTTAATATTTTGATAACAGATTCAATATAACTGGTTTCCTTTTAAATCCTACGTATTTTGTACATTTACAAACTAGTTACTAAAGGGGTCCAAGAGAGAGGAAAGGTTAAGAACCCCTAAATTATCTGGACAAAACCCGCATTTCTCAACAATACTCCTATCTTTGACCGGCTCATTGGTCTTCCTATAAACCACACTGATTCTGCCACCAGCAAGAACGAGTGTTCAGAGGGATGCCCATCTATATTCCTCCTTTAGAGATATGGGCAAGCTGAAAGGGCAAGTTTCCAGCAGAGAACAGTCTGGCATTAGCCCAATGGCCCAGGTACGGTAGTTTTTAAGGAGGTATCAGACGGTCCTCAAATACACCCCCCCTGTTGATTGACATAATGGACATTGCCTGTCTCAAACTCTGAGCGGGTCCTGTGAGTCTGGGGACTGGGGAGGTAGAGGGTGGCTTACTGTTGATCCCAAACGATGAGGTGGAAGAGGTACTTGTAGAAGTGAGCCTTGCGGGTCTGCAGGGGACTACAGAGCTCCTTGCCACCATGGCTGAGGGAGCAGGAGAGGTAGAAGTCTTCATAGCTACAAATGGACACAGAGAACAGATGAGGGTACCATGCTTCCCTACCCAAACCACCAACCTCGCTTACTTCCCCACCACCACCTTCTTTCACCCTGATTCTAGTCTGAAAGCTTCATGTGGGAATGAATAAATGAACAAGGCCTCCAGGCCTACCTGGTATTCCAGGAGACACTTTCTCTAGTTAAACTCCTTCAAACGCTACAGGGCAAAGCCTGAAAACCCCAAAATGAGGTGGAGGAGGGCAAGGAAGCAGGGAAAGAAAATCAGAAAGCCTCTTTCGGAAGGCCGATGTGGGAGAATCGACCTCCAACCTTTTATTTCTCCTCAGCTCAAAGTCAGAGCTCAGGGCCCCCAGAGTTGCCTTCTTTCTTGCTTGGCCCAGCGAGCAAGGGATCTCTTCACTCTTCTTCCCAGTCCTCATTTTCTAAGTCTGCTCTTTCTCTATTCCCCCAAACTAACCCAGGCATGCCCTGTCTGTGAATGGGGGAGGGGAAGAGAGGAAGAACGACATATGCCGCCACGAATGCCAACACATGGGGTCCCTGTGGCTCATGACAGGTGCCTAGTGACAGGAGAGGTCAGAGAAGGCCCCGATTTCCCAGGCTGCCTCCTTTGTTCCCAGCCAATCGCCCAGAGGAATACATTAAGTATGGAACAAAGGGAAGGGCTAGGGGTGGGGATAAAGGGGAGGGAAGGGGCGGGGAGGAGTCCACTGACTACTGCACAGCCCAGAACAACTCCCCCACATCTCCTCTGGTCCCCCACTCACCCACCCTGGCTCCAGAAGAGGAACGTAGGATTACCAACTGCACAACCCCCTCCTCCCACCCCAACAGGCCTAGAGACCCCAGACAAAGGGTCATCTCCTACCTCCTCCCCTCCCCCCTCCCCATTGTGTCTCTGCTGGGAAGTATAGCCATCGGCCATGGGGCATGCACTCTATCTGGGAACCCGCCATCTGTCACGGTCTCTCCCTCAGACCCAGAACTGGGAGGGGGCTGGGATGCCTGCACAGACTAGAGAAAGGGGATGGCAGAGTCTAGACTCTGAGGCTCCTTTTCCTAATTCTATAGCACCAGTTCCACTGTGGCCATCATCTTCCTTTTCCCTTGGGAGTTCTTAGACCACTCCAGGTGCCCTCTGGGATCCAAAGTTTCTCCGTAATTACCAACAATTCACATGTATTTAGCATTTGGTGATTTACAGAACACTCTCCCCAGCACTAAATTTGGAGTCAGGGACCTATGTTAGAATCCCACCTCTGACACTTACTACCTTTGTGACATTGAGCAAACTGCATATGTCAAGAGACTGTGCTCTAGCATAATCTCTGAGTCTGTTTCCTCTTGTGTAAAATGACGTGATTAGACTAGGTGATCCCTGAAGTCTTTCCAATGTTAAACTTAGAATCCTATGAGATAAAACATTACACCTTATCCTCATTTTGCAGAAGAGGAAATGGGAAGCCAAAGAGGGTCTTTCACAGGGTCACACAGCTACTCAGTGTCTAAGAGATAGGATTCAGACTGGGAGCCCCTGACTGCAGGCCCAGGGCTCTTTTTCCACTACCCCCTGCAGTCTCTATGGGGGATCTTTTAGCCCAGCAATAAGGTGGGCACCTTCAGGCACGGGAAGCTGAGAAGAGATGGAAAAGTGGTTCTGTCAACTCCTTTTCTATTTGAAACCAATCCAACCAACATTCATAGGCCCTTAGAACTAAGGCTAAAAGAGACTTCAGAGGCTGGCTACTCTAACTCTCTTGTAAAAACAAATGAGGAAAACTAAGCTCTAGAATAGGTAAGTGACTTGTCCAAGGTCATACAAGTAGGAAGCATTAGAGCTTGGATTTAAGTTAAGGTCCTCTGATTCCAGACCCACTGTTCTTTTCACCATACTACACTGCCTTCTCAATGAGGTTGCCCAGCCCTGGCACTCACCTGGTAGCCCAGGTGATAGGAATTCTGTGAGTGGCATAAACTGTGAAGGCCAGGGGCCCAGAAAGGAGGCAGGCCTCCTGGACCAGCTCATGCTTCTGGTTCCCAGGCACTGCTGTCTGAAAGTCAGCATTGAAAGTATTGCAATAGAGTTCCACCAGGTCCAAGATGGCAGCCGTCAATGCCTCCACTACCTTCTCTGTGAAAGGGGGAGAAAAGAAATGAGTCCCAACCCACCCCTCTCCACACACACACATACCCCAATGACCTCATTACCATGATGTGAGTCAGGATAGGATGATCTAGGAATGGAGTATTGGTTGGTTTTGTGCATATATAAGTGGGCCTAATTTGTTGCAGTGGGGAGGGGAGAGGTAGTAAATTCTTCCTGAATCTTGCCTAAAGCACAACAGTAGAATCCTGGAGAGGAATGCTAAAATGGAAATTTGGGGGTGGGGTGGGGATGAGGGTATTATAAGCCTAGCAAAGCTGCCCAGGAAACAACCATCATCTCCCAAGTGTGAGTTTTCCCATCTGGAACCCAGGCAATAACTACTCAGCCTCACCATCCTCTACCCCACCCTATCAATACCTCCCAGGAACACCACAAGGAATAATGAGTAAAAATTATGAGGAAAGAGTTTATAGAGAAAAATGTGCTGACCAGCTGTGCTCAGACTTCATACTGGAAAATATGTATACATCAGCATGGCTACATGCACACACACACACACACACACACACACACACACACACACACAATATTGAAATAAACTGGGGGAAAAAAGGCACACTAGGTAAGGGTGCTTTTCCCTAAGAGGCAGATGGAAAGAACTTGCAGCCAGCTTTATTACCTCTGTTTTCCCTCACAGACAGGACATTTGGATCCTGTTGGGGAAGAAAGAAGGCTCGTTTCAGTGCCGTGGCCTTTTCTACCACAGCTAAGAAGCAAATCCTTCCAGGCATCCCCAGCTGCCACCAGATGCGATCATCTGAAGAACAGTGGTTGCTCAGGAAGAATAAAAAATAGGACACTGGAGAGGTGTGAAAGATGGACAGACACATTTGGGGTGAGGTAGGTTAGGGAGGGGGGTGAATCTTTTCGATCATCAAAGTTACAAAAAGTGACCATCACATTTCCAGGACAGAGGGTACGCTCAGGCCTCCTGGCCCTGAAAAGGCACAGATGCCTACGTGCCCTAGCACAGTCTGTGATCCAGACAAAAATGTATAGCAAGCTGGTCAAGGCTCACAGCACAGGGGATGTGGCTGTCCCCCAATCTGAAGTGCAGGTTTACTGTACAGGGTGTAACATACACAATAAAAGGAAGGGAAGAAGACAGGAGGGAGAAATTAGTAAATCAATCATTGAAAGAGTTGTAGAACAGGGATGGTGAGAGCAGCTTATAGTTCTGAGGAAAGACTTCATCACAGTACAAAAATGTAAAGCATCCCTTTCTTCAAGGACAGACTCTGCTTCCCACTACAGTGACCTAGCCTGACTCTGTAGAAGCCCTACTAGAAAGCTGCTTGGCAGTGCCCAACTCTCTAGCAAATGAAGTATTTGGTCACACTGAACTCATAGTGACCAACCTTGGGGTAGGCAAGGAATGGAGCAGTGAGTAGTCCTGTTCTCACCCTCCAACAACAATAGCGATTTGCTGCCCCTCATGAAGTGTTGGGGGGGGTACTTTAAAAAGTAGACATCTAGTCATCCCAGGAGTTTGCCCAGTTCCCAGTAGCCCCCGCCCTTCCTCCATGCCTTTACCTTCTGAATTTTGGGTTGCATTCGAGAGGGGCAAGGTGGCAACTGGTTGAGGGCACTGGTGATCTCTGGGGACTCCACATCAGCCAGAGCATTGCAGATGGCTTTGACAGACTGGACCACCCTGTCAGCCTTCAGTGGGAAATCCCCCTGCAAGAAGCAACACAAGGAAGCTGGCAGACATGAAGGCCAGACAACTCCCCTTTCTTCCCCATTCTACCCATTCCCTTAGTTTCAAGAGAGAAGCTGACTTGAGGAGACAGGCAACTTTCAGGCCATCAGGACATACTAGTGAACCCTACAAATTATTTTCAAATGTCATTCAGCCAATTAAATCCTTTCCAGCCCACCACTTTGGAACTGCCCATGCCTGCTTACCCCCAAACCCACTTTAGGGTGACCCCACCCAATATTCCTCATTTCAGAGAAAGCAACTGTTGGTTTATAGCAAGCAAATGCATTTAGGGTCTCCTCCCCAGCTATTTGTGGTGACAAATTTCCAGGGAAATCAGATAGGAGGGGAACATGAATTGGACCAACTTATAAAGGTCATTCAAAGCCTTCTAATAATCTCCCATTTATATATTCCTTCAAGGTTTACACAGTGTTTTCAATCATTTAAACCAGAAGTATCTACTAAGGGTCAGGCACCACTCTAAACCCCAAGAATACAGACAAAAATGAAATACCTGCCCTCAAGGAGCTTACATTCAAATGGAGGAGATAATATGTATATCTGTAATGTGTGTGTATATATGTATGTATAAAGTGTATATGATATGTGCGTATATTAATATATGTAGGTGTATCAGTATACATGTATGCATATATGCAGGTGTATGCATGTTGTTGTTCAGTCATTTCAGTCACGTCTGACTCTTTGTGACCCCATTTGGAGTTTTCTTGGCAGAGATACTGCAGTGCTTTGCCATTTCCTTTTCTGGCTCATTTTATAGATGAGGAAACTGAGGCAAACAAGGTTAAGCGACTTGCCCAGGGTCACACAGCTATTAAGTGTCTGAGGCCAGATTTGAACTCAGGTCTTCCCAAGTCCAGGTCACTGCCACTGAGCTGCCCATATATGTATATGCACATGCACATGCATAGGCATACCTATGTGTTGAACATATATTTGTGTCTCTATGTATGTATGTATGTCTATATGTATTGTATATGTACACAATAAAGTAAGGGAAGAAGGGAGGGATATGTATAATTATATCTATACATATATGTATATTGCACTACTGATAGATGTATATGTATATTATGTATATATATTACAAAATCTATAAAATGCACATAGGATAGTTTGGAAGGGAGAGCTCTAATAGCTATGGGGCTCAGCAAAGGCTTTAAGTAGAAGATGGTCCATATCACCTTTCATTTTTAGGGCAGCTAGGTGGCACAGTAGATAGAGTGCTAGGCCTGTAGTCAAGAGGACCTGAATTCAAATCTGGCCTCAGACCCTTAATAGCTGTGTGACTCTGGGCAAGTCACTTAAGCCTCAGTTTCCTCACCTGTAAAATGAGCTGGAGAAGGAAAGGGCAAACTACTCCAACATCTCTGCTTAAAAAAAAAAAAACTCCAAATGGGGTCATGGAGAGTCAGGCAGGACTCAACAACAAAATCTTTCATCTTACGGATGAGGAAATTGAGGCACAGAGAGGGTAAATGATTCACCTATGTTCACACATCTAATTAAGTATCAGAAATGGCACTGCAACCCAGGTCTCCTGACTGCAAATCTAGCACTTATTCCATTAGATAACTCTACCTCTCCAACTTCATTCAACTTTATTACCCACAACATTACCCATAATATGTACCATGTACTCTAGATGAGCTAGTTGCTTGTCTAAGTCACTGGCCTCATGGGCAAGGCAAAAAATTCTGTGATTCTTCATCCTGAGTTCACACATTTCCTTAAGATGTTAAGGCTCACAGTGCTTTCCCTACAACAATGCCCTAAGACCAATAGTGCAAATATTATTATTTCCATTTTACAGATCAGGAAAATGAGGATTAGACATATGCATTGACTTGCTGAAGATATGAGGTCAAACTAAATTATGCCTGACACAATAGCTGGGGGAGTTATTGTTGGGCAGTGGATAGAGTGGTAGGCTTGGAATAAGAAACACCTGGGTTTAAATCCTGACTCAGTTTCCTCCTCTGTAAAATGGGCATAATAAATGGAACCTACTTCCCAGAATTTCTGTGAGGATCATATGACAGAGTGCATGGAAGGTGATTTGCAAACCTAAAAGTACTACATAAATGTTGTTACTATCATATCTCTGAATGTAGAAGAGGTTTGCAAATCTTAAAGCACTATATAAATTCTAGCTGTTGTTGCTATTCTATGTCTAACTGTCTCATTTTATAGATGAAGAAAGTAAGGGGGAGACACTCAGTGATTGCCCGATGACTAAAAGATAGTAATATCATTTCTTTAAGGCTACTTTCTTACTGCCCTGGAGAATTACCAGTGAGAACCAAAATTTTAGGTAGGCAGAAGAATTCTGGTCCTGTTTATGCCAACTCAGAATTCTAGCTATTCTAACTGTAAAGAAGGTCCCCAACTCTGAACTGAGGGGTCTCCACCCCATTCTGGTCCCCCCAGAAGGATAACTCCAGATCCTCTGGAATCTAGAATGATGGAGCATTCAAACGACCTAGGAGCACAGACTGGGAAGGGAGATTTTCCCCCAACTCCACCCAAAACCTATACAGACGCACCTCAGCCAGCAGGAAAGCATCCACTTCATTATGGAATGTATCAAAGAGAAGACTCAGGGCCTGCCTGGGGATTTGGGATAAAGGGGATGGAGAGAAATAGCAAAGATCAGGGCAGACATAGTAAGTAGAAGGATCTATTCCTCCCTCTCCCCAAAAGAGTTGTACAATTCCCAGGACCAGGGGGAAGATGATTGGGAGAGTTTGTATCACACAATCCCCAAATTCTTCTGGCTTTCCCCCACCTCTCCTGAATCCCATAAAGACAGAAGGAAGACATGCCACTTCCCCATCCCTCAACCCCATTAATGAGCTAGAGAAGGGCGTAGCAAAGCAAGAGGAGCCAGTGGGTAAAGGAACTAGAGAGGTATGGGAACAACAGAGGCCACAAGGAGTGAGTGCCAGATATAATAAATCGTGGAGGGGGGCTCCTTCCCCCACAATCCAATTCAGCGATAATACCAGAACTTCCTCTAGTTTGGAGGGAGTTGACCAATAGACTGTAAGATTCATAAGGATAGGGGCCAGATCTTATCTATTTCCTCCAGCGCCTACCACAGTGCTTTGCACTTAGCACATGATGAATGGGGAAGCACAGGTGTCTTAAGCTCCTCCATCTTCTCCCATGTCGGCTCTTCCCAGGAGTCCTCCCCCTCTCACCTGCTGATGGTCTGTTTGACAGGCCTCTCTTGAAGGTGGATATAGTGGTTCAAGGTGGATGGGCTCTGGTCATCATTCATCTAAGTGAGATAGGCAGGGTCCCCATCTTTAGGCAGTAACCCTACTCCACTCTCCTTCCACATGACCCCTCATTACCCCTGCACCCCTACCCCCAACTCTGCACTGCGCTCTCATCCACCACCTCCCCCTGCCTCAATCCCCTCCCAACTGCACACTCACAGTCCGTGCCAAGTCGGTCCGAACTTCCTTGCGCTTCATCAGCTGTAGCCGGATGTCAGTGTCAAACTTTCGACACTGCTGAATGTACTCATGGCTGCCCAGGGCATGTTTGCTGGAGAGGTGGAAGGAAGGAAGGGGAAGGGAACAATAGAAGTTGCTTTACAAATATTATCTCATTTGATCTTCACAACAACCCTGGGTGGTAAGTGCAATTATGAGCACCATTTTACAATTGGGCAAACTAAGGCAGACAGCAGTTAAGTGACTTACCCAAGGTCACACAGTTAGTGAGTGTCTGAGGCCAGATTTGAACTCAGATCTTCCTAAACTCCAAGCTCAATACTCTAACTACAATGTCACCTAGCTGTCACAATGCCACCTACCTATCTTAAAACCATCAATAAGAACATGGGGCAGGTTTCTTCAGCAAAGAGACCTCAGTGCCAGAGAGAGCTACATAACCTAGCTTTAGGGAGAGAAAAAAGGGCCAGGCAAGGGAGCTTCTGTTTATCCTCAACTTGGTCCCTGAGGAAATGTCACAGCAGCTTGGAAAAAGGGAAATGGAGGTATTTCAATTTAATTGAACAGGCAATTATTAAGCACCTACTAAGTGCTACCCAACATGATGGGCACTAAGAAAACAAAGACAAAAACATTTTTCCCTCAGGGAGCTTACATTCCAAGATGGGGGATGGGGGGAGATGAAAAATACACAGAGAAGTAAACAGAAAAATACATCAAAATAAATATAAAATAATTTTTGAGTAAGGGAGAGGGCTAACCACTGAAAGCCGGGTCTTCCTGTATAAACATAAACATAAACATTTGCTTGATTCTCACAATCCTGCTAAAATGCACTGAAGCCTTGGTTTTTACAGCCCTGAAACTTCATTTCCTAGGTGTTTATTATCTGTATATTTAGCCTTTGTTCATTCAGCAGGGTAGAAATAGGAGGCTAAGAGCTGAGGACACAGTGAGTTATAGAGGGGAGTCTGGTCAATCCCTAAGCCCTGTGGTACTTGGAAGGGCAGGGAGACAGAAACAGAGAGACTGATGGGGGTCTTAGTGTTCAGCACCACAATGCCCCCAAACCCCCATGACCAGGCTTCCCAGCCTAACTGCAGTAAACACAGAATAGGAGCTGAGGGTCCAAAAAAAGCCACATCACCAAGTTACCAGCTTGTCCTCCCTGCTATAAACTGTATGCCAATCAAAAAGAGTGTTAGTCCCTGGGGGATCCTGCCCAATTCATGACTAATGGAGCAAATACAGCAGACTTCCTCCAAAACTCCCACCTCCATCTCTTTCCTGATATACATACAGTAGCCTCCTCCCTCTTCTAACCCTTCCCTCCAGTAAGGAAGGTTATCCAAGTTTGCAGCAGCAGCTGTGACTATGACGGGTACCCGGGAAATCGGCTCCAGCACCTCCCTCCTCACCATACCCCACTCCTGCCTGCCCTCCCTCTTGGTGAAAGGAGGTGACAGGTCAGTGGCAAAGTAGAGAGAAAGGTGGGGGGAAGGAGAGATATCAAGAAATAACCCCAGCTCAGCCTCCAGCTCAGCTGATCTCAACAGCTGGATAATAGAAGGTGGAAGGGGATTTTCTGCCTCAACACATCTGGAAACCTTGACTAGAAGTGGGGGTGGGGAAGGGCTTGGGATTTCCTTCCTCAACACATCTGGAAACCTTGGCTAAAGGTAGGGGTGGGGAAGGGCCTGGAAAGAACTTCTGTGAAAGAGGAGGTAGAGAAGTAACATTGGTAGGTCCAAGGTCAGAAACCACCATGGACCTAGCTAGGACCTTGAAGTTCACTCTATCCAATGGACTGTAATCTTGGAAGACCCTGAGTCTCAGGGGCCATTATTCCTGAATCCTCCATGATTAGCCTAGAGCCAAAGCAAGGTAGGGAGGCAGGCTGTGGCCAGAAGGAGGGAGTATCCTGGGAGGAAGGAAGGAAGGAAGGTGGGGAGCAGGAAACCCAGCCCTCCTCCCTCATGGCCAGGCTCCAAGTTCTTATCTTGGAGTTCCGTGCATCCTGGAAGGCAGCTGCTAAGGGGGGTGGGGCTAGGACTCAGGGCTACTTGAGGACTGGTTCTTCGGTCTGCTCCCCATTTTCCCACATGCCCCATTTTTCCCTGTAAGCCAGCCAAACACCTACTATCCCTGGAATAAGTTCTTCCGAGGAAAAAGGAACTGAAGGAGCCAGGGGCAGCTTCCTGGGTACTGTTCTGTCCAGTGCTCTGGCCTGAATCCTGAACAAATGCTCAGACTTCTTGGTAGTCATTGTTTCACTCCAGACCTAGCATCTCAGCAGGGAAGGCAGAAAAATGCCAGTGGCAGGGGCCACCATAGGAAGAGACCTGGGAGTAGTCCAGAGAATGATTCTATCCAATCCAGATTGACTTGGCTGAAGGTCAAGAACCTGACTACCTTCCCAGTACCTACCCATTCCTCTTTTCGAGGTTGATTCCATGCTTTTGGGCCCCAGGGGTTGAGGGAGGGGCAGTGCCTTGCCAAGCCCACAAAGGGAAGGGCTGTACCCCATGGGAGTGGCGTCAGTCTGTGCCTTCCCAGGAGAGAATGGAAGTACTAACCTCCTTTCATGCTTCTCCAATTTAAAAGCACCTGATACTTCTGACCCCTTTAACATGCCCTGCACTTTGGGGATGGGAACAAGAGGACCGGGGAGGGCAAAGTAAGGTAGCAGATGTACTACAAAGCCATGCGTCCTGGTCACCCATCCTGGATGGCAGCCACAAGAACAATCTTTGCTGTTACTAGCTCTTTTAGTGAAAAAGATAGAAAAATGGAAGTGGGGTGACTTCAGGCCCTGTGAATGCTGCCCACTTCCAAATCTTTTTCTCTCCCAGTCTGCTCATCTTGAATGACAGAATATAAAAATGAAATTGCTTACAGGAAAAAGTAGTCTGTGGGGGAGGGGTAGATTTGCATAAATGCTGAGATTATATAAACTCCCCAACCTTCTTCTTTCCCCTCCCCCATCTACCTCTCCTCAGCACTCCTTTCTTAGTGCCTTTCCTCTGAGATTACCCCCAATTTATCCTGCATACATCTTGTTTGTACCTAGCTGTTTGTATATTGTCTCCCCCATTAGCCTGTGATCCCCTTTTTTTGCCTTTCTTTTGGTATCCCCAGCACCTACCACAGTGCCCGGCATACAGTAGGTGCTTAATAAATGCTAGCTGACAGAGTAACCACCTTCTTCATCCCCAATCTGCCTCCCAGATCAGGGCCTGGCACGAGGTAAGCATTTAATAAATTGCTGCTAAGTGAATGATTGCCCTCCATGGTTTCACTGCTCCCTGTCCAAGGAAAACCAAAGCCCCAAGAGGAGCAGGACATGGAATCGTTTCATTAGGTCCAAATCAGAATGTCTATGCTAGGAAGGCTGCTTTCGAAAATATATGATATTGTATAATCAATATCATGTTGCTTGCCTTCTCAAGGGTGGGGGAGGGCTAGGAGGGAGAAAGAATTTAGAACTCAAAATTTTTTTAAATGAATGCTAAAATTTTTTACATATAATTGGGTTAATCAAATAATTTTTAAAAAAAATTTTTTAAAGAAAACATATGGTAAAAATTAACTAGAGACAGACTCCAATAATAAAGATACCCCATCTATACAACAATGATATGAATAATAATAAAGTTGTTGAGTAGTTTTTCAGTTGTGTCTGACTTTTTGTGACCCCATTTGGGGTTTTCTTGGCAAAGATACAGGAGTGGTTTGCCATTTCCTTCTCTAGCTCATTTTACAGATGAGGAAACTGAGGCAAATGGGGGGGGAAGTGACTTGCCCAGGGTCATACAGCTAAATAAGTGTCTGAGGCCAGATTTGAACTCAGGAAGATGAGTCTTCCTGACTTCAAGCCCTTACTCTGTCCATTGCCTCACTTTTTTGTTTGTTTGTTTTTTCAAGGCAATTGGGGTTAAGTGACTTGCCCAGGGTCACACAGCTAGTAAGTATCAAGTACTTGATCTGAGACTGGATTTGAACTCAGGTCCTCCTGACTCTAGGGCCAGTGCTCTACCCACTTCGCCACCTAGCTGCCCTGTCCATTGTACCAATAATAATAGCTAGCATTTATATAGAGTTTTAAGGTTTGTAAAGCACATGTTATCTTATTTGAGCCTTGCAACAACTCTGAGAGGTAGGTGCTATTATTATCCCTATTTCACAGATAAAGAAACTGAGGCTGAGTAAGGTTACACTCTTTGGGATCACATAGCTAATAAGCTTCTGAAACGAGAGCTGAAGCCAGGTCTTTCTGATGCCTAGTCCAACACTTTATCTGTTGAATCAACTAGCTCTATATGGGAAGAAGTTTTGTGGAGGTGGAAAGAGAGGTATAACAATGTAAAGAAGACAAATTTCTCCCCCTATTCCATATGGACACTTGGACCTAATCCCTCGGGAGCCCTTGGCCTCAATCCTGGCTGCAAAGACGCCATAGCCAATTCAGGGCAGGGAGTCTCATCCTCGAATAAGAGATGCAGTTGCCACACCCATTGCTTCTCTATTTCCATGGGTTTGGGAACACAAGGCTTAATATTTGCCCAGCCCAGGTTTCCAGTTCCTCCAGATTTAGCCAACACATCTAGCCAGCTCTGCCTGATGCCAGAGATCCTAGAGAGTGAGACGTGGCTCAAAGGGCCTAGAGAATGGGGAAGCCTTTAGCACCGTGCCTGGAGCATATAGGCACTTAATACATGTTTATCAACTGAAGCTAGCTGTCACTCCTCACTTGCCCTGACTACTTTCTACCACCCAGGTCTCCCCACACCCACATTCCCTGACCCCTTCTTCAACCAAGCAGGACAACAGATAGATCACTCACTTTTGAAGGAATTCTTCCAGCCCACACAGCTTGAGCACAAAGTCACCCACATCCACGTCCCTTAACTCATCATGTGTGTAGCACAGCGTCTGGTAAATGAGTAAGTCCACTGTGGAGGAACCTAAAGAGAATGGAGGAGGAGAGAACGGGGTCACATGGGGTTTTCAGTTTGCTGCCCAGCCAACCTCCTCTACCTCCATATTCCCAGTTCAAAAGACCCCTTCCTGGCCAGTACTCTCTTAGGTGTGCCGATTTTGATTATTAGAATGTAAGCTTCCTTAGGGCAGGGATATCTTTCTGTTTGTCATGGCACTATGATAAGGAGTAGCATTTACATTTACATAGTAAATTACATAATAAATTATATCTACATAGTAAACATTGAAATAAATGCCTTGTCATTCACTCTTTCATTCCAATCTAGTTTCCTCCAGCTCACTGTTTCTAACCAGTAAAAGAGGCAGCCAGGAGAGTTTGGCTCTGCAGCTTACAGATTGTCACAACTGGGAGGGACCTTGGAGAGAACCTACTCCAGCTTCCTCATTAAAAAGATGAAAAAATTGCCCATGGAAGTGAAATGCTTTGCCTAAGGTTATACAGTGAAGATGTCCATCAAATGGGGAATGTCTGAGCAAGCTGTGGTTTATGATGGTGATGGAATAATATTGTATAAGAAATGATGAGCAAGATATGAACTGATACAAAGTGACGTGAGCAGAACCAGGAGAACATTGTACCCAGTGACAGCAATATTATAACAATGATCATGTGAAAGGCTTAGCCACTCTGATCAAGACAGTGATCCAAGATAATTCCAAAGGACTCATGATGAAAAATGCTAACCAGTGCAGACTGAAGCATTATATTTTCACTTTATTTTTTTACCTTTTTTTTTTTTTGCAACATGGCTAATATGTGAATATGTTTTGCATGATTTCACATGTATGATTGCTATCACATTGTTTGCCTTCTCAATGGGTAGCATAGGGAAAGATTTGGAACTGGAAATTTTTAAAATGCATGCTAACAAGAACAAATTTATTTTTTGAAAATTACATCCAATGAATGGAAATGCTAATCAGCTACATTTTTAGGGTTATCCTGACTTCAAGGTTCTTTCCACTGTACCTTTGCTGCCTTACCTGATCCTTTCAACTCATAGAATCATAGAATTCAGAGCTGGAAAGAATCTTAGAGGTTATCTAGGCCAGCCTCATTATTTTACAGAAGAGGAAACTGAGGCCTGTAACAATCAAATTACTTGCACAAAGTCACCCAGCTAGTTTAGAGGCACAACCAGAATTTGAACCCAGAATGTCCAGCTTAATGCTCTGGCTCTCTGCTGAGGGACTAGGCTGTACAGTCCCATTGAGGAACTCAAACCTGACATATACTTACTACCTTTTCGACCTTGGACCCTTAACTTCCCTGGGCCTCAGTTTCCTCATCTGTAAAATGAGGGGGTTGGATTAGATGACCTCTGAGGGCCATGATTCCTCTCAGTCTAAGATCCCTTGCTCTAAGAGCCAGTCACCTGAGGTTCTTTGGACCCTCTTTTTAATTAAATCTTTTTTTTCCAAAATCAATGAAAATCTACCTTCTTTTCCTCTTACCCTACCCAATTCTTTTCTGAATTCTGAACCCAAAAACCACTCTTACACACGTGCATAGTCGATCAAAACAAATTTCCGAACTAGGAAGTCTCAATCTGCACTGAGTCCATGGCCTTCTTGTCAGGAGGTGGGCAGCATGTTTCATTATGAGTCCTCTAAAACTGCCATTGCTCTTTAGACCCTCTTTTTCCACCCTAGCAAAATGCCTCGTTGAGGAAAGGCTAGGGGTGCACTCTGATAAGAAGTGCATGAGAGGGAAGAGAAGCTGCAGCAATCTGGCCTAGCATTCTCTCCCTCTAGCTTCTCTTATGCTCCTTTTCTTTTCTCCTCCCTTCCCCTTCTCCTTCCATCAGCCATCTCACCCTGAGCAGCTTCTGGCCCTTATCTCTAGGCTTCCCACCTCAAGGCTCCCCTTCAGATCATCAGCATCACATAAAATCACGAGGACCTGCTAAACCCATCGGACACCCTAACTGGAGGTCACAGCCATCAAATAATTGACTTACAATCACAGGTAAAGGTGAGTGGCTCTCGTAAGCCTTCACACACCACGGTCACCTTGAGGCTCACCCCAGCACCAAGGTGCTCTGGACTTGGGTTGACAGCACTCCAGACGTAGCCAGTGAGGGAATAGTCCTGGATGTCAGAGCCAGACCGAAGACTAGAGACAAGAAAGAAGAGGAAGTACCTTTCTCTGTAACAACATCTCAGGACACAAAGACGTAACCTGCGTGGAGGGTATCCCCCCCAACACACACGTACACACACACACACACACACAACACCACTCACCACTCCCCAGCATAATTATCAGGACCTAGACTAGAGGTACCTAATAGACACCCACATTCTCCGGTTACCTAAGCCAGGGTTTTTCAAATTGCTTTGCATGAACATCTAAGGATTCACGAGGAAGAAAAAATGTATATAATTGCAGATACAACCAGAAGAAGGATAGGGACTATACCTGTGATATCACTGATACGGGGTGGGGAAATTCCCTCAAACAATATAGTAAAGCACATTCTTTGACTCTTTAGAGAATTGCTTAGAACATTGAGATATAAAGTGATTTGCCCATCTGTGTCAGAGGCAGGACTTGAATCCGTATCTTTCTCACTCGGAGGTCAGCACACAATCCACCATACTATTCTGCTTTTCGTCGAAGAGGAGAAAGTCTATATAAATATGAGCTGTTGCCCTTCGTGAAGTTACTGGCTTCCTTCAAGATTGAGTCTCCCCAGCAGCTAATGCTTCCCTTGTAAGACTACCTTCTATCTAGCCTTTGTGTATCTTTTGTGTGCCAATCTATAGATGGACATGTTGTTCCCCTTATTATAATCAAGCTCTTTGAGGACAGAGACCGATTTTTGTCTCTGACTCCCCAGCACCAAACACAAATGCCTGACCCATGGGAAGGCCTTAGTAAAATGTCTGTTGCTTGCTTGATGTTTTCTTTTACTATATCAAGTTTGTATGAGCATATATTATTTGAGGATTCAGTTCCTCACTGGTCAGCTCTAACATTACTCTTACCTTCAACTTCATGGTTGTGTACTTGTCCCCAGGTGCCATCAGGGATCATGCTAGAAATCAAACATACTACTACAGGGCCTTGATTCAAAATTCTGCTCATGTGTGACTATTGTCTTTTTTTTTTAATTTTAGGCAACTGTAGTTAAATGACTTGCCCAGGGTCACACAGCTAGTAAGTGTCTGGGGCCAGATTTGAACTCAGTTCCTCCTGACTTCAGGGCTGGTGCTCTATCTACTTTACCACCTAGATGCCTCTATTATCTTTTATTGTAAGAGAGTGTCTTCAACTTCACAGTCTGAAATGCCCATTTAAGAGAAGATTCTGCCTCTATGGACTGGGGTCTCATGGGAGATCTGGATACAAGCGGTCCACCCTTTCCACCACACCTCCCCCACCAAACCCCTTCCCTGACTTCATCCCTTGTATTCTTACACATCCAGCATGTGGCAAAATGCAGCGACTTCCTCATCCCTCTCCTCCGAGACTTCAAAGAGCTCATAGCCATTGGCATTAGATCGGGGCCGGGGCCTCACCTTGGAGAAAGATTGCCTGGATTTAGTGGCCTTTCATCCTTGGGTTCCTCTCCTCTCCCTCCCATTCCCATACCATTTCCACTCTGGGATCTTCTCTTTCTGATAATGGGCCCAAGAAAATCAAATAGACTCAAGGTTGGCCCAGACTCTATTATAGAACTAACTGAACTAGATAAAGGATATAAGCTCTGGGTAGGCAGAATGGACAAGATACCTGCCCAGTTTGGGTTCAGAAGTGGCAGGCTTACATAATAATTATAACAGCATTTATATAGCTTCTTCAGGATTGCAAGGCATTTTACATATATTTTATGATTTTGATCCCCACAACAAGCCTGTGAGGTAGGTGCTATTATTATTCCCATTTTACAGATGAGAAAAACAGGCTGAGAGGGGAGGAATAACTTGCCTAGGGTCACAGAGGGACTCAGAGGCAGAATTTGAGCTCTGACCTCCCTAATTCCTAGTCCAAAGTGTTATTTACAGAGTTACCTGGCTGGCCCCAGCCTAGTAGAATGGGGAGATTCCCATGACCCCAGGCTGCCAGGCTCTCAAGGCTAGGGGTGAGGTAGAAAAATGGACACAGCATCTTTTTGACCACTTGATGATCCCTAGACAAATGAACCCTGACCTCAGGCAACTGGATATCCACCCAAATCTACTTTGGAGACTCCTGGCCCTAGATAAAACTCAACGAAGGGCAGAATAGTCCCTTATAAATACAGTACCAAGACCTAGAATTCATAGATCACTGACTCAGACACACATGCATTTTTTTTTTGGTAGATACTATTTGGGGAAGAAAGCAAAAAACAGCTGTTCAGAGCTGAAGTGAACCAAATGGAAACCTCTGGCTCCTCTCCAGGTCCTGAGTCCTCTGGTTCCAAGTCTCTCTCACCTCAGCTGAGCTTCTTCCTAATTCCCGCTTCGGCACCAAGAATGGTGAGGAGAGTAGGGTGGAGGGAAAGGAGGGGGTTAGAGAACTGCAGCCTATGTCCCCACCACACAACTGTGGTCAGACTTAGGGTCAGAGAGGATGCAGGTTGCTAATAAGCTCAAATTATACCCTGTAGCACAGTCCTAGGACAGAAAAGGGAGTGGGGTGGGGGTGGGGGTGCTGATGGAGGGTGCTGTGCATGATGGCACCTCTCCAGAAGGCTGTGCCTTGAGCCAAAGCCTGCGGATCACACTGACTGTGGAACAAGCCTCCAGCTAGGACAGTCTGGTCAAGGGCAGCATTCTTGATGCCCCTTTTTTCACTTCCTCTGACACAAGATATTCTTATTGCCTTTTCTTTCTACTTCCCCTCACAGAAAGATAAGTGGTTATAGAATCAGCAGGAGTTCCTGATTCTGATACCCAGGTCCCTTCCTCCAGGAGATCTCCTCTCTCTCTTGTTACCCATACTCCCCAGGAAGAGAGAGATGGGGGAGGCAACAGGAGGAGCCTGTAGCGTGCCAGGCCCCAGCTCTGCCAAGTTTGTGCATGTGTCCTAGTCAAAACAATAGCCCCACTGTCAGCAATTAGCCCACAGAATAGCACCAGAGAGAAAGGAAGGGAGGGAGGGAGAGAGAGAGGGAGAGAAAGCAGGAGAACAGAGCGGCTGCTGAAGGCCATTTTCATGCCCTTTCAGAACCACTCACTGGCACCAAAAGAAAACAACAACAACAAAACCCACTTACGTTAACTAGGCTGGCAGGCCCTGGTGGCATCACCCACTGCTGACTGGGGGAGCCTATGAGGCGCAGACTGGTAGCAGGGGCACCAGGCTGACATTTGGAGCCAGCCATTCCTATCACTGGCTCTATTGGCCTGGGACAGAGACAGCGCCCCTGACTGGACACCCGATGGAACCGGGGAGGTGGAACTGGAGGGTCTTTGGCAGCCCCTCTTCCATCAGGCTTAGCTCTTGAACTGACTGGAGGCAGGGAAGACGGAGGCTGCATTCCACCCTGCCCCAGGCAAGAACTGCCAGCTCTGCCCTAGGCTCTTCAAGGAGACTCGCAGCTCTCTCCTTCAGCTCTGGTGACACACTGGAGCCAGGCGCAGAGAGGGAGGGAGAGAGGCAGGAGGTAACACCCCCCTGCCAGGATAGCCTGAGCCGACAAACAGGCCCAGCTCACCCAGCTGAGGAAGCAGGATCCAGGAGCAGAAATCACCCAGCCCCTATAAATAGCGGGAACAGCCACACCTCTCTGATCAGGGGGCTTTTAAAAAGCTCCCAGCTCTAGTGTTGAGCAGAGTCGGTTTTACTTTTCTGGGGGCATCCCTTGAGGCAGGGAGAGTGATCTCCTAATAAGATTTTGGATGGCTCTTGACTGCCGGATACAGAGAGATAAGCAGCTCAGTGACCCTAACCAAGAAGTATAATTCTCTTCCTGATCAAGATAAAATTAAAGGAAAGGACATGGGAGAAATCTAGGCTATCTGACAAGTCTGCCATCCATGGGGGTCTCCTGGATTCCCAGTGGGGACATGAACTGGTAGGTGGGGTAGGGGCAATTACAGAAAACAGCAAATCATGATACATTCTATGGCCTAAGTCTTTCAGGTGGACAGATGGGAAGCCCCCAGACTTGGGAACCTACAACTGAGAACCAGATCCCTACCTACCTGTAGAGGTGCCCCAGCCATTTTTGTCTGGAATCAGGAACCAACCTACTCTTGACACAACAAAAAATTGCTGTACCATTATCTGCACAATGGATAATGGGGATGAGCTAACATTTAAATAGAATTTTAATACCAGCAAAGGGCTTTACACACATTCCCTGATTTGAACACCAACCCCCCCCCAAAAAAATGGGCAAGTGCTATTATCCCCATAGATGAAAAAACAGTCTCAAGGAGGTTAAGTGACTTGCCTAGGGTCACCTAGCTAGTAAATGTCTGAGCCAGAATTTGAACCTAGATCCTCTCAACTTCAGACAAAGAACTCTATCATCCCTATCTCTTTGTCTGGGGAAAGTGTGAGAGTCCCTACCAATAATAATAATGATGGCAAATCATTTTATCTTATGCTCATATAAAATTTTTCACTTTTTCTAAATTCTTTCAGACACATTCTACAACAAACCTGTATAGCCAACATGAGAAATATTATTATTTTCCTTACAGAGTTGTGTGGAAAGTGCTTCATAATTAGGAAAGTGTGATATAAATGCTAGTTTATTTTTTTATTATAATTATGTTTATTATCTCTATTTAATAGATGAGAAAAACTGAGTTGAAATGATTTGCTAAGTCACAGAGCTAGTTTGGGGCAGTGTTTGGGATCAGAACCCATGGGAGGCTCATTTTTAACTCCTTTTTGGCCAAGATGGCTCTAGCTCTGCCTGAGTGAGGGACTGTGGCGGTATTCTACTCTCCTCCACCTTCCTCTTCCAGTCATGCCAACATCTTAAACTCCATGTCATCCCACCCGTATTTAATCCTCCTACATTAGTGCTTAGCGACCAGAATATGACACCAGAACCCATAAGCTTAAGATTCGGCACACTGAAGATGAGGATATCCTAAGCCTATGGAAGACAGTAGGGAAGGGAGAAAGAGAGATGGAGAGAAGAAGAGGGAAGAAGGAAAGGTATAGGCAAGATTCTCACCGGATCAGCAGAAATCCTACGGTTTTTACTGGGTGCTATGTTCTTTCGGTTGGCATAACGTAAGGCATATGTGCGGGGAGGGACTTGAGGGGGCATGGTCTTGCTCCGAGCTACAGGCTTCCCAGGGGTGTCCTTGGCAAATCCCAGGAGCCCTCGGCCCTCTTTCCAGCCCCTCTTGGGATCCTGAAGCAACTCAGTGTCATAAGTAGACTTCAGGTTGAGGCGAGTTATGGCATCATTGATGCCATCATAGTCCACAGACCCCAGGAGGTTTCCCTGGCCCCCACTCCCAGGTTCTTCTTCTTCCTCTAGGATTCGACGACCCAGGAACTTGCTGGGAGGTTGCTGGTTTGAGGAAAAGGTGTTTATGTCATTGGGTTCGGAAGGCTTAGGAGAAAGGGAATAGGTTTTGCTGGGAGGCTGTGGGGGAGTATCCCAGATAGAAACCCGAGGAGGAATCGGGGGTGGGGACAGCTTCTTGGGGGAGCTATTCCTGTCCTCTGGCCTTGGAGGCAGAGAGAGCCCACCATCTGAACCATCAAAAATATAGAGATAGTCTCCAGAGAGGGGGCCCTTCAGCCAAGGATCTGGTCCCGGTTGGAGGCCCTCGGAGGTAGAGTGGTTAGGGGCTCCATCATGTGGGGAGAAGGAGTTGTAGTTGAGGGTGGGATCAGAGCCCGAGAGTCCTCGAAGAAGTTTAAGGTCATTCCTCCCACCAACTGGCTTGCCATAGAAGTCCAGGACAGGCCCATCCCAGCTGATAACAGAGGAGTCTGGGTTCTGCTTGGCTCGCTGGTTCTCTTCTTTATCATGCCGCAGCCGGGACAGAGCATCATACTCCATCTGAAGAGCCTCAGCCATTGCCAGCTCCTTTCGGCTAATGCCCACAGACTCCAGGGACTTCCAGTGCTCCCCATTCCCTTGGGTTGAAGACATGGTGGAGTTAGATAGAGAACAGGTAAGCGGGCCTGTTACTTCCTGCCAACGTCAGGGCTTATGGATTGTGGCATGGTGCCCAGGCACCTGTCAAGGGGGAAACAAAGACTCTGGTCAACCATCAAGAAGCTTATTATGGTGATTTAACTGCATATTAATTGCTATATAAAGAGAACTTAACAGATCCAATCTCTGTTTCCTCAGTGCTCAAGACTAAGCCAGTTGGGGAAAGAGACCTCTGGTTCTCCATCCCATCACATAAACACACACATACACCATGACACACACATGGCAGCTAGGAGGCACAATGGATAGGGCACTGGACCTGAAATCGGGAAGGCTTGAGTTCAAATCCTACTTTCAAAGCTTGCTAGCTGTGTGACCCTGGGTAAGTCACTGAACTCCTTTTCTTAACTATAATAATGCCAACCTTCCAGAGCTATTGTGAGGATCAAATGAAATATCTGTAAAGCACTTTGCAAACCTTAAAGGGATATATGGTAGTTTTTACTATTATTATAATAATACATCCCAAGAAGAAATAGCTTCTACCATTTACTGAGAGAGCAGACTATAAAGATTAGAAATCTTCCTTCCAGAAAGACAAAGGATGAGAGGGAATATGATTGAAGTGTTAATAATCATGGGGATATAGAGAAAGTTAACATGGATTCATTCACCAAATCTCAAAACACTAGACCTGGGAACACCCTTGGTGTTGGAAAGAGGTAGTTTAATGCACATTAAATTAAGTATAATGCGATCTTATTGTAAGAGGGCTATTTATTACATGGATTTTAATATAAAATGTGTCAACTCTCCCAACAATGCCATATAATAAAAACCTGATCAAATACAGTGTTGGGGAATCTGTAAGGATGTAGAGGGCCACAGGCTGTTCATGAGGTCTCACTGATGGGCGGAGGCCCCTCTCAGGTGATTGATCTATGAGCAAAGGTCGCCTGGTTCGGTGCTCCATTCTATGCATCTCTAACTTCCCTAGTTACTCATTAGTTATTAACAGTGTACTTGTGATTGGTAGTAGGTAAGTGCATGGACTGTGCATGCACTGTCCTTGAGCACAGCATGGGTTATACGTCATTGTAACTTGAGAAAGAGTTCCTGTTATTTTACTATATAAGTAAGTGCTTTGCTAAAAATAAACAGAGTTGCTGCCATCTTTTCTCCCACCTCATCAATGCATGCTTGGAGTGAAAGATCAAGTTGGTCTTGATTCTTCAGGTGATTGGGAAATCCTAGGTCCCAGGTAGGCTCTGTAGCTGAGTGAACTAGTTGTGCACAACAATACAGCATAATTTTAAAATATAGTAGGGTATGTGTATATGTGTCTAGAAAAAATGTTAGTCTTGTCTTCTAGCACTTGTCATGGAAAGTTATTTCTGAGATCACAGAATCTCTAAATTGAAATGGACTCATAGCTTATCTAGCCACATACTGGAGTTCAGGAAAATGCAAGCTCCAGCTTGCCACTCATTAGAGTTCAGGGGAATGCAGGCTCCAACCTGCCATCCACTATTGTTCAAGAGAATGCAGGCTCCAACTTGTCATTCATTAGAGTTCAGGAGAATGTAAATTCCCTGAGAGCAGGGACAGTTTCAATTTCTTCTCTGTATCCCAAGCACCTAATACAGTGCCTTACATACAGCAGGAGCCTAATAAGTGCTTGTTGCATTTCACTGTAATGTTTTACTCAATAGGTAATAAACATGTGAAATGTGTTACTCTTTTCACATCCTACCCCTGGACTTGGCACATGCTTAAAACAGAGATCGGGTAAATCCATGATTGATAGATTCATTGGCTCCATATTGAGTTATTAGGTGGAAATTAAGGCTTCACAGGACACCCAGGAGAAGCAATAGATTTAAGATCAGAAGATTTGGTTTCAGGTGCCTATTCTGACACATACTAAAAGTGTGACCTTGGGCAAGTCAACTTGAATTCTCTGAGTTTCAGTTTCTTAATTAGTAAAATGAGGATAATAATACTCACACTATCGATGTCCTGGAGTTATGAGAAGTGCTTTGCAAACCTTCAGGTTCTATATAAATGGTATTTAAGGTTGACATGAAGAAGAATAACCACATCCCTCCACAACCTGTGCTCTGATGCCTCAGTGGAAACAAAATATTGCTATTAATGGTTAGCATTTATTTGGTGCTTGTTATATAGAGGCATCATGGTAGAGCAGACTTTGAATCAGGACACTTGGGTTTAAATGTCTCCATCAGATCTTATGAGCTGAGTGACCTTGGACAAGTCACTTAAATTCTTTGGTTCTCAGATTTTCACCTTTGAAATGAGAGGATTGGACTAGATGACTCTAACATCCTTTCCAACTTCAAATCTATGATGCTGTGATAAAGGTTATACATAATACACACATACAAATATAATGTAATTTCTTCACCAAAACTATGAGGTAGAGAGGCTAGGGGGTCCACCTTGTGGGATACAAGTGGGGAGTACAAATATTATTGTCCCATATTACAGATAAGGAAATTGGAGTTCTGGGAGACAGGGGTTCACATTTTTCCTTTTCACCCCAACCTCAGCTCTTATCCTCGGCAGTTTCAATATCCAGACTTATGATGTTCATCAACCTCTTTAATTCCAAAAACTCTACCTCTACTCTACCTCAGTAACCCCCAAGAAGACTTTTATAACACAGTCTTACCTCTAATATCTTCAACCCTGAAATTTTCTTTCAATTTCAACCCTTGATTGTGCCTCTCCACTGTGTCACTCCTTCTGCACCTGCCCTTAACCCTCACCACAATTTCTGATCTTCAATCTTACCTCAGTCTTCTAGTCCATAAACTCTAGTCTCACTTTATACCCTTCGATGTTGACCCTAGAGTCAACCAATTTAGCAAAGCACCGCCATTCACCTTGAATCTACTGCCCCTTTGCCCAATATCCATTTACGTGCTATTAACCTTCAATTCTGGGCTACCTCCACCATCTCTCTTCTAGCACTCTCTACTTCCAAATCTCTGAAGATTGCTGGAAGGATTCACAAAGTTGTACAGACCAGTCTAATACAAATTTGTGTTACTTGCCTCATCTGGGACCTCACCATTGCACAGTGATCATTTAAATCATCTTTGATTAACTCTCTATGACATTTGCCACCAAAGCTGTGCCAAGCCTTCTCCTCTCTCAAGCACCCAGCTCTGCCTTCACCTCATCTCTCTTTCTTCAGATGACTATATCTCCTATTCTATTGAGGAGATTGATGCCATCCATCACCAGCTCCCTCAGCTTTCCATTGTTTCTTCAAAGTTTAATGCAGTCTCAGAGGATGAGGAGACCTTCACAAGGAAAGGTCCAGTCGTACTCATATCCTTAATCCCCTTCCCCGTTAGCTCCTTTGGAATTTCTCCGAATAACTTCTTCTCCCTGGCTTGTACACAGTAGACACTTAATCACTGTTTGTTGAATTGAATTGTATTGTTAATAAGCAGCAAAGTTGAGACTCAAATCTAGGTCTTCTGATCCCAAATTCCTCATTCTTCCCATTACCCCACAAAACTCCCTCATGGACCACGGGGTTGACCCAGTGTGCCAGTGCTGATACTCAAAAGCCTATATATGCCATCTCTCCTGGCAGGACCCCCCCCCATTTCCCCTGGCTTCTCCAGCTCTCACTCCCTTCACATTTGCTCACCCCTTCAATGGGGATTGAAATGGTCCTTTCCAAAGATCAGGCAGTTATTCAGTTTGAGGAGAGATGGGCCAAAATTCTAGAGAAACCCTACACCGCATCAGCCCTATCAACGTAAACCTGGTAATCTGGCTACTTGGGAGTAAATGTCAGTGCTCAGCACACAGCCAGTGATCAATACACATCCATTTAATAAGCTTATTAATCTTTGACCCTGAAGAGTGGACCTGGACCTTCATGCAGGGCAGGCTGCATTCCTGGCCTGGGAACGCCTCAATTGTAAGATTCTTGGGGTAACCTTAGCCAAGCACCAATGTGAAAATCTCCAGGGTAGGAAGTGCAGCCAGGAAGACAATACGAATCCCAATGTTCTTCATTTCCACTGAGGAAACGGACTCTTGCTGGAGCGAAAAAGGATTTCAGTTAGCACTTAACACCTGGCAATAATAAATGTTAGGCACTGAGGTGAGTCGTTCAGTGTACAAACATTTATATAGCACATACTCTGTGCCAGGCACTGTGCTAAATAAACACAGGCTCTCCACAAAGTACATTCTCTTAAAAACAGCTAAGCAAAGGCATTCAGTCGTGCGATGACAGTACAAGTTACTTTACGCATTTGTAGTTTACTGATAGTTAACAGAAAGGAAGGATGTGGGTTCTAACCTCAATAGAATGGTACCGGCAAAGTCCATTGTATTTAACCTGATTACTGCATTATTTAAAGTACTGTGAAGATGTCAAGATTTCAAGGTGGTAAGAACCAAATACAGGAAGCTGAAAGGAGCACAGTTCTGATGCCTGGAAAATGATATTGCATGTGAAGTCCTGAAGAAGACTCGCTCCAGGGCCTAAACTGGCCCAACCATTTAAAACCAAGTGCCCCTCGCTAAGGTTAGGCTGAGACCCTTAGCTAGAGATAAAGGAGGCTCATGTTTACCTGCTTGATAAACCAGACTTACCCACACCAAAGGCTCCTAGCCCAGGGTGATCACTGCCCCATTTCTTGGAATTAGTTTGTTTTTACCCCATATGTGCTTTTCCTTACCTAGGTAAAAGCCGCTACCCTGGGTAGAATTTCAGTTCTTTGAAGGAAGGGACCATTAACTTTTTTACTATCTCCCCAGTGCCTAGCAACACATAGAAGAATCCTCATAAATGCTGGCTGGTTGTCTGAGACAGAGAGGATCACATGTTATTCAATAAAAGAATTCTCTTCCTCCTATACCTTGGCAACTAGAGAGTTTTATGTCTCTCAGTTAGCAAAAAAGAACTCAGGCAAGTGATTTTGCTTTCTCAAGGTCAGTTCCTTCATCTGAAGAACAGGACAATAATATTTGCAATACAGTGACACTGAGTTGCTCATGAGGAGGTGGGGAACCTGCAGCCTCGAGGCCACATATGGCCCTCTAGGTCCTCAAGTGCGGCCCTTTGACTGAATCCGAATTTCACAGAACAAATCCCCTTAATAAAAGGATTTATTCTGTAAAATCTGGAGTCGGTTAAATGCACCCAAGGACCTAGAAGGCCGAAGGTTCCCCACCCCTGGTTTTGCCAACTTTGAAGAACCACATATATGTCACCTAAATACACAATTCATTAGAAAGCTTTTTTTTAACCTTGATCAGATCTCAATTGAATTAAGGCTCAGAGAAACTGCAGACACTTGTATAAAGAGATTCAGTGATTCATTTGATCCTCACAACAACCCTGGGAGGTCAGTGCTATAATTATGCCCACTTTACAGATGAGGAAACTGAGGCAGATAATGACTTGTCCAAGGTCACACAGCTAGTAAGTATCTGAGGCCAAATTTGAGCTCAGGTTTTCCTGATTCTATTGCCAATACTCTAACCTCTGCATCACCTAACTGACTAGGAACTTTCAAAATTTTTCTCAGTCAAGTATGGTCTGGTGGCAACAAAAGAAAATTTCATTGGTTAAAGGATGTCTAGGTTCAGCTTCAGAAACAGCTCCAAATGTCTGTCAGGGCTGTTTCTTTATAGTCTCTCCTTTTTAGTATGTGGAGGGAAGGGGAAGTCCTTAAACACAGGTCAGGATTTCACTTAGTTGGGATAGGTTTTTGTTTTTTGGAGGCAGCTGGGGTTAAGTGACTTGCCCAGGGTCACACAGCTAGTAAGTGTCTGAGGCAAGATTTGAACTCATTTCCTCCTGACTCTAGGGCCAGTGCTCTATCCATTGTGCCACCTTGGCTGGGATACTTTTAATCAGATACAGAGGGATGGAGAAGATGATCTTTCAAGCAATCTTCCTACATGACTTAGATATAAAAAATCAAATCATAAACAAATTAGAGGATCAAAGAAGGAAGTACCTTCTGAAACTGTGGATAAGAGAGTAGTCATAACCCAACAAGGGCTAGAGAGGGTCCAAGCTATCAACAGCTGTATTAAAAAAAAATTCCAAATCAAGAGTCCTTCCTACTCTGATAATAGGACCCAACCCACCAATCCCCTTCCCACAGAGAATTCTGGAGCAAAGAGTTCAGGAATAACTGGTCTTATTCCAATGCCCACCGTTCTAAAGTGACAGAGAATTAAGAGAGGTGGAGTCAACTCTGACAACTCTGGGCTAGGTCTAATCACAGCTTTATCATCAATTCTAGGACGTGCTGGGTGGGCTCTGAGGCAGACCAACCCATAACCCCAGATCCACACAAACACCGAAGAACAATCCCACTCACCACAATGAAAACATGAATGGAAGAAGACTCTGGGCTCAATTCTGAAGGCAATAGTCTCCAAACTGTTTCTCTCAACCTCAACCAGCCTCTCTGCCTGCAGACACTCACACCACTCTCATTCACCACCCCCTTTGCTCCACCCTGTGTCTAGGTTAGAGTAGCCCTGTTGCCATGGTCTGAGAGTACTGATGCCACCACTTCATTCAGCTGTGTCTGACTGTTCTTTCTACCCACCTCCCCTGCCCATATTGCATCCCCTCATGCCATAGGTGCAATATAAAGAAATCTCCAAATGCTGTCCCTCTTCCATCTCCCCACCCTCAGTTCTCCATTCTCCCTACAATACAGACAGGAAGAAGTTCCAGGGTTCCAGTGACCTTGTCCCACATGCCCTTCACCAGGGTGAGGTTGAGGGGGTCTGGGGAGAATACATGGAGACGAAAGCAAGCAGTTGAGTCCATAGGCCCTCCCTCGTGAGCTTCCTCCCAGCCTGGAATTCAGACGGAGGAGAGACAAGTCTCTCCCACTCTAACCAATATCCCCCTGACTCTGGGCCAGGTCAACAGAACCACAGCGGCCACAGGGCTCTAAGCCCAACCAAATGACAGATCTCCTGCCCTTAGGCCACACCAGGAGCTGGTCCTCAGCCAAGCCTGCTCTGTAGTTGAAAGAGGGATATGGAAAGAAGGTAAGTGGAGTGGTTAGACAGTGGGGAAGGCTGGACAGACAGTAGCATGGAAACATCAGGAAAACTAACCCGTATAATTTGGAAACAGAAAAAAATGGAGCTAGCTCTCTCAAAGGACCCAGGACCCCCCACCCCAAACTGTCTCTTTCAGAGGAAGGGTTGCATGAATGCTATAGGAATTAGTCTCTTGTGCTCCTCAGGATAGCTCAGGCCAATCTCTGCCTCTCACCATCCAGGGTCCTCTCCTTTAGGCCTCTTTGGATCAGCAGACAATAGACTTTCCCTTACCCCCAGAGAGCCAAGGGCCATACCTGTGGACCCTACAAGTGAGTGCCAGCAGTACAGGGTATGGAGGCCAGGTTAGAGTTGCTGCTCCCCCTTCAACCTGGCCAGAGATGACTGATCCTCTGTTATAACATTAACTAGTACCCAGACCTCAGGTAGCAAATCTTTGTGAAATGAGGGAGGGAAGGGAAGAGAAATCAGAAAAGGTGGCTGGGAACAGGAATCTTGAGGCCATTTTAAACCATGTCCTTCAGGAAGGCTATGGAGCCAGGCAGCAATGAGAATGGAGAGTCCAATGGTGGTTTAAAGCAGCTAGAGATCCCAGGAGGGATATTAGACTTATCAGACTGATGTCAGCCTCAATAAAAGAATGGAGGGAGGGACCCTAGAAACCAGACCCCACAGTTACAATACAGCCAGCTGGTATATGCTAAGGGCAGGTTGAGTGGGTTGGTGCCAAGATCTGTGCACCACCAGACACCAATCTCAGCCTATGTAGTAGCTAGCATTTAAAGAGTGAAGTGAGAAAGAGGGGAGGAGGAGGAAATAGAAAGAGGGAAGAGGTACGCCATGGTACTGAGTGAGATGGTGGAAGGGAAGGGGTGAGTCCGCATGGCTGATATCAAGGCAAGCATCCTTGTGCCAGGAAAAGAGGGTGTTCTCAGGTAACCCTCCCAGTATTATGGGATCATATCAGAGAGACATCACATTATAATGGAAAGAGAGGTGTGCTTGAGATCAAAGTGGTCTGGCTGTGTGATGTTGGGGAAGTCACTGACCCTCTCAGGATCATCTCTAAAAATTAGCACAGTAACACTGGTACTACCAGTTGTAAGTAAAATGCTTAAAACTCTATGGAACATGTCGTTGTTATTATACCATCAGGGCTGGAAGAGATTGACTGCTAAACAGATTGTGATATCAGAATCATCCTCTTTATGACTACAAGACCAAAAATCTATCTGGCTCTTCTTTTCGACCAACCAGCTAAAGATACAGAATGGTAATTCTCTCCCCTGCCCCCACTCCACCCCCAAGGTAGAATGTAGACTGCTGGGAAATTAGAGCTATCCTCTGGCTATCTAAGAAGGGGTGTAAAAAGCAAAAAAAAAAAAAAAAAAAGGAAGGCTCACAGGTGCAGAGTGCAGCAAGACCCCTAGGCTTCAGGGATTTTGCCCCTTAGTGACTTTCCTAATAAACTTTTTAAATCATTGTTGTAGAATGAGGTTGTTTCCTAAATTAGAATAGGACATGATGCCCTTCATATCCCTTAAAAACTATATTCTTCCTAGATCCAATGCAAGATGAGGGTAAGGTCAAGATGTCAGAGACTATATGACCTCTGACCTTTGGGGGGCATTTCTGAGGTTCCCCTCTCCCTGCCCATAGCCTGCTGGACCCACCAGATCTGCAGGCAGGGAACCACTCTCCCCCCTCCTCCACTATAAGCTGCAGAATCCCTATCCTCTTCTATCTTGCACCCAGCATCTTGTACCAGATCACAACAAACCAGGCTCCAACAGGTCCAGGCACATGAGCAGAAAACAAAACAACTCTCCCTGGTACAGAACCGTACAACTGGAAGAGAATATTAAAGATAAATTAGCAGGACCTTGGTTAATAAACTGTAACTCACAAAAGCACTTTACATATATTACTTCATTTGATCCTCACAACAGCCCTGGGAGGTCAGTGCTATAATTGTCCCCTTTTTACAGATAAGGAAACTGAAGTTGATAATGACTTGCCCAGGATTACACAGCTAGTAAGCATCTGAGGCCAAATCTGAACTCAGGTCTTCCTGATTCTGTTGTCAATACTCTAACCTCTGTATCACCTAGCTGATTAGGAGATCAATACCTGATCCATCAAAGATATATGGCAACTGATTCTAAATTAGAGGCCCATTAGACCATTAGAGTTGGAGGTCCTACAAGCCACTGGAGCCATCTCTCCTAGTCTTCTATTAGGGAGGTCTTCCTTGTAGTTGAACCTATACCCTTTCTGGAACTGTCTGCCCATAAGCAAGTCACTTCACCTTTGATTTCTAGGATCTTGAAAGTGATACTGTCCACAAATAGCATTCATGTCTTTTCTCAGGTCATCTCTGGATTCACTTTGTAACCCAATGGAAACCAGAGGTCTTTTCTCCTAAACCTGTTACTATTTGTCAACCTATATAGTTAGTTTCTTTATCTGTAAAATAGGGATAATAACAGCATTTACCTCTCAGAATTGCTGTGAGGACCAAATAAGATATTTATAAAGTGCTTAGCACAGTACCTGGAACACAGTAAGTACTATATAAATGCTTATTCTCTTTCCCCCTTTAGGGGGGAAAGGTTTCAGCAAAGCACTGTATCTCCTCTCTATGTCTCTCTCTCCCCCCTTTCTCCTTTTTCTTTTCCTCCTCTTCTCCTTTCTTTCTCTCTCCTCCCTCTTTCTCTTTTCCTCCTCTTTCTCGCTCTTCTCATCTCTCACTTTCTCTTCCTCTTCCTTCTCCCTCTCTTTTTCTCTCTCTCTCCTCTCCTCCTCCTCTTTTTCCATCTTTCTCTCATCTTTCTCCTTCTCTCTTCTTGCCTCTCTCTGTCTCTCTCTTCACTCCCATGCCTCCCCCAACAAGGGACAGAATAGGGGGAGGGTGAGCAAGTATATTCTCTGTAGTAATGAAAAATAATTGGTCTTTGCATTGTCCTCATACATATCCATTCAGAGATTTGTTACATACTTCCCTCCCCCTGGCTTCTCTTCCCCATTCTAATGGAGTCCCTGGCCTTTCCTAGTAGGAGCTGTTCTCCATCCATCCCTTTATTTATCTGTTCTCTTCTTCTCAAAGTCCTCTCTAATCTCTCCATATCTTAAAATGTACCCAATTTGTCTGAACTAAAACTAAATGCAATAACCAATTTTACGGTGATAAAAGGACAAGTGATAAAACACAAAAGTGTGGGACTACAGGTGCGGAATATCACATACGCTATTAATTATGGTCACAATGTCTGCTGATTTTACTTAATTGTTTTTCTTTGTTACAAGGGAGGGTTTTAGAGCAAAGCATATTGGTAAGCGACTAGTGTGAAGGAAAAAAATTATTAATAAAATAAGATGTGCCCTATTTTAATTTTCACAATGGTCTAATAAAGACCTTCACAGTGTCTAGCAAAATACAAGTGATTTTTAGGATCATGAAAGTGATACTGTCCACAAATATCATTCATGTCTACTTTCTTTTCTCAGGTCATCTCTGAATTCACCCTGTGACCCAATGGAACCCAGGGGTCTTTTCTTCTAAACCTATTACTATTTGTCAACCTATATAATTAGTTTTGTTATCTGTATGCACAACCTGAACTAGTAAAACTTTGGAGTGATTAGGCCATCCCTGCTTTTCAGACTGTGGAATAAAATGACTAGTTAACTATTAGATACAGGAGGCAGTATGAGGGGAGGTACGGGTGAGGGTGGGTGGAAATGAAAAGTTCCCTCTTCCAGCCAATACTTTAGATCTAAGGCCAGGACCAGATTGCTGAATGGAACCATTGGCAAAGACCAGGAGTCTTGGCAGGAAGTAGAAAGTTCTAAACCTGGGCTGTTTCCCAGGACCCAATGCAGCTACGTCAGGTTTCTGTCTGACCCACCCCTCCTGAAGTTCAGAACCCAACCCCTGCTTTGCACTCTATGGTGTCAAGCCTGTATTTCCTTCCAGAAGCGCTGGCCTGGTAATTCAATTCCAGATCCCCTTCTCCCCTCCCCACTTGCTTAGGCCCTCAGAGGGCAGAAACAAAGGCAGTTTAGGAGAGAGAAATGGCCAGTGAGGAAGGTGGTACCCATTGTGATTGATCAACCTTCCAGCCCAGAGATTTAGTAGGGGTCCTCTCATTTTGAACCTTTCCCCTTCCAAACCCCAACAAAAATGTAGAAATTCAGGTTCCCAGAGACACTGTAACTCACAGGAGGAATAAGACCTTTGAGTGAAGCCCTTCAAGGAGTTAGAAGGATTCAGTGGTGAAATAGGCATGGGAAGGAGAAGGTCAGCTTCAGTAGAAGCCTTTCTCCTTATGTCCGTCCATCCTCCTTCCCTCTAATCTTTATCACTGGACTCAACTATCTCCCCAACAATGCCAAACTTCCAGATTTCCTGTCTCCCTTTCCCCACCCCCCCTTACCATTACCTCAAATCGAGCTTTCCTAGCTCCTACCCAAACTTTTCTCAGTAATCCAACTACCCAGGGCCAGGAGTGAGATGACCCCTCCCTTGTGAGCTGCACAAGAGTGACAGTCTTGGTGGCCACCATGTCTCTACTCTGCCTGAACACTCATCAGATGGAAAAATTAAGGCACCATAATCAGCATGTCAGCCCAACGCCTATATCCCTAGGGTCCTCACAGGGCTGAAATCTCAAGCTAACACATCTCTTCCTTCAGGGAGGAAGATACTGATGAAGTAAGGCATAAACTCAACATAGTTATTCTCCTGCCCTTTGGTGGGGTTTGCAGGGGGTGGGGGGTGGGGGAAGATAGAAGGAAGGAAGAGAAAGAAAGAAAAAAAAAGTAGCAGCAGAGAAGAAGGAAGCATTTACTACAGGCCTACTATGTGTCAGGGCCTGCCCTAAGCACTTTATGTGAGGATCATTTGATCCTCACAACCACCCTTCCCACCCTTCAAGGTAGGTGCTAGTATTATCCCCATTTTACAGTTAAGGAAACTGAAGCGGACAGAGATTAAATGACTTACCCAGAGTTATATAACTAGTAAATATCTAAAGTTTGAAGTCAAGACTTCCTGACTCAAGGCCCAGTGTTCTATCCACTGCATCACCTAGCTACCTCTAATGAGGAAGAAAAGATGAAATAGATAAAGGGAGAGAAAGAAAGACAGAGGAGGGAGGGGCAAGAGGAGAGAAAGAGAGGAAAGAGAGAGGAGAGATAAGAGGAGAAAAGAAAAGACAGAGAAGAGAGGGAGGGAAAGAAAATGAGAGAAAGAGAGAGGGAATAAACAGAGAGGATAAAGAGAGAGAGGGAAAGAGAAAGAGGACAGAGAGAAAACAAAGTGAGGAAGGGGAAGAGAAAGAGAGAAAGAGAAAGGAAGAAGGGAGAGACAAAGAAAAGACAAGAGAGAGAGGAAATATGGAACCACCAACATAAGCTCTCTACTGGGTAGAGGATAACAGAAATTGTCAATGAAAATATCCAAAGAAATTAAGCAAGTATTTTGTCTGGGGTAAGCTTCTGACTCCCCAACTCTATTCCGTTAAATTCTAATAATTTATTGGGCAATTACGCTATACTCCCTCTCTTTCAAAGATCTTGCTCTTCTCATCATAAAGAAGCCTTCTCCCTCACCCACCCCACCCCCACCCCCACCCCTGCCTCCCTCCATGGATCATGCTAGGGCAAACCAAGGGCCAGTGTGAAGGGAGGCCACATTGAGGCAGGGCTGCTGTGATGGACCCCAGGCCCTCCTAGTCACCACAGATCTATCCATTCCCAACCTTTGCTGCTGAGCTCCAATATGGTGACAGGAATGGTAGGATTCAGCTCCCTGGGAGCAGGACCGAGGGAAATGGGAAGAGGCACAGCCCCTCCCCCCACCAATCTCTCTTTCCTCTTCCCTCCTCCCCATCTCCCCACCCCCTAAGCACAGATGGATTAGAGCCCTGGGGTGAGAAGGGCCTAGGGAATTGGTCCCCAAATGATCCTCTCACAGCAGGCAGGGCAGCAAGTGAGAGGGAGGGGCCAGCAGTCACCCCATATGGTGGTAATAAAGTAGTGGTGGGGGGAGGGGCTGGGTGTTCAGGGGTATGGAGCCGGCAGACCGGGGACACGCTGTGTGGAAGCTAGGCCACCTGCTCTGCTGTAAGGAGGGGCCAAGGAATCCAAGCAGAAAATGGCTGAGCCAGCCATCCGTGGGAACACTCTGCTGGCCCTAGCCCTGCCCCCACTCCCCACTCCCAGCCTGGGCCAAAAGCACCCCAGACTTTATGCCCTCAGCCTCTCTCTTCCCAAGGCCTGACAGTCTCCTGGGGAAAAACATACACACACACACACACACACACACACACACCCCAACGCACACATTCTGACTCTTCACCTCCTCTTCCAGGCAAGGAGGAAATAACCCAGGCAGTACAAATGCCACATTACTGGGAACACAGGCCTTAGTATAAACAGAGCAAGGGGCCCAGGAAGGTCACCAGCATCTGTGAGGAAGAATGAGAAAACGGGGCTTGAGGACCTCGAACGCCTGCCTCTCTCAGCTGTTCCAGGCCATCCCCAAATCCTCCTTAAAGGCAGCCCAGTCCCTTGAGGAGAGCTAGGATGGGAGGCAGCCATCCAAAGAGGAGGCCTGATCCCTTGGCTCTGCAATTCCTTCTCAGCACCTTGGGAGTTGGGCCAAAGAAAGCTATAGAGAACCCAAAGATAGAGGCCAGAGAGACAGGAGGCTGGGCTAGCTACACATGGCTCTGCACACGATAAATGCCCCAGCCCCAGCCCCAGCCACAGGGCTGCTCTAGGCAATACTCTGGAGTCTCCACAGTTTACTTTCCAAAGCCCCACCCCTTTGCTCTTTGCCGACCCCTCCCATAAAAAGATCATAGAGGGCCCGCGGAACTAGAAGGAACTTTAGAGATCACAGCCTCATCCAACCTCCTTATTTTACAGATGAGGAAACAAAGCCCTGGGAAGGAGAGTGGTTCAGCATCTAGTCAATCAATAAATCAGTCAATAAACATTTATTAAGCACCTACTATGTGTTAAGTGCTGGGGATACAAAAGCACAGTGCTTGATACAAAGTAGGTGCTTAACCAATGTTGGTTGAATTGAAACAAGGTCACAAGCACTTACAGAGCACTTTAATTTACAGAGGGCTTTTCTTAGAGCAACCCTGTGAAATAGGTCTCGTACATATTATTTTACAGCTGAGGCCCAGAAAGAAGGGACTTGAACAAGGTCACGAAGCAAGTTTACTGGCAGAAGTAGGACTGATAGCATAGACAACATATTACCTCTTCCAGAGGTATTTCAATTTTAATAGAAAAGCCAGGAGAGAGAAATATTTGATCTGAAAGAATAAATCCTAAATCTCACTAATGGTGAGAATTTCAGGTGTCCTCAAGGAAGGCACTGAAGGAGTAGGTTTCTGAGGCTCCAGAAGTCACACCCACATACCTTTAAGAACAATCTTGCCAGTAAATGTTACCGGATAGCCTGATCTGTCACTCCACCCAGTATTACAGCTACAGGAGGCAGAAGGGAGGACCTGTAGCCTTCCCCCTCCCCTTTTCCTTCCTAGGCCACTCCCAGTTGCAGCCACAGGCCAGATCCTGGGTTTGGTGCCTTCAGGGAGCTCTGTAGGAATGCCTGAGGAGGGTGGGAGGAGAGGACTCATGATTCAGGAGCTCACACACCCCAGAGATAGCAGGAGGTCCCTTTAGGTCAAGATATTCCTGCTGTGATTTGGGGTCCTGGCCTTGGTACAATTCTTAGCCCAGACTGGCTTTTGCCTGCAGCGGTGAGCCAGATCATACAGCTCCCCAAGAGGGAGCCTCCACTTTTCCTACTACCCTGGCTGAAAGGATATCCTGCCCTAGGGTCGGTTCAGGACAGGCTGCAAAATCCAGAGATGAGCAAAGAATCTGCTCTCATTCCTGGCCCTGGGATCTCCACATAACAGACCCCTCCACCCTACCTCCGAGGACAAAGAGAATCAGGGCCCTTCCTAGGCTCTTAACTGGGTCACACCAAACTTCCTCAGACGCATCAAAAGTGGAAAGGCCAGTAGGTAGGAGGCTGAACAGTACCAGACCAAAGGATCTCAACAGAGGTCACTGTGATGGAGAAAAGGGCACTGGGCTTGGAGGTAGGATACCTGAGTCTGATCCTTTCCTCTGTGTTTGTATTCTTCAAATGGAAGGTCCTTGTGGGCAGGGACCATGCCTCCATTTATCTCCTTCAGCTTCCAACATAGGGAAGAACATTCCCAGGGAACTTTCACTCTATCATATGGATCCAGAGGGGAAGAGCATCAAGTGTGGAGACCCTTCCTATTAGGCGCGACCCAGGTTCTTCTTGATTACGTTGGCAGTCAGTGGGGCATGGACTGAAAACACCAGTTAGCACGTGTGGGGGATATTGTTTGTGAGTGCAGAGGTGTGACTGTTTGTAGTCACAAATAAGATCATTGGCGGGAACCACATTTAAAAAAAATTCAAGTTCTATTAAATTAGTACCTTCCAGAGGTGAGACATCACCCAGTGATGTCATTGGTCCTCTTCAAAAACAAAGGACAAACAACAACAACCTTTATCACAACTTCAGGTACAGGGCCAAGGACAACTTACTTCCTCTTTGGGGAAGAACCCACAGAAATAGAGAATTCTTGTTGCTATCATTGCCACCCTGCTCAAATTCAGGTAATACTCTGCCCAGGGTTTACAAAGTGTTTTCCTCAACCCTGAGAGGTAGGGCAGTCAATCAATGAACACTTATCAAGCACCTAAGGTAGAGAATGCACAACTTGTTAAAGCTCAGAGTGACTTTCCCAAGGTCATACCGCTATCAACTAATGGCCCCAGGATTTGAACCTGGCTCTCCTAATTCCAATTCTAGTGTTCTTCCACAATACCACAATGTCTCCAGAACTAAAAAGGAATTCCAGAAAGCCTTTTGCTTGGCAGAGTATTAAAGCTGGAAGGATTCTAGATTTAGAGCTGAAAGGAGCCATGTAATCCAACCTTTTGTTTGAGGGCCACAGAGCTTCCTGGCTTCACACAGCTGCTAAAGGGCTGAACCAGAATAGGACCCAAAGCAACCAACTTCCAGCTCTTCTGCTTTCCAGGCAGGACTAAAACAAACCTATTTTTTTCCCCTATTTTTAAAGCTCTCCCAGGGTTCATGCTTCAACAACCTTAGTGGCAGCTGTGTAGTGGAAAGAAATATTGGACTGGTAATCAGAAAATCCTTGTTCTTCTTGTTGACAAGCCAGAGCTGCTTCTGAAATTTAGCAGCTGAATGACCTTGGGCCAATCACCTCACCTGTCTCAGCTTTAGCTTTGTCATCCATTAAACAGGAATAACGTTACAAAGATCTGAAGGAGGGTGGTAATATACATATGTACATACATATGAACACATGTCTAACGTATTATATAATGTTATATGTAATGCATACATTTCACACATGTTTATAACACATGTGTATTATATAGAATGTATATAGTCCACACACATTTATAACATGTGTATGTTATATAATATATATCTATTTCTACACACATTTATGACATGTGTATATGTTATATATTTCAGATTTATAGCACATACATATGTTGCATATATTTCTACATACATATTTGTAACATGTGTGTGTTATATATTTCAGAGATTTATAACATGTGTATGTTATATATAAAACATATCTATTCCTACACACATATTTATAACACATATTCTACACATTTATAATACATGTGTACTATATAATGTATATATTTCCACACACATAATTCTAACACATGTGTATATTATATATGGTATACATTTCACACATATTTATAACACATGCGTATGTTATATTAATGTCTCTATTTCATGCATGTTTATAACCCATACATATGTTGTATATAATGTATATTTCCACACACATTTATAACATATGTGCACATTGTATATTATGTATATATTATATACAATATAATTCACACATATCTATAATGTATATATGGTATATGCAGTATATATTTCACATATGTGTATAACATGTATATGTTATGTGGTATGTTTCACACATGTTTACAGTATGTGTGCATATTGTAAATAAGGTATCTATTTCCACACATATTTATAACATGTGCACATTGTAGATAATGATTGTATTCATATGCATATTTATAACATGTGTACATATTGCATAATATGTATACAATATTTCATGCACATTGTATACCATTTATGTTATATATAATGTATACATTTCGCATAAATTCATAACACATGTGTGTTATATATAATGTATATATTTCACACACGTATTTATAACACATGTGCACATTGTATATAATGTCTCTATTTCCACGTACATCTTTGTAACACATGTACACATTGCATATAATGTACATGTTTCACATGTGTATTTATAACGTGTGTATATGTTACATATAATGTGTATATGTTGTCATATTTTTGTGAACTGCAAAGCACTACATAAATGTCAGTTATTATTATTATTATTCTGGCATTAGGAGCTCTTAAATTAGTCACCTGTTTAACACACCCACTGCCACCAACCTAATTTAGGCCCTTGCTGACTCTTGATTAAGCAACGATAATGGCTTCTACCAGGTTTCCCTGCCCATCCCACACACCAAGATGCCAGAACAGTCTTCCTAAAGCAAGCTTCAAATGTGTCACTCCCTTCCCTACTTAATAACTTTTAATAGTTCTTTAATCTGTTCAGAATTTAGTCCAGATGTCTTAGCCTGGCATTCAAAGTCCTCCACCATCTGACTGCACTCTATCTTTCCAACTACATCTTACACTGTTTCCTTTATGTTTAGCCAAATTTAATTATTTGCCCACCCTGTTTTCCTACCTCCGTGCTTTTGTCCATGCTGTTCCCTCAGTCTGAAATGAGATCCACTAATCATCCTCACCTGGAAAAAACCATACATTCTCACAAGATTAAGAACAGAAAGCGACCTTTGTGATTTTACAGATGGGGAAACTGAGACCCGGAAAAGTTAGGTTAGCTGACTGATCCAACATCCCGGTAGCACAGCCAGGATGAGAACCCAGGTCACCTGAATCTAAAACCAATACTCTTTCTATTATACCATCCTTGAGCTTGAGCTCAATGTCACCTTCTCCATGAAGCCCTCCCTGATCCTTCCACTTAGGGTGATCTTTCTTATTTAAGCAGCTAGGTGGTGCAGTAGTTAGAGTACCAGGCTGGGCCTGGAGTCAAGAAGACTAGAGTTCAAAATTGGCCTCAGACACTTACTAGTTGTGTGACTCTGGGGCAAGCCACTTAACCTCTGTTTGTCTCAGTTTCCTCATCTGTAAAATGAAAATAATACTAGCATCTGCCTTCCAAGGTCGTTATAAGGATCAAATAAGATTGGTAATTTTAAATTGTAATATAAAATAATTGTTAACACAGTGTCCGGCATATAGTGATACAGAAATATTAACTATCATCATTATTGCTGAATCACTAAACTCCTTGGGGTTGCTCCTCTCCTGTAGCACTTGGGCATTCTATCTTACAGTTGTGATTAGTTCACATCTCCTTTCCTATATTACAGGCATCTTGAGGGCAGAACTTACCATCCCCCACCACACCTGGCACAAAGAAAGTGTTTAACAAATATTTAATGGATCAGTGTACAATAACCTTCACTAAGTTCTTCCTTATATCTAGCCCAAATCTTGTAATACTATAATTTAAATGTTGGCTAGTTTTCCTAAATTGTTTTTAATCTCTTTTTAAAAAATTATTTGTTATAAGGGATGGCTGTCTGAGAAGAGCAGCAGGGAGTGATACAGTGGGAAACATAGGTGATGTAAAGATGAAAGACATCAATAAAACTTAGTTTTCAAAAATCCAAGCCCATACCTGCCTTTTAGGCCTGTTTCCACTTCGAACATGGCCCCTGGACATTCAATTGTCTTTAAATGCACAACACCCAGTATTGCAGCCTCAGATCAGCCAAAAGAGCTATGCGATATGGTGGAAAGAATAGTGGGCGTGGCTCTTACAATCTGGATTCACCTTTGACCTCTGCCCTAGCTGTGTGACTTTGAGCAAGCCACACCACTTTTCCGGACCTCAGAATCCTCACCTATAAAATGGATGAACTCAATTCTGTGCCACGTAGACCTTTAACATAGTGCCTGATGTGTAGTAAGCACTTAATTAATGTAGACAACTGACTGATTGACAAGTGCCTTTATCCCCCTGCAGTCTTTTTCTCAGATTCAGAATCTGGATTACTGCCCCCTCTTCTCTAGATCTGGATTCTGTAAGACCAATGTGGATTATGATGTGCGGTTCACTCCCTTCCCCCATCCGTTTCATCTACTGCAATCATCTGCCCATCCCTCTCTTGAACCTTGCAGAGTCCATGGTTGTGGAGATGTAGTAGGGTACCAGACATAGCTAGCATGTAGGGAAGCTTCCCTTTCTCCAAAGGTTACCCCAGGGGTCATAGGAGAGGAATGAAAAAGTCTTGGAGTCAGAAAGACCTGGATTTGACTGTGTGACCCCGGGCAAGTCATTTCACTTGTCATTAGTTTCTATAAACTGGGAATAACAATAGAAGCTCAGCCCTCACAGGATTGCTGTTAGGATCAAATGTGATAATGTGTGTAATGTGCTACATAAAGCTATTATCATTATTATTATTATGGGAAAGTAGATCTCCATTTCTAGTTTCTAGAGAGAGAAAATATACCCCAAGAAGATCATCTTAGGTGCTGAGAGACCCAAGTCACCAGTTCCCAGTCTCTGACCTTGTCAACATAGACAGATCCCAAGGATTTGTATCCTTCACTAGCCAACAAAATTTATAATCCATTCTCAATTGTTCAGACTCCCGCGTAATAGAGATGTTTAAATAACCCCCAAACCTCCTCTTAGAATTGCAGTCCACCACTCCCCAACCAAATTTCTTACCAGAGCTGCTCAGAAGGGGCAAAATGCTTTGATTATAATTACTCCTCCTCTCCTTGCACTTCAGGGCAGGGAAGCCAAGGACTTCATTGATTCATCTGTTCCTGAATAATAGACAATTAGCCATTTTAGGATGTCCACCCAGAACTGTGATGCTGGGTACAGTATAAATAAAGTTTACTAAGTATGGTTTCTGATCCTGAGCTTACATCCTTAGTTTATCTCATTGAATACAAATGACTTCAGAATCCTTGCCTTCTTTCAAGGCTTCTCCCTGGGGCAATTTCCTCCTTAAGGCCTTCCCTGATATCCCCAGTGGTTAACATTCTCCCCTTCCTCAAATTACCTCATGGTTATTTAGCTGGGTACACAATGTAACCCCTCGTAGAGTATAAGCTCCTTGAAAGCAGAAAACATTTTGATTTTATTTTTCCAGAACTTAGCAAAGATGTTGGCATGTAATGGGCATTCAATAATCCAATAAACACTTGTTAAGCACCTACTATGCGCCAGGCACTGTGCTAAGCACTGGAGATACAACTAATAATTTCTTTTTTAAAAGTGGGCATGCTTATTAAGCATTTGTTGAACGGAATGAGCTATTGAATCTGAGTGGGTGACAGCAGCCTACACCCTATGTGGCATAGGGAATCCAGTGATGGATTTGATATCCCTTCAAGTCAGGAAGACTTGAGTTCATATCTTGCCTCAGACAATTACTAGCTGTAAGACCCTGGTTAAATTACTTAATACTCTGCCAGTTTCCATTCCCTCATCTGTAAAATGAGGATGATAATTAGTGCACTTACCTCACAGGGCTGTTGGGAGGTGATATGAGATAGCAATTGTTAAGTGCTTTGCAAACCCTAAAGCACTATGTAAATGCTATTTATAAATTACTATAACCCCATTCTCTCTTTTTCTCTCTTGGGCTTGCAGTGGTCTTTATTCTCTCCCTGGCACATCTGTCAACCCAATTCTATCCCATCAGTAGATTCCTTCAGTTGTCCAGAGGGTGTTAGCCCTTCTGATGTTTCTCACTCTCCAGACATTTGCCTCCAGCTCACATTAGAAACTCCATTTTCTCCCCTGGCTTCCATTCTGTCAGTCCCAGACCATTAGGAAGAGATCTGGCCAAAGAGTGCCCCTCTGGAACCTAGAGTGACCTCTTTCCCTTTGCCCACCTAACTATCAAAGAGGAATGGCACCAGGCTTTCTACAACATGACTTCTACTTCTGTTGTATATTCAATATCCCACCAGCTCTGAGTGCCAGCCCCACTCCTCTCCTTTCCCTCCCTCTCAAAGCCCTTGCCCAGGTCACCCATATGATCCTAGACTCAGAGTTGGAAGGGACTTTAGGGGTCATCAGGAATACAATGTAAGATTCAAGATGGTCCATGCCACTCACAAACCCTGGGCTGGGAAAAAAATCTAAGGGACTATAACGAGGAAGGGAAGAGGACGAGACAAGGTTCTAATGAGTTCTCTCTTACTCCCTGTTCTCCCTCTGTAATTTCTCTTTCCTCGAAGGCCCTGCACAGGACTGATGCACTGCAGGTTTCTCCTAGGGAGCCCTTGTCTGCATCAGAGATCTGCAAAGCACTGTGCCAAACAGAGGGGACTTCACTGAATGGACCAAAAGCATGGAAACGTGGGCGTGTGCCTATATACGCTTAATTCTCAGTTTCTCTCCCTCCAAGACAAATGGAAGAATCCATCTGGGCAAGGGCAAAGACCAGTCACAGCCAAGCGTGATGAGCTCCCATCCAAAGGAATATGGCAGAGGTATAGCCTTGTCCTGAAGAAGCCCTTCTAGACCTTCGGTAGAATTTGACACTATCCTCGGCCTTTTGAGGTAATTCCCAGGTGAGGTATAACATGGACAAACACCCATCTAGATATAAGTGGAGGGCTTGGGCAAAGGCTCAGTCAGACATACCGAGAGTCACGAAAATCAATCTCAGGCTCACCTAAGGGCCAAAGGAAAACCGATGACAGCCCCAGCATTAGACTCCAGACCAGAAAGAATCCAGAGCTGCAGTCACTTCAGACTTTGGCTGCCTAGCAAAGCTATAAAATTTGCCTTCATTTAATTTTTCCATGAATATTACCAAGAATGGGAAGGCCAGGTTCCAGAAGGGCTAAATATTTGGAAGGTTTGGTACCTCTTCATTTCCACTTTGTGATCATTGGCTGGAGGTGTATGTTGGGGGTGGGGCACACAGTATTTTGGGCCCAGTTACCACTTTCCAGGCCTGTTTCTCCTGCTATCACTCCAAGGTCTCACAAAGCAGCAAGGCAAGACCTTGGTCAAGGGCTGGTCCAGGGTGAAAATTCATGCAGATTCCCAGAGCCATCTCTTAGCTGCTCAGGGAGTTTAAGGAGGGTAGGAAACAGGGGAACAGGGTGGCATCAGGGCCTCAATTCTGGGGCTCCCTCTTGAAAAATCTCCTGACAGGAAGAAAGCAGCCCAAAGTGCAGAGCTCCCAAGCAGAGTTGGGGGAAACGAAAACAGTCCAGCTAGGGACAATAGAGATTCCACCCCAGGCTGGCCTGGTTGGGATGAGAAGGGGAATGCAATGAAAGCCCCAAAGTGGGAGGAGGGGGAAAGAGGGTGGAAGCGAAGGAATGAAAGGAAGAAGGCTTCCTCGCAGCAAGGGAGCTCCCTGACCTGGCACCCCGACTGTGTTTGCACAAACTAACCGTGATGCCTTTGGTAACTAACTCTTCCCACATCCAGGGATCTTGCCAAACCCCCGTCTCCCCACCCCACCCCACTTCAGCCACGCTTTTCCACTGCTGGCTCTCTCACTGCGGTTCCTCCCAAGCACCCAAACCACCCCTAAGAGAAGCTGGAAAGAAGAGTCCAGGCCTGGGCGTGAGCCAAGGGGGCCACTTTCCCACCCAGCCTAGCTACTCAAGCTTATTAGGGCTTCTTCGGTTCTCTCCCTTCCACTTGCGCTCTTCCTCCTCTTACTGGAAGGGTGCTGCTGCAGCGCCCTTATAAGGCATACGCCAGGCTTCACCTCCCCCCCCCCAAAAAAAAAGTAATAAAAATTCTTGTCCTTCCCGGGACTGGACTCTGACTTTTCCCCCACTGGGAGAGAAAACAGCCATCCCTCGGGACAGGTTTTACTATTTGTTTCTCATCTTATACGCAAACAAAACGTAAAGGTTTGGGTGAGTTCAGCTTGGAGTCAAGGGGTGGGTACTCTGTGGCCAGAGGAATCCCCCCCCCCATCCCCACCCGTCCCCTCCACCCACCTCCTCCAGCAGGGCTGGGAGCACGCTCGCCCTACAACCTGCTCGGCCCCACAGGCTCTCCTCTCCTTTCTCCTCCCCGCCAGCATCCAAGGCTGAAGCTGAAGTCCAGGAAACCTTCCCTGTTCCTCCCATTGTTACACCTCCATGTTGGGAAGAGCCCCTGACCGGGTCAGTGCTCCCCACGTCCGTCATTCTCACATGTGGAGTGGGAGCCCCCGCGGCTGGTTGAGGCTTACCTAGGTTGGCTCTGCTGCAAGATCGAACGGGTTCCCGATTGCCTGGTGTGTGTGGCTGGTGGTGTCTCGCTGGGGCTTCGCTGATGTTTCCTCTCTGCAAGCTGTTTCATGCATAAGCCTCAAGGTGTTTCTAGCCCCCAAGCCTCCCTCCCCTCTTCCCTTCTCCAGCCCACGGGTGTCCATAAACCAACATTCAAAGCCTACGAGTCCCTGAAGAAGGGTCCCTGATGCAGTGGGAGAGGCTGCCAAGGGCGAAGTGCTGGGCTTGCATGCAAAGAGAGAAAGAGAGACCCACAGAGGAGCTCAAGCTTGCTCGCAGAGTACAGCAACCATGGGTAGGACAATAGCAAAAGGAGGAAAAAGGGAATGAGCCATCTCCCGGAAACGAGGGGCACTGCACCAGCAAGTCCAGCCTCAATGTCTCTGAGACCCTTGACAGGCTCTCAGTCTCCCGGCCAGAGCCAAGTCACTGAGCCTGAAGAGAGCAGGAGGGAGGAGCCCAGATCCCTCTGCTCTGACCTCTCTCCACCCTCCTCCAGGGCCTTCTCATCCAGTCAAGGGGAAGAGGAGGGGAAGAGAGGGAGAAAAGTGGACCAGGATGAGATCCTGCTACTGATACCCAGGCAAAAAGGCCAAAATTTCCACTAACTTTCCCTTCCCAGAGCTCCATTTATTTGGGATCGTATGAAAACAATACAAAACAAACAAACAAACCAAAAACAAATAAAACTCTTTAGACATTGAGAAAAAGGCAGCATTTTTGGGGTGTCCGGATTAAGGAGTGTGGTGTTGCCAGGGTGACCCCCCTTCAGGATTTCCAAGTACTTTTTCACATTCATCTGCTTTATCTATCCAACACTCCTAGCACGTGAAAGGGTTTGTGGTGGTGTGCTCAGGAAGAGAAGACAAAACACCTGCAGAGTGGGGAATTCCTAATAAACTCATGGAGAAAGCAAGGGGGAATCCCCAATGTGAAGAAAAGCCAAGGAACCATTGTCCTTTCATACAATATCTACCAATATATTTCATCTTAACTCTATCTTTTTTGAGGAAAATCAGGCTTTAAGGAGTATTTCCTATATTGGAATATAATGTGCATAGGTATACAGGGCTGTGGTTCTTTTGTATACTATTTTCAGATAGATTTAAAGTAACACTTTTATTTTCCCCCAAGCCCCCAATTTCTCAGTTTTCCCATTTCCCTTATACTACCTTCAGTGGTTCCATGTCCCTGGCCTTCCTCTTCTTCTTGATTAATTCTCCAACTATTTACTGAGTACCTACTATGTGTGAGACATAAGTGCTGGTGAGACAAAGATGAGTCACACAGAGTCCCCGCTCTCAAGAAGCCCACGCTCTAGTTGGCAGGAGGGACATATACATCATTAATTATGATATGTTAGAATGGTCTGTGTGTACAGGACCATGTAGAGGATCAGTGGGAGAGATTGGAGAGGGAAGAAGGGAGAAAGCCCTGCTAGCTAGAGGGAATCAGAGAAGGATGCTTTCATGAAGCAAGGCCTGTTGTTATTGTTGTTCAGTTGCATCTGACTCTTCCTGACCCCATTTAGGGTTTTCTTGGCAGAGATACTAGAGAAGTTTGTCATTTCCTTCTCCCGCCCATTTTACAGGTGAGGAAACTAAGGCAAACAGGCTGAAATGAGTGTCTGAGGCCAGTTTTGAACTCAGAAAGATGAGTCTTCCAGACTCCAAGCCGCTCAGCGTTCCATCCACTGAGACGTATAACTGCCCCAAACCAGACTGGGGAAAGAAAGGGAAAACGTCAATGGGCAGAGGTAGGGAGGAAGTCCTTTTCTGACATGACAAAAAATATATACAAATGCCTAGAGCTGGGTGAGGTGGGCCGAGATCACAGAACAGCTAATAGTCTACTTTATATGGAATGTTGAATTCAAGGAGAGTAGTCCTGAATAGCACCATCTCCATAGAATTAAAGTTGAAGGTCACCCAAATACAATGGAGAGGTACCTGGTGGTTGTGAGTAGGCTTCAACATGTCACCAACCAAGGATTGAACAAGAAAAACAGTGTAAAGGATGTCATTGGAGAGATGTATGACTCGAAAAGTCATGTGGCAAAAGGGAAAGACAATCCATCGTGCTCTTAAGAGGCAGCTAGTGGAGTGGATAAAACTAAAGTCAAAAGGAGCAGTTCAAATTCTGCGTCAGATACTACCTGTGGGACTCAAGACAAGTCACTTAAACAACTGTCTGCCTCACTCTCCTCATCTGTAACGTGGGAACAGTAACTGCACTCGTCAGGGTTGTTGTGAGGATCAGACCGGATAATATATAGTGAAATGACATGTGTAAAGAAGTTTACAAATTTCAAGTGCTATATAAATGTTAGCTGTCATTGTTATGCATTCCACTGAGGCAGCTTGGGCCTGGAGTTAGGAAGACTCATCTTCCTGAGTTCAAGTTTGGCCTCAGACACTTACTAGCTGTGGGACCTTAAGTAAGTCACTTGACCCTATTTGCCTCAGTTTCCTCATCTGTAAAATGAGCTGGAGAAGAAAATGGCAAACCACTCCAGTATCTTTGCAAGAAAACCCCAAATTAATCAATGCTTTTTCCCCCTTTCTTCCTTTCCTTCCCCATTGGGAATTCACACAATGTCAAAAGAATTTTAGAAAGGCCCCTAACATGTTGATTACCATGTGAAGAATTTCCATAAAGACTTGAGAGGGTGTTGCTGAGTTGTGATCTGCATCTGTTGGAATGAGTGCCAACATCAATGAGATCACAGAATACTGAAGAAGTGTGAAATAAGGTAAGATGGAACTAGACCATAAGAAGCCCTAAATGCCAGCAGAGGTCTGTATTTTATACTATAGACTATGGGGAACTACAAAAGGGTTTTTTGATTGGGGGAATGCCTATTCAGATTTCAGTATTAGGATTTTATTTTGGCCAGGATCGATTAGAGAGGGGAGAGAATGGAGGGAAGGAGACTAATTAAAAATAAAGGCTATTACAATGGTGTAGGCAAGGGGTAAGGAGGGCCTGAACTGGAGTGGTGACAGAGGGGGAGAAAGGAGGTTGTTGATGCGAAACATATTTCCCAAGTACTATTGACAAGACTTGGCAGCTATTTGATGGGGAGTTCGAAGATGATTGGGAGGGAAAGTGAGGAATCCAAGATGGCTTGGAGGTTTCAAACCTAAAAGGCTAGGAAAGTGGGTGGTGCCATAAATAGAAATAGGACAGAAAGAAGTGATTCAGAAGAGAGAGTAGTTTTAGGAGAGAAGGGATGAATCCAGTGCTGGATATATTATCCATGAGCTATCACTGGGAGCACAGGGATAGGTTACCAGTTGAAATATAGTGGAAGCCACCTGCAAAGAAGTGAAAGCTCAGCTCAGATTCTTAAAATCTGGCCCGATTGCATTAGCGATATAAATGCTCAGATTCCTCAAGAGTCTGGCCAATATGTAGGATTCTTAAAAATCTCACCCAACCTCACTTGATGTTCTAATAAACTTTGTCTTTGGCTGGGGAAAAAAGAAAAAGAAAGCTGAAGACATGGGAATGGATGAGATCCCCTTGGTAAAGAGTATAGAAAGAAAAGAAAAGAGGGCTGGGGACAGAATTTGGAGGAGGCTCACACTTAGGGGATAGAAGGAAGAAGAGAAACTAAAGGCCTCAGAAAGGAACACTCAGAGAGATCAATCAATGAGTAAGTCAAAAGGCATTTATTAAGTGTTTACTGTGTGCCAGACACTATGTTAAGTGATACAGAGGAAGGCAAAAACAAGATGCTTGTGTTCTAATGGCGGGAGACAACATATAATTAACTATGCTCATACAAACTATACACAGACTAGACGAAAGGAATCAGAAAGGGGAAGGAGTTAGCAGCTGGAGGAACTGGGAAAGACCTCATATCAAAGGTGAGATTTGAGTTGAGTCTTGAAAAAGCCAGGAAACTAAGAGGTGGAGGGGACAACATGCCAAGCCTGGGGGATAGCCAATACAAAGGCATGGAGATGGGAAATGAGAGATGGAAGTCATGTTTGAGGAACTGCAAGTGGGGCTGGTGTGGAGTCAAGACCAAATGCTGCCCATCGTAGAGGGAGGAAAGAGAAGATCTCCTCCCAATTCACGGGGCAGCATCCTGCAACCTTTCTGGGAAGAAATGGTACGGTGCATAGAGCTCAGGACTTGGAATCAGAAAGACCTCAATTTAAACCCTGCCTCAGACATTTATTGGTTTCCTCTGCTATCAAGTGGGGATAATAACCTACTCACAAGCTTGTTGTGAGGATTAAATAAATCAGCACATGTAAGTGCTTTGCAAACCTAATAGCTCTATAGAAATGCTGGCTACAAATAACGAATGGGGGTAGCTGGCCATTGGAATCAATAATTAGTTGTTCTTCCTCTATCCTGTGAAGAAATTTTTTCACGCACACTTCAGTCCTGGACTTTTCTTGATGGAAGTACCCTCCACCCCTGAGGCCTCTGCCTCCGGCTGCTTCCTCCAGAATCTCCATTCTAAAGAGAATGCCCAGGTTAACCTTGTCTTCTTTGCACTCCAGGCTTTATTCCTAAATCTCTGCACTTTGTCTACTATGCCCTTGTCTTTATCTATTCCCCACCCTCTCCTTTTCAAATTCCATTTTTGTGTTGTCTGTAAGAGAAGGATTGTCTTTCTGCTTGGATTTGTATTCCCAGCTCTTAGCCCAATGCTAGCACATAGTAAGGACTTAGTAAATGCCTATTGACTTGACCAGGAAAGAAAAGAGAGTTAGGATGATAATTTAATGGGGTAAGACAATGAAGGGGAGATTTTTTTTCAAGGATAAGAAAGACTATATTTGTGGGGGAAAGAGAAGGAACCAAGAAAGAGAGATGGACAGTAGAGAAATTGGGGGTGACCAATGTGTAAGATGCTAGAGAAGAGAACCCAAAAGGAACCAATGACCTAAATGGCAAGAAGAGGTGCCTTTCATCCTCTGAGACTGGAGGAAAAGAGAGGTAAACATTCGAAGACAGAGGAATTTGAGGCTATGAAGGCAGAAGCGCACAATGAATGGCCTTAATCTTCCGTGTAAAGGAGAAGGTAAGGTTATTTGCTAAGAGAGGTGGACGGAAGAGATGTCGAGAACCAAGGAGGTTTAGAACAGCTCCTAAGGGGAATGTTATAGGGAGTCAATAAAAAATTAATAAAAGAGATGGCTGGAAGTTAAAGCCCAAGTGGAATGAATTTCTAGTGGGCCTAGTTAGCATGGTTCTGTGACTTCCTTCAATAATAGCAGGTGGTTTGGGAATAAATCATAGTAAGATAATAATCAAAACTAGCATGTATAAAATGCTTTAAAGTTTGCAAAGCTCTTTACAAATATTACCTCCTTTTGTATTAACAACAATCCTAGGAGGTAGGTGCTATTATTAGTCTCCATTTTACAGATGAGGAAACTGAGGCAAACAAAGGTTAAGTAATTTGCCCCAGGGTCACACAGCTAGTATCTGAGGTGGGATTTGAACTGTCTTTCTGACTCTAGGTCCAGACTTCTATCTACTATGTGACTGAAAGTAGAAAATACAATTGGGGGGATGACCCATGATTGAGAATTATTAGCAGGACCGGAAAGCAAGGTAGTCAAAGGAATCAAAGGTGGAGCCATGAGTGTTTGATACAGTTTACCGTTTGGTTTGTACTACAAAGCGAAGTAAGAAAGGCCCAATCATGAGGGACAGGGAGGGACTGGGAGAACAGTATATGGGCCTGAGTAACCAGAAATCACCAGGAGGGGAAAGAGCTAATTCTAGGGAGAGTAAGGCTGCAGAAGCGGTGGAAAGACAGGATGTTAACATCATTCAGGGTCCTAACTCAAAGAAGTAACTAAGGGTGGGAATTTTGGGCACCCAGGCAGCCACTGAAGGAGGTATTTTGAGCTAGGTGGATTTTTTTTCTGGTATTCCTCCAAGTAGACTGTGCAAGAAGCCACTTAAATCTGCCTGCTTCTCATGGCAACTTCCCCCAAGCCTCTGAATCAGAAAGGGGCATCTAAGAAAAACATCTAGCCCAAAGGGAAGCATTGTGGTAGAGTGAGAAAAGCCTGAGACCATGAAGTCCAAACCCCTCATTTTACCAAGAACGAAAGAAAGTGAAGAGATCCGCTAAACTTCACACAAATAGTAATTAGCAAAGCTAGGATTCAAATCCAAGTCTTCTGGCTCCAAATCTAGTGTTCTTTCCCAATCCCTCCTAATTCTAGTACCTTTTCTTTCTGTTGATTATTTCCTATTTATCTTGTATATAGCTTGTTCATACATATTTGTTCCCATGTACTCTCCCCCATTAGAATGTGAGATCCTTGAAGGAAAAGATTGTCTTTTGTCTTTCTTTGTATCCTCAGGGCTTAGAATGGTGGGAGGTACATAGTAGTTGCTTAATAAATGCTTATTGACCACTGACTTTCTGGTGCTATTACCTAGGGCATGATCTTGGACAGTCACCAACCCCTCTCTGCCGTTTAGTTTCTTCACCTGTAAAATGAGGATTTGAAAAAATTACACTACTCATCTCTCAAAGGTCATTGTGAAGAAAGTACTGTACTAAAGAAAATGCTGTTCTAAAAATTGTTATAAGCCCTTCCAGAAAGGGGGATGAATTGGAAGTCACAGAATCTAGGCTCAAATTCTGGTCTTATCACTTACTACCTATGTAACTGTGAGCAAGTTTCTTAGCCCTCTCTAGATCTCAGTTTCCTCATTTGCAAAAGGAAGGAGTTCTAAGTATGATTCTAGGAATCCCCATTTTACAGGATTCAGACTCTTTTTAGTTCAACCTGCCCCCTAGTGGTAAACTGCCACTCATACACCTTTGGGAAGTGAACCCTCAAGGACACACCATTTAGAATTCATTTTTGTTGAGCTCAACTTTTAGCAAGTGTCGGAGGCATAGCTCAAGCAGAAGTCAATCACTGTATGTGTCCCCGCCTTTGTAGAGAATGTGACACAGATAGAGATAACTATAATCCCAAATGATACAGGATGAGCATTTCAGAGAGGCACAAGGCAAAATGAGATCTTGAGGGGGATGGAAGGCATTCCAGAAGAAAAGGCTCCCCTGGAAGAGTGAATACTTGAATTGATCTTTGAGAAGAGGCAGGCTTTGAGTTGGGTGAGAATTCTAAATGTCAGAAGGAGGCAAGGGAACTCTGCAAATATGGAGAAAAGCTTGAGCCAAGGCAGGCAAGGGAAGGGAGGGAAATGCAGAGCTTTTTTCTGAAAATAGAGAACAATCCAGTTAGTTCACAGACTGAATGGAGAGCAGTGTAGAAAATAATAGTTGATGAGTGAGTAGGGTACTACCAAGTAGTGGAGCTCTTGGAGGGCCAGGCAAAGAATATGAACTTGATCTGCAAGAGCTAGATCTGGTTGGGTTTTGTTTGTTTGTTTGGTTGGTTTTTTATTGGCTCGCCCCATGCAAAGTTCCTAACACCTAACTGGCCATAAGGGCAGCAAAAATGAGAGTTTGTCAAATTGAAGATTTTTGGGCAGAGTGGAATCACTATATCTACGCATGAGAAAGATTAGTTTATCATTGGCAGGAAGGATGAACTGCTGTTACATATATCATTCTATCCTACATCTCTCCTTTCCTGGATGCTATCCCTCCAGCCCTAGCTTCCTGAAAATTTGATGGCGTCAAGGACTTCAGTGATGAGCTTCTGTAGCTGTGGCTCCTAAGGAGTAGGGGCTTTCAGCATCTGCAGAAACAGTTGTAAAGTCATGTCTCCATAACGGTTGTTCCTCTGGATGATGGCTCGGAGTATGGGGGAAGTGTGGATGAGGAGATATTCCCTGGACTTCCCCTACTAAAGTCTAAACCCCTGTGGATATGCAATCGGCAATTGCTTCTATAGGTGATATAGCCACATCTGTTGAAGACCCAGAAAGAAAAAAAAAAGCTCATCACCAATATCCTTGGCACTGTGAAATGGCTCAACAACCAAATCTGATATGATTTGATCACCAGAAACTATGTTAAAGGAGAGGATTTAAGATCTGCTTTGGCATGGGACTTTCCATCTGACTTGCATTTAAAACCTTCCATGTGTGTTGTCTCCTCCATTAGAACGTGAACCCCTTGAAAGCAGGGACTGTTTTACTTTTCCACTTGTATCATCAATGCTTAGAGCAGTGTTTTGCACACAGTACACACTTGAGTGCTTCATTCATTCAAAAATGATCAAAAGATTTCAACAAAGTTAATAAAAGAATTGCAAACTATTAAAAGTCATGAAAGATCCTTCCAAATCACTAATAACAAGAGAAATGCAAATAAAAAACAACTCTGAGGCTTTGTCCTACACTTAGCAAATTGACAAAGATGGGAAACATGGGGACAATCAGTGTTGGAAGGACTATGGGGAAAGACAGGTACACTAATACACCATTGTTGGAACTCTAGATTAATCCAACTGCTCTAAAAAGAGATTTGGAATTACGCTGAGAAAGTAATTAAACTACCTATACCTTTTGACCCAGAGATCACACTGTTGGGTACCCCTGAGGAGACTAAAAACAGAAAGATCTGAATATACCACGAAGTATTCAACACAGTGCTTTTTGCGGTAGAAAAGAAATGGAAACAAAGTACCCTTCCGTGAACTGGGGAATGATTAAATGAGTTGTAGTTACGAGTATAATGGAATATTACTGCTCCACAAGAAATTATGATATCGCAAAATAAAATAAGCAGAACTAGGAAAAACATACATTTAAAACTAATAAACACACAAATATAAAACATATTTTAAAATCTACATTAGAAGAAATATATTAGTATATTTTAATACAATAGAGATTTACATATATTTTAAATAAATACCTATACATGTAATGACCATGTAAATTGAAAGAAAACAACAAAAAAGAAATTCAATGATGTCGTTAAAATGCTCAAGCTTAGCCTTAGAAAAAAGATGAAAAAATCTCCTTCCTTTGCAGAGGTGAGGGGCTAGAAATATGGAATATTACATATCCTGTCAAACTCATTTGATTTATTGGCTTTTTTTTGTTCTTTGTTATTTAATGGGGGTCTGGCACAGGCACAGACTACCTGAGACTTTGTCTCTCCACTTGAAAAACCCAGAAGACCTACTTCTTGGAGAATCATGATGATGTGTATTAGGAATGGGCTTTTGTTTTTTAACCCCCAATGGGAGGTCCAAAGTCTCTTTCTCACTTCTGTTCTCGTTCTCCTATCTCATGACTCCAGTCTCAGGAAGCTACAAGAACTAGACCCTCATGCAGTGGGCTCCTAGTTGTAGCCTATCAGATCTCATCCTCGGTAAGAGAGATTTCTTCACTGTAGGTCCACCAACTCCATTAACTACACCTCAGCCCTTCATTGCAACGTCCCTAAAAAGAAGATATCCTATGTTGCAATGCCCTTCTCCAACTCAACCACAGCATGAACCACGAAGCCATTCCATCTTGTCCCTACTACACCAAGTGGTAGGGGAGGTCTGACTCTAGCACTCTGTTTACACTTCAGGTTTTATTTGGGAATGAAATGAGGCACTTGTAAGTCACTGAACAACTAACAAAAAAGATTTCTTTGACCTAACAGCAAGCTTATGCAACAAGGATACAGCGGCATTTAGTTTCTATTGATGTAACCCACTTTGTCTGCGTATTACAACATGTTTGTTCAGCAGGGCAGAGTATAGTGAGCTGTCCAGTCTTCAGACACCCAACAAGTTGGAGGGGCCCCAACCCTACCTGAGTGGGACTTTTTATGCCCTTAGGTGAACTGGAAGCTGCATCATGGTAGACTGGGGCCAATCAATTCCCAGGGGCAGCTTTGTTGTCTTTTAGGGAAAACTAATTCTTGCCGTGAGGAAATAGGGGGTTAGGACTGGGAACCCTGATCCTACCACAACAGGTAAGGAAAGTGCCTTGGAGAGAAAGACTGTAGCATACATAGACATTCTGCAACTGGGTGATGTAGTAAATAGTGAGCTCAGCTTGGAGTCAGGAACACCTGAATTCAAATCCAACATCAGACACTTATTAGCTGTGCAAGTCACTTAACTGCTGTCTGCCTCAGTTTCCTCAATTGTAAAAAATGGGGACAATAATAGCACTTACCTCCAGGAGTTGTTGTGAAGATAAATAAGATAATATTTGTAAAATACTTAGCACAATTCCTGGCACGTAGGAGGCCCCATATAAATGTTGTTACTATTATTAACAAATTCTACATGTTGAAGAAGCAACTCTTTGGCTGCAGAAGCACTCAGAAATGTCCTTAAATGTCCTTTAAAAAAATTCAAAAAGGCCTGTCATATTTATTTGAACTCTCTTTGCCCCCAATCTTTTTTTTAGCTTAAGTTCAAGAGCACCTGAGACCATTCCAACCCGGGAGTCTTGAAAGGGTGGAATAGAGAGACTCAGGTATCCAGGGGTCAGAGTCCAGTCTGGGTTTTGCCTAGCTAGTATAACATACCTCTGAGAATAACCTTCAGGAGCCCATGCCAGTGTTAGCTGAGATATCAGTTTATTCAGCAGCAGTCCCACATGTGGACATCAACTTGTCCATAGCATTGGTGGGATCAAAGCTTATATAGAAACTGAACTATGTTTTGAATCTATTTCCCTTGGTCTCTTGAGTGTATGGAGTATGGATTATGCCCCTAAGGTTCTGGGAGAGATGTTTATATGTTTGTTTTTGCTGTATCTTTGAAGTAAATATTCCTTTGTAAAATTTATTTGATGTTAAATAATTAAATGGAATTGGGGGAGCTAGTCCTTGATCTTCAACAAATAATCAAACAAAGCTGATGGTGGCTGGAACTTATGGCAGTAGAGGAAGAGAGACACCCACCAACCCTTCAGGGTATTTGGAACCCTGGAATCTTGAGGGGGATATAAACTGCCTGGCTTTGAGAGAGAGGCCAGAGTACCCATGCTACAGTTAGAAGGGATGGCTATCTGGGTAGCCAGAGGAGAAAGAGACATTTAAAAAATGAAGGTGATATAAAAATGAAAGCTATCAATATTTTTTAATGTAAAGGGCATAAGTAGTATCACACATTGCCCAGGCAATTTGTGTTCCTATCAATGACATCTCAACCGAAGCACCTCTTTTCCTCTGATGCCGCTGTTTGCTATTTCCCCAAAGTGCTGCTGATGTCAATGACTGGGCTCTAGGTGGGTCAGGAGTTGGTGATACCTCTGGAGAAGAGGTAGAAATATAAACTATTACCTTTTCCACTCTTGTAGAATTGTCCCCTCTTTGAGATATTTTGAAAATCTATCCCTCGAAGGGCTTAAAATTGGATCACTTCCAACATGGAATTCTCCTCTTTCTGACCATCTTTAAAGATGTTAGTGCTGTTTCCAAAATGTATTATATTGGATACTGAGGCAACAGCATCCCGGTGTCCTGGTTCCATTGTCACTTACAACATCAATTACTGTAAAACACTAACTGATCTCTGCCATATTCTGTCTCTTGTTCTCCTTCCTGTTTCTTAAATATGCTGATCTGGCTTAGTTTTGTAGGTTCATTTTCCCAACTTATTTTTCTTGTTTTGTGAGGTCATATTATTTGTGGTCTTTTGTTTTACTTCTTCATAATGGTTTTATGAAGGTTATCTGTGGTCCTTAAAAAATTCACGGTTACTAAATTCCCTATCAGTCAGTTAACAAACATTCATTAAGTACATACTATGTTCTAGGCACAGTACTAAGCTCTAGAGTGACAAAGAAAGGTAAAAGCACATTCCCTGCCCTCACACACCCAGTTGAAATAGCAGTTGGAGAAAACAATCTGCCTTGATAATGCTGACATTCTAATGGGAGAGATAACATGCAAACGATTGTGTATAGAAGATATATACAGAGAGCTGTGGGCTCTTCTACCTAGCATACACTGGACTAGAGCACCCCCTGCCTCTAGATGTTGCACCCCCTCATTTCAGTCTTATGGGCTCAGATTTGCCACTCCAGGTTTGACATGGATGATGATATTGCAGCTGTCTTTGTTAACATGGCTCCAGAGTGTGCAAAGCTGACTTTTCGGGAGTCGGTGCCCTTTGGCTTTCTTCTCCTTCATTGTTGGGTACCCCAGACATTAGGGTATGATGGTGGGTATGGGCCAGAAAGATAGCTATGTGAGGAGGATGAGGTCCAGAGCAAAAGAAGTACTCTGACCCTGAAGTGCCCCACTGAACATAGTGGTGTTGCTAGTTAGGATGATACAGAAAAGATATGGCACCATACTTTCTACAAAGACTCCCACATAACTCTTGAAGAGTACCTTGCATTGCTCACAGAAGCTACCCTGAGCCCCAAAGCCAAGAGAGAAAAGATGATGCAGTTCATATTTGAGACCTTCCACACCCCTCCCTTGTATGTTGTCATCCAAGCTCCTGATGTCTCTATATGCCTCTGGTTGTGCTACTGGTCTTGTAAATGGACTCTGGTGTGATCCACACTGTGCCTATTTATGAGAAGGAAATTGTATGTGACATCAAGAAAAAGCTTTGTGGGGCAGCTAGGTGGCATAGCAGATAGAGCACTGGCCCTAGATTCAGGAGGACCTGAGTTCAAATCCAGCCTCAGACAGGTAACACTAGCTGTGTGACCCTGGGCAAGTCACTTAACCCCATTGCCTAGCCAAAAAAAAAAAAAAGAAGAAGAACAAGAACAAGAAGCTTAATTACATTGTCCTAGACTTTGAAAAGAAAATGGCTATTGCTCATCTAGTTCTCTGGAAAAAGAGCTAAGTAAGACCTCACTCACAGCCAAGTTTTCACCATGGGCAATGAGACATTCAAATTGTCTTCCAGTTATCGTTCTTTGCATCTGGTCTCAACTCCACAGACAAAAATACTCCCACACTAGCAGAACAAGATGTCCCCCTCCGAGTACCACCCCCCCGCCGCCGCCATATTCCTCCCCCCTTTCCAGCTACTTTTTATGTGTTGTCTTCCCTCATTAGATTGTAAGCTTCTTGAGGGCAGGGACTGTCTTTCTTTTTCTCATTTGTGCTTCAGCACAGTGCCTGGCACATGGTAGGCCCTCAATAAATGTTTTTTGAATTGAGTTGAATTGAATCTCAGGTATGGAATCCTGTAGTTTTCATGAAACTATCTTCAACTCATTGATGGACTGGGATGTTGATATCCATAAGGATCTGTGCACCAATATTATTTTGTCTGGTGGTACTGCCATGTACATAAACATGGCTACCAGGATGCAAAAAAAAATACATTCTTAGGTCCCAGTACAATGAAAATAATAATTATTGCCCCAGTTAAGCAAAAGTACTTTGAACTGGAGGCTCTTTTCTGAACCCCCAACCACCTTCTAACATGTGGATCAGCAAACAAGAGTATGATGAATCTGGGTCCTCTATTGTCTACCACAAATGCTTCTCAGTGAATTGTTGTTGAATTACCTCTTTTTTGCAAAAGGGTCTTATAATTACTCCCCAAATGAGGCAAGATCAGCATGTTTGTTTGTTTGGTTTTGTCTTCTTTCTTTCTTTTTTTTGGTCCTTGACTCATAATTTAAAAACAAATGTTGAAGGTGATTAGCAGTTTAAGTAAATTAGAGGCAAACACCTCCAAAGTTCTACAGTTCATCTGACTGAACATTTTAAAAAAAGACAGTCATTCCAAATATTGCATAATACATTGTTACAGGGAGTTATTTGCTTCTATGAAGGCTGTTCTGTTCTATAAAAAGAGTTAATTACATCAATCCGAAGATGGAGGGGGAAGGACAGGAAATAGTGTTGCTTACAGGTAAATTATGTAATCCCAAAAAAACCCCATTTTTCAAAACAGATTCTGCCTTAATACTTGTTCCTTTCTTTAAAAAAAAATTGTCAGACCCATAATGGACCTTTCCTTCCTCTCACTGCCCCCAACCTAGCTGTAAATGAAGGCTTCTTATGGTCTCCCCAGGAGCTTAATGAGCTTGGTGCTGGTATTTGGGGGACCTTTACCTGTACACTGACTTAAGACTTAAAGTAAAAGAATACACATTGAAGAAAACACACACACACAAGGAGGAAGAGGGGGAGAGAAGAGAATATGGAAGGTAATCTCAGCATAAAGGCTCTAACAGTTGGAGTGGGGTGGGGACAGAACAGAGAAAGTCTTCCTGCAGAAGATCTGATTTGAGGTGAATCTGGAGAGAATCCAGTAATTCTCTCTTTTTTTGTTTTGATTTTTTTATTGATATATTTTTTAAGTCTGCCACCTGTCATTCCAGTTCAATTTCATATGACCCCTCTCTCCCCCAAAACACACCCCTTTACTCACTCTATTCTAGCTAACCAAGCTGGACCTCTAGCTATTCATAATAGGGAGACTTCCATCTCCTCCTTCTATTCAATTCCTTTGTAAAGATGGTCCACCATGCCTGGAATCCATTTCCATTTCACCTTTTCCTCTTAGAAAGACTAATTTCATTCAAGGAAGTCTTTCCTGTCTGTATTGCATGTCTCCTCAAATGATCATGCATTTACGTGTAACCAGGGACTGGCAGATGAAAACCCATTCTTATGAGCATATACATCATCCTCTGCCTGATATAATCTTCCATGCAGGTTTTGGAGCATGCATTTGGAGCATGTGCAGGTAGCTTATGACTATTTCCTCTCCATTTACCATTCAATGAAGAAAAAGGCCTCTTTGATTGGCTACTGAGCAAGAACTGAGCATGTGTACAAAAGACTCCAATCAACGATGTAGGGGACATACTAAATGTAACTGGTGAAAGATGTTGGGGAGAAGCTGTCTGAATGGGGACTCAGTGCAATAGCAGAGAAACCCTGACTGCTCCTTAGGGAAACCTCTAGAAACCTGAAGGGGAAGATGTAGCCTAGCCTTGCTCTGAGGGATCTGATTCATCAGTTTGAATGAGAATTGGGTTAAAGTCAGAGTCTACAGTGGCTACATGTAAGGTCTTGTCTTGGATGAATATTAGGCCCTTCATATTTGCTTGAATCCCTGGAGAGATTTTCCACTTAGGACTTCCATTATTTCATTCCCTAATTTTCTGAATCCACTAGAAAATACTTGGCAAATTTTCTTTTCTTTCATTTTAGATGGTAATTATAAGGTCATTTTAACAATGTGTTTTCTTTACAAGTCAGACTGGTTTCTTTTGAGATGACTTTTCCATAGTTAAATGTTTACAGCAAGGGAAAGGGGCTGCTAGGTGGTGCAGTGGCTAGAGCACCCATCCTGGATTCAGGAGGACCTGTGTTCAAATCTGGCCTCAGACACTTAATACTTGCTAGCTGTGTGACCTGGGGCAAGTCACTTAACCCCATTGCCTAACCAAAAATAAATAAATAAATGAAGCAGGGGGAAAAAGGGAATAAGCTTTTACTCAACACCTGCTATGTGCCAGGCACAGTGCTAAATGCTTTACAAATATTATCTCATTTGATATTTAAGCACTGATAACTGCTGTACTAGTCAATCCTTTTAAAAAATATTGATGTTGAAGCTAATATGAGAAATATGTCCTCTTCAGAATACTTTCTTCAAGAATAAAATTGAATATACAGAAGAAAACAAATTCAGAGGGGGACACAACTATATTGTTCTTGTTACTACCCTGTTAAATTTAACATGCAATTTAAAAAAACGACAGGTAGCAGGAGTTCACAATTTCATATGCCATCCTCTTTTTTTGTTGTTCTTCTTTGTATAATGAACTGTTTGGGTTTATTGGTAGTCATTAAGTTCACAATAAAAAAAAAGACTTAAATGTAGTGAGCTCTAAGCAACATTATAAAAAAGAAATTAGTCATATCTGAAGTGACAGGAAACTACAGGGCAACAGCTACAGCGATCTGAGAGTTTCAGTCATTTCATTATTAGCTGTCTGGGGGCAGTCAGATCATTTCCTGGATAAATAAGGACACTGTGGAGAGAGAGGGAGGGAGAGAGAGAGAGAGAGAGAGAGAGAGAGAGAGAGAGAGAGAGAGAGAGAGAGAGAGACAGAGAGACAGAGAGACAGAGACAGAGAGACAGAGACAGAGAGAGACAGAGACAGACAGACAGACAGACACAGAGACAGAGACACAGAGAGAATAAAGATAATAAAATACAATGTTCTGTTCTAGCAGCAGATTTTAGCATCCACCTGACCTCTTTAAATGAGCTATTGAGGACAAAGTGGACAAAAGTAAAGACACTGAGTCGGGTTCTCATTATTGCTTTGCAAAGTTCAATAGACTTAAGGAAGTTTGACAGGAAGCTGAAGGAGCCCAAGGGTAATCATTTCTTACCAATCAGAGGCACGGTAGCTGAAAAGCCATTTGCAAAACATTACGGGATGCTCTGTCTGAAAAACAATTTGGAGCTATGCTGTGAAATTTTTGTATTTTATCCTAGAGACAATAGGAGTCATTGCAGATGGGGGTGGGAGCGGAGGGTAGATCTGAGTTCAGAAATTATCAGTTTGCCAGCTGCGAGGATAGATTAGAGTGAGGACAGATCTGCAGCCTGGAAACCAATTAGGAGGCCGTTGCAATAGTCCAGGCTAGAGACAGTGTGAGTACAGAGAAGAAACAGGAGAGGTGTATGCGAGGGGTTGCAGGTGGAGGTGGTGAGGTGATGCAGCAATTGATTATATATGTGGGAGGGATGGGGTGTGAGGGAAAGAGAGGACTCAACTACAAGGAGAGTCAACTCCAAGGTTGCACACCTGGGTGCCCTGAAAGACAGGGTACACTTAACAGAAATTAGGAAATCTGGAATAAATAGGAGTTCTGTTTTAAATGAGTTGAGTTTCAGATGTCTACTGGATACTCAGGTTATTATCATTCAGTTGTGGCTGACTCTTTGTCGACAGATAGCATAGTCGATGATTTCCATGGGGTTTCCTTGACAGAGATACTGAAATAGTTTGCCATTTCTGCTCCAGTGTGTCCCCATTTTACAGGTGAGGAAACTGAGGCAACAGAATTAAATGACTTGCCCAGGGTCACACAGCTAGTACATGTCTGAAGTTGAACTCAGTTCTTCCTGACTCCAGGTCCTGTACTGCTATACAGGTAGAAATGTGCAAAAACAGTTGGTCATGTTAAATTTATGTTTCTATATAGGCCAAAGACTTTGTGGTTCTTAGTCCTCTTTTCTACTATTCGGTTATAATCATTTTTGGAAGTTGAAAGAGGTGGGAGAGGTGAAGGAGGACATACAACTGAGGGGCATTTTGTATTTAATTTATGGCTAAAAAACCCCATCAACTGATGGCCAGCCTTTAGTAGTTAGTTAAATTGGTGCCATACTGGGCACTTATGTGCTAAGCAGCCCATACTAACCCATCTCTACCTTCTAAGGACCTTCCAATGCTCTGACTTTCTAGCATAGCCTCTGAGAACCCATGGTTGCCTCCACGCTAGCATGAATCATTCGGGTAGGATTTTTCTACCGGTCCCAACAAATAAGATATAATTAGTTTCCTTTTGGTTCTTCCTCATGAAGACTTTTTTTTTTAATAAATAGAAAACAACAGAAAGAAAGCCAGTGAAGCAGGACAGTTTTGAAAGCCAAAGGTTGATCTATTAAATACCTTAAAAAGAGAAGCAAGCTGTGCAGTAATAGAGATCTGTAGTTGAATGTGCACTTCTCTCTCTCTCTCTCTCTCTCTCTCTCTCTCCCTCTCCCTCTCCCTCTCCCTCTCCCTCTCCCTCTCCCTCTCCCTCTCCCTCTCCCTCTCCCTCTCCCTCTCCCTCTCCCTCTCTCTCTCTCTCTCTCTCTCTCTCTCTCTCTCTCTCTCTCTCTCTCTCTCTCTCTCTCTCTCTCTCTCTGTCCCACTTTTCTACTATCTATATTAAAATGCACATTCAATTTGATGTTTACTAAGATTCATCTTTCTGAGTTCAAATGCGGCTCAGGCACTTAGCTGTGTGACTCTGGGCAAATCACTTAACCCTGTTTGCCTCGGTTTCCACGTCTGTAAAATGAGCTGGAGAAGGAAACGGGAAACCACTTCAGTATCTTTGCCAAGAAAACCGCAAATGGGGTCACAAAGAGTTGGACACGACTGAAAAACGACTGAACAACAAACAAGGTCAGAATAAAAATAAAAACGAATTTTCTTGTTGATCCTTCCAACTACTTTTAAAGTCTGTAAGGTCAGTCAGTCAATAAGCATTTATTAAGCGTTTACTAAGTGCCAGGCATTACACTAAAGCTTTGGGGATGAAAGAAAGGCAAAGGACAGTCTCCGCTCTCGGGAAGCTTGCACACCAACGGGAAAGACAATATGCAAACAATTACATACATTGGAGGTAATGCATTAAGGCAGTAGCTACAGTTGCCTCTACGTTTGCTCTCTGAATGTTTTGTATTTTATTTTGTCATTTCTGACGACCATCAGCCTCTGTGGAGGCAATAACAACTTGCCTAGGAAAAAAATGACAGTAATCCTTGCTGGATTTATTTTGATCCCAGTTTCTAACCCAGATTTCCAGCTACCTATGCATTCATAATAATTAATAATAATAACAATAATAGTCGTTAGCATTAAGGTAGCGCTTTTAGGTTTGCAAAGAGCTTTACACAAGTGATCTCACTTCACAATTTGCATGAAGTTGATTTACCCCCATTATCCTAGAACCAAGTACATCTCTTTCCCCATTGCTAGGGAGGTTTATCTGGGTGTCAAAATGATATACTGAGAAATGAAAGCTTGTTTTTAGTAAATAGGTATATTTTACCAAAAAAAATATTCTGTGCATCCACTTCAAGGGATTATTCTTTTTTAAAATGTAGAAATGTTTATCTTAGAAACGGTAGAAGGAAGGTAGAGGCATTGGGGTGAGAGGAAGATGCAAATCTATGTCTAAATTCAGCTCTGAGAATGTTCATCCTTGTGTGCATTTTTCTTTCATTTTCTGCCATCCCTTTGATTTCAAGGAGTTTGATTTCAAATGCCTTCATTGGCTGCTGACCAAACAGGAAATCTGAATGGGACTGAAGAATCCAGGTTTAATTTAAAAAAGAAGCAGATTAGAGTTTTATTGTTTTCTTTCGAAGAACAAGAAGAAAGGAGTTCTGTTAGTTCTTGCTCTTTACTTTGCTATAGAAACATATGCTACAAATCAAAATTTAGGAACAAATCAGAGAACTATTTGTCCATTAGGAATATAACAAGTAAGCTACGGAAGAATTCATTGTCAGAGCGCCCGGATAGCTCAGTCGGTAGAGCATCAGACTTTTAATCTGAGGGTCCAGGGTTCAAGTCCCTGTTCGGGCGGAAGTGACATTTTGCTTTGCAAAATTTTCTAAGAACAGCTGTTATAATACCACTCGCCAAACTACTAGAAAAGACTTGCCACATTTTGGGATAGCGTTGAATAAATCCCCCTAGAACCCTAGAGAATACACAATACGCCATGCCGTCAAGTGAAGCCAGAATTTTGCAGGAAGCGCAGCAAACATATCCTCAAACAAGAAGTTTCGTTTCTCAAATTGCTTAATTAAAAAAGAGGAAGCTTTAAAAAGTAAAAAGACAAGACGCCCGAACAGGGACTTGAACCCTGGACCCTCAGATTAAAAGTCTGATGCTCTACCGACTGAGCTATCCGGGCTCCTGTGGAACAACGGTGGCGCTGCCCCTCCTATAGGGAGTGTGAAGCTCGTGTGTGTTTCTCCACCCCCTTTGATGTTGCAATCTTTCCGCGATACCAGAAAAAGAAACTCAAAGCTTGCACGCTGGAACCCAGATGGAAGACACTCGCCTCTCTCCCTTCCCCAGCCTTGCAGCTCATGCACAATCCCAGTGTATTTAGTTCCTCATTTGTCTACTTGGTTTTAGCATCTGTCTGGTAGACCACGTGTCCGGATTTTCGCCTTGGAGAACAGGGTCACAGCGAGCACAGATTGGGCCCATAGCATGGAACAGCACAGAACAGTTACGCCCGTGCGTGGCGGAGCCTGCGGAGGCTGCAGAGCAGGGGGGAGGGGCGATGAGAGGAGGGGGAAGAGGAGAAGGGAAGGGGAAGGAGGAGGAGGGGAGAGAAAGAGGGGGAGGACGGCGAGGAAAGAGGAGGAGGGAGGAATGGAGGAAGGGGAGAGGAGGAGGAAGGGGAGGAGGAGGAAGGGGGGCAGGGGGAGGGGGAAGGAGAGGGAGAAGAGAAGGGAGGGGAAAGAAAGGGAGGAAGGAATGGGGGAAGGAGAGAGGAAAGGAAAGGAAGGAGGAGAGGAGGAGGGAGAGAGGGAGGAGGAGGAGGGAGGAATGGGGGAAGGGGAGAGAAAGGGGAAGGAGGGGAGAGAAGGGGAAAGGGAGAGGACAGCGAGGAAAGAGGAGGAGGGAGGAATGGGGGAAAGGAGAGAAAGGGGAAGGGAAGAAAGAAAGGGAAAGGGGGACGAAGAGAAGGAAAGAGGGGGAAGATAGAGAGGAAGGAGGGAGAGGGAAGAATGGAGGAAGAGGACAGAAGGCAGAAGGAAGGCGCGGGAGAGAAAGGAAGGAGTGGGAGAAGGGAAGAGAAAGGGGGAGTGGAGAGGGAAGTGGGGAGAAAGGGGAGTCGGAAAAGCGAGAGATTGGCTGTAGAGGTGAAGGGAGAAATGCAGCCGAAGGAGCTAAAAGGTTTGGAGTGTGAAAGCTCTTCCAAAATAGGGAAGAGAGATCAGCTTGTCAGTCAAAAAGCATTTATTAGGCACCTACTATACTAGGTATAAGATACACAGGATATCACAGGAAGGTAAAAGGATAGTCTCTATTCTCAGTCTAACTGGGCGAATGAGGGGGAGAACTGCACAAACAAGGTATGTAGTTGGAGATCATCATCCCCGTAGGGAGGGCGCTAGCATTAAAGGGCATCAAGAACAGCCTCCTGCGCAAGGTGGGAAGGATATGCTCAATTTTCAGCATGCAGACAAGATCCTCTAATCAGAGCTCTCCTGTAGGCATCTGGAAGGGCAGGGCCGCAGATCGCTCAGGTGCTACCTCCTACAGTGAAGTAGGCCTTTCCTGTTCTCCCCTAGCTATTGATACTCTTTGTCCAATCTCAGATCGTATTGTGTTTCTCCATCAGTCAGTGCCTGCTATGTCTCAGGCACTGTGCTTGAGTGCTGGCTAGAAAGGAGAAACAACAACAAAAGTCCCGACTCTCTAAGAGCTTGCTCTAGTGAGCGAGAGCAGACCGTGTGGCCATCTCTTCCCATCCATCACAGGTGCTTGGGGGTGTGACTGGGCACCTTACTGAACTTGACTTTTCTCATCCCTAATGGGAGGATCATGCTGCGTGCAGTAACTAGCTCATCCGGCTGTAGCGAAGATCAGATGAGATTATTAGTGCATCACCCCCACAACCTCATTCTAAGGGCACCCTGTCCACTCTGGACCCATGGAGGGGGCCAGTATTGAGTCTAGTTCTAGGGGATCCTGGCCTCTAATGAGAGGTCAGCATAGGTTACTTTTTCCTTCATTCTTCAGCTTTTTAAACTCCCATCCCATTGCTGTGGGGATAAATTATATGATACAGATAGATCATATATGTTTATATATGATATTTCTCTATCTATCATATGTAAAGCTTAAGTTTTTCTCCTAAGTGTATGGCTGGAAATAGTAGCCAGAAGGGAAGAAACTCTAAGGCTAGGAGTCACTCCTTTTAAAATAAGTCATCAGCTTTTTCTAGTCGTTGCTCAATAAAATCCTTACCCTTCCTTGTCATTTTCAAAGAACCAAGCCCAGTACTGAGTCAGGCCCATGGGGTCGGCATGAATCAGAAAAGGTCAGCTTTGGGCTTGGTCTATTTAACCCCTATTCTACATGTAAAACACTTAAATTTTTAAAAATTTATTTTTAATTTATGAATAAAACAAGCATTTCCATAACATAGTATAATTTTTAAAAGGAGATTGGACAGGAAACTGCAAATCTATTATGTACAATGTGCTATTCCTAGTAAGCATTTCCCCCCTCATTTTATTTCATTTTGCAACTAACAATCATTTATTTTCTCTTCCTCCAACCATCGCCCTCATTTAAAAGAAAAACCAAAACTTTTATAATATAAAACAAAAAAAAATAGTAAATTAAATGTAAATAAGTCAAGTAAAGCAAATTCCCACATTGGCCATGCTCAAAAAATATGTATCAATTTGAATCCATCACATCTGTGTCAGGAGATAGGCAATATGTTTTTTTCATGAGTTTTCTGGAACTTTATGTAGTCGGTCATTGCTTTGAACAGAGTTCTTGAGTTTTTCTTTTCTTTCTTTCTTCTCATTCCTCCGCCTAGATGAAAAAGAAACATTACAAATAAGTGTAGTCAGGCAAAATAAATTCTCACAGTCAATATGTCAAAAATATATCTCAGTCTGTACCTTAAGTCCATCACTTCTGGTAGGTAATATGTTTCATCTGCACTTCTTCACATGGCTAATCTTACCCATTCTATTCTGATTAATTTCCATTTCAGAGGTAAACGTTATATGACTGTCCTGAGAAATATACTCAGTTCTCAGTTCTTTGCCTATTGAATTGAACTGAACCTATAGGGATGACACAAAGCTGGGGAGGTGCTATAGAATCAGAAATCAAAAATATTCCCATGAACTGGGATGATGGGCCAAAGCCAATTTGATTCAACACACAAGTATTAGATGCCTGCTGTGTGCAGAGCAGTGTGCTAGGGAGGTGATAGGGCAGATTTAAAGATAAATAAGATATCTCTAGATTTTATTTTCATCACCTGTCTCCCCCATGCCAGGCATGCTTTCCCTCTTTATCGCCACCTCCTGGTTTCCCTGGGTTCCTTCAAGCCCCTGCTAAAATCCCAACTTTGGCAAGAAACCTTTTCTGACCTTCCTTAATGCTAATGCCTTCCCTCTGTGGATTATTTCCATTTTATCCTATATGTCTTGTTTGTTCATAGATGTTTGCATGTTGTGTCCCCCATTAGACTATGAGCTTCTGAAGAACAAAGACTATCTTTTGCCTTCCTTTATAACCCCAGTGCTTAGCATAGTGCCTGGGACATAGTAGGTGCTTAATAAATGCTTATTGACTGACAGTCTTCTGTTTTATACCCTCTGGTGGTTGTGATTCAGTCGAAGAGTCATTTCTGATTCTTTTTTTCTCTATCGTCCCCATCCCCCTACCCCCTCCATCACACAAGCCAATTATCAAATCCTGTCCAATATCTAGTCCCTTCTCTCTATTTACATTGTTACCACCCAGTTTCAGGTAACCTCCTACCTGGTTTCTCTGTTTTTTCCTATCTGTATCCTATCCAGTCCATCTTTCACAAAGCTTTCAAAATGGTCTGACCATGTCACTTCCCTGATCAAAAATGTAGCTTTCCATTGCTCATAATATATAAACCTTAACCTGACATTTCAGGCCCTCCAATATCATCTTCTCAGACTTACTCCCTTTCATGCCTTCTACATTCAAAACTAGACTGTCAGATGTTTCTCAGACCAGTGTGTTCTGACTCTGCATTCAGCTAGGCCATCCATCTCATATACCTGAAGTGTACTTCCTTCTCATCTGTCCTTCAGAGCTCCACTCATGGGCAGCTTCTTCCAAGAAGCTTCCCTGATGCCCACAGCTCCAAATGGGTCTCTCCCTTCACATTTTCCTAGCTCTGTCTGGACCTTGCATCCGCCTCATCACATGCTATCTTGTGTCATACTTACCTGTATAGGTGTTGTGTTTCCTCCCCTCCTCCCCAATAAAATGCCAGCTCCTTAAGGCATGGACTCTTGCCGTTGAGAAACAGCATGGAGTAGTGAAAAGAATGCTGGGCTTTGGATGAGCTGGCTTGCATTCCAAACTTGTCACTCATACTTACTGGTTCTGTAACAAAAGTCAAGTCACTTAACAGCCTGGGGCCCCAGAAGAACATTTGGAAAATAACTGGTCCTTCTGAGGCTCAAAAAATAATAGACGATTGTCATCTCTCTTGTATACAAAATATTTGTTGAATTAAATTGACTATACAACTGCTGCTGAAGAGAATACAAAATCAAGCATGGCAAATTCATTTTTACAAGTAAAAAGGAGAGTGCTTTTCATGGAAACAAGGAAAATTTCCAAGTTGGGGCAGAGAGAACAATCAGGGTAGGTTCATGAAAGAGGTATGATTGGCTCTTGAAGGATGGTAGGATTTCAATAGATAGAGATGGGGAAACAAATTATAAGGCATCCAGAGGGTGAAGAGGTGAGGGGTGGGGGGGAAACAGGCATTCCAAGAGTAGGGAGGGTGAGATGCAATCCTATTGGATGGGGGGGGAATGAGAGGATTAAGACTAGGTAGGGAGAAGAATAGGGAGGATATAACAAAAGTACTTTCTAAAAAATAAATAATGTTGCTTGAAATAGCTTCATAGCAAAATAGATAGAGTCTTGGGCCTGGAGTCAGGAATATGGGAGTTGAAATCTGACCTCAGACACTTATAGCTGTGTGACTCTGGGCAAATCACTTCACTTCTGTCTGCCCCAGTTTCCTCATCTGTGAAATGGGGATAATAATAGCACTTACCTCCCAAGAATATTGTGAGGATCAAATGAGATAATATTTGTTTTTGTTTTGTTTTGTTTTTTGGGCTAGGCAATGGGGTTAAGTGACTTGCCCAGGGGAGATAATATTTGTAAAGCACTTAGCACAGTGCCTGACACATAATAGGTGCTACATAAAGACTTGTTTCCTTCTTTCCTTCCTCAGCACTGATAAAATAAAGATAAATGTAAATGAGATCAGGTTAAAAATACAGATGGCATACGTGCTTGACTACAGGATCTGGGTGTGACAAAGTTGACAAAGCACAGTTCATGTGATGCAGCTTAAGCTGAATCGAAAGGAATCAGGTGTATGTGTGCTGGGAGGTGCCAGTCCAGCTGGAATGCCACCTTGGTTAGATCATATCGGTTGTGTCTGCTTCAGCGCATTGAACTTCAAGAAGAATCTTGACCAGCTGGAGATGTTGTACGAGGAGCAGTCAAAGGGGTCAGAAATGTTTATCCTAAGGAGTTTTCCCAGCAGGAGGAGAGCTACCTGGTAGGGGCAGTCATACCTGATGGCTATCTGAGGATAGCCACCCTCAGATCTTGAAGGCCTGATGTGTAGAAGAGTAAGACTCATTCCATATGACTTTATAGTGCCAAACCTGAGCCAATGGGTAAAGATTCCAGGGAGGCATATTTTGGTTTACTATCAGAAAGAACTTTCTAAAAAGCCAACATGTCCCCAAAATGGAATGGGTTGTCTTATGAGCTAATGAACTCTCAGTTACTGGAGATATTCAAGAAGAAGCTGCACGAGCATCTGTCAAAGCTCATAGACTCATAAAATTTACAGCTGGAGTGGACCTTAGAGATTATTAGTGCTGGAGACAGGATTCCTGTGAATGTTAGAAATAAAGGGTTCTTAAATTCCTCTCCATGTCGAAGATTTTTGTAACCTATGGCTTAAGGCTATTTGCATAAGACTCCACTCTTGGTGGAGAAGTATTAGTCTAAGATGACCACCTAAGAGGCTGAGTTGGTTAACCAGTTTCCATTAATGAGGACTATCTTATACAAATGAACATGAGCCCCAGTTATATTTTCATTATTCAAATCCTATGTGATCTCAATTTTCCCTGCATTCTTTTCTTGTTTACTATTTTATTTTGTTTTAACCTTTCCTTTTTTTTGTTTTTATTAAGAAGCACTTCATTTCTCTCCCTCCCACCTCCCAACTATGCAAATGAAAAAGAAAAAAAAAAACCAACCCAAATCCTCTAACAAATATGCATAGTCAAACAAACAAAAAAACTCTTACATTGGCCATGTCCCTTTCTGCATCTTCAGTCCATCATTCCTGTATCAGGAGGTGAGTAGAATGCTTCCTCATTTGTCCTCTAGAATTGTAGTTGGTCATCGCATTGATCAGCAGTGTTCTTAAGTGCCTGGCACATAATAAGTGCTTAATAAATGCTTGTTGATTTGATGTAAATCTTTCAAAGCTGTTTGTCTTTACTATGTTGTTAGAAGTAGAGTAATAGGAAGCAATGCAGTGAGTTCTCCACAGGCTTTTCCTAACACATCTAGAAAAGGCACCAGACTGAATCCTGATGGGAAAATCCAGAAAAAGTCACAGTGAGTCCTTTGTCTAACCTAGCTTGGCACAGGAAGACACACTAGGACCTATGGGAACATTGGGGATTGGGGTCAGGCCAGAAGCACACTGAGCAGGGAGCACTTTAGTGCCCAGGAAGAAGCCGCAACCACAGGGCAAGAAGAGACCCACTTCAGGGCACCTGCAGAACCAAACCACTGAGACAGGGACAAGTGCCAGCTGGCAGCTTTGTCACCCACGGCCCCATCCCACGTCGGATATACAGAACAGAGTGAGAAGGGAACCTACAAACCGAAGTGGCTTCCTGGGGGGAGGGCCCTGGATGAAATACTGAGAAAGGAGGAAGTTCAGAAACCGGTAGCAGCAGCAGTAGCAGTAGCACCAGTAGTGTGGCTAAGACCGCAAGTACAAAGCAAGGTCTCACTTCCAACACCTAGTTTCGCCCACAGAAGAAAAACCGAGGTGAGAATTCTGGACCACGAGGGAACCTCCAATGCTAATGCTGTGAGCCAATAGAACAGGCCTCTAGGGGCAGAATCCAGCAGCAGCCCACTCTTGCTCAGACCCCAAACCAGGTCTGGTACTTGCAGCGCTCAAACCAGCGGAGCAGCAATCAGATTTTGCCCTGGATTAGACCACTCTGGGAACACTGAGAGCTTGGAATCACTCAGTCTGTCCCTGAGATCCTGGAATAAGGCAGCATTCCTAGGCAGGTGGGTGGCACAGTGGCCAGAAGGTCAGACCTGGAGTCAGGAAGTTCTGAGTTCAGATCTGGCCTCAGATAATTACCAGCTGTGTAAGTCACTTTACCAATATTTGCCTTGGTTTCCTCAACTGTATAATGGAGATAATTATACCACCTACCTCACAGGATTGTTGTGAAGATCAAATGAGATAATATTTGTAAAGCACTCAGCATAGTGATTGGTACATAATAGGCACTACATAAATGCTTATCTGCCCTACTCCCTCTGCCAACTCGATACCCCAAGAAAGCAGTAAGAGGCCCATTGAAGACCTTCTTTCCAGAAGTGTCACAGAGACCAACTCTAACATCAAGTCCAAAGTCAGGAAGTAGGCTAGAAGGACGTGCAAACAAAAAAAGAATCCCTCCATAATGATATTGTGGTACTGGGGACACTCAAGGCACAAATGCAAAAGAGAATGACTCCAAAACATCTAAAAGCATTGTCGAAGAAAAAACACAACTCTGGCACAAACTCAACTAGAATTCTAGAAAAGATGAAGCAAAAATTAGTTTTAAAACATTTTTATGAATGGAATGAGAGCACTTGAGGAAACAATTAGAAAAGAAATGAGAACTATGGAAGAAAGAATTGGAAAGGGAATTAACAGTTTGGTTTGGAGGTACAAAAACCCTGTACAGCAAACTCCCTGAAGATTTGAGTAGACTAAATAGAAGCCAATGACTCCATGAAGCAACAAGAAATTTCAAAACAATATTGAAAGGCTGAAAAAAAGAAAAGGTATCTCGTAGCAAAAACAATTGACCTGGAAAACAGAGGGGAGAAAATTTGAGGATGATTGAACAATGTGGAAGCTGTGCCCCCCAAAAAAGGAAACTATACATCATATTTCAAGAAATCTTAAAAAGTACCTAGTTTTCTTAGAACCAGAGAGAAAAAGTGTAAATAGAGAATTTACTGGTCACCTCCTAAAAGTGACCCTAAAATGAAAACTCCCAGGAACATCAAAGCCAAAACCTAGAAGTTCCAGGTGAAAGAAAAAATACTGCAAGCAGCCAAAACAAAAAGAATTCAAGTGCTGAGGAGCCAAAGTCAGGATCACACATGACTTAGCAGCCACTGCTATAAAGGGGTAGAGAACTTGGAACATTGATATTCCAAAAGGCAAACGATATGGGCTTACGGACAAGAAAAACTTACCTAGCAAAACTGAGTATAATTGTGTATGGAAGAAAACTGGATCTTTAATGACTTACAAGCATTTCTGATGAAAATACCAGAGTTTCAGAGAAACTTTGGAGCCCAAAAACAGGAGTGAAGAGAAACATAAAAAGGTTAACATGGATGGATTAAAAAAGGATAAATTGCTCATATTCAAATATGGTGAGATGATACATGTGTTTACTTTCATCCCTGTTACCATCAGGGTTCATAGAGGGAGCTCAATTACACAAGACTTGGGAGTGGTTCTGTTATGCCTTGAGAATCTTAAAAGAGTGGAAAAAGAGGAAAACAAATTGGGGTGGGAGGGGAGAGGGAAAGGAAGTTTGGGAAAAATTATCTCACAGAATGAGGATACACAAGACATCTACATAAAGAGGAGGGTGTGAAGGACTGCAGCTGAGACTTGAATTTCACCCTCATCTGAACTGGTCAATAGAAGGAAGAACAGGTACACACAGCACTGGGTACAGAAATACTTTTCACTCAACAGGGAAACAGGAGGGAAAGGGGAGGAGGGATTAGAGGGAGGATAGATTAAGGGGTGTATTAGTACTAAGGGTGTTAAACAAATTCTAAGGGTGTTAAAATATTTATAGCTCTTTTTGGAGTTGCCAAGAATGGAAATCTGAGGAGGTATCCATAAATTGGTGGATGTCTAAACAAGTTCTGGTATGTAAATGTGATGGAATATATTGTGCTGAGCTCTTATCAGTGTAATGACTAACCAGGATTCTAGAGGACTCATAAGGAAACATGCCACCTACATCTTGACAGACAGGTTGTTTCACAGGTAAACACACAGATAACACCATTTGTTGGGCAGGAGAACACAGGAGGGCTCCTAACACTAGCAGGTGTTCTAGTGCGTTTTTGATCTGGTCAAACAGGAAGACAGCTTCAGAAGGATTAAATAAGCTTACTGTAGTATGGCCTTCTCCAGAAGGTTGCTGATAATGGGAGCACCAACATCTACAGCATGCCCTAATCACTCTTCTCCAAGAGGTGAGCAAGAAGTGGGAGAAACTACCCCTACACCTCGATAGGGTCAATTGAGGCAGGCACAGAATTCTAGTTTGTGCACTCTCCTAAATCCTCTCAAGCCTTGATGGGGGCTGATGAAGGCAGGTACGTGCATTCCTCTATGCATTACCCAAATCCCAAAATGGGTTCTCCACTCACTGACCAGTGCCCACTTGATTTATAGGGCAACAGACAAAGAAGGCATATTGCCAACCATAGCCTCACAGGTTAACTTTAGCAATATCGTCATGACCTAGCAGAGCGCAGGCATACATTATGTCACCCCTATACTTCTACCGCAAGTGCACAGGTAGAAGTTGTTTTCAACCATAAATCGTGGGGAATATTATCTAGGATCCTGGAACTATTAGCTAAAAAGGAATAACAAAATCCTCCTTACACACACTAAAATTCACCTTACTTACAGAGGTGAAAAACTCATATGCAGAACAAGACTAATTTTTTTTTTAAGGACGCGGTCAATGAGGAAATTTGTTTTGATTGACTATACATACACGTAATGAATTTTGTCTTCTTTGCGTTCTTGATTAGATGGAAGGTAGGGCAGCTTTATCCCTAGTTTATAGTTTTACCTGATGTAGACCTTTTCCTACTGCTATCTGTTCTTTGGTGTGTAAATTTTTATCTTCCCCTTCTACTAGCTGTGAAATTCCACTTTATATTCTGCTTTATAGCTAAAATTTATATACGGTTGTTGAACAGGCTGGGAGTGGGAGTGGGGGGTGGAGAGGGCACTGGTTTTTTTATACCATGATTCTATGCTCAGAGAATATAATAAACTGCTTATTAAAATGTTTCAGTATGTTAAGCATGATTAGCAGCAGTACCTATCAATGAATCCTTGAACCATTTTTATGTCATAATCTTTCTATGTTTCTCTGAATCTTTACCTTTGTTATTCCTTATATCCTAATTGTATTTCATTACATTTACGTGACATAATTGTTTGGCCATTCTATAGTCATTGCCTCTCCACCATTCAAACGCCCAACCTTAACATCAGAGCAACGCTAACAAAGCCTTTTTTCCCTACTGGACCTAGCGCATTAAAAAAAAAATCTTTAAGATCAATGAAAAAACACATGGTGGGAGTAAGTAGACTGCAGCCAATCAACAATAAATGCATGAGAAGTAGGTTAAAAGACACTTCCCAAGACATGGATGAGCCAGTTAGGTCTAGAGAATGAGAGATCATAGATGGACACCTTGGCACTCTCAAGGTATAAAAGAAACAGAAAGAAGGGTAGCGATACAGGTAGGGGAATCCGGGTGGCATAAAAACAAAAGTTGTTACTACAATTTTACTTAAAAAAAAAAAGAAAAAAAAGGCACCTATCAGTTGGGGAAGACCCTTTAAAGACCACAGAGACATGAACAAGAGTCACATTGCAAGAAGGCATGGAGGGATTAAGATCAAGAATCCGTGGAAGAATCTAAGAAAACGGATATTATTTGTGAGAAATGATAGTTTTCCCTTGAGGGGTTTGGGGGGCAGGGGGTAATGTCAAACCCTGGTTAATTTGTTGAAATGCAGTAAATTCCTTTTTTAAAGATTTTCGATCCACTTTATGTTTTAAAAGGACCTATAATTTTGCAAGCTTTTCCTCAACAATTGAATTGCTATGGATGAAAAACTGTGGCCAGTGCCCTAGGGTCATCAGACTTTTTAAACTTAGCTAGCCTTTTGGGGCTGGGCTAGTACTCTCTGCCTTTGGGAACTGGGAGTCAGTTTTATACTATGGGGAGGAATCTGAGGATGCCCACTGAATAAGAGATGAAGAGGTAGAAGGGACGTTAGGGTCCATCTAGTCTAATTGCCTCACCATACAGACAAGGAAACTGACATTAAATACTTTCCCAGGATTATTCAGCTAGTAAGAGACAAGATTTGAACTCAGATCGTCCCTAAGCCCAAGCCCAGGCAAATGTTCAGATCTCCTAAGGTGACTTTCTGCATTTCCTTACTACGTGGAGGGAAGCAGCCTCTCCTATTGGCTTTCATAATGGAACAGGCTGCTTCTTTAAAACCACCAGACTGGCAAAGGATAGGAACAGGCAGTTCTCAGACGAAGAAATTTAAGCCATCTATAGTCATATGAAAAAATGCCCTAAATCACTATTGATTAGAGAAATGCAAATCAAAACAACTCTGAGGTACCACATTCATACCTATCAGATTGGCCGGGATGACAAAACAGGAAAATGATAAATGTTGGAGAAGATGTGGGAAAATTGGAACACTAATGCATTGTTGGTGGAGTTGTGAAATGATCCAACCATTTTGGAGAACAATTTGCAACTATGCCCAAAGGGCTATAAAAATGTGCATATCTTTTGACACAGCAATAACACTTCTAGGACTGTATCCCGACAGTCCAGCAATTTTTATTTTTATTTTATTTTATTTTATTTTTTTTACACTTGGGAGAAGAGAAGATGACACAGACACACATTCCCAGGTGCTCAAACACACACTGATAGGCAGGAAGAGGAGGAAAAGGGGGGGGGGCCTTCAGGGGCAGAGCTCAGAAGCAACTCAATAGGCAGTCTTTGGAGGCTCCATGTAGGCAGGGTTGTATGGAGGTTGGCTGATCAGGTGTGGCACTCCAGCACCAGACTGAGTCTCCTGGTAGGCAGGAGGTCCAGTAGGCTGGGCAGGGTAAGGTGGTGGGTACTGCGTTGGACAAGGTGCAACTGGCATCCTGGGCTGGACAGGCATAGGTTGGTAGCCTTCATACATAGCCCCAGGGTAACCAGGTGGCACACGTTGCTGCTGTGGGTATGCAGAGTGGACCACAGTAGTCGACGTGGTTGTCACCACAGGTCTAGGCCTTCGGCACATCTTGTACAAACAGCAGCAGGAACACGTTAAACAGAGGATGATGGTGACCACAATGAGCACAAAGATGGTTGCTCCAATGCCCACGAATGTCCCGAAACCTGGTGGGGGGCTGTGGTCAAAGTCAAACGTCATTTTCTTGTCTTTTTCTTCCCACTTTATTGATCTGTCACCAGGGCACAGAATGTTGTCATCAATCTCCTTCAGCACATCTGAGCAACAAAATTTGAAGATGCAGTTCCCACAACAGAATGCTGGACAGAATTCGAAGAACCCACATCCCTCACCTTTAGGGATAGGTGAATAATTTATGAATAAATAAGAAATAGTGCAGGGTGAAGTATAAAATGGATAATTTCAATTATATTCAATTAAAAAGGTTTTGTACAAATGAAGAGGTCTAGGACTTTTGGGGTGCTGCTAGAACCCCAAGATCGCAATACCGGTCCCTGCCTGAAAGAATTCAACTCAAATCTTCTTCAGCCAGAGGAAAAGTTTATTAGTGATAAAACATGTAGGCCAGGTGACGCCTGTAAAGACGAGCGGGCATGAGAGGTTCTCAGCCTTGTGGGCCTGAGATTCTCAGCCAGTCCAGTAATTTTTAAATTCTCTGTCCTGGATCTATTTTCCAGGTCAGTTGTTTTTCCAATGAGATATTTCACATTCTCTTCTATTTTTTTCATTCTTTTGGATTTGTTTTACAGTGTCTTGATTTCTCATAAAGTCACTAGCCTCCAATTGCTGTATTCTAATTTTTAAGGAAGTATTTTCTTCAGTAATATTTTGGACTTCCGTTTCCATTTGGCCAATTTTTCTTTTTAGGGCATTCTTCTCCTCATTGGCTTTTTGGACCTCTTTTGCCATTTGGGTTAGGCTATTTTTTAAGGTGTCATTTTCTTCAGTATTTTTTTGGGTCTCCTTTAGCAAGCTGTTGACTTGTTTTTCATGATTTTCTTGCATCACTTTCATTTCTCTTCCCTGTTTTTCTTCTACTTCTCTTACTTGCTTCTCAAAATCCCTTTTGAGCTCTTCCAAGGCCTGGGACTGATTCATATTTTTCTTGGAGGCTTTCGATGTAGGAGCTCTGACGTCATTGTCTTCTTCTGGTTGTATATTTTGATCTTCTTTGTCACCAAAGTAAGATAGTATAGTCTGACTCTTTTTGTATTACTTGCTCATGATCCTGGCCAATTACTTGAGTTTTAAACTCTTTGTTAAGGTAAGCGTCTGCTTCCAATGTGGAGAATGTACTGTCCCAAGCTTTGGGGGTTTATACAGCTGTTTTCAGAGATATTTGTAGGGACCTGTAAATTTTCAGTTCTTGCAAGGTGGTATGAAAAGGGGCGAGGTGTTTACTCCTTTCCTGGCCTGTGCTGTGGTCTATTAGTGACCACAAGCACTCCTTTCTGTCCTGGAACTGTGAGGAAGGTTTCCTGTCCACAGCCACTATAAGCTCCACCATGCCAGTGCTCCTCCTCACCGCGCAGGACCCCCATCCAGAACTGTAACCCAGATCCAAGCACTGGCAAAGCAAGAGATTCCTGTCTCAGCACCAGCAGGGAGATCCCTGCAATCCCCCTCTGATCAGCCACTCAATTCCCCCTCAGTCTGTGGGCCGGAAGCTCGGGAAGCAGCTGCCCACCCCAAAGCTGTGCTCTGCACTCTTGGGGAACTGGAACTGAGACTCTGCCTTCTTCTCTCAGCACCATAGAAACAGACTTTTCCCCCTGACCTTCTAAGTTGTCCACACCGCGCTGAACTCCACTCCCAGCCTGGTGCGATATACCTTTCTGATCAATCATCCAAGTTGTCTTGGGCTGGAAATTTGATTCACTCTGTCTTTTTGTGGGTTCTGCTGCCTTAGAATTTGTTTAGAGCCATTTTTATAGGTATTTGGAGGGGTTTGGGGGAGAGTTCAAGCAAGTTGCTTCTTTCACTCTGCCATCTTGGCTCCACCCCCCTTCTAGGGCTGTATCCCAAAGAGATCATAGAAATGGGAAAAAGACCCACATGTACAAAAATATATATAGCAGCTCTTTTTGTGTTGGCAAAGAATTGGATATTGAGAGGATGCCCATCAGTTGGGGAATGGCTGAACAAGTTGTGGTATATGAATGTAATGAAATACTATTATGCTATAAGAAATGATGAACAGGCAGACTTCAGAAAAACCTGGAAAGGCTTATGTGAACCAATGCTGAAGTGAAGTGAGCAGAACGAGGAGAACATTGTACATAGTAACAGCCACATTGTAAGATGACTAATATTGATAAACTTAACCCTTCTCAGCAATACAAGCACCTAAGACATCTCCAAAGGCCTTGTGATGGAAAATGCTATCCACATCCAAAGAAAGGACTATGGAGTTTGAATGCAGATTGAAGCATACTATTTACTATTTTTTTTCTTCTGTTGTGTTTTGTTTCTTCTTTCTGGTGGTTCCTTCTATTGGTTCTAATTCTTCCTTACAATATCACTAATATGAAAATATGTTTAATAGGAACATGTATGTATAGCCTATATCAGATTGTGCACCATCTTGGGGAGGGAGGTGGGGAGGGAATGGGAGAAAAATGTAAAACTCAAAAGCTTATGGAAGTAATTGTTGATAAACCAAAATTTAAAAAAAAAACACACCAGAGTGATACGGTCTCTCTCTCTTTCCACCCTTGTCCAGGAGGTGGAAGTCCTGTTCACCCACTATACAAGCTCCCTGGACTGACCTGGGTGTGGGGGAAGGGCTACCTTACAGCTGGCCCTTTTTCAGGCCCCGTGGCCCCAAGAAACAGGCATGGGGGTTTTAGTCTGTTTCATTTGCCCTTCTTAGTTCTGGGCATGGACTGTGATGTCTCCAGATTCCAGAACTCAAGCTATAGCAGTCTTGGAGGCAGGATTCTAGGCCTGATGTTGCTGCCAGCCTTTCAAGGAAATGGATGTGAGTCCTGGGGCACTGGACTTGGAACTTGTTGGGACCACGCTTTATTGAGAACTGAGTTAAGCTGTGAACTTAATTCTCCTCCCCTCCCCAGAGACAGATGATAGAAAGACAGATTACGTCTCCTAGGTGTTGGGGGAATATGTTTGTATGTTTGTCCTTGTTATATCTTTAAAGTAAATATTTCTTTGTAAAAGCTACTTTGTTAGTGGTTACATGAAACTGGGGCACAATGCCTAAAACTGAAGAAACACAATTGGTAGGGGCTTCAGCCAATGGCAGAGAAATTAGATACACTCATCTCCCCCTAAGAGAACCGGAGAAACCCTGGACCGGTGAAATGTAACAAACCTGTCCTTCACTGTTAAGCTTTGTTAATGCTTTTTGGTCCCTTCTCTTCTAGCTACATTTTCCTAATTTCTGTTAGAATATGGTTTCAACTTAACCCAGCTCTCCAAGTTCTCTTAAATATTTGATAAATATTCAACTCAAATAGACATTCCTTTGCCATATGAGTGTGTTACACTATTGAGTTTATCTGGGAAGGCTCGAGTTAGATGGTCAGTACTCAATTCTTCCTACTCCTTCTCTGGGGATTTAAAGAGTCACTTTTTTAAAAAAACATGTAACTAACACTTTAGCTTAGGAGCAATACAGTGTCCTTCAGGTACACATCTTCCCTCTCTCTACTACTTTATTAAGTGTCTGTAAGACAAAAAATTATTAAAAAATCACAATAGTTCTGAACCCACAGTTAGGAACACCTCCTAACATGCAGAGTTATGGTTCTCTTTCTTAATTTAAATTTTGTATATTTTCATCTAACTATTGGTACATGTAATGTTATAATTATAAGAGATGATATATTATTATAATAATGATATGACATCTATATAATTTGAATAAAAATTGAAATATAGGAAATGCTTAGGTAAAAGAGGTGAGCAGAGTTTATTATAGTGCCGATTACTGGACAAGCATGGGGAAGGGAAACTGGGGGAAAGACCTTTTGGAAATTCCCTCAGTCTTTGAAAAGGTGAGGACAACCAGTAGCTTCAGTCTGGTGCACAGATGTTTTCAAGGGCCCAATGTCCATCTCAACCTTTCCCTACTTTGTCACAACTTATGTTGTTTCTCCTTTTGTTTGTGCTCTGCATAGCATGGCTAATTAGTTCTTGAAATCCCCCATCTTTCCTCTAAATTTCCTGGGTGTGACTCAAATCCACCTTTAAGCTCAGAGACCTAAATAGTTCTAATTACTCTCAGAGCTAAAGAGAGAATATTTATCTCTAAATTACAAATCCCAGGTTGCCAGTCAGTTCTTATACAAAGAATAAATGAATGAGGGTAAGGCATGTAGAATACTGTGTTTGGCCCTAGGGGATATACTGAGTACTTACTCTCTTACTCGAATTCACAGTCCAGTAACATCATAAGACAAAAAACAAGGAATTTTGACACAAAAATTACTTGGTAACTGAATTAGAGAGTTGTAAAACAAAGTGTTTCGTGAGATCCTAGGAGGAATATTGGTGGATTCTGGGAAGGCAGTGTGGTGTAATGGAAAAAGTGATGGACTTGGGTTTGAACTCTAACTCTTTCATATACTATTTATATTACCTCAGCTAAGTCAGTTCTCTCATTGTAAAATGAGAAAAGGTTGATTCAAATTGTTTCCAAGTTTCCTTCTATCAACAAGTAGTTATTAAGCACCAATTTTTCTTTCTTTTTAAAAACAAAACAGAGTTGTGTTCAATTGGTCTGCTTTGAAAATGTCTGCCTGAGCCTGCATCCACAATCCATCACCTCCCCACCAAGAGATGGTGATGAGGATGGGATCTAGACCCCAAAAAGGAAAAACTCTGGGCTTTCCCATGTGGCCAAATCTCTGGAGTTCCCCTGAGGCTTTAATCTCATCAACTAACCTTCCATTGTGGCTATGCCCAATCTCCCAATTCTCAGTTACCCTTAACCTAGCCTAGCCTTCCATTGTTTTACCTCCCCATGGCTACTTCCCATCCTTAATGCTATCTAGGCTCCATTCTCCCTTGGCCATATGGTCCAGGTCCCAGGCTTTCTATTACCTCACAGTCCCTTCCCCTCCCCCCAACAGACTACTTGGCCACTCCTAGATCCCTCCCACAGTCTCTCTGTATATAAGGTCCATCTTGGATCCATTAAGGTGCTCAGATTCTTAAAATCTAGCCAATAGCTCACAAAAGTTCAGACTCCTTAAGAGTCTGCCCAATATGACAGATGTTCTAATAAACCTTGTCTTGGTTGGGTCGAATTCATTTGGACAGGACCTGCGTGTTGTGATTTTGGGGTCCCAGCACCCCTTAACCCCTAAACCTCAACAGTGGGAGACATGCTTCATCATTAGGCTTCTGTAATCATGATTCGTTACTGTTTTGATAAGAGTTCTCAAATCAAAATTGTTTTCATTTACCATGTTGTGCTTAGTGTATAAGACATGTATGTGGATAGATATTTAATATATAGAATGGTTGGCTTGTGTGTGGCAAGGATAGGTATGTGTTTTCTATCTTTGTGGGGAAGAAAACGAGGGTGGTGGCTGGGCACTCATGCATTCAAGAGTCTATCTCCAGGGGAGGTATTGAGAAATAATTGCCACCTGTAGGGAGATACAGGAGCTGATGTGTGTCAGGGGATTCTCTCAATTTCTTAGAGGCATACCCATCAGCTGGGGGGTGGAGAGAGGTGGGGAAGGTGGGGGTGGGGGAATTCTATGACTCAATCAAACATCGCAGGCCTAACTGAAAGCTAAGACATTTGTTAGCAAGCTAAGGAATTTGATCTCAATGATACAAATTCAGATTCCTGAAGAACAAATTTGGTTTTTGTAAAGTTTCAGACCCTTTTAGAATACACAATCCACATTCTTTGGCTACTTAGGATAGAAATGTAAAGCATTTCACTGGAGAGAAAGAGACAATCAATCCTAGGAGAAAAGGGGAGTATTTGGAATGAAAGCAATAGGATTTATTGTCAGAATAAGAAAACAAGGGGAAATTCAAGGGCTAGAGACTAGGAGAAGAAATCAAATAGTTTTACAATTGTAAAAGCAGTCTTTTTAGGCAAAACAGCATCTCTTATCCAAGACAAAAGGTAGTGGTTACAACAATGGATGATACTCTTTCCCCATTTCTGCACAGGGTCTGGGAACTTTCTAATATTATGTCTCCCTGGGTAGTTGAGGGATTTCCACATTGTTAATCCATTAAGATGTAGTGAAATGATTATGGCTCTTGTTTTTTCCTCCATGCGCACAAGTCTAACTACCATTATCTCCTGGATTTGTGACCTTTCCTCAGATCATGATTGAGATAGCCCAAGGCCCTGAGCCCAGGAAACTGGGGAATAGTAGTACATTTCAGACCACTGGTCCTACTTCCAGCCTGGGCCTCATAACCATCATTGAGAGGAACAATCACTGTGGAAAAAGAGATCCCTTTCTTCATCACTATCAACACCAACTGCTAGAAGTAGCAAAATCCTCAGATTGCTGATTTCTGCTTCTAGCCCACCCCCCCAAAGCCATCATCTTGGGAAGCAACCCTTTTTGGAGAGGTAGCCTGGCAAATGCTTTGATTGTTGCTACAGCCCTGTCTCCTCAGAAGCCACAGTAACTAAATATAATAATAATAATAATAGTTATAGCTAACATTTATATAGCACCCAGCCGCTTTACAATTCCCATCTCTTTCTCACAACGACCATTTGAAGGAGATGAGAAAAATGAGGCAAATGAAGGTTAAGTGACTTGCCCAGGGTTACACAGCTAGTAAGTATCAAACCACTACCCAACCTAAAGACCAGGGTCATCATTAAAGTCCTTGGGACTGTCAAATGTTTAATAGCAGAAACAGATGTTGAGGTTTTAGAGGTTTAGTGGTACTGGGACCCTGAAATAGACAACACACAGATACTGCCTGAATGAATTCTACCCAAGTCTTCTTTCAGCCAAAGACAAAGTTGATTAAAGATCTGCTACATTGGCCAGACTCTTTAAGGAATAACGTTAGTGAGCTATTGGCTAGATTTTAAGAATCTGAGCACTTGGCTATACTCTTAAACAATTTGAGCACCTTAAGGGAGACCAGATGGACCTTATATACAGAAAGTCTGTGGGAGGGATCTAGGAGTGGCCAAGTAGTCTGCGGTGATTGGACGAGGGGTCTAAGGAGGATCTGGATGGGAGTGGCCAGTAAACTGGAGAGACTGTGAGGTAACAGAAAAGCCAGGGACCTGGACCAAGTGGCCAAGGGAGAATGGAGCTTAGATAGGATTAAGGGTGGGAAGTGCCAGGGCTCTAGGGAGGTAAGACAATGGAGGGCTAGGCTAGGTTAAGGGTAACAGAGAATTGGGAGACTGGGCATAAACAATAATGAAAGTCCAGTTGATAGGATTATAGCCTCAGGAGAACACCAGAGATTTGGCCATGTGGGAAAGTCTAGGGCTTTTCCTTTTTGGGATCCAGATCCCAAAGACATGGCCTTTTCCTTTTAGGAGTTCAGACCTCATTCCCATCATCAGCACATTGCTAGATGCTTGACAAATGCTTTTTCACTTATTAATTCATGTCTATCACAACTCAAATATTTGTAGACTAGGAGTCCAATGCTGTCTTTTGGAGATCAGAATAAAAGTCACTTTCCCTGGTTGCTCCAAAGGGGATGGTAACACCTTACTCTCACCAGCTTTGCTCCCTCCCACAAAACCCCTGGTATAGGAAAACAATTTGGAAAAGTGAGCAAACCTGTTTACCTAAGCAAATAGTACAAAGAAAATGAGGAAATTATATAATTTAGAGTAGGTGAAAGAATATGTAAGAGTAAATAAGCTCTCCAGAAAGGAAATGTAATTTTGGTTTAACCAAGGAGAGAACACTCTCCGGGAAGTCTTGGAATGACATCTTGAAGGGACCCAAGTTCCCCACACGTCTGTATCTCTGGAGAGGTTTTCTGTACATCATTACAAAGTTTTCATCTTATCTCTCATCTGTGTCTTTCAAACTCTGCTTTTGAGGTTTGGGTACCTTATGCAATGTCCTGGATCAGAGGACTCTGAACTTCAATCAGGAATATCTCTCCACATACGAAACACTGAGCATCACAGGCCCATCCTTCAGGAAACAACCCAGGTTTGGGGCAGGAGTGGGTTATCATAAAGATAATTTTAGTTTTCTTCACTTCTTTCTGCATCAATTCATACAAGTCTTTCCAGTTTTCCCTTAATCTGTCTCTTTCGTAATTTCTTGTGGAAGGAAGGAAACAAATATTTATTAAGCCCCTGCTATGTGCTAGGCAGTGTGCTAAGTGCTTTACAAATATTATCTCATCAAATATCATCTCATTAATTCTTACAATAACCCTGGGAGATAGTTGCTGTTATTGTCCCTATTTTACAGTTGATGAATCTCAGGCAGACAGTGTTTAAGTGACTTGCCCAGGGTCACAAAACTAGTAACTATCTGAGGTTTACTTTGAATTCAGTCTTCCCTACTCCAAGCCCAGTGCTGGATCTCCTATGTGACCTAGCTGACTATTATGGAGTAATCACATTCCATTCCATTCACATACCATGACTTGTTCAGTCATTCACCATTTAATGGTCACCCACATTGTTTGCAGTTGTTTGCTATAGCAAAAAGTGGGACTATATATATTTTTTATATATATAAGTGCTCTCCCTCTATCTTTTTTAGTTCTAAAATTCACAGCATTATTAACTGCATTCATAAGCCTGTCTTCCCATTTTTGGGGGCCACATGCTGTTTTTCTGCAATTCAATTTTATTGTATTTTAGTTCCAAATTCTCTCCTTTCCTTACCCCTCCCCAATCCATGGAGAAGGCAAGAAATGCAAAGTACATTACAAATATGAAGTCATACAAAAACTCATTTTTGAATTGACTTCTGAAAATATAGTCCTTCTAGCAGCTGTTGTTTTCCATTTTTGTCAGCTTTGACATCTGATAGGTTAAAAGTGGGAAACATAGAGTTGTTTTAATTTTCATCTCTTATTAGTGACGTGGAGTATCTTTTCACATTGTTGGTAGCTTAGACCTCTTTACTTGAAAGCTGTCTGTTTATATTCCTTGGCCATTTACCTCTTGAGAAATAGTTCCTGTTCTTATATGTATATGTGTATGCATTCCCTACATATCATGGATACCAAGCCTTTATCAGAGAAATTTTCCACAAAGATCTTTTCTCAGGTAACTTTTCCATTTTAAGATTAATGGTTTTGTTTGTGAAAAAACTTAAAAATTTAGGTAATAAAAATTGTTCATTTGATCATATCTATCTCTTATTTGGTCAAGAACTCTTCTCTATCTATAACTGAAAGGTATCTCCATCTCTGCACCTGTTACTTTTAAAGTTATTATTATATCTAGATTATATTTACATTTTGAGCTTATATGTGCCAGGCATCATAAAATTTTTCCCAGATTGATTTCTAATTTTCCTAAGCAGGTTTTGTTGAATAGTGAGTCCTTATCCCAATAGTTTGTCTTCGGATTTCTATTTCAATTGCTTCTGGATATTGTGTAAATAATTTATTCCAAGGATAGTTTTCTTTTTCTTTTTTTTTAAACCAGTACCAGATTATTTTAATGATACCGCTTTTTAGTGTAGTTAGTGATCTGGTCCTGCTAGCCTTCCCACCACATCTCCTTCCCATATTTTTCATTATTTCCCTTGACCTTCTTGACCTTTTGTTCCTTCAAAAATTGTTATAATTTTGTCTACTTATATAAAATATTCCTTTGTATTCCATCTTCTGCCTCCATTTTGTTTTCTGGCCAACAGAATGTGAGGGACTGTTTCATTTTGTCTTTGTGTCCCTATCTCCCGGCACAGTGCGGGAACACAGTAGACACAAATGCACAGAATAGAATTGACTTTGCTGGTTAGGCGGACAGAGGAGGGTAGAGTTCAGAGCTCGGAGGACTTTGGCTCTACTCTATGGTAGGAACGGACAGTACGACTACAAGGAGGCCATTCTAGCAGCTTCCACAGATCTACTCTATGGTTCCTGGTTTCCTCCTGCACAGGAAGCTCGGCGGAAGCCATGTTTGGAGGGGGAAGAGAGGAAGTGGCGTCCTCTTCCCTCGCCCAGGCAAGATGGAGTGGAGGCCGCAGGACCTCTAACTGAAGCCCCGGCGCCCAGGAGGGGGCAGGGGCCTGTCCGGTTGGGACAGCTGCCAATGGAGTTGCCATAGGGTGAATGACATCTTAGGGCCCTTCTGGCTCCCCCGGCGTGTAAGCGAGGGGAGGAAGAGACGGTGGCTGCGGGAGGACGAGGGCGCGGCAGAGGGGGAGGGGAGAGGTTACCGCGCTGGAGCCGGGGTGGGGGCGACGGGGGAAGCGGCGCAGGCGCGTAGTGGCGGGAGGGAGGGAGGGAGCCCGGGCGGAGCCGACGCAGGCGCATGGAGGGACGGAGAATGTGGGGGGAGTCTGGAAGGGCAGGGTTAGGAGAGCCCCGAGAGGCTAGGCGGAGAAATAGTCAGGACGGGTTGATAGAAAGTGCGGTGGGTCGTCGGTGATGGTGGGCTATTTGGAAAGGAAGGAAAAAAGCATTTAAACGCCTACTATGTGCGAGGCACTATGCTAAGCGCTTAACGATTATTATCGTTTGATCCTCTAAACAACCTGGGGAGGTAGGTGCTATTAAATAATAGTAGTATTATAACTCCATTTTACAATTAAGGAAACTGAGGCACACACAGGTTAATCCCAGAGTCATCTGCTGGTAAATTTGGTTGGATTTGAACTCAGGTTTTACTGACTCCAGGCCCAACACTCAGTGCCGTATGCACTGCACCAATGTACATTGAAGATATATGACTTTTAGTTGGGAAGGAATCCCAGAGAAAAGGCACCAAGGACAGGAAGAGGGAAGCCTTTTGGAGAAGATGGGGTTTGAATTGACTTTTGAAGAAAGTCACAAGATGCGGTTGAGTTAGAGAGGCCAGGCTTGGGTCTAAGCCACCATAAAGGTACAAAGGTGGGTGATGAGATTGTGGGGAAAATTGGAGGCAGCTTTGGATTTGGAGTTGGTCCTGGGTTCAGATTTGACCTCTGTCACTCATTGGTTTTCCTACTAAGGGTGTCAGGACTTCTCTAAGCTACTTTATTCATCTGCTAGACATTGTTTTGAGTCTCAGATGAGAAATATGTATATGTATGTATATATGAAACATAATATGTAGATAGGGAAAGGCACTAGCAGTCAAGGGATCAGGAACAGCCTTTTTCTGGAAAAAGGAGGCACTTGAACTGGTTTTTGAAGGAAACTAAAATTTCCAAGAATTGGACGTTGAGGAGGGAAAGTATTTCAGGCGTGTGGGATAGTCAGTGCAAAGGAATAGAGATGGGAGATAATCTGGCCAAATCCCAACCTAGGATTACTCCTATGCTCTATTTTCTCCCCTCCTTATCTGCTGCTGCTGAAGTTAGCTGGAGGCACATAAATGAGCTGATTGGGAACACTGCTAATCTCATCTGGGCCCTCACAGCAGCCAGGCTGTGCTTGTATTCTTCAGCCTAATTAATTCCCTTCTCACAGAAGTTGTTAGAAACCTTTCTGTCTTCAAGTCTTTTGCCTTTCGGTTCTCACTACCAGTTCAGTGGAGGACCTCTTTTCTGAGAAAATTCAGGCCAGTCACTGTGAACTTCCTTAAACTTCACTTCAAAACACCTTGGCATCATCCAAGGACCTCTTTTCCTCTAGTCTCTGATAATGAAATGGCTTGTTTTCCTTGCTAGGCCATTCCCACTTCCTGTGCCCCTGATTCCCTTCCGCCCTCTCTAGTACATTGCTTTCTCAACCATCCTTTCTCTCTAAGCTTCACTTTTTCACTATATGCTGCTTGCTTTCCTTCTGCCTCCAAATAGCTCCATCTCCTCTTTCCTTAAAACAGAATTTTACTAGACTCTATTATCACTTCAAGCTAGTGAGCTCACACATACTCTCTATGTGTGTGTACATACACACACACACATACATACAGAGAGGGATCTATATTTCTATATCCCCTTCCTTTTTCAGCCACACTCCTAGGAAAAACTGTCTACTCTCATTCCTTCCACTTCCTCCCACTCTTCAACCTTTTTCAGTCTTGTTTCCATCCTCATTACTTAACAGAAATGGTTTTCCAAATTTCCAGTGCTATCTCACTTGCCAAATATGATACATTATTCCCATTTCTCATTCTTCTCCACCTCTGTGCTGCATTTGACATGGTTGATCATGTTTGGGTATTCTTGTCCCTCTGGATTTTCTTGATACTATTTTTTTTCCCCTTCCTGACTGAACACCTCTCAGTTTCCTTTTGCTGGATCAACTACATAGGACCTGTTATAGACCCTTTTCTTTTTCCTTTGGTAATCTCATCAGCTTTCATAGGTTAAGTTAAATTATCATCTCTGTGCGGGAAAAGTCCCAAGTCGTATATAGCTAGCCCTATTTTCTTTCCTGAGCTCCATTTTCACATCACTGCCTGTTGGGCACCTCAGACTCAGCGTGCCAAAAAGCGTTCTTTTCTCACCTCCCCAAACCCTTTCTCAACAAACTTTCCTTCCAGTCTTCCAGGTTTATAACCTTGGTGGTATGCTTTTTCACATTTAAAAAAATTTTTAAAAAAAAGTTTAATTTTTAAAAATCAACAAGAATTTATTTTCTTTCATTCCTATCTCTCCTCCAGTTAAACCAAAAAGAAAGGGGGAAAAACCCCTCAAAACTAATATGCATAGTTAAAGTGAATTCTTATATTGATTATGTGTAAAAATATATGTCTCATTTTTCATCTCAACCCCATTATCCTCTTTCTTTCAGGAGGTAGGTAGTATGATTCATTTTCAGTCCTCTGTAGATGTGTTTTGTCATCGCATTGCATTAGTCAAAGTTCTCAAGCCTTTCAGAATTGTTTTTCTTTATAATGCTGTTGTTTAATTCTATATATGTTTATTCTGCAGATGTGCTGCTCACTTCACTCTGCATTAGATCATACAGGGCTTCCCTGTTTTCTCTGAAGCTGTTCATTTCATCATTTTCTTATGGTGTAATAGTATTCTGTTACAGTCATATACCGTAATGTTTTTAGCAAGTCTGTAAAAGATAGGTACCCCATTAGTTTTCAGTTTTTTGTTACTACAAGGAAGAACTGCTGTTAATATTTTTTCATTACTAGTTCTTTTCCTTTTTCTTAGATATCTCTAGGGTAAAGTGAAGCACATAGTTCCAAATTGCTTTCCAAAATGGCTGGACCAGTTCATGGCTCCACCAGCCTTGCATTAGTGGACCTGTTTTCCAGAAGTCCCTTCAGTAATTGTCATCTTTCTTTTTTTGTCATCTTTGTCAGCCTGACAAGTGTGAAGTGAAATTTCAGAAATTTGTTCTAATTTGTATTTGTCTAATAGTGATTTGGAACATTTTCCCTTATGGTTGGGTATAGCTAGAAAACTGCCTGTTGCTATCCTTGACCATTTATAATTTGGGGAATGGTGTTCTTATTTTTACAAATTGAGATCTGTTCCTTATATATTTCACATGTAAGGCCTTTATCAGACAAACATGTTACAAATTTATTTTTCTGAGTTATCTTCCCTTTTAATTTTAATTTCATTGATTATGTTTGTGGAAAAATCTTTTAATTTTCCATAATCAAATTGACCATTTTGTCTTTGTGATTTTTTTTCCCTGTCCCTTGTTTCCTCATAAACTCTTCCCTATCTATAAACGTAAGAGGTCAATTTCTTCCTTGCTCCTCTAAAAGGTCTGGGTAGGATGATGTCTTTAAGAGGCCACTAGGTAGCCCAGGAGAGTGCTGACCAGTGTTCAAAGTCCACAGCAGACACTTACTAGCTGCTTGACCCTGGGCAAGTCACTTTGCCACTGTGTGCCTGTAACCTCCACTGTAAAATAGGGATAACAATAAGACCTACCTCATGGGACTGTTGTGAGGATTAAATAACATAATATTTATAAAACTCTTAGTACAGTGCCTGGCATATAGTAGGTGCTTGAGAAATGCTTTTTCCATCCACACTTTTATGTCTTAAGTTATGTGTCATTTCGAGGTTACCTTGCTAAGGTCTTATGTTCAGACTGCTTTACTGTTTTCTCAGCATTTTCTATTGAATAGTCTTTCCTTTATTGAATGCTGTGGTATTATTTTTGCTCCTGTGTGTTGTGTACACTATCCGTTCCATTGGGGGAAAAAAGTCTGTTTCTTCTATACTTTTGGAACCTTTCCCTGCTTTTGATACCTTGTAAATCATTCCCTTGATATTCTCACACTTGTATCGCCTTCAGCATGGATCTTCTCAATATCTGCTAGATCCAGTCTGGCTGCTTTTTTTCCCCCTCTTTGTAATCTTCTTTCCATTTTCCTCTTCAAAGGTCCCTGGGATGACTTTGCTGGATAGCTTGCCAAGCTTTCTTTAGACTGGTTTTACCCTTCACTGCTTCTTTCTGTTTTATGAGATGGCACTGCTCATGATTGTACATCATCAAGATTTTTCAGATGAGTTCATATGCTAACATAGTGTTGCCTTTGGTAGCAATCTCTCTCTGGAACATAAGTCAAATGTGTTCTGAGTAAGGTGCTTTAGGAACTCTTGGTCTTGTAGCAATTAATTTACATTGGTTTTAACTTTCAGATAAAATTATTATAGTTGGTGTCAGTGTTGTTTTTATTGTACATTTCCCTTTTTGATTTTCAGTAGCTTGTTAAAAAACAGGTTTAAATTTTTTTATACATCACATCCTTTTCTCTTTATTAGTATTTTGATTGGAGCTCTGACAAGTCACTGTTCTGGCTGCGCAGATAGCTGATTCAGATAACTCCTGTGTACAGAAGTCTTTCTTTCTGTGAAAATGTAGTCATTGTCATTCTTTGTGGTATTTAGTGCTCACCATGTCTAGAATCTAGTGTGTCTTTTTTTTTTTTGAAGAAAGTTTTTTGGTATAGAGACCTGAAATTTCCATATCATTATCTACAAGCCTTTGACTTTTCTTTCTTTTTTTTTTTTTGCCTTTGGCTTTTCTTGTTTCTTTGTTCTGAGGCATATTTTCCCATCTAATTCTCTCCATCTTGACCTTTTCCCACCTTTGCATTGAAGTCACCAAGAATTTAGAACATGATTTTCATTCAATTTGAAGGGTCTTACTAAGTTCATCATAAAATTTCTCTACCACTTCATCCTTAGTAACTGATTTTGGTGAGTAAGGTGCAGTTATTGTCATGATCTTTTTTGCAGATATTCATATGTATTAGAATACATATTGGTCAAATGTCCCATGGATAACAACATATTTCTTGTAGTTTTATAAAACAAATTCTACCAACTCTCTCTTTTTTTCTTTTTTGCTGCTCCAAGGAGTACCTTCAAGCTGCTCTTCCTTTCCTTATTCTGATTTCACTTATGACAAGAATGTCAAGATTGATTTGATTTAGCTCCTCCAACATCATGTCCACTTGTTGATTACTGGAGAAGAATCTCATCGTCAGTCAGACAAAGATTGATGGCATAGAAACTGGGTGATTCTTCGTTCTCTTTGTTCCTTTTCCATCACTTTGCTACCATCACTACTCCTGTTACCATACATAGATCAAGATCATGCAAAATTTGCCCAAGGTGAACAGGGAAAAAGGAAAAGAACCTGTGTGTTCTAAAATATTTATAGCAGCTCCCTTTGTGGTGGCAAAGAACTGGAAATTGGGGGACTGTCCATCAGTTGGGGAATGGCTGAGTAATTTGTGGTATATGATTGTGTTGGAATACTAATGTGCAGTACGAAATGATGGTCAGGTTGATTTTAGAAAAAGAAGGAAGACTTGCATGAAATAATGAAGAATGAGATGAGCAGAACCAAGAAAATATTGTATACAGTAACAGCAATATTGTTTGAAGAGTAACTGTGAAGGACTAAGCTATTCTAAGTTATTAGCATTCATATCAGCTACAAAGGTCTCATGAAGGAAGATGCTATCCACCTCCAGAGAAAGAACCAATATATGGAAGCATGTATTATATGGTTCCGTGTGTGTGTGTGTGTGTGTGTGTGTGTGTGTGTGTGAGAGAGAGAGAGAGAGAGAGAGAGAGAGAGAGAAAGAGAGATTTTAGCCTTCTCTGGTGAGAGGTTGGGAGGGTTGTCAAGATGATCCAGTAAAATTTCGAAACAGGAAAAAAAAACCCTAAAAAAATCATTCAAGAGGAATGAAGATCTAACAATAGAAGTAACCATGTTCAGTGACTCACATAGTAAATATGAAGTAAGGCATAAAATGGAAAGATAGATGTTAGCTAAAATATTCATCACCATGATACAAGAGAACCAGTGTATAGTCCAGGTTGGGGGATTCCTTTTGGATTATGAGGAGTTCCGAACACTCCTGTTTGTGAGTGATACTGTTGATTGCATCGAGCTCCAGTATATTGCAGAACCTTCTGGAAGAGATCTGTGATTGATCAAAGGAGTTTGACCTGTCCAGCCACACAACAAAGACCAAATCAATGAAGAATGTCTATTGCCCAGATTTCACCATGCATCTGGATGGACACTGTAGAGCTTGTCCAATACTTTGCATATCTGGAGCAGAAGACAGATGGATACTGAGCTGGGCCCAGAGTTGAAAAGAAGAAAAAGAGCAGGCTGGATTGCTTTCAAGATACCACATAGCACTTTCACAGACTCTCAAGCTTCCGACAGCAGCAGGGGCCCATCTTTTCAATTCAAATGTTTTTACCAATATTGTAGCAAGGCCGGAAATACCATTACCTTTGAAGAATGGAAGATGAGTATCATACAGGCCAGCAAAGAGGCACATGGTAGGTGTGAGGCTGTAACATAAAATCAACAAGGAAGAATAGGTTGTCATCAACAAACTGAGACAGAAAGAACATGGCCTGATCACACGGGAGAGTACATCTACACACATAACATTTGAGAGAGCATAGATGAGAGTTGCCCAGGTTAGGCAGTCATGGATGGTTTGCTTTGTTGGAGTGAACTCTCTAAATTATGAGATCACAGATCCATTTGAATATTTGAGCACTTCTGGCTTGATTAGCTCCGCTACTCAGTAAACTTAAGTGTTTCTCTGTTTCCTCCAGGATAAAACTTTGGCATTTAAAGCTCATGACAGCCTTCCCCCAACCTATCTTGCCAGCCTTATTGTTATATATTACTTCCTTTGTTGCACTTCACAGTTCAGCCAAAGTGGCCTTTTCTCGGTTCCTTACACATGGCATTTCATCTACTGTCTTTGTGCTTTTGCACTGGCTTTGTCCAATGCCTGGAACATACTCCTCCTCCTTTTTGCCTCAGAATCCCTCGCTTTCTTCAAGATGTCCCTGAAGTACATCACTTTGTACACAGAGCCTTTCCTCATCCCCCTAACTGCTAGTGTGCTCCTTCCTGACTACCTTGTATTTCTTTTCTACATATTTATTCCATGACTACATAGAAATCTGTTTGTGTTATTTTCCCTGATAGAAGGTAAACTCTCTGAGAGCAGAGATTGTTTCCTTTTTTGTCCTTGTATCCCTGGCACTTAACAACGCCTGGCACACAGATGCTTAATAAAGACTTCTTGACTCAGTAATAGTAACTAGGTCAGTTTTAGCTTATTTTTAAAAACTTGAAAATGAAAGTCCACAGGATTTTAAACCTATTATCTCCTCCAGGAGCTGCTGTTGAGTATGTGGAAAGGTCAGTGTTTGTTGCAGATCTGGGTGGATGGTAGAGAGATTGGAAAAGTAGAATGGAGCCACATTGTGAAGAGCCAGTGAAGAAGTGGCGAAAAAGAGTTTATATTTGATCTTAAAGGCAATAGGGAGCTTCTAGAGTTTATTGGTTGGAACTGGAGACAGTAGTAGCACTCATATCACCTATATATTGTCATGAGCATGACATGATCATAGATTTAGAGCTAGAAGGGATATTAGAAGTCATTGAGTCTCACATCCCTCATTTTTCAGATCAGGAAATTGGCTTACAGAGAGGTTAAGTGACTAGTTTATGGTCCCATAGATATGAAGTGTCAGAGGTGGAATTTGAGTGCTGTCTCCAAAACCAGCGCACTGCCCTCTATGCCGTGTGTCCTCTACCTAGGGACCAGGTTTTCCTGCTGAGAAGGGAGGCTTGATTTTTCTTTTTTTTCCTTATCTGTGAGTTGTAAAGGGCCTTTTGCAAGCACCAAACAAGTGGCAACTTGGAGAATTTTGTAAAATGTGTGTTTAAGGTGATATGCTGTGTTTTATCCTGGAGGAAACAGAAACACTTAAGTTTGCTGAGAAGGGGAGCTAATCAGGCCAGATGTGCTCAAATATTCAAATGTATTCATGATCTCATAGTATAGGGTAAACACTGTGTTTATAAGTAGGAAAGAATGTTAATTTCCCAACTGGTTGAGAATTGTGCCACATCTATTTTTATGAGAGAGAAAGCTATGCAGATTTGGGGTTATAGATGTGACCAAAACCATTCCAACTGATTGATTAAGCGTAGCCAATACCTGGAGGGAAAATGTTAAGGGATGGTGGTTCCAACCTCACTTCAATATAAATAATCACAGAATGCCTCAATGTAATTATCTGAGATAATGTATAGAAAGTCCTTTAGCTTTATAATTGGAAGCTAGTATTAATGTTGTGGAAAGACAGACATTTTAAGAAAGTCTTCCTTGCTATTGTGGTGGGAATGTTGGTGACTGAATGTCTTTATTGTGGATCACAAGAATCACAAATTTAGAGCTAGAAGGGACATCAGAAGGCATCTAGTCTAGGCCTCTTATTTTATAGATGAGGAAGCAGGCCCAGAGAGCTTAAGTGGTTTAAGATCACATCTACAGTAAGAAGCAGAATTGCCATTTGAACATGGATCCTCTGACTCCAAATCCAGGGCTCTCTCCATTATACCCTGCTAACACAGTAGGCAATCTAGTTGCTGTGTCTTCAGCTAAAAATGGATTAATAACGGTCAGTTTACAGGGAGCTCTAAGACAGTGCCCGAAATGGGACCAGCTTGATTCTCATTGCCTTACTAGCTTCTGCCTCATACTCATTACACAGCCCTTTATGACCTTATTTCCTGTTAAACTTCTTTTGTTCTAATACCTGAACTACAGTACCTTGTAGTTAAGTTTCAGATGCATTGTCAGTGGAGGCAGGCACCTGGGGAGGCAGATGGATTAGGTGGTGTTTTTGATTTACAGATAAGGAAAAATGATGCTCACAGGTGGTGCCTTACTGGTGTTGACATTTATTCTAAAGAATAGGATCCGGATGTTTTGACTCAGTTTAGTGTTTTTGCCTATTAATAAGGTGACTGCTGGCACCATTACATCATCCACCATTCAGCCTTAGGGCTTAGCTGGATGAAACCTCAACTGTTTTTCTTTTTTTCCCCCATCCTTGCCTTGCTCCCTGGAAGTAACACATGGCACTTAAAATTTTTTTTTAAGGGTTTACTCCTTTATACTCCAGAGAACTGTATGTATAGGTCAGAGAGGGGCCAGGATCTTTACTGAAAGCTGAGGTTCTTGGGAGTGGTTTCCTGGATTCAGATCACTTCAGCAAGCATTTTTGTTAAGTGCCCGCCATCTATGTTAGGGGCTGGAGATGTACATATAACAAGGAAACCAGGCTTGCTAATCACCAAGGACCCCCTAGCTCAGCTCAAGCTTCCTGTGGGAGTTCTTGCCTTATTCCTCTAGGTATTTGTGCTCTTCCCACTTCCTTTAAAATTCCTTTTTTATTTACTTATCTGTACAGTGGAATTGTACAGTGGAATCTACATTCCAGTAGAATGTCATTTATTATTCTTTTATTTGAACTCAGCATTTATGAGAAATGTTGTGAATGTAGAATTGATAAGTCTTGGAAACAGATTAGATATGGAGTAGGGCTGAGAGTGAGGTGAAGAGTTAAGGATGACACTGAAATTTTGAGCCTGAATGACTGGGAAAAATGGTGCTCTTGATAGTAATAGAAAAGTTAGGAATGGGTGAAATATGATGTTCATTTTTAGCTTTAAGATGTATACAGATTGTCCAGTAGGCATTTGGAGATGGAAGTCAATAGATTGATTAAGGCTAGATAAATAGATCTGAGAATTAACTGCATAAAGGATGATAACTGGACCCATGGGAACTGCACCAAGCAAAATAGTATAGTAGAAAAGAAAAGAGGGCTTGTGACAAAGCTGTGGAGGATGAAGCTCCAGCAAAGGAGACTGAGAACCAGGAGAGAGTAGTATCTTAAAGACGTAGTGAGAGAGTGAGAGACATTTCTTTGAATGATGAAGTCAGAAGACAGACTGTAGAAAGTTAGAAAGAGAGTAAGAGGAAAGAAAGTGGAGGCACCTCTTGTAGAATAGCTTTCTCAAGAGATTTAGCCACAAAAGATAGGAGAGATATGGAAAGATGTCAGGGATGGAAGGATCAATTGTGGGTTTTTTGAGGATGGGAGACATTGGGCACGTGTTTGTAGGCAGGAGCCAGTAGACAAGGAGAGATTGAAGATAAGTGAGAGAGTGGAAATAGGTATATAGGTTTTTTCCACAAAGATTTTATAGAAATGAGAAAGCGGTATTATCTTGATTGCTTTTTTTGGGTAGCAATGTGGTCTATAACTTTTTTCAAGCTTTTGATATATCCTTCTCTCTTTCAGATGTCTTTGGACTAGATCCCTCAATGTCTCCAGCACAAATCTCCTTTGTTGTGTACTTCTATTGTTAGTTTATCTTAAGCAGAACCCAGCCAAAGTGTCTAGGCTGACTCTGCCCTTTGTGCTTAATTAAGTTGCTTCCTCCACCCGAGCTGGTACCATTTTGGACTCTTCACTCTCTCACATCACTGAACTCCAGTCAAGTGCCAGATTCTGTAGATTCTCCTCTTTTTTTTTTGGCAGTTGGGGTTAAGTGGCTTGCCCAGGATCACACAGCTAGTAAGTGTTTGGTCTGAGGTCGGATGTGAATTCAGGTCTTCCTGACTCCAGGGCTGGTGCTTTATCCACTGTGCCACCTACCTGTCCCTAGATTCTCTTCTTGACCTGTCATTTTTTCTTTACCCATACTGTCACTTCCCTAACTCAGACCCTTATCACTTCTTGCCCCCATTGATCTCCTTTCTTTTTATCACTTTCTCTATCCTCCACACTTGATTACTGAAGAGTCTTCAGTAGTTCTCAGTTGCTGTTAGAGGAAAATATACTCTCCTCTTATCATGTAAAACCCTTCATAGTCTGTCTGCTTTCCAGCCTGCCATTCTAGATGTACTGTAGTTCACATTAATCTCCCTTCATAGTCTATTGAAGTATTTCATATTAATTGTCTTTATGGTCCAACTAAGTAGGTCCATGTGCTACTTCCAAAACTCCCATTTTATGTCTTGTATTCCTTTGTACTGGTTTTCTGTGGTACTTGCCTTACAATCCCTTCTCACTTCCACTTCAAGTACTACTTCTTATGCAAATCTCTTCCCTATTTCCCCCAGTGATTAGTTCCTACTCTCTACTTAATTTATATTTGTTTTATTGTATTGTGTGGCAGTTGTACAGTAATATATGGCAATGAATTTGTGTTTTATTTATTATCTTAAGAAATAAATGTGCTTTTGGCACACAAATCATTTATCTTTGTTGTTTTCATTGCAAAATTGTTTTGAGGATCATTTCTATTCTGCATAGTTGGTGTTAAGTGTAGTTCATCAAAACAGCTATTGTGGGGGCAGCTAGGTGGCACAGTGGATAGAGCACTGGCCCTGAAGTCAGGAGGGCCTGAGTTCAAATGTGGCCTCAGACCAAACACTCGACACTTGCTAGCTGTGTGACCCTGGGCAAGTCACTTAACCCCACCTGCCTTAAAAAAAAAACCAGCTATTGTGAATACTAGCCAATTCTTGATTTTTCTGTGATAGATTTTCTAACCTTTTTATGTATTTTCCCTGCTGACTCTTTAAATATGCCCTTGATAGATTAGTTCCTTTGTCAGACAGTGAACATAAGGCAGGCTCGCTCATTAAGGTAAACTACCTGCTTCTAAGGTAGAGCATTTTACCCCTATAAAAACAAAAATTTGGGAGTAGTGGAAATTAGGCAAAAGTGAATCATCCCTGGATTTGTTTATGCCATTTTTCTTCATGAAAAATCAAGAGTTGATGGTACTTTATTCTTGGTTGACTCATTTGTGTTGTAACCTTTGCTGTGACTGGATTTCACATTGTTCTTAAAGGTTGACTAAGCTGTTACTAACTGTCTTGACTCACATTCCCATGACCTGGTTCAAAGACTTGTCCTAACTTGTCTCTGGAGATTTCTCTTTAAGTGCTGCTGAAATACTTTAGCATCCTTATCTAAGTAACTTCTACTGAAGAGGGTGTTGTGGAGCTTAGAGAGGAAGAACCAAGTAGAGACAGGGGAGAAGTTCAGGGAAGAAGGCATGATATGTGAGTTGGACTTGAAGGTAAAATAATTTAGTTTTAGAATGTTGTGTGGAGGTTGGATTATATGTGAACCTGTTTTTTGCTTCAGACAAAATTACCTGAGAGAGGGTGTCAGTGATTTACTTGTTGGCATGTGCCTGCCTGAAAGTCATTCAGACAGGATAGATACACCGACTGCTTATGTTGGAACTGCCTTTATTTTAGAATGATAGTGGATATTTCTTTTGTTATATCTTGAAAAATTGATGTGATTAACCTGTTTTTGAATTTAGGAAGTCTACAATGCTTTGAGTAACTTTCTTTTTTCTTTTTTCCAGTAAAACCTACGGATCGCAACTTCACTGCCAAAATGTCATTGTCTTCTACTGCCGCACATTGTTCAGCATCTGAAAATGCTTGCAGAATTTCACCAGGACAAGTCAATCAGGTAAATTGCCTTTGGGTATTTCTGTTTCTCTCTCTTTAAAGAAGATCTGCAGCTCTAGTATGGGAACTGAACTAACTGGTGATAACATTCTCTACAGAACTGCTTTGGAAACACATCTTGTGGAGGCCGTGACCAATTTTTCTAGGCTCTCATAACTTTGAGTTGACTACTAAGTAAAAATGTTTTGATTACTAAAGAAGGAAATAATTTGAAAGCTAATGTTTTTCTGAATGTAAGGATTGTGCTAATGTGGTAAGACAGTCTTCTGTGGATTATTCAGGAGTAGGTTGTCCAGCATGTTTACTTTCTTCCATCTGCAGCTTAGGGTCCAACTCCTTTTTTATTTATTAGTACCTCTGTGAAGTACTCGGCTCTTAATGAAAGTAATAGGTGTTATAAGGACATTAGTCATTGATTCTTTTTTATTTGATAATTAAAGTTTAATTGAAAACTACTGTGATTTATTATTGAGGCTATGTCTTCATATTCTGCTATAAGAAATTTATACTTCAAAGGCACAGAAGTCAGTGGCAAAATTAGGCTTTTACTGATCAGTCTAGTTTGGCAAAGATATGTAGCATGTTGCAGCAGCCTACTACCACCACTATCCCAACTGTTTTTCTGGCTATTGCCTTTTTGCTCTTCTATAGTTTAGTATAGTAAATCTAGATTAGTTACAATTTAACAATGAAAAGAAATCCAGAGAAAACTTTAAAATGACAGTTTGAAGATAAAGGCTTGAATTTTTGCTTAGGAAAAATACCACCTAGATTGGACAGAATAGACATTTGAAAACTTACAGGTTAACTATTTCACAATTTGAATCTGGCATTTAGAGACATTATGATAGTAATCAAGCTTATTTGTTTAAAAAAATGTGGTTACTTTCACTTTTTTACCTGGGAGTATGTTTCCCAGTGGCAGAAGGGACTGGAGAAAGAAGAGAAGGATGTCTTTGTTACAGCCATCAGTAACTCTGTTCGTCCATCCATTTAAAATAAAAAAAGGTAAATCAAAGTATTAAGCTAGTAGGAGATTATAGGAAAATTAGTGAACTCTCAGATTGTACTGTGCAGATATGAAAGTTTAAAAAAATGTCAAAAGTACATTTAGTTTAGTATAATATCCTTTACTGACCTAATCAGATTATAGAAAATTTGGACATTTTGGATCAGCAAAACATTGGTGGGTAACATTGAAAAGGGATCCTCATCTTGAGCATTTACTGTCTTGTCTTAAGCAGTACAGGAAGTGTAGGCAACTTAACATAGTGGAAAGAATGCTGGATTTGGAATCTAAAAGAGTCTCACTGCTTTTGAGTAGTGACTTTTCTGAGCCTCACGTTCCTTATTTGTAAGTGTTAGGTTTATACTACCAATTTCACAGGGTTATTGTGAAGATTAAATGAGGTCATGATAAAAAATACCATATAGTGAGCTGTTATTAAATCAGCATGATAGCCAGTGGATCAACCAAAAAGAGCCCTTTTACTGGTATTTAAAAATTTAACTTACTTTGGAAAATGTTTTGTTTCTTAATTTTTAAAATTGATTAATTTTTTTTTTGGATCATATCTGTGATTTCTTTGATATTGAAAGCTTCTTCAACTAATTTAGATTGGCACCTGCTTTGCAGTTTAACCTTAGAGATGTATCTGGCAGCACTGAGAAGTTAAAGGGCCTTGCCATGGTCATCCAATCAATATGTATCAGAGGCAAGACTTGATCCTTTCTTTTTCTTTTTTTGGCAGTTGGGGGTTAAGTGACTTGCCCAGGGTCACACAGCTCTTAAGTGTCAATTGCAAGTGTTTGATCTGAGGCGGGACTTGAACTCAGGTCCTTCTGACTTCAGGGCTGGTGCTCTATCCACTGCACCACCTAGCTGCCCCTCGATCCTTTATTTTCCCGAATCTGTGCTTGGCTCTCTAACTCCTGTATCACACTACTCTCCTACCTGAATTTTAAGTCTCCAGTTGGCTGGCGTTCCTTTTCTTCAAGTGAGGTTATGCAAAAGAGCAGTTCCTCAGAAGTGTTAGATGCATAAAATGCACTTAAATGATGAAAGTTATTTTAAAATGTATGAGTAAATATCTTAATAGATGGATATCGAAACTAACGTTTTATTTTGGGAACATAAATTTCTGAAGGGAAAATGCTAGGACAAATGTATTTCATGTTCGTAAGGACAATGAATAAATATTATTGGTTGCTAATGTAATGGTCTGTGTGTAAGAAATAACTTCCAGTGTTTCCTAGGCATTTAGAGAGACTCCCATATTTGTGTATGTCTTTCAGGATATACATGAAATTTTAGCTAAAATGTAAATAGCAGGTTATATTTATGTCTTTATTAGGTACGACCAAAACTGCCACTGCTAAAGATTTTGCAAGCAGCTGGTGCACAAGGTGAAATGTTCACAATGAAAGAGGTAAGCGTCTAGACCTCTTGTACATTAACTTGTAGAAAAAAATAGAAGTCAACTAATTCTCTAACGCATTTCAAGAATACTTCAACAGTGGAAACCGGGATATGAATTAGTGTCTGATTCTTTTAGCAGCTCACTGTATATACTTTTAGACAATCTAGATTACTGTGTAACAGATATTTTCAGGACACATCATGGGAAGGGGAGAAGATTTAAATCAAGAGTTGTAGTTTTGAGATGCTGGAGTAGCAGCTTCTGCTGTCTTTTAAACACTTAAGTTCAAGTTGTATTTCATTATAAATTTTTTCCTCTAGAGCTCTTTTTGAAGTGTGTTGTCAGCTAAATGTAAGATTCACTGTGAATTCATTTATTTTAAGATTAAAATGCAAAGTGTGTACAAGATTAAAAAAATGACACTGTCACTGATTTACAGGGTATCCTGCCAGCCAGGAATTAAATGCAGTAGTTTTTCATTATAACTGTGTCAGATATTCCTGCAGAACCCTGTGACTTATTTTAAACACTTATGCATTTAAATAACTTATTTAGCGTCTAAATTTTTTTTTTTTGCAAAAACAAATTGAATGCTTTTAAGTGGTTGAGGGCTTAGTGTTAAAATGTTAATCAGTGTTAGAAGTCCACACATAGCATAGTAAAGATCTTCCATTGAATGGAAAAAAATTATGTGTATGTGTCTCTAATTTACTGAAACATTTTGTTTTGACACAGCAAAACAGTTCCAAACAAACTGTTTGAGAGCACATTCTTGGAGAAAGTTAATTTACTTATTGTTAATCTAGAGGAGGCATGTGTCATTTAACTGACAAGATGCTCTTGCATTTGGCCAGAGTTGTTGCTTCTCCATCGTACTCATTGCATATACTGTTGTTTTGGTTCCATTAACTTTATTTAGTGTATCCTTTTGTAGGTCTTCTCAGGTTCCTCTGGGTTCTTCATTATTCCTTATATTGCAGTAATATTCCATTTCATTCACATACCTTAATTTGTAAAGCATTTCTCAAGTTTGAGGGCCTTTTGTTATCACCAGTAGGCTCTTATGGTCATGTGTGTAAATAGGGTTCTTACCTTTCTGTAACTTACTTTCTGTGTGATGATCTCGGTAGAGAAATCTCTTGAAGGGTATGAACAAATTAGAAACTAATTGCATAATTTGAGATTGTTTTCCAGGAGTATTGAACCAATTCAAATATAGCTCTACAACTAATGAATTAGCAAGCATGATTTTCAACAATGAGTTTTCCATCTTTTTAGTATCTTTGCAGCTTAATAGTTGGGGAATAGGGTAGGGGATTAATGCTTCAGGATTGTTTTAGTATGTCTCTTCATAGGGATTTCGAAAATTTTTCAAGTCTTTTTTTAAATGAGATAATAATTGTTAGTATCTGACTGTTGCTTAGGGAGTGGTTCTTAGTCATGTATACTTTTGTCATTTCCTACAGTTTTTAGCTATCAGACGTTTATTAGAATTTTTTAATGCAGTTTTCCCCAGGTTTGTATTTTTTCATCAGATGGATCGGTTTTTATTTGTACAGAAGCTTTTTAGTTTTATACAATGATTGTCTATTTTGTATTTCATGATATTTTCTGTCTTATGTTTGATTATGAATTTTTTCCCTAGTGGAAAAATAGAATAGAGTAGAAAATAGTGTAGAATTTTCATTCCTAGCAGAGAATAAAAATTAGTCGAGAATAGAAGGTTTCATCTCTCATGATTATGAAGTTGTGAAAGAGCTCTCTTTTCTCTCTAGTTTTTTTAAAATTATATAACTTTATGTATTTATGATATTTATCCATTTGGAATTTGTTGTGGTAGAAGGTATAAAATACTGAACTAAAGATTTTTTGGTTAGGCTTTTTTTAATTAAAAAAAATTTTTTTTTAATGAACAGTAGTTTATTTTGTCTCCCACTCCTCATATTACTTCCGTGCCAAAAAGAAAAACGAAACCTTTGTAACAAATATAGTGAGATAAAACACATTTTTGCCTTGGCCATGTCTGAAAGCACATGTCTTGTTCTGCATCCTGAGCCTATCACCTTTCTGTCTGTTAGGAGGTGGGTAGCATGCTTTATCATAGGTCTGCTGGAATCATGGTGTTGATCAAGAGTTCTTTTTTTTTTTTTAAACAATATTGTTATTATTCTCCTTGATCTGTTCACTTCATTCTAAATGCATGTCTAACCCAGGTTTCATGGAAACATCCCCTTTTATAATTTTTTATGGCACAATAGTATTCCATTGCATTCATATACCATAACTTATTTATCCATTCCCCAATTGATAGGTACCCTCTTAGTTCCCTATTATTTGCTGTTACAAAAGAGCTGCTATAAATATTTATGTATGCGTAGAACTTTTTCTTCTTTCTTTGATGTATTTGAGGTAAAGGCCTAGTAGTGTTATTTTGAGGTCAAGGAGTGTGCACAGTTTTAGTGGCTTTTTGGGCACAGTTCCAAATTGCTTTTCAAAATGGTTGAATTGGTTCATGGCTCTATGAGCAGTACATTCATATGCTATATGTTAAGCTTCTTTATTGTTACCAGTAGTTATATAGGCAGCTAGGTGGTACAGGAAGACCTGAATTCTAATCCTCCTGCAGACACTAGCTCTGTGACCCTAGGCAAGTAACTTAACCTCTCTGTGTCTCAGTTTGCTCATGTATAAAATGGAGATAATAGTCACGTACCTCACAGGGTTATTGTGAGGATCAAATGAGTTACCTGTGTAAAGCTCTTTGCAAACCTTAGAGCACAATGTATATATTAGCTATCATTATTGTTGTTGTTGTTATTATTATTATTATTATTATTTTTGGCTAGGCAATGGGATTAAGTGACTTGCCCAGGGTCACACAGCTAGTAAGTGTCAGGTGTCTGAGGCCGGATTTTAGCTCAGGTCCTCCTGAATCCTAGGCCGGTGTTCTAGCTACTGCACCACCTAAGCTGCCCCTATTGTTATTATTATTAATCTTATCTAATGAAGAACCTCTTCTCCTGTAGCTTGTGCTCTTGGATTTATCAAAAGCTAGTTGCATTTGTTTGTAGGTCTTGTTTATTTAACCTATTCCACTGATATCCTTTTCCATTTTTTAATCCAGTGGCAGATAATTTTGTTAATTGCTGCTTTGTAGTGTGTAATGAAATCTGGTGGTGTTAAGCCTCTCTCCTTCCTACCATTTTTTCATTATTTCCTTGGATATTCTTAAATTTCTATTCCTCCAAATCATTTTTTAAAAATTAATTAATTTATTTTAGTTTTCAGCATTCACTTCTGTAAGCTTTTTTTTTAAACTAGGCAATGGGGTTAAGTGACTTGCCCGAGGTCACAAAATCAGTGTCAAATGTCTGAGGCTGGATTTGAACTCACATCCTCCTGACTCTAGGGCCAGTGCTCTAGCCAGTGCTCTACCTAGCTGCCTGTCTATAAGCTTTTGAATTTTAAATTTTCTACCCCTCACTCCCTACCTCCCTTCCCAAGGTGGCATGGAATCCAACATAGGCTATACGTATACATTCCTACTAAACATATCCTCACATTAGTCATGTTTTGAAGAAGAATTGGAACCAATAGGAGGAACCACAAGAAAGAAGAAAAAAAACAAAATGGAAGGAAAAAAGGCAAATAGTGTGCTTCAGTCTGCATTCAGACTCAATAGTTCTTTCTCGGAATGTGGCTAGCATTTTCCATCATGAGACTTTTGGAGATGTCTTAGATCCTTGCATTGCTGAGAAGAGCTAAGTCTATCAACGTTAGTCATTGCACAGTGTGACTGTTAACTGTGTACAATGTTCTGATTCTGCTCACGTCACTCAGCATTAGTCCATACAAGTCTTTCAGAGTTTTTCTGAAGTCCACTTGCTCATCATTTCTTATTTGCACAATAGTATTCCATTACATTCATATACCACAACTTGTTCAGACATTCCCCAGTTGACGGGCATCCCCTCAATTTCCAATTCTTTGCTACTACAGAAAGAGCTGCTATAAATATTTTTGTACATATGGGGCCTTTTGCCATTTTTATGATCTCTTTGGGATACAGCCCTAGAAGGCCTCCAAATCATTTTTTAAAAATTGTCTAATTACTTTGGTAGTTTGATTAGTAAAGCACTAAATCTATAGAGTAATTTGGATAATGTTACAATTTTTACTATACTGGAATGTCTCATGTGTTTGCCTTTCAAAGACTTTTGCCCAGTTCTGGGTTTCTTAAATATAGTGCTTGGAAATTAATTCTGTGAAAATTCCCCATCTTCCTCCATCCTCAGACTTAAGGTCAACATTCTGTATACATTTTTCTTGTGTGCAAGACATGTTCCCCTTTTCTTCCCATATTTCCTTTCTTGTTGCTGATAGGTGGTTTTGCATGATTTTTACTAGAGTTCTTTGATGTAAAGGTGTTTTTTTTTTTTAAGACCACTTGGAATATTTTCTCTTTGCCCTGTCAGCTCTTGAGAGTAACGATTACTTTTTTTTTTTTTATGATTATCAGTCTCTTTTTCTCCTCTCCCAATCTTACCACTCTCCTTCTTCCCCCAAGTTTAAAGGTATTTCCAATTTGATATAATTACCTTCCAGAAGGGCTAGATTTTGAATAAGCTTTTTTATACCATTTCCTAAATTCTAACATGATTATGTCTTTAATTTTTTTTTTTTTTGCTTTTTAGGCAGTTGGGGTTAAGTGACTTGCCTAGGGTCACACAGCTAGTTAAGTGTCAAGTGTTTGGTGTGAGGCCGGATTTGAACTCAGGTCCTCCTGACTTCAGGGCTGGTGCTCTATCCACTTCACCACCTAGCTGCCCCTTGATTTTGTCTTTGAGAATCTAAACACTATAGTAGCCTTGTTGGTCTATCAAAGTCTCATGTTTAGTTGAAAGTTCTTTGCCAGAAATAACAGTAAAAATAAATCAAATGCTTTATAATTAAAATGATGAAGCTTTGACACAGAGAAGAGTTGAGAAAAGAACTCTCTTTCCATTCATTGCAGGGTTGGGGGACTATGGACAGGTAATATTGAATATACAGGCCTGTGTGTTAGTTTTGAGTTTTGTTGAAATGATTTTTTTTTTGTCCTTTCAAAATTTTTGTTATTAGGTAGGGTTTGGTTGGAAGACATAATTATAGATATATTTCAAGAGGAATGTGATCAAAACAAAAGACTTCAATTAAAAAAGGGAAATTAAGAAAACACTGTCTTAGAACCCTTCCTAAACCTTCAGTTTTTATACCAGTGTTGTTTTACAGCAATGACACTCAGCCTTTCAAATATAAGTACTCTTTTTTTGGTTAAACGATTTTGTGGGCCTCATTCCCCCCACATAACAGGAGATTACATTCTGTTGGTGAGAAAACACTTGTTGGGCATTCAGGTCAACAGGAAACTGATCAAGAAATACATAGGGCCATAGCAATTCAATTTAATGTTAGCACATCAACATTTAATGGTTTCCTAGAATCTCCTGTCAGTGCACTTAATGGTAAGTGCATTGAGGCAACAGAATAGTTAGGAGCCCTGCAATATGTTGGTACACTTGTGTTCTAGTTCCAGTTTTGTCATCAGCTTATTGTATTAAAATAATAACTGGCATTTATATGTCTGAAATTTGCAAAATACTTTAGGCATATAATCTAATTTAAGCCTCATGACAAACAGTACTGAAAGGTACTACAGGTAGTATTATGACCATTTTGTGAATGAGGAGCAGAGTTAGAGAGATGAAGGGACTTGTTCACTGTCACACAGCTTGGTCTGTGCAGGAGATGAACTAAGTTTTTTTTTTTTTTAGGCAGTTGGGGTTAAGTGATTTGCCCAGGGTCACACAGCTAGTAAGTGTCAAGTGTTAGGTCTGAGGCCAGATTTGAACTCAGGTATTCCTGACTTCAGGGCCGGTGCTCTATCCACTGTGCCATCTAGATGCTCCAAACTAAGGCTTTTTGTGACTCACAAAACCCCCTCTCTTTGTCCAAGGCCACCTCTCTGTCTAGAATGCCACGCTGCTTTTTCTTGGGCCAGTGAGTACATCGCTTTGGACCTCAGTTCCTGTTCTTTGCAATAAGGTTAATACTGCTTGACCTGTCTGATTCAGAGGATTGTTGTCAGAATCAAATAAAGTAATTGAGGAGAAAGTATTTTGAAAAGTATGCATTTCCGTAACAATATTATTAGAGAAGCCTGCTCTGTGTTCTGGACAAGTTCTCTTCCTCACAATTTGACACATGTAGTGTCTTTGGATGTCTTCCTTTGGTCACTCATTTTCCTTTCTCTTTGTTTAGGCTACTTAGTAACTATTTCAATTAGTACTTTGGGGCACGTATCTTGGAAAAAGGCATATTGTAGCATCACTTATCCAATGTAATGAGAGTAGCTTTAGGGGATTGTCTGTGCAGATGTCCAACATGATAATGAGGTAGTTATTGACAGTTCCCTTAGGCTCAGCAAATTAAGTTGCAGAGGTGTATGGGCATAAATGATTCATAATACGTACTTTACTCTGCTTATGAGTTCTACCTGGCTGAGGATATAAATGGACTTAATGAAGCATTGTTACTGCTGGTTTTTGGTTTTTTGCCTGATACCTGGGCAAATCACTTACTTTTTAGTTGCTTTAATTTTGTGTTACTGATTGCTAAACTTAAATCTGTAAAATAAAGCAGCACTAAGCTAAAATGAGTAGTGAGAGTATAGGATTTATTTTACTTATAATTTTAAATTATTTTATTGATGTTCTTTTTAAAAATATTGCTTTCATTAACCAGTATCTCTCTTGCCTGTTAGAGACTCTTCCCAAGTACCAAAAAAGTTCAGTTAAGCAAAATGAATCAATGCACTAATCATGTCAGATAAACCTCATTCTATAAGAGGCATTTATCATTTCTTTCAAGTCAAGATTTTTAAAAATTTTTTTTGGTCATAACTTTTTGATTATAGTTAATGTATTTGTCTATTTTCCTTCTATTTTGTTACTCAGGTGAAATGCTGCAAAGTAGAGTGAATTTTTAAGTAATTGCATGCTGAACTTAAGTATATTCATTTGCTATAGATTTTTTTTTGATTGAAGGGAATGCTGTTATTTAAAGGAACATGATTCTGTTAAAGTAGTCTCCATATATTCAAGATATAGTTTGTCATCCCTAAGTTAGGTATCAAGAGTGAGGTTGAGAAGACAGAAGACCTTCTAAGTAAGATTTCCTTGTATGTGGAGCCTTTTATTTGGAAGATCACTGAGCTTATTAGCACTAAGAAAATGGTTTTGGTGTGACAGAGGTAATTATGTAGTCTACAGTTCCAGGAAAAAAATGGTAGAAGATCACATGTATAAGATTCTAACCTTCTTCAGACTTCTTTAAGGCTTTAGTGTTTCCTCTTCTGTAGTTTTCCTTCTTTTTTTTCATTTTATTGAAACTATTGTACAATGAAGGTGCTGGACTAGATAATGTTCCATCTAAGTGCTATGATTCTAGCTGACTAGAATAAGTTAAGATGGAGAAAAAAATTCCATAATATGCATTTTAGGCACAAAACTACTAGAAAAAACTACAGTTTTTATTCATTTAGATTAAACACATTCTAGATATTAGAGAAATAGAGGTCCAAAGATGGGCAGAGTTCCCTATGCCCATGTTAGAAATTTGAAAATTCCTAATACAAACCATTTTGGGGTGTTAATTTATAATCTCCAATAAATAAAATTCCACACTTGGGGTTAAGTAAAAGTTCAAAATTTAGGTAATAGTCCCAGAACAGTAGTAACTTAATGTGTTGGTGCATTCTGAATAATTTTCATAAAATTATTCAGTCTCTTTGGATATTCATTCCCTCGGAGGCAGAACTTCTTAGCCTGGGGTTCTGGAACTTATTTCTTAAAATATTTTATGGGAAACACAAAAAAAGGTGAAGAATTCTGCTTTGAAGATTCTTAGTTCTACTTGGTCAGAAGTAAACTGGAGACTTCCTTCCCTTGGTCTAAAGATTATTTTAAATCACTTCAAGAAGGATGGATTAGGAACTAGTTAGGTCTTCTGTAAGAAAGATATAAAAAGATTTCAGTGTAGGGCTTTGTTTCAGAGGATAAAAGTTTCTTATGCAGATCAGTCCAAAGGCTTTAGGCTAGGGTGGCTAGAAAAGTGCTTTCTTAATCTTTTTAAAAGATGGAGTGTATGTTAGATCTGTATCCCAAAGATATCCAAAAAAGGGGAAAAGGACCTAGTTGTACAAAAATATTTATAGCAGCTCTTTGTGGTAGCTAAGAATTGGAGATTGAGGGGGATGCCCATCATCTGGGGAATGGCTGAACAAGTTGTGGTATATGATTGTGATGGAATGTTATTGTGCTATAAGAAATGACAAGCAAGATCATTTCAGAAAAACTTGAAAAGATTTATGTGAACTGATACAAAGTGAAGTGAGCAGAACCAGGAGAAGCATTGTGCACAGTAACAGCAATAGTGCACGATGAGGAAGTGTGAGTGACTTGGCTATTCTCAGCAATACAGTGATCCAAGATAATCCTGAAGGACTCGTGATGAGGCATATATTTAGGTATATACAGAGCAAGTACCAGATGATTTTAGGGGAGAAGGCACCAAGAGCTGGTGGGACAGGGAAGGCCCCCTGCAGAAGGCAACACTGGAGCTGAGGCGTGATTCCAAGAGGTGGAGATGAAGAGGAGCAGCTTTCCAGGTCTGAGGGGTTGCCAATGTGGAGGGAGAGAGCAATGTAGAAGGAATGTTGAAAGTGAGTGGAGGGGCAGAATGATAGGGATGGAAACTGGGTGGTGTCAGGATAGGAAGGGATTTAAATATCTATTGAGTCACTACTGAGTACAAAGTACTATACTGGGAACAGGGTACTGAAACCACTCTCACCCTCATGGAGCTCTCATTTTATTGCAGCTAGAACCAATCATGTTCTGATATTCTGAGATTTTTTTTACTCTGTCACTGAGGTCCTCAAAAATACTGATGTTGACATTCCTCAGTAGATATCCCTCATCTCCTATAAAAATGAATGTTGAATTTTAGGGAGTATCTGGACAGATGTTGTTTTGCTGTTTTATCCCCTTGCAGGTCATGCATTATCTAGGCCAGTATATAATGGTGAAGCAGCTTTATGATCAGCAAGAACAGCACATGGTATATTGTGGTGGAGATCTTCTAGGAGAGCTGCTAGGACTTCAAAGTTTCTCTGTGAAAGATCCGAGGTAAGAAGATTCAAGGTTCGCCTCCGAGGGTTTGTCCACAAACTGTGTGATATGTGGTCCTGTGTCCACAAGCCATCAGGACTTGAGAAGTCCACATTCTTTTCTCTCTATGTAGTAATATCTACCCCTTCTGAATCCATCTTATCTTAGAATTGGGTTGTTGTTGTTGTTGTTGTTTTCTGTTTTGGTGAGGCAGTTGGGGTTAAGTGACCTGCCCAGGGTCACACAGCTAGTAAGCGTCAAGAGTCTGAGATTGGATTTGAACTTGGGTTCTCCTGACTTCAAGGCCAGAGCTCTATCTACTGCGCCACCTAGCTGCCCCTTATCTTGGAATTGTAATGGGGATTTGCTTAATTCAAATTTAAAACTAGGAAGGCAAGAACTGATTCTTCCGTGAAGTAATCTTTATTTAGGTTGGCAAGCTACAGGAATCGAACTTACTAGTTTCTCTCTCATAGATCTTTTTCTGTATCAGTTAAATAGGAATAATGATGCAGCATCTCCCTGCCTCATATGGAGAGAAATAATAACATGTGATAAAAAGCACTTTGAGAGTTCTGAGAACTATAGAAATCTGAGTATGTTTTTTCAGTGTTTAATTTTTTCCTTTATCTCTTAACAGCCCCCTTTATGACATGCTAAGAAAGAACCTGGTTACTGCAACTGTCACAGGTATGTCCATCCTCTTTTGTCAGAACATATATATGTGTATATATATAATATATACCCACACATAGTACAGCAGTGACTTGATTAGGGTAAGTAATAGGAAAGGAGGAATATGAATGAAATCATATGAGAATGATTAGAAGGGATATATCACTTTTTAAAATGTTACTGCCATGTATTCAAGTGCCAGTTTGTTTAACTTTTTTCTTGATTATGATATATTTACTCTTCCAATGTTGTTGATAAAGTATTTGCAGGAAATTATGTGTGTGTGTGTGTGTGTGTGTGTGTGTGTGTGTGTGTGTTGACTATATTTGTCAAGAAAATGACAAGGTCCTAGGGTTGAGCGAGTGAATTAGACATAATTAAGAACGGGGTCCTTGGGGCAGCTAGGTGTTGCAGTGGATAGAGCACCGGCTTTGGAGTCGAGGACCTGAGTTCAAATCCAGTCTCAAACACATAACACTCACTAGCTGTGTGGCTCTGGGCAAGTCACTTAACCCAAATTGCTTCACTTAAAAAAAAAAAGAACTGGGTGTTTGTACTTTATCATTTCTAGGAATGTAAAATTTACAGAACAATTTTGTTAACCCTCTACTCCCAGATTTTCACCTATTGTTTGAGCTCGTCTCAAATTGGGAAAGTCTGAAGATTTTTGAAGCTTTGTCCTCTAAAGAAATCTATCCCAGTTGTGTGAATCTCTGAAATTTTATCTTGTTTTGATAGTTTATAGCAATAAGTAGGTTGGTAGTCATCCATCTCCAATGATTGTGCTTGCTTAGAAATAAGGGAAAACACTTTGAACTATTTCAAATCTAAATATGTGAATTTTAGTTCTTATATTCTGCAAATAAACTTTGGAGTCCTCTTGGACTCACTGGGACATTTCTCAAATCAAAGTTCAGGAAGGCCTTGTAAATGAAATGGCCACATTCTTGAAATTTAATTACTTGTAGTTCAGCTTCTGTAGCTGTAAAATCTACGTTTCTTTGAGCACTAAAAGAGGGGAACGTAGCAATAAATTTCTGGTATTTCAGTAGATACCCTGGAAATCAATAGACTTTGTGTCTAACAATTGAATTATAACAATAATAGAATACATATGTCTCTATATCTAGATCTGTCTATACATAGACACACACAGATATATATCTGTTTAAAGTCCTCCTGGTTTTTTTTTTACTTCATTTGTTATTTCATACTAATTTTGTAGGAGTTAGCTTGCCATAAATGCTATCACTACATAATCTTTTCATCCAGTGACAGAATTTGCCTCAAAATGTTTTTGTGATTGCCCTTCTAATAGCAATTGCACTTTTGTGAATGAACTTTCCTTTGGCTATTTCTGTTAACTTAAATGGATTGGATATTGCATTTTCCATTAGTAAAAGAAATGAAAGGAAATCTCTTTCTTCCTTCCTTTACCTCCACAGCTTTTGTGAAGCACGTTTCACCTCCTGGGATATACCTTTTGTTTTGATTGAAGAGAATGCTATTATTTTTTGTTGTTTTTTTGGAGTCCGTCCGTTTTTTTTTTTTATCAGAGATGTTCAATTCTTGTTTATTTTTTTAATTTTTTTGTCATAAAACACTGTTTATTTTGTAAAAGTACAGAGAGTAGAGCAGATGTAACCCCTCTCCCAAACATCATTGTCATTATCATCGTCAGTACTGCTTGTGGGAATGCTATTATTTTGAAGAAATTTGTTCCATTAAAAATCTTCTGTGTGTTTGAGTAGGATAATAAAAGGAATCAGGTGTGGCAGGTCTGGGCATTTATTTGATACTTCCATTCTTTGCATGTTAATTTTCCTAGACGTGATTTCTACATTGTTTTGTTCTGCCAGTTGCTTTAACAGAAATAAGTAGCTGTTTTGGAGCTACACCTTAGAGTAATTGTCTAACCAGCTCTACATCTGTGTGGTATCCTAACTTGAACTTCTCGTTAAAGGACAGTATATATTAGCAAAGCTTTTCTCAAAAGGACCAATCGTGTTTTGACCCCTTCATCTTCTGTCTTTAAACATTTTTTTTTTAACCTACAAAGCATGTCTCTTTACTTAAAAAATTAACGGAACTGTAGCAGTTTTGGAGAGTTCTGCTTTGTACCAACATCTGTATTGTCAGCTGAGTTAAGATTGAAAGATCTTTAGTCTTTCTTTGGCAGTCCTGAAATAAGTAAGGTTGTCAATGATTGTGTAATGAGGATGGATATGACCATGCTAAGAGCCATTCTCATTGTAACTGAGGTGTACGTATGGGTCTCCATAACAAGTACTTCTGGGTAGTATCTTCATAGGATCATAGGATCATAACTCTAGAGCTGGTAGTGGCCACAGAGGCTATTTAGTCCAGCCCCCCTCATCTTACAGGTGAGGAAACGAAATGCTTTGCCTAGGGTTATGCAGTAGGAAGTAAGCATTAGAGGTGAGATCTGAATCTAGGGCCTTTGACTTCAGAACCAATGTTATTTCTTTGATTCCTTCCCTTGTTCCTTATTTTGCCCAGGCTTTATTTCTGTCTCCTTTAGTGTTTGCAAGATTTCCAAGTGTTGGAGTCTTTGAAATGCATTTTTCCTTTAGAATGATTTAGTCCCTAAACAGTAGTCTCACTATGGTTATTATAATTTATTCACCTTGATAAAGTCTTTCATCTGCTTACTTTGCCCCTTTTTTTGAACACACATAGTGACCAGGGTAATTAATGCCATGTTTTAGGCACCTATAATCTTACATCAATTCATGAACACTGTTGTAGTTGTCAAATAACCAGCTTATTATACTCATAAGTATCACTGGTACTGTATTGGATAAGTATGCTTATTTGTAATGAAGGAAGTGGAGAGATTTGTTTTCAGATTTGTTGTAGACCTTTACAGATTTGGCAGTTTGATTAAAAAATATGGTGAAACCACATGTGAAGAAGCTCTTAAAGAGTTCTCTATGACATTTTAAGAGTTCTATTTCTGATTGTAGCCATGTTTTCAAAATTTCGTAGAGAAATTTGGGAACTTATTGTAGAAGAACACTTGTAGCCATCTTACTTAAGTAAAGCATCTCCTCTTCCTTCCCCTCTCTCCTCCCCCCAAATTATACTTTCTACTTCGTTTTTAACCAGGCCCATCTTGATCTAGCTTCCTTGTCTTTGATTCTTCTCTCCCTGCTAATGAAAGCATTATGCAGTCATCATGGAGGCCTACACTTGTAAGGGCCAAGTCCGGCTCCAGGAATGCTTGCTGAGGTCCTTTTTTTTGTGTGGAAAGAATGGTTATTACCAGGGAAGGTTTTTTTCCTTTTGTTTTACTTACCATCTAGATGCTGCACAGACTCTCGCTCTCGCACAGGATCAGAGTATGGATATTCCAAGCCAGGATCAACTGAAGGTAAAATCACCAACTGGTGACTTCTTTTGTTGTACAGAGTGGCCCCTTCTCTGTACCTCTGGATCTTGGGCTCCCAAAACCTTTCCTCCTTGTAGTCAAACTTGACAGGTAAAGTTCTTGGGAGTCTACAGACCAAGGACAGAGTGAACCTTCTCTGTTCTGCCCATAACAGAGTTCCAGTCTCTGAGTCTTTCTTGGGATGTAGCACTTCTTATCTTTACTCCTTCTAGTTTACACTTTCTTTTGAGTTTGTGTATGTGTGTATGCGCATGTGTTCTGAACAAACTGCTTTACTGGAATTGAAACATCTTATGTGCAAGTAAGTACCAATCAGGCAGTTTCTTGTAGTTTTCCCCAAACCTGTTACTATAATCTTGATTTTATGTTCATTGAATCAATCTCCTAGGAGACACTTCCTTTATTTTAGTAGTAGGCTAGAAGGAGGCTAGGTGCTGACAGATTGTTCAGAATGATCGTTTTTGGCCTCTTTTTCAGCTGAGATTTTCCTCAGGTTTGGGACTTCCCGGCTCCACTCATGGTGGGGTTAGGGAAGATAAACTGACTTTCTGAATGTAGGTGAGTGTTGTTTACTTCAGTGTTCACTTTCTTGTGCATAACCCATTGTGTTGCACTTTTACTGGTGACTCAGAATGGAACTGCTACATCCCCTTGGCCCAATCTAGTCTACCACACTCATTGGTTGGTTTTCTCCTTCCTTCCATTTAGCAAGGTGCAGAGGGAAGTTCTAGCCCCAGGAATGGACCCGAAGAAGGTGATGCTCCTGCTCTGTCTACCTCACAGCGTAAATGCAGAAATCCAAGATCAGGTGAGGTTTTAAACTAAAGCAATGGATTCTCTTGTTGTGGGCTATAAAAATAACCCTATGAAAGAATCCTCCTCCAATGCCTTATTGTGGTATCATGGTGTGACTCTGGGCTCTGGAAGGCTGCATTAGCAGAGCATAAGTTTTGGCAGGTATTGCCAAACTACAAAGACTTTGAATATGTAATTCTTGACAGACTGGGTATCTTGTACAGAGACTGACTTGGATAAGTCTTGGAAAAAATTACCACCAGTTTGGCAACAAGGTGAGTAATTTTTCAACCATGACAATTCTTGAAGACCATTTGCTAAGTCATAGAGGGGTTGTAATTTCCTTCATTGAAGGTTGTACCTTTGCTGATAACATCCTGGGTTCTTGCATCATTCAAGTAGAAGAACTAAAATAATCCTCCTCTATAACATAGACATTTACTGTAATGAATTAATGCTATTCTAGAAGCTCTCATCTATGAGTTTCTGAGTGCGTTATTAATATAGTTTTCCCAGAACACTGAGGTCAAAGGGATATGTCATATCATCTCCTTGTTATTCTTTGAAACAGCATTCTTTTTAAACTTCTTTTATAGCCCTAGATCCAGTTGAGTTTTTCAGAAGAGGCTAGGGTGTTCCTTAGCAGTCTGCTTTCAGATTGATTTTTTATTAGGACTTTGGGATGATGGGAGAAGAAAGGTCATCATGCAGTTAGTAGTCTCCCATTCACCCATAAGTCACCAAGTGAATTTTCCCTCTCCATGTGGCCTAAGACTCTACAGCCATTTCAATTTCAGTTCACTTCAAATCAGCCTTCTGTTTGCACTCTCTCCCTATACTTGATCAGATTAGAATTGGGGTTTGCCTTGCCTGATGGATGGGGAAGGCAGTTTTCAGGGAATTTGAAGTTTATGGAGCTTAACAGGGGTTGGGACTAAGATTTCTGTTTCTCAGACCTTTGGTTCTAATAACCAAATAACATTGCTGTAACATCGTATGTATGGTTGGAAAAACCCAGGTTGAGTTTAACTAGGATGTGGGAAACCAGATAAAATCTCCATTATGTTAAGTAGTCTTTCAGAGTCATGATTTTATGTGCACAGATTTACAGATCATAAATATACATGGAAAGTATTTTATAGCATACATGGTTCCTAATCCAGGTACTTGGTCTCATAAATAAATACACACTTGGAGGAAATGGCAATTTAAATCCCAGTAGTGCATCTAATTATTAAGTAATGTCATCAAAATATTAAAGACCTTCCTGAAGGATATTTTGAATGTTCAAATTATCAGGCTCTGAATTTTTTTCCCCTTTGTACAGATTGCATTAGAATATAAACTGAATTGTGTGTGATCATTGAAATCTTTAAGCCCTATCAGGAGTTTTTGGAGTGGAGTTTTAAATGTGTTGTCTTTAGAAGTTTATTTTTTATATAGATCCTTTATGATGCAGAAACACTCTAAAGAGGATGTTTGAAGTATACAGAAACTTAATTTGTCATCATGCTATATATCTGGGGATGTGTGCTTTGCAGTCCCCTCAGCATTCACCCTTTGAGAGTGGGAGCAAATGGCTCGATAATTGAGATAAATCCGAAGCTCAAGAGAAAAGAATGGTTCATTTTGAGTCTCTCAGAATAGGTGCCCTTAGAATGGATTGTGAAATTTTCGTATATGAGGAAGATGGCTAATATAGCATAGTCGTAGTAGCTAACTTTGACTTGATACTTTGACTGCTATTAGAAATGTCTAAGGAGCAACTAAATTCATAGTCATTTTTAGACCCATTGATATAGTGACCAACATGAGTTTTAAGTGTACAGACAGGTCTTGCTTTATGTCAATTCACATTACACAAATTCAGCTTTACATAAATCTGAAAGAAAGCTGCATTCCCACCCCCCCCAAAAAAAACTACTTTAACTTTACCATACTGTGGGCTCGCTCTTGTGCGCTCGCACTCCCTGTCTCTCTCTCTCTCTCCCTCTCCCCCGCCTTTCCCTATCTCCTCCTCCCTCTCCATTCCTGCTTCTCAGATCAGTGCTCCATGGCCTCTTCACACCCAAAAAACCCCAAACAAACAAAAAACCTCTCAGAGGGAAGGATTGCCACAGCACCTGATGAGGGCTTACCTTGAAGTCTCCAGCCTAAGAGAGGATACCTTTGCCATACTCGCCCATGTGTCTGGCTCCTGTGTGTCTGTCTTCTGTCTTTTGGAACTTGGGTACCGAGGGCCTGGCCCTAGCCTCCATGTGTCTGCTTCCTCAAGTGTTTTTCCTCTTGGTTCCCCTCTATGTTGCCCCTGCCTGTTCCTCCTCTTGCTCTTGTTTCTCTGTCCCTGGCCCCCATGTGTCCTTGAACCATGTGCTGGCTCCTCTCCCTCCAAGGGCTTGTGGCTTCCTTCCTGCTTTCCTTCCTTCTCCATGTCCATTCACATTGTGTAAAAATTGCTTTACATAAAAGTCTACCTTGCTTCTGTAGGGACCTATTTATTGGAGTGCCATTGTTTGTTAATAAGAGTAATTTATATTTATGTAGTCTTTCAGAGTTATAGTGTCTGTTCATATGTATATAATTATATTAATATATATGCTCTTTTAAAATCTCATAACTGTGAATTTTTATCTTATTTTACTTCAAAAAAAATAAGAGTTCAGAGAACTTTGATTTACTCAATTTGCTTAATTTATTCATGGTTACTAAGTAGTAGAGATAGGACTTGAATTCAAGTGTTCTAACACCTGAATGAGTCAGATGAGCTCTCACATGCACCCCAGTTGGGGTGCCAGGAGTGCTAGTGAAGGCTTAGAAATCACCTATGGGTTCTATAAGCAGCTTCGGGCATTGGTAAAGGCATTGGAAGTGAAAAGATTTGTTTGACCTTTTTTTAAAAGGAGAATATATAGAAGGTTGGAGTAGGGAGAATGTAGAGGAAGAAAAAGGGTTAGGCATGCTGTAAATTGCCTACTTCTGGCTTATAGGTTACAGCAGTGAACAGGGAGTTGGAAGCACTACAGTATATTCTTTGCTCCATCATTAAATTACTGAAGACCTGGAGCAGATCATTTAATGAGTATTTCATCTGAACAGTGGGAACTTAATTCCTGTTCCTTATCCACTTTGTACAGAAGTTGTGGGGATTATTATTATTATTATTATTGTAGCAGTGAACAGGGAGTTGGAAGCACTACAGTATATTCTTTGCTCCATCATTAAATTACTGAAGACCTGGAGCAGATCATTTAATGAGTATTTCATCTGAACAGTGGGAACTTAATTCCTGTTCCTTATCCACTTTGTACAGAAGTTGTGGGGATTATTATTATTATTATTATTGTTATTTTTGGCAATTGGGGTTAAGTGATTTACTCAGGGTCACATAGCTAGTTAATGTCAAGTGTTTGGTCTGAGGCCAGATTTGAACTCAGGTCCTCCTGACTTCAGGACTGGTGCTCTATCCACTGTGCCGTCTAGCTGCTTGTAGGTTCTTCAGTTTTATACTAGTACATAGGTAGTATATTCATTGTCATTCTCATTCAGCTTCTGTAGATGAAGACTTCACAGAAAATTTAACCCCAAACAAGTCACCTAGGCTAGACCTTGTGTTTGAGGAATGGGATGTGGCTGGCCTGCCTTGGTGGTTCTTAGGAAACTTGAGAAACAACTACACGCCGAGAAGTAATGGCTCAACTGACTTACAGACAAATCAGGTAAATGCCTGTCAAATTTGTAGGGGTTGTGCTTTTTCTTTTTTGTAATTTCAGGGTGTTTTTTTTTTGTTGAAGTGAAAGAATGAAATTTGTTTCTATCTTTTGACAGGAGCATGTATTTTTTTTGTTTTTTGTTGGAGAGTACAATAGTCTGAATGCATAGACACATTAACCTCTTTTTAGCAAAGTGCTTCTTAAGAGTGCTAGGGAAAGAATAGACACAGAACATCAGTAGATTGATGCAGAAATAAAATACTCCATGGAGAAAGCTAGACATTTAATTTGGTTTGGGTAATTAGATTATTTATGCTCATCCTTATGTCCTCTAGGAGTTCAGAAAGTGCCAGGGCAAAGGGCTTTGGGAGCCTTCATTATTTATCTCCTGATTTTTCATCAGTAAATTTAATTGATTATTAAAGGAGTACAAGGATGGTTTCCATCTTTTTGCAGTGCCATTTGTGGGAGGGAGATTTTGTTGAGCAAATCTTTATGAGCTGCAACCTTTCAAAATCTTCCAAATTGTTTCTCTAGTCTTATGGCAGCAGTCTCAGTAGAAGGATGTCACTTAGGGGTTGCTCCATAAGACACAGTCACCACTGAATTTAGCAAGTGCCTGTTAGTGTGAGAATTTACTACTTCTATTACTGTGGAGAATTCATTGCCCTCATCATCTTTTGAATATTTTCTTTGGCTAATATTAGAATACAGTAGGTGGTTAATTCATTGAATGAATGGTCAGTGAGGAAAGCCACGTCCTCCTTAAGAGGGAGAAGTTGTTCCAGTTAGGTGGCATCAGCCTCACTGATGGACTTCTTAATACCCATCCTGACTTTCATCCACTTTCATCTTCTTATTCTTTAGGATATAGATACTGCCATTGTTTCGGACACTACGGATGACTTGTGGTTCTTGAACGAGTCAGGATCAGAGCAGCTAAATGTTGCAGTAAAAGTTGAAGCTACCGATACTGAGCAAGCAAGTGAAAGAGGGAAAGAGAGTGACAAAAAGGTTTGTCCTAGAAAACTGTCTTGTTAATCTCATGTGTGCACATTTTGTAAAGAAGCTTCCTCAAGTCATGGACCATGTCTTAAGTCACTTTGCACCTCCAGTGCCTAGTAAGTGTCTTACACGTAGTAGGTCTTCAGCAAATTGTTGTTGATGGTTTACTCACACAATGCCCTCTCATTTTGCATTTTTCCTTTTTCCCATCTCTCAGAAGATAAAGCTTTTAAAAAATTTCATAATTTACCCCTCTTCATTTTATTATAGCCTGCTACAAACAGGAAATTAGTTTGGAGAAAGCAGCAACTCACTTGTCTCTGCTTACCTATTCTTTTCTTCTGTAATTTTCCTTCTGGAAACCTATTCACATATACTACAGAGCTTAGTCAGGAGGCAAAGTAGACTTTTAAGTAATGAAAAGTATTTTTTGGTACCAGAGAAATTAAACAGCCACAAGGAAACATCCTTGAAAGAGAAACATATCCCCCAGTTATCCTTAAAGGAAAGATCCAGTGAAAATCATGCCCCAGATAAACTTTATGTATGCAACTCTTCTTTTGTTTATTTCATTTTAAAAATGATTTTCACAGGAATTCAGTTTTGTGGAAGATAGTTGTTTGTGTAGATGCTTATGTTCTTAGCCTGGTGAGACAGGAAGCTGCAAAAAGACATAGAGATGCTTAAGATAGGGAGGAGGATTATCATTGGCAAATGTGGATTAAATGCGAAAGTATTCCTAACATTGACATTCTGATCCCTGGGACTCTGAATTGAGCTGCTCTGTTTACTGTACCACAAACTATAATCATTATTTTTCAGTTTAGTAGAAACTTTTTTAGTTTTTTTTCTTAAAATAATTATAAACAACAATTAAAAGCATAAAAAGTAAAGAAATATGTGCATATATGTATCATAGGCTTATCTGTGCTCCATTCTGAATTTGTCCAAAGGTTCGTTACCTTTTGACTCTTTTGTCCATATAGTTGAAGACTGTGTATGCTGTTCAGGTTGGGGGTTAAAATGAAAAGCTCTGGATTTAGAGTCAAGCAGACCTGACTTTTTATAATTTTGAAATTCCTTTATCTTTATAACCTAGCAATCTATCTCTCCATATGTCTTTTCCTTCTTAAACTTATTCTTCATCCTCTCTATATCCCCTGGTATAGCTTTACTTGCCTTCCTTCCCCGTCTTCACCTCTCTTGAATCCTTTGTTTCCTTGGTCTAGTGCCACTCATGGCTTTCCAGACCCATTCCTGGATTATTCTTCACCTTCCTCCACCTTTGTTCCTATTAATGTGCTACTAAATGGAGCTCTAGTAGAGGAAGGCAAGCAGTGCTACCTGGGTACGCTACAAATGGGTTATTTAATCTCAACTGGACTTTCAGTGCAGTAAGGCAATCTTTGTACTTCTTCCTAATTGATGCTGTATCCCACTTTTCACAGCAGCTGTACCTTCCCTTCTCTCCTCAAGCTTCACCACTATCCTCTCCCACCACTCTCTCAGTTGAGAGTCTTCCTTATACTTTACTAAGAAAGTTGAGATCATTCATCTTGGACTCTTTACCTCCTTTTTAATCTCTAAAATCCTTGACATAGTCCCCATTCTTTCTCTTTTTTCTTTTTAACTCCAATCTCTGTCAAAGAGGTGGCTTTGCTCCTTACCACCAAGGCAAATCTCTTTCCATGCATCTTTGATCCTCTCCCCTGCATCTTCTCCAGCAGAGTACTCTCATAATCATCCTCTCTCCAGTATTTAGTCTTTGCTTATCTTTTGGTTCCTTCTCTGCTGCCTCCAAGTCTTCCACAATCTTGGAAGAAAAAAAAACTCACTAGTTCCAACCATCCCTCCTATTTTCTTATATTTTTTCTCCCTTTTGCAGTCTAATTCTTACAAAAAGTTGTCCTCGCATGTTATATCTACTACTTCTCTTACTTCATTTCTCAACTACTTTCAGTCTGGCTTTTTTTTTTTAACTTCATCACTTACCTGAAATTGTTTTATCCAGAGTTACCAATGATCTCTTTTGGATGTGGCAAGGGAATTGCTGTATCTGGTCCTCATCCTTCTTGAACTCTGCAATATTTAGTGCTTCTGACATTGTCTCCTCCCAGGAACTCTCTCCTTTCTGGGTTTTGTAACACTCCTCTCATCTGGTTCCTCTCTTCTCTCTCCTCTCATTGTCTTTGGCTAGCTCATCATCCCTATCCTGTCCTCTTAACTGTGGATATTTCTTAAGGCTGTATCCAGGGTACCTTCTCTTCTGTCTCTGTGCTCTCAGTTAGTGAACTCATCATTTCCCAGGATTCATCATCATCTCCATACAAGTGACTCCTCTATCTAGATTACGCAGTGCATGTTTCTCTCTTGAGCTCCAGGCCCACATTTCTGAATGCCAAAGTACGTTTCAAACTGGATGTAAAAAGGTCATCTCCAGCTCAACATGTCTAAAACAGAACATGTCTTTCTCTTCTTCCTATCTGTCCAATCCCAACAATCTGTCTTCCCTATAGCTATTGAATTGGTTCTCCTTAATTACATAGCTGAACCTGTCACTCCCCTTAGTGGCTCCCTTGTATCTCTAGGATAAAATGTAGGCTCCTTTCTTGGCATTTATGGTCTTTCAACCTACCTTTTCAACTTTATCACACATTACACCTCTTTACTTATTACTTTTACATATTATTATATGTAACCTCTGGTATAGCCAAATAATTTTTTTATTGTTCTTTTTCCATGACACTCTCAGCTTCCATTTTCATATCTTTGTATGGGCTGTCTGTCCTCTGTACGTGGAATGTCTGCTCTGACCCTGGCTTGTTAGAATCCCGAATTTCCTTCAGCACTCTGCTCAACTCTTATACTTGATCTCACCTAATAGTACCTTCTTCCAAATCACTATTTAATTTTTACATGCTTATATATGTACGTGCTGTTGCCCACTGCCCCCTAACAGAATGCGTGCTCCTTGAAGCCAGGGACTACTTGACTTTTGTCTTAGCTCAGTTCCTGGAACATAAATGCTTATTTGATGCTTGTTGCTTGACTGACTGGGTACAATCACAGTTCTGTCATTTATTACCTGTGTGACCTTGGGCAGGTCACCCCATTATTCTTAGTTTCAGTTTTCTCTTTTGTAAAATAGAAATTGGACTAAATAGATGACCCTAGATTCTATCTGGCTCTAAATCTGGATTTGAATGATAATGTTAGTTCTCATTTACCTTAAGATTTGTAAAGCACTTTACATATGTTACTGCATTTATTCCTCGCAACAACCTTGGGAGGTAGGTGCTATTATTATCCATATTTTAAGATATGGAAACTGAGTCTGAGAGAGATTAAGTAATTTACCCAGGGTCACACCATTAATAAGCATCTAAGGCAGGATTTGAAATCATTTCTTCCTGACTCCAAATCCAGCATTCTTATCTGCCTCATCTATCTGCCTCCTAAATACTCTTCTGAATCCATCATGTAAGTCTGCTTATTTCTTTTGATTTGATTTTTTTTTGGTGACAATGTTACATTAATTTGCCACAATTAAAAAAAAACACTCTTTAGTTACTGGGTTTAAATATAGTTGCTGTCAGTTTTTCGCTCTTAAAAAAACCCTACTATAAATATTTTTTAATAGATAGGTCCCTTTTTTTTTTTTTGAATTTGTGTGTGAGGCAGTTGGGATTAAGTGACTTGTCCAGAGTCACACAGTTAAGGAGTGTTAGGTGTCTAATACTGGATTTGAACTCAGGTCTTCCTGACTCCAGGCCAGTGCTCTATCCACTGGGCCACCTAGCTGCCCCCTTTTTTATCTTTAAGCTAGAGTCCTTTCAGTGGAGTGTATCAGAAGTTGTGATTGCATTTGTGATTTTTTGCTATTGCCGGGTTGTTGTGAGCATCTTTTTATTAGAATACCAAGGCTTTGTTAGACTTTTCTATATGAAGAGTGAATGAAAGTAAACAACTACTTTAGTTTTTAGATTCTTATCATTTTTTGTAAATACTTCCCCAAAAGTTCAGAATAAAGGTGTTGTCCCTTGCCTTTAGAAATTACAGGTCATCTGTTAGTGAATATTAGAATGCCTCTTTCCATTTCCTGTAAAGGGACAGACTTTTGTTGTCACCATCTTCAATGCTGAGGGAATATTTGGGTCCTATTCAGCTGTTGAGAAGCCAGCAGGGGGTGTTCAGAGCCTTATCTTAGAATCCCGTCCAAGCTGTTCCCTTGGTAGTGCTAGTGACGAAAACAGTATGTGCAATTTAGATGTTATTCTGTTCTGTGCCACAAGCTAACTGTGCAAATCTTGCTAATGAGGTTGTTTTTGTGTTTTGTTTTTTTTTAATTCCCAGTTGATTGAAGTTAGGATATTTGATGACCTTGAAGATTCTCAGTGCTTAAGTGATGACACAGATACAGAAGTTACCTCTGAGGTAGGATACTTTTTATTAAAACATCTACTTGTGTAGCTTGTATTTTCAAAGGATGTAGTTCCAGCAGAATATACACCAGTACTGTCTCTTTCTTTTTTCCTTATTTCTACCTGAATACTTATCAAAAGAGTCAAGAGGTATTAGTGCTTCTTTAGATATTGTTGGAGATTTGTATTGATTTTTGTGAAAATAAGGGAATGGATTTGATTCCATCATCTTACCTGGTTGTGTGTGTGTGTGAAGGCACTATGGCATTAAATGGTTTGTCTGTGCCTCTGTTATTTTATTTCATTTTTCCTAAGGCCATATTAGATATGACGCAATCTCTAAATTGGATATTTCAAACTCAGAGAGCCATTCATTCTATATACTATCTCTGTATAACTCTGGAGAGAGACTTATCATATTGTCACTGGGCAGTTCTTGCCTTAGAATAGATATCACCTAAAATATTAAATGTTCTTCTAATGATAGAAGTAGAAGCAATGAGAATGAGCAAGAGAAAAAGGACATTTTAAAAAATGCACAAATATATACATAAGTTCATGAGGAAAACCATTAATGAAATTTTGGGAATGAAATCCTTGGGAGGTGTAGGTGGTTTCTGTCACCTCTTCATAACCCAGGATCATACTTAAAACCTTGCTTCTCCCTTTTCTGGGTACTGTTTAGGCAGTTTCTTTCTCTAGCTACACTTTACTTCTGAAGATGGGAAGGGAGAGCAGGACTGAGGAAGAAGAGGTCTGGAAAAGTAGTACTCCAGTTTGCTGCTGTATTTGCAGTTTGTGTAGGACAGTGGAAGAGAGAGTTAGAAAAAAAATCAGTAAATAAAGGATATTTGAGATTGCCTGGGAATTTCATTTATCTGATTGGCCCATTGACTGTTAACATACAGCATTAGCAGTTGGCCATATCTAGAGGGTAATGTGAAACCTTTCAGTACAGTTCTTGACCATTTTGTGTAAGTTCATCATGGCCTTTTATATCCTAGTTAAACTTCTGTTGGAGACTTGCGTCCAAATCACTTATTTAGTTAATGATTTAGAGAGGAAATCTTGCAAAATGTTTCCTTGGTTTTGAGTTTCTAAAATTTGACAGATTCTCCCCTTTCTGAGGAATTCATAATATTTTTGTCTAGAATTTTGTAGCTCACTCTAATTTCAACATGAGACTTCTAAAATTTCTGTAGAATTTCTTTGAGGATGTCTACAACATGGAGGGTGTCCCAAAAGCCACAGAGCAATGTTAAGCTATTAAGGCTTAACTTTTGGGAGACTCTGTTAGAAAAGCTCTTGTAAATTGGCAGGCCCAAATGTTATGTGCCTTACTGTCTAAAGTGCATTCTATCTTAATAAATGGTATTGCTTCAGCCTTTAGGTAACTGAATTGTAATTCTTTAGTAATAGTTGGTTTTAGCCAGGGAGCAATCAAGGTAGCATCAGTGCAAATAAATTGCCTATATTAAATACTTTTGAGTTGTTCTGGCTACCCTTAAAAGAAGACATTTCCAATTGAGTCACCTGGTGTTTCCTGCTTGCATTTTCTAGGAAAAAGAGGGAATATAAAACTATCATGCAAAGATCCAGGTCGCTTTACTTTTTTTTTTTTTTTGGCTAGGCAGTGGGGTTAAATGACTTGCCCAGGGTCACACAGCTAGTAAGTGTTATGTGTCTGAGACCAGATTTAAACTCAGGTCCTTCTGAATTCAGGGCTGGTGCTCTATCCACTGCGCCACCTAGCTGCCCCTTGGGTTGCTTTAAGTTTAAGGATTCTTTGTTATAGAGCCTACCCATCAGTGCTATTGAAGGAAACAGACACCATAAATAAATGGATTTTATCATACTAATAATAACTATGTAAGTGTCAGGCACTGTGCTGAGTGCTGGGGATACAAAAAGAAGCAAAAGACAGACTGTGCTCTCAAGGAGCTTGCAATCTACTGGGCAGTCATAGCTTAACATTTATGTAGTGCTTACTATACTATATAACACTGTGCTAAGTGCTTTATTATTACTGCCTTATTCAATTATCACAACAACCCTGCAAGGTAGGTGCTGTTGTTATCAGCATTTTTATCCCCATTTTACAGATGGGGAAACTGAAGCAAACAGAGGTTAAATGGCTTTCCCAGGGGCACACAGCTAGTACGTGTGTAAAGCTGGATTAGAACTCAAGTCTTCCTGACTCCAGGCCGGGAACTCTATCCATTGCACTACTAGCAAGTATTTGCCAAACCCGGGTATTAGTATCAGCTTATTTTCCCACTGACCTTTTGAGTGATGTTAGGTAGGTAAGAAGTTTGAGTCCTCTTGTACCTTTGCTTCAGGTAATGTCGATTGGACAAGACGCAATACGAAAAGGAGAGAAGGAGTGAGTAGCATAGGACTTATTATCTACAGCCTGATTAAGCCTAAATGATTAAGGTAGCTTTCTTCAGAAAAGCCTCATTACACCTGAGTTTGAATATTGACAGTATTCTCAGGTAATGTCCCTCATTCAAGTCCTGCTTTGCTGTATCAGCCTGGCAGAAAAGTGATCTTGGGTTCTTGATCCTGGGCTGTGCAGGTGGATTCTGCCAAGCTACAACGTATGTATTGTTTGGGTCTGGAGATGGAATAGATATTGGTCTCCTTAGGACAGGCCTCCTTACTCCGAGAGGCTCATTACCCAAAGGTGAGCCACTATGAGGTGATGGATTTTTCTGCCTAGTGAAGTCACAGCTGCTTGTCAGGGAGTGTGGAGCGCCTCCTGACCAGCTGCAGGACATTTTGTGCTTTCTGCTTGTCTGTTCCTTCATGTGGAGTTACACTCGAGCGATTGACTTGAGGTCTTTTGATTCTGTAGGGTGAATGGCAGTGCACTAAGTGCAAGAAGTTTAACTCTCCAAGCAAGAGGTACTGTTTCCGGTGCTGGGCGTTGAGAAAAGACTGGTATTCAGATTGCCCGAAGCTGTCCCATTCCCTCTCTGTGTCCAGTATCCCTGCCATGCCAGCGAAGAGAGATGACCGAGGAATTGATGTCCCTGACTGCCGAAGAACCATCTCTGACCCGCTCGTCCGACCCAAGGAACCCTGTGAGATGGAGGAAAAGTCCAAACTGCTGAACTCTTGTAGCTCAGTAGGATTCCTGGATTTGGCCCAGAGTGCTGAAAGCCAGGAGACCATTTCAAGCATAGGAGAGCAATCAGACCACCTGTATGAACAGAATACAGATACAGCAGCTATGGAAAATTGCAAAAATCTCTTTAAGCCATGCAAATTGTGTGAGAAGAGGCCACGGGATGGGAACATCATTCATGGGAGGACCGCTCACTTAGTGGTTTGTTTTCGCTGTGCCAAAAGGTTGAAGAAGACCAGGGCTCCATGTCCCATTTGTAAGAAATCAATTCAGATGGTCATCAAAATCTTTGTGGCATAGCTTTTTCGGCAGCTCACTGAGTTGTACAGACCTGATAACCAGTCACGTGAGGGCTCCAGATGTCAGTGGTGAGCCTCTGCACTTAAGAGTATGGTCTTAGCGTGTCCCTTTTAAGGGCCCTAAATAATCATCATGACACAAATATGAGCCTGTTTTTCTAAGTTGTTAGGGCCTTCAAGTTCCTGGAAACAACTTATTGTTGATAACAGTCTCTGACACCCAAGATGATTATTAAAGGATCGAAGCTGGTAATTTGAAAACACAAACATTAAGGTCATTCCCTTAGCTTCTTGCAGTCCAGTGGATCGCTTCACTTTGCATTCACATTGCTCATTTATAAGGACAAGGACCTTGAGCGAAGCAGAGTAGGCACTGATGCTTTTCTTTTCATTGTTCCCTAGACTGAGTTGTTCTGTTTGCTGAGCTACCCCACATTAAAGAACCCTTGGATGATGTAGTGCACAAAACTGCATTCCTTGAAAGGGCATTGTCATAGAGCCATAGAATAATGATCTCTGAGATCTGACAGCCGCCAGTTCTCATTTTTCAAATGAAAAAGTAAGTTCAGAGATATTGTCACCCAAAGTCAACACAGTTAGTGACAGAGTGAGGACCGGGATCCTGGGCTGCAAGAAAGAGAAATATTTAAATTGTGCATTTGATTGAAACACCTATGTGTATTGAAATATGCTGCACATACTGAAACTAAAACTCTAACAGCAAGTAGTAAATTTTGTTCTAATTACCTAAACATTATTTTATTGGAACATTTTGTGACTGCTCTGAAGCTAGAGGACTCTTTAACCTATTTATTCTCTGTTTTCTCCATGAAAATCTGCCTCAGTGTTTTAAGCAGTCTCTAGTTTCTTTTCTCTTCCATTTTATTGCATCACAAGAGTGAGTTATTGGAGAGTGGTTATGATGGTATATGATTAGGGATCTATACTACTTGTGCTAATAAGTCCAGTTACATAACAAATTAAGTTCTGCAGACATGTATTAACCACCTCTTATAGACAAGGCACTGTACTAGGTCCTGGGGCTACATAAGGACTCAAATCCCTGCCCTCAAAGGAGTAGTTTTGTAAAGTTATAGTTTTTTATAGAGTGCAAATTAAAAGAATCTAGGAAGGAAAAATAGATATTCCTATAGTAATGAGAAAGCTTATGTATTCAGGAAGGCATGTAAATTCAGACAGCAGTGAGAGCAGATGTATGGCTATATGAAAGTCTACAAATTTAATTTAGTATTTCAGTTCTGTACAACTTTCCCCTCCCAAATATTCAGCTCGTCTTTATTTTACTTTAGCCTTTGTTCTTCGTTTGTCCCATCTGTGCCAAGTATTGTCCTCAGAAGATCCTCAGATATGCATTAGAGCCCAGCCTGATCGCCCTTGGATCCCTCTTTTGAGGGATCCTGTGACCAGGATCTGTTTTTGATGGTTTTCTTCCCCTCGCTGCTATGAATACCAGTCATACCGTAGGCCTGGGGTGGTGGAACTGAAGCAGTAACCCAGGCTCTTCATGGAATCTGGAGAGGGAAGGAAAGCCCATATTTATGCAGACCTCCTCCCCTCTCCATCTTCTCTTGCTTTGAGGCATGTGCTCAGAGGCTTATAGATCGAAAGCTGGAATAAACAGTAGTCTGTCTATTCCAAGCCTATAGTTTTACAGACTGTACTTGACTCTGCTCTTGGTTTTACTCTGCCATCTTGGCTCTGCCTCCTCTACCCTTGCTTTTGAAAAGATTTTGAAACTACTTGTCAGTAACCTATTTGCCTAGGTCCCTTTTATTGACCTTTCACTCATTTCTTTTGTGAACACTTTGAGTCATCCTTTAAGTGGCTGTATCTGTATACACACGTGTATGTGTTTTGTAAAAACAAATGGGTTAAAAGGACTTGGAAAAGTTAGTGAATTTCCAAGTTTTGTCTGAAGAGAGTTCTTGACTATATTAACTTCATACTCTACTTAGTATACTTAAAAACTATATACAAATATTTAAGTCTTATTCTGTCTTTAATACTTTAATAAGTTTCAGAAGGTGAAGTGTATCTATTGGTATTGCCATTTCTTAGTAAAGTATTTAAAGATTTTTGTAGGTTTCCATAAGTTAAAAGAACACTAGAAGTTATTCACCCCCAACTCAAACCCATATTTCTATAATATGAAATTAGCTTTTGACCCCATGGCCACTCTCACAACAGTATATTAATAAGATTTTGTTTTGGGGGTGTGTGTGTGTGTGTGTGTGTGTGTATATATGCCCATTCCTTTACATTTGTACAAGACTTGTTTGAGTTATGATATTGTTTGGTTGGTTGGTTTTTTGAAGGAAATACTCTGAGTTTGTCATTGTAATTTTTACCACTTTGCCTTGCATCATTATTTTGGTCACTCCTGAGTACTGCAGTGTTGGCTTCTCAGTGGAGAGTCATTTGTATGAAGCTAGTGCACCTTAGTTCATGAACTTCAAGAGCATTGTTGGTTGTTATTCACTGACTTTTTTTCTTCTGATGAGCTCTGTGCACCCTATGGAAGCAGAAATTTTGGATACTGTGAATTTTTTTTCCATTTAGTTTGTTACCTTTTCAAATTGTGCAGACCGTCTTGCAATATTGAGAGCTGTTTATATAAATGAAAACCCAGACTACTAAATATATCAAAAGAAGAAGAATAATTTTGAACTGTACCTGAAGAATTGTAGAACAGGAACTAGTGATGTGGACTCTTTGCACCTTCTGCCTAGAAATATCCATATTGCCAAAAGGGGAACACAAATGTCTTCTCATTTCACTGCCACTGGAGATGCTACTAGCACATGCTACTAGAATTGTCTAGAAGTACCTTTGATTGGAGATATACATGATGCAGGTCAAAGAATGAAGGAAAGCAAGATGGTTCATCTGGAGAACCCAGGAGGAGGAGGTGGTAGCCATGTTATTGTGGCCTCATTTTTCATGAGCACTGATATACTTCCTTTCATATGCTTCCTGTTTGTTGTAGTCATTGCTGTGCTACTTCTTGTGGTAGAGCATCCGGAAAGCATCCTGTTAATAAGATATTCTGATGATCTGAGAAGAGCATTATTGAGAATGCTCCTCCACCCCTGGGCACATTAAGGTCTTGCTTGTGTATCTAAATGTAGAGGCAGGTTTCCTCTACCCTCTAGTAAGAGGCTTTTTGAGGGATTGTAAAATGTCATACAGTGAAATAATTTTTGAAAGGCATGTTGATGTATATTTCAGAGTTATCTGAAGTCCAGAGTACTGTCTCTGTTGCTCCTTATGCTTTGCCCTGTAATTTATTTCTTCTTGGGTGCCTAGTGCCATCATTACCCTGTTCTGGATTGGCTATGCTGTGCAAGTACAACATTTCCACTAAGAGCAATTATTTAATTCTTTGTGTCAACCCTTTCTGGGAAATGAGCACTACTGGTGTTAGATCAGAACCCCCTGCTCAGTCCTTTAAGATGTGTTTTTTCATGTTTGATTTTTGCTGAATCTGAGGCCATTGAATTGTAGGGCAGTGTTTCTGTTCTTGAAATCAGTATGTACAAGTCCCCTTTCCACACCCACAACTAGTTTATGTCTGTTTAGTACTCAGCAATTAGTTTTGGCATATAACTGCTGAAACCCAGGGGGTAAATATGGGTTTACTGTGGGAACAGGAGAAATGGGACAGCAAACTCAAATTGAGTAACCAGGGGCTGCCTGGGCAGCCAGCCCATGTAACAGAGCACTCTGAAACAAGGCTTATCCTGCTAGGACAAGACTCTTTCTTTTCCCCTTGTTGGCCACTTAGCTTAGCTTTTCAGTGAGAGCCAAAGTTTCCCCTTTGCTTAATTCCTTTAATAAGCCACTGAAAATTTGGGGGGATTTGAAAAATTCCTTCAGATGAAGTGCCTAAACAGTAAGTGTGCCTTCTTTTAATCTGTGGGATTGGTGGGTTCATGTGGCAGAGGACACATGTCAGGTACAAATGAAGAGAGCCCCGCAGCCAACCAGGGTGGGTCTGAATAGGGATGGAGGACCCTTGGAAATGACAGGCTTTACCTTAGTATATGGAATACTCAGTTGTGCCAAAGAAGCTAGGGGGAATAGTGAGTATGAAGAATACCCTCTGGGAGCGAAAAGGGTCTTTGAAAAGTCCCTATTACTTAAATGCTTTCTTTTTTCTTTTTTTCCCCCCTTTTTGGTGAGGCAATTGGGGTTAAGTGACTTGCACAGGGTTACACTGCTAGTAAGTGTCAAGTATCTGAGGCTGGATTTGCACTTGGGTGCTCCTGACTCCAAGGCCAGTGCTCTATCCACTTTGCCACCTAGCTGCCCCTTAAGTGCTTTTCTATGATGAGCTTAACACAAACATTTCGCTATAAAGTAGTAAAAGGAGGCTGTATGTGTGAACCTCATAAACTTGTGTTAGGTGCAGTTTTATGGATTGCATTTCATGCCAATGTAGCAAAATTGTGTCCTCTTCTGAACTTCTCTTTGTTTTCTTCTATGTATTTTAAAATATTGATGCTTTTATATATATATATATATATACATAATTTTTTTTGGAGGGGGGCAGTAAGCCCTCCCTTGGCAACAAGGTCAAATAAAGCCTCTTGCCATGTTGTTCACATGTGACAATATCTCTTTCATTCTGCCCCGCTAGAGACTATCTGCTCTCTGTTGAAAGAGATGGGTCAGAAGGTTCTGTCCTGCCTTCCACCACTAAGTTGTTGTTTGACCTTGGGCAGGTCACAGCCTCTGAACCTTAATTTCCTCATCTGTAACTAAGGCTTAATACTGCCCTGCCTACCTCAGGGGTTGTTTTGAGGAGCAAGTGCTTTAAGAGCGCTGAAGCTTTTCAGTGATGTGTGTACACATTCTGTCTGCTACGTAAAATAGAAGTAAGGGGGAGTGCAAGGTGGTATTACCCTGTTGGCAGGCAGCTGTTGGGCAGGTGTTTCAGGTACTCATATCCAGAAAAGGGAGCACGTAAACTCACAGGGCACCTTATCAGGCAATGAACTGATTGTGGCAGTGTTAAACTCCTATCCAGGCAACTCACACTAGCTCTTGCTGTAACTGCTGCAGAAGACCAAGTTGTTTCTGTCAGGATAATGGTTTTATGGAAGATTATGTAGCTTCAGGTAGTAATTTGCAGCATGTAACTGCCACACCATTATTTGGGAACACAGAAGTTCTCTTGTGTAGTTGGTACAGAAGTCACTGCCAGTGTGCCAATAAGCATGTAGCTTATGTTAGATTTTTGCACAAGTGTCTAAGCGAATATTTTTATTTTAGGTATGGGAGAAAGAATCGCTAGCCCTTTTTTACATAGGGACGTATTGAGGTATGAAAGAAAAAGTATTTTTGTTCTTAACCTAGTTTTCTTAAGTCTAGTTCTGCAGCACCTATGTATATTTGGCATTTGCAATATTTAAATGCTTTTGAGTAAATACTGAAGCTGTATTTTGCCTGTTCATATTAAATAGATCTTTAATTTTGTCCTTGTGATGTCATTATTGGAAAGATAAGTCATTTTACTTGTTTGGGTGAAATTTCGGTTTCAGGTAATGACAGTCTTTGCATGACTTTGGGGAGAGAAGAGAAGAGCTCTGTTGCAGCACAGGAGTCATCAATTTCAATGGAAACATCCACAAAATATTAGGTAGTTGGAGTAATGTCCTGTCTCCTTTCCGTTTCCTGGTGTTATGGAAAGCAAACTCCAGGAATTCAAAGTGGGGCTGTTCTCTACTTTTTTCTCTTATTTCTTCTCACTACCCACAGCCCTACAATTCAGGAGGGCAGGCGAAATACCACCAAAACAGAAGTCCTTGCTCTGGATCATACGTTTAGAGCTGGAAGGGACCTTAGAGGCCATTGAGTGCAGCCCCTCCCATGACTCCATTTTGCAGATTAGAAAACTGAGGCACAGTGATGTCTCATGAGTTGGCCCAGGATCACTCCACTAAGCATGAGGCTGGATTCGATCCCACAAAATCCCAACTTCCTTGATCATTGCCCTATCCACTACTGCACTGTCCTGCTTTTGAAGGTTATGGTAATTGAGCTTAAACTTTGCTCATCAAATTCATTTTTCCAAAGGGTCATTTGCACATGCAAGTGTTTTTAGTATACTAATATGCTGGTATACTAGTGGGCCTTTCCCAACTAATAATTCTTTCAACAAACATTTATTAAGCATCTCCTTTGTAATTTTGTTTTCCATTGTAACTTTTCACCTTCACAGTTTCTCTGATGTTCATTTAACTTGATTTTTTTTCCCTTTTGAGGATGGACCTGATTAACTGTGGAGACAGTCTCCTTGCAAACAGGCCCTTTAGTGACCTCATGCTGTTTATTAGTGTTCTCCAAATAGAGTTCACTAACCCTAGAAATGGCATGGAAGGCAAGGGAAAGTCATTGATGGCCTTTCAGAGTGGGAGAAGCTGCAGAGTTTTTTGGGCTGCTCACCAGGCTGATTGGATTGAATAAACTAGAACGCCCCCAAGCCACCTCTGCCACCCACGTAGAAGACACTTGGCTGTGGCAAATCAAACTCTTGGAATCGAATGTGTGTTGCCTCTAACAAATTGATGTAACAGTTCTTCCACCAGAGGGCACCACTGGCTCAATTCTTTGAATAACGTCTGGAGAAGAGATAATTAACCAAGTGCAAATAGGTAGAGTGCATTTAACCAATCCAGGTTATGTGTAACACTTCTCAGGTTCCTGTCTGTATTTAAATGCTCTTATTCCCTGTAGTTTGAAGAATCTTGTTTGTATTTGTGAGACCTCCATACTAAAGTCCATTTCTTAATCATTTATTCATCTCTAGGCAGCTTTGCAGTAGCTATTTTTTAAAATTAAAAACCTGAATATTTCAGTTCCTTTTCCCCTGGCTTATGCAGATGAATAGTGCTGCTTTACAGTTTCCTTTGCTTCCTCTCACACATTCTCCCTCCCTCTCGCCAGAAGGGTAGGTGGAAGAAAGAACCTATTTCAGTCAGAGCTTGCGGTCGGCTACAAACACTTAACGCTGTGTCTCATGTGAAATTGTCTTTTTTGGGGATGTCTTATAAAATGGTTATTATTTAGGATAGAATCCATTTTCCTTTCCGAATGAAGGTGGGCAAGTGTTCTCAATGTATGGTGCTAGTGAACCCCTTGGGGATGGATTTCCAGGGTCTGTGAACTTGTATTTAAAATATATATATTTTTTAATTACTATTTCAACGTCATTGATTTCCTTTGTAATCCTGTGGATTTTCTTTTATACATTTAAAAACGTTTTGAGAGATTTCAGCGGATTGCCAAAAGAGTTCCTGATAGAAAAGGTTTATCCCCAAGTGCAAGCACTTCTAAAAGCTTGTGTAATATGTATATCACATGCAAATATCATTCATCTTTGTATCCCTTATAAGCTCTTTTCAATAAAAGTTTTTTGAAGCATGTATGGTGTGTGTATATATAGTACCTTCTAATCATTTCTCTTAATTGCTGGGGAGGGAAAGGTAGTTTGCTTTCATCATTTTTGTACCTAGAAATGGTGACCAAGTCAAGAGAAAAGTGAAAGGGAATTTAGTTCGTTAGCTTGCATCCACAAATGTACGTAACTATACTACTAAACTGCAACTATACATACTAAAACACTTTGCAGAAGTTAGGTCAGAAAAGGCGCTGTCCATTGAATTAGAACCATACCAGTTTTCCTACCAGCCAATACCCTAGTTTAGACCTTTATCACCTTTTGCCTGGAGTACTGCAGTAGCTTTCTTAGTGGACTTCCTGCCTCCAGGCTCTCCTATCTCCAGTCCATCATCTGTATAATTGTCAAATATTTCTAAAGCACAAGTCTGATCCCACCCCAGTTTAAAAAGCTTCAGTAGCTCCCAGTGACCTCTAGGATAAGATATAAACCCCGTATCTTTCCAACCTGTCTTCCTAGACGTTTCCCATTACTATTGATTGATCACATATTGAACATTCTGCCAAACCAGGCTACTTGTTGATCCTTGTATGCAACATTCCACTTGATGTTTCTATTTCTTCACTTAGGCTCCCCCCCCCACCTCTCTAGTTATATTTAAGACTCTACTTAAGTGTTGTTTTAGCACTCCTAAGAGGCCTTCTGTTATTTCACCGGTCATCAATTCTCCCACTCCCCAAATTATACATGTTTTGTATTGGCTTATTTCTGCATGTGTTGTTCCCCTCAGTAGAATAAGGCTCCTCGTGAGCAGAAACCATTTTCATTTTTGTCTTTATGTTCCCAGCACCTAGTAGTGAGTGCCTGGTAGGTAAACATTTAATTGAATCCCTGGTATAAGCTTACAAGCATAGAATAAAAGAGACAGTAGGCTAGGGACTGGCCTGTGATTTCATTAGTGTGGAGAATTCCTATGTGAGAAATCTCCCTCTGCCAATGCAATTGGTTCCCTTCTCTGCAAGTCACATTTTCCTAGAGCACTGAGTAGAGTTGGGTGGCTTGCCCAAGGTCACATAGCCATTATGTGTCAGGGACGGAACTTGGACCCAGTTTTCTTGGCTTTGAAGCCAGGTCTCCATTATACCTCACTGCTTCTCAGAAAGGAATATACTCTTAGATAAATGAGAGAAGGGTAAGAAACAGCCTTCAAATATTTATGCTGGTTTGGTTATTTTTCTATTCTTGGAGGATGAAAGATGGGCAGGAATAGAGGGACGCACAAATGTTGAAAAAAAGACGTAGTAAAACAAAGTGGTATTAAATCTCCCTCTCTCTAATCTTCAGTCTCTTCCTATCTACTGGCTTCTTCCCTACCATCCCAAAGATGATCCTGTCTCTATCCTTTAACTTTCACTAAAACCTTCCATCTTTCCATCCCTTATCAGCTGAACTTGGAAAAAGCTCTCTGTACTCAAGTCTCCACTCAACTCCTTGCTGTCTTCTAGCAATCTAGCTTGCAACCTTGTGATTCAACAAAATATTTTCTCATATGAAGAAATTTCCTCTACTGATGCAGGTCACCATGTCACTTATAGTCTTGGAGAATTGGCACTGAGAGGTTAATGACTTGCCCAGGGTCACAGAGCCAGTGTGTGTCAGAATACTTGAATTCTAGTCTCTAGGCCAGCTCTCTATTTTGCGTGGCTACCTTGCATATATAAACACTTGACTACCTTGGGATACAGTGAGCTTCCCGTCGCTGAAAGTTTAAGCAAGGGGTTCTGTCATGTCTACTGTACAGATGCTCCCCCCAGTGGATGGGAGTTTGGATTGCCTCTAAGATCTTTCCTCATGCTTGACAGTCTGTGAAGACAGAATTGGGGAAAGACCCCTGGAGTCTTAGGTCCTTCTGTATGGTAACCAAAGCAGATCCCTGGTCTTCCTTACTTAACTCGAGTTTCAGGTTTCAGCCCAGATGCATAGAAATGGGAGAAAGAAGATGGTACATCTGCCTCTTTCCTAGAGGCCTTGCCTTGTTCTGGCTCCCGGCAGCTGACAAAATCTAGCAGAGTTTAGTCTTTTAACAGCCAGTGGGGACCGTGCCTCTAACTCCAGTGCTAAAACAACTAATTTTCCAACCCAGCTGTTCAACCACACTGATTTTAGTTTAAATGCATTCTTTAGAAACCTTTGAGGAAGCTCTTGGGCAACCTTCTCCCAAACTCCACCCCTTTTAAAATCCCAGCTGCAGTTGGGTACACTATGAGCTGGCAGATTAAGGGGGAGAATGCCAGAGCACACTCATCAGATAGCCAGTCCAGCACACTTCACCCTTTGGAGCCTCTGTGGAGCATCATGCTTGTGTATAAGAAGTCAGGAATGTATTTGCATCTAATCTACCTGCACCCCTTGGGACTTAGCATTTGCAGATCTTTTTAGTTCTCTGGACTGGTACGCTCTGCAACTTTAAAAATAGTGCCTTTGATCTCCTGCTTATGGCAGTGGGATTGTCAAATGTGGGGGAGGTGAACAGGGTTTTGCAAACCAAACCTTTGATGTTGAGGAGCTGAAAAATCTGAGCTGAAAAAATTTGCTGCAAATGTTAGACATTAACATGCCTGGAAAGAGGCAAAAGAAAGCAGGTCTTCTCACCCTCCTTTCCTCATTGGTCGCATACTCAGCCTTTGGCTTTGGAGTCCTTATGTTCCTATCTAGGATGCCAACCCCAGGGAGCTTGGGGAGAGCTCTGTATTGGCCTTGGAAATGGTTCCCCCTCAAAAACAAAAAATCCTGTTCCCACCCTTTCTTAGCAGTCTTGTCAGCAGTATGATCAGGCCAACTTTCTTGAGTTTGCCAGTGATGGAGTGGAAAGACCACTAGCCTCAAAGTCAGCAGACTTGGTGCTTGAGTCACTGTGATGTTAGGCAAGTCAGCTTACCTCACTGAGTCCGTTCCTAAATGAGAAGGTTGGAGTAGGTGCCATCCTATGGGTGAAAGGGGAGTAAGGACTGGCCAATGAGGGCTCAGTCCTTCGAGGTTGCCCAATATGCTTTGCCTGGCATGGAGCCTTACAAAGGCACATAGATTAATTGTTTGTCAAGCCATAGAGAAAAGTGGGATTTCTGTCCTGACCTAATCAGGGACTAAATCTGAAGGCTCTCTTAAAGAAATGAATGAATGAATGAATGAATGAATGAATGAATGAAAGAAAAAACATTTATTAAGAGTGTGCAGTGTTCTAGATACTGTGCTAAGGAGCTGGGAAGACAAATGGGAGACAGATTCTACCCTCAAAGAGCTTACATTCTAATAGGAGAAGGCAGTATTATTTAGGAGCTAAGTAGCCAGGGTAGGGTGTTCTGGTCTGGGAAATCACAGGGTTGGTGAATGGAGCAATATGGCAAACTGAGTCAAATAGGAAGGAAGTGTTAGAGTCTGGATTCAGAATCTGACTTCCAAGAGACTGGGCAAGTTAGTAAGAATTTATTAAGCAGGGACAGCTAGGTGGTGCAGTGGGTGGAGCTCTGGCCTTGGAGTCAGGAGGACCTAAGTTCAAATCCAGCCTCAGACATTTGACACTAGCTGTGTGACCCTGGGCAAGTCACTTAACCCTGATTGCCCCACCAAAAAGAATTGATTAAAACAACCTTGAGATATCATTTTACACCTATCAGATTGGCTAAAATGATAGAAGGGAAAACTGATAAATGTTGGAGGGGATGTGGAAAAATTGGGACCTTAATTCGTTGTTGGTGGATCTGTGAGCTGACCCAACCATTTTGGAGAGAGATTTGGAATTATGCCCAAAGAGTTATTAAACTGCCTAAACCCTTTGATCCAGCAGTACCACTATTAGGTCTGTTTCCCAAGATCATTATAGAAAATGGAAAAGCAGGCACTGTGTTACCAATAAAGGCAAAAATAAAGCCCAAAACAGTGCCTACCTTCAGGGAGCTCCCATTCTAATGGAGGAGACAACATGCAAAAAAGTATACTTACAACATATGTCTAGTGCAGATGGGAAGTCATCTTAGAGAGGAAGCACTAGCAAAAGGGAAAGAGGTATGGAGGACAATCTGGAATTTCCTCCTGCAGAAGGCAAGGGAGGTTTAAGGAAAATCTTGAAAGAAGCCAAGAGCCAAAGGTAAGGAGCAAGAGCATTCCAGGCACAGGGAACAGCCACTGGAAACACAGAAGACGCGTGTGTTTGGCGAGGCAATTGAGGTTAAGTGACTTGCCCAGGGTCACACAGCTAGTGTCAAGTATCTGAGGCTGCATTGGAACTCAGGTCCTCCTGACTCCAGGGCCAGTGCTCTATCCATTATGCTACCCAGCTGTGCCCTCTTATGTGTGTTTTTAAACAAATGGAGGAAGTTGCCACAACTAGAACTAAATCAGAAATAGGGGAGAATGTGTCATTCTCTTCTACAGAGAGATTTCAAAACTAGGCCAACAGCTTCATGGAGGCAGGGGCCTGGAGAGAATCGCCCCTGAGCTGAGAGCAGCTCTGTTGAAATGCAGCTGGATGAAGCACAACGCTGGGGAATCCTGGAGTCAGAGAACAAAGGGTCTACTCTGAACGCTAGCATCATCTTCACTGCTATGGTGATTCATTGGCAACACATTTCCCCCACTGTTGTCTTTCCTGACCTTCTTTTTGTTGCCATGATTGTTTTTGTTTAATCAACTTTATACATGAAGAAAAGTGAACCTAACAAATACAGATGGTCTCATGCCAAATCTTTTTCCTGGATGCTGGCTCCTCTGAGCCCCTGTGTTCTATGTGAGTACTCTATAGGGGCTGCTTTGATGTGCCTCAGCTGCTCCCAAAGGGGTAGTCACTGGCATAGATTAAATATTTACTGCCAAGCTGGTCCCCACACCGCCCTGTAGGCCCATCCCTATAATTAAAGATTCAGTGGGAGGGTGGTGTTTTGTGGGACAGGGAAGGAGAGGCAGCACTGTGAGCGTGGTCCCTTCAGGGGAACTGGGCTTTGATTTCTGTTTCTCTCTTTTTTCCCCCCTTCTCAAGAGTTTTGAAATCCCTGTTCTTACAGAGTCAACACTGAAAACTGATTTAGAAGAAAAAGGTCTGAACTCAAAATGATCTTTGTGACCTTGGGCAAGTCACTTCCCCTCTGAGTCTTACTGTCTTCATCTGCAAAGTAGGGAAATAGTAATACACTGGTTAGTTCACAGGGTTCATTAAATTATAGATTATTTTTATTGATTTATTTTTTTAAAAATTATTTATTTTATTCTGAACTTAAGAAATAAAGCAAGTATTTCTATAATAAAGTGGGATAGAAAAACAGAGGATTGCACCTGAAATTGTAGATCCATTATGTACCACTTGCCATTCATTTCAGATATACAACGAAGTTATCGTGTGACTTTCTTTTTTTCCCCTTCCCTGAACCCCAAACTTTGAGATGGCTACTATCAGACACAAGTCTATATGTGTATACATATATACATGTACCTGTACCCACATATGTATATGTATATGATCTTTGTGGTTAATTTGGGTATTTATAATAGTCAGAATGACTCATTTGCTCTGAGCTGTTCTTAAAATAACATTGCTGTTACTGTATACAGTGTTCTCTTGGTTCTGTTCATTTTACTCTTCATTCTTTCAGGAAGGTCTCTCCATGCTTTTCTCAAATTATTGAACTCATTATTTCTTATAGCAAATAATATTCCATCGTGAACACAAACCAAAATTTGTTCAGCCATTCCCCAGTTGAGGAGCATCCCCACAATTTCCAATTCTTTGTCACCACAAAGAGAGCTGCTATAAGTATTTTAGAACATGTAGGTTCTTTTCCATTTTCTATAATGATCTTGGGAAACAGACCTAATAGTGGTATTGCTGGATCAAAGGGTTTAGGCAGTTTAATAACTCCTTGAGCATAATTCCAAATCTCTCTCCAAAATGGTTGGGTCAGCTCACAGATCACCAACAATGAATTAAGGTCTCAATTTTTCCACATCCCTTCCAACATTTGTCAGTTTTCCCTTCTATCGTTTTAGCCAATCTGATAGGTGTAAAATGATATCTCAGGGTTGTTTTAATTTGCATTTCTCTACTCCATAATGATTTAGAGTATTTTTTCATATGACTATAAATTGTTTTGATTTGTTCATCAGAAAACTGCCTGTTCATATCCTTTCACCATTTATCAATTGAGGAATGACTCTCATTCTTATAGATTTGACAAAGTTCTTTTTATATTTGAGATGAGACCTGTATCTGAGGAACTGTCTGTAAAGCTCACCCCACTCCCAGTTTTCTGCTTTCCTTATGATCTTGGATACATTTGTTTTATTTGTACAAAACTTTTAAATTTAATATAATCAAAATTATCTATTTTACGTCTCACAATTTTACATCTATTTTACATCTCATGTTTGTTCATAAATTGTACACCTATCCGTAAGTCTAATAGATAATATGTTCCATGTTCTTCAAATTTTCTTGTAATATCTCCCTATATATCTAGGTCATGTATCCATTTTGACCTTCTCTTGGTAAATGGTGTAAGATATTGGTCTATGCCCAATTTCTGCCAGACTGCTTTCCAGTTTTCGCAACAATTTTTACCAAATAATGAATTCTTTTTTTTTTTTAGCTAGGCAGTGGGGTTAAGTGATTTGCCCAGGGTTACATGCTAGTAAATGTTATGTATCTGAGGCCGAATTTGAACTCAGGCCCTTCTGAATCCAGGGCTGGTGCGCTATCTACTGTGCCACCTAGCTGCCCCCCAATAATGAATTCTTATCCCCCAAGACTTAAGTCTTTACGCTTGTCAAACATTGGGTTACTATATTTGTTTGCTATTGTAGATTGTATGTCTACTCTGTTCCACTGATCTACCTTTCTATTTCTTAGCCAGTGCCAGATAGTTTTGATAATTACTGCCTTATAGTGTAATTTAAGATCTGGTACTGCTAAACCTCCTTCTTTTACATTTTTTCATTAGTTCTTTTGATATTCTTGACCTTTTGTTCTTCCAAATAAATTTTATTATTTTTTCTAGCTCTGTAAAATATTTTTTTACTAATTTAATTGGGATGACATTGAATATATAGATTAATTTTGGTTAAATTGTCATTTTTATTATATTGGCCCTGTCTACCCATGAACAATGAATATTTCTCCATTTATTTAAATCTGATTTTATTTGTGTACAGAGTTTTTTTGTTCATATAGATCCTGGGTTTGTTTTGGTAGGTGTATTCCCAGATATTTTATATTGTCTAGAGTTATTTTATTTTTTAAAATTTTTATTAATTTATTTTGATTTATCAACAATCACTTCCATATGTTTTTGAGTTTAAAATTTTTCTCCCCCTTCCTCCCCACCGCCCTCCCTAAGATGGTGCACAATCTGATATAGGCTATACATATACATTCCTATTAAACATATTTTCACATTAGTGATGTTGTAAGTAAAAATTAGAACCAATAGGAGGAACCACCAGAAAGAGGAAACAAAACTCAAAAGAAGAGAAAAAAAATTGTGATTCAACTTCCATAGTTCTTTCTTTGGATGTGGATAGCATTTTCCATCACGAGGCCTCTGGAGATGTCTTAGATCCTTGTATTGCTGGAAAGGGTTAAGTTTATCAATATTTGTCATCGCACAACGTGGCTGTTATTACATACAATGTTCTCTTGGTTCTGCTCACTTCACTTAGCATCAGACCATACAAGTCTTTCCAGGTTTTTCTGAAGTCAGCCTGTTCATCATTTCTTATAGCACAATAGTATTCCATTACATTCATATACCAGAACTTGTTCAGCCATTCCCCAATTGATAGGCATTCCCTCAACTTCCAATTCTTTGCCACCACAAAAAGAGCTGCTATAAATATTTTTGTACAAGTGGGTCCTTTTCCCATTTGTATGATCTCTTTAGGATATAGCCCTAGAAGTGCTATTACTGGGTTAAATGGTATGCACATTTTTATAGCCCTTTGGGCATAGTTCCAAATTGCTCTCCAGAATGGTTGGATCATTTCACAACTCTACCAACAATGCATTAGTGTTCCAATTTTCCCACATCTAGTGTTATTTTAAAAGGGGTATCTTCAGCTTTTTTTTTCCTGCAGGATCCTGTTGGTATATATAGGAGTACTGATAATTTATGTGAGTTTATTTTATATTCTGCTACTTTGCTAAAATTTTTAATTATTTCAATTAATTTTTTAGTTGAGTCTTTAGGATTTTCCAAGTATATCATCATATCTTCTGCAAAAAGAAATAGTTTTATAACCTCATTCCCCATTCTGACTCCTTCTATTTCTTTTTCTTTTCTTATTGCTATTGCTAGGATTTCCAATACAATGTTGAATAATATCGGTGATAGTGGGCATTCTTGTCTCACACCTGATCTTACTGGGAAAGCTTCTAACTTGTCCCTATTACAAATAATTCTTGCCAGTGGTTTTAGGTAAATGCTTCTTATCAGTTTAAGGAAAAGCCTATTTATGCTTATGCTTTCAAGTGTTTTTTAATAGAAATGAGTATTGTACTTTATCAGATGCTTTTTCTGCATCTATTGATATTATCATATGATTTTTGTTACTTTTATTATTGATATAATCAATTATGTTAATAGTTTTCCTTATATTAAACAATCTCTGCATTCTCAGTATGAATCCCACATGGTAATAACATATAATCTTTGTAATATATCATTGTAATCTTTTAGCTGGTATTTTATTTAGGATTTTTGCATCCATATTCATTAATAAAATTGGTCTATAATTTTCTTTCTTTTTTTACTTTTCCTGGTTTAGGGATCGGTATCATATTTGTTTCATAAAAGGAATTTGGTAGGATTCCTTCTTTGCTTATTATTCCAAATAATTTATTTAATATTGGAATTAGTTGGTATTTAAATGTTTGATAGAATTCATTTGTAAGTTAGTCTAGTCCTGGTGCTTTTTTTTAGGAAGCTCATTTATGGCCTGTTCAATTTCTTTTTCTAAAATAGGTCAATTTAGATATTCTATTTCCTCTTCTGCTAATCTAGGTAATTTATATTTTTTAAATCAATTAATTTATTTTTAGTTTTTAACACTCACTTCCATAAGCTTTTTTTTTTTTTGCATTTGTGGTGAGGCAGTGGGGGTTAAGTGACTTGCCCAGGGTCACACAGCTAGTATCCATAAGCTTTTGAGTTTTAAATTTTCTCCTCCTCCTTCCTTCCTGCTTCCCTCCCCAAGATGGTGTGCAATCTGATATAGGTTGTATATATCCATTCCTATTAAACATTTTCACATTAGTCATGTTGTAAAGAAGAATTAGAACCAATAGGAGGAGCCACAAAAAAGAAGAAACAAAACAAAACAAGAAAAAAAATAGCGTATAGTATGCTTTGATCTTCATTGAGACTCCATAGTTCTTTCTCTGGTTGTGAATAGTGTTTTCCATCATGAAACTTTTGGAGATGTCTTAGATCCTTGCATTGCTGAGAAGAGCTAAGTCTATCAAAGTTAGTCATCGTACAACATGGCTGTTACTGTGTACAATGTTCTCCTGGTTCTGTTCACTTCACTCAGCATCAGTCTATACAAGTCATTTTTCTGAAGTCTGCCTGCTCATCATTTCTTATAGCACAATAGTATTCCATTACATTCATATACCACAACTTGTTCAGCCATTCCAATGATAGGTGTCCCTTCAGTTTCCAATTCTTTGCCACTACGGAAAGAGCTGCTGGAAATATTTTTGTATGTGTGGGTCCTTTTCTTATTTTTATGATCTCTTTGAGGTACAGCCCTAGAAGTGGTATTGCTGGGTGAAAGGATATACACATTTTTATAGCCCATTGGGCATAGTTCCAAACTGCTCTCCAAAATGGTTGGATCATTTCACAATTCCATCAACAATACATTAGTGTTCCAACTTTTCCACATCTTCTCCAACATTTGTCATTTTCCTGTTGTGTCATGTTGGCTAATCTGATAGGTGTGATGTGGTACCTCAGAATTGTTTTGATTTGCATTTCTTTAATCAATAGTGATTTAGAGCATTTTTTCATATGACTATATAGTTAGCTTTAATTTCTTTATTTGAAAAGGCATTTTTGTAAATTTTTTGTAAAAAAAGGTATTTTTGTAAATATTCTTCCATTTCATTTAGTTATTAAATTTATTGGCATATAATGGGGCAAATTAACTCCTTAATTGTTTTGATTTTATGTCCTTTAGTGGTATATTCACCTTTTTCCTTTTTGATACTAGTAATTTGGTTTTCTTCCCTCTTTTTAAAAATCATATTAACCAATAGTTAATCTATTTTACAAATTTTTTTTTGTAATACCAACTCCTAGTTTTATTTGTTAATTCAATGGTTTTCTTACACTCAATGTTATTAATTTCATCTTTAATTTTTAGGATTTCCAAATTAGTGTTTAATTGGGAATTTTAAATTTGTTATTTTTCTAGTTTTTTTTAGTTGCATACTTAGTTCATTGGTCTGTTTTCTCCTTTTTACTGATATAAGCACTTAGAGATATACATTTTCCTCTGATTACTACTTTTGCTGTATACCATAGGTTTGATATGTTGTTTTGGTAATTGTAATTTTCTTTAATGAAATTACTGATTGTTTCTATTATTTATTCTTTAACCTATACATTTTTAAAGATTAGGTTGTTTAGCCTCCAGTCAGTTTTTTTTTCTGTTTCTATTGTCCCTTATTAAATATATTTTTTTTATTGCATTATGGTCTGTAAAAGAACTGTTTAATATTTCTGCTTTTCTGCTTTTAGCCATAAAATTTTTGTGCCCTAATATATGGTCAATTTTTGTAAAAGTCTCATGTACACTGAGAAAAAGGTGCATTCCTTTCTATTTCCATTCAGTTCTCTTCAGATATCTATCATATCTAGCTTATCTGAAATTCCATTCACTTCCTTAACTTCTTAATTTTTTTTTAAATTAGTTTTGTCTCATTTTGAGAGGGGAATATTAAAGTCCCCCATTATTATAGTACTAATATATGTTTTCACCTGTAATTTGTTTAACTTTTCTTTTAAAATTTAGATGCTATGGTATTTGGTGCATATAAGTTTAGTACTGATATTGCTCTTTTATCTATGGTACCTTTTATCATAATGTAGTTTTTCTGTCTATCTCTTTTAATTGAATCTATTTTAGCTTTAACTTTGAGATTGTGATTGCAACCTTTGCCTTTTTTTTTTTATGCATTGGTTGAGGCATAATACATTCTACTCCAGCCTTTTATTTTACCTCTGTGTGTATCTCGTTTTTAAATGTGTTTATTGAAAGCAACATATTGTCAGATTCTGATTTTTAATCCAGTCTGCTGTTCATTTCTGTTTTACAGGTGAATTCATCCCATTCACATTCAAAGTTATAATTACTAATTGTGTATTTCCCTCCATCCTATTTTTTCTCACTATTGTCTTTCTCAGCCTCTCTTTTCACTCTGTCCCTCCTCTAGTATACTTCTAACTACTACCTCCCTATTCCACACCCTTTTAAAAGAATCTCTTGCTTATCCTCTCCCCTAACCCTCTTTTTCCTTGTTCTACCCCCTCCTCTAAGGGTTCTTCTTTTTTCTTCTCCCCCAATCTCATAGATCTTAATCTACATACTCTTCTAAATACTGCCTCCCATCCTGTTTTCTCACCTTCTTATTTCTTTATAAATTTAGAAGACTTTTATACCTGTCTAGATGTATGTGTTATTCCCTCTTTAACCCAGATCTGATGAGAGTAGGGTTCCAGCACTACCAGTCCTCCACCCCAACCTGATTCCTCTGTATCAGTTCTTCCTCTGAGGCCAGAGACAATCACTTGTATGAGGTAGTCACTCTTTTTACCTTTTCCTACACAGTTTTGCTTTTTAGAATCACCACATCATACTCAGCTTATCTCCAGTCTTTTGAACTACCCAATTACTAATGATAATCTTAAGAATACAGCTTACATTTCCACCTATAAAAAGTAAACAGTTTGACTTTCTTGAATCCCTTGTAATTGGTCTTTGATGCTTACCTTATATTTCTGTTGGATCTTATATATCAAAATTTCCATTAAGTTCTGGCCTTTTTGTGACAAAAACCTGAGAGTCTGTCAATTCATTAAAGGTCCATTTTTTTTTCCATTCAGAATTGCACTTAACCTTGCTAGGTAAGTTATTTTTGGCCACAATCTCAGTTCTTTTGCTCTGTGATATATAGTGTTCCAAGACCTGGGGTCTTTTAGCGTAGCCACTGTTAGGGCTTGTGTAATTCTAATTGTGGCCCCACAGTATTTGAATTGTTTTTTCATGTTGCTTGTAATATTTTCTTTTTAACTTGGGGGGTGGGGTTTGAAATTTGGCTATGATATTCCTGTAGATTTTCATCCTGGGATCTTTTGCAGGTGGTGATTAGTGGATTTTTTCTATTTCTACTTTCCTCTCTTGTTCTAAAACTTCAGGGCAGTTTTCTTTAATTATTTCTTGTAATGTTGTATCAAGATTCTTTTTTTGATCACAGCTTTCAGGTAGTCGATAATTCTTATGTTTTCTCTTTTTGATCCGTTCTCCATATCAGTTGTTTTTCCTATGAGATGTTTCACATTCTCTTCTGTTTTTTCATTCTTCTTGTTTTATTTTGTTATTTCTTCATATCTTATAATGTCATTTACTTCCCCTTGCCCAATTCTAGCCTTCTTTCTCTTTTGCTTGTTCATTTTTATTTTTTTACTTTTAGCAGCTTGTTATTATAATCACCTCTCGTCTCAGGGCGTGGGGGATGGTGCCTCTGGCCTCAGGTCCTTCTTACTGTTATTTTCTGAGCTTTGTCCAGGGCCCAGCCTCAGCACTCCTTTCCCTCTCCAAGCCACAGCTGGGGCCCCCAGCCTGACTGTGCTGGAAGTGCTCTTGCTCCCTAAGCACCTCCAGTGGCTGTAACTTTCAGTTCTCCCCCTCTGGCCTGGGACTGAAACCGGGAACTTAGCTTTCCTGTTAGTGCCCACAGCCAGCAGCATCCCTGCCTCACTGCTGCTGCCCTCAACGGGCATGTGCTGGTTCCTTCTCTCCCTCACCTTCAGCTGCAGCCAGGGACCACGTCTCGGCGGCCCAGCTGGGTCTGGCATCTCTTGGCAGCAGAGGTCCTTCCATCTTCCCCCCCTCAGATGTCTGACCCCACACACTGTCTGTGAGGTGAGAATTCCTGTGGCTGAGGCTGAGGCTACCTCCCAACCCAGCTGCTTCCAGGGCTTGTTTGTTGTTTCAGAAGAGATAGCCTGGAGCAGTTTGCACTTCACTCAGGTCAAATCTCCATCCCTGGGGTCTTTCCTCAGGTCTTCACCAGTGGTCCCAGGGGGACTACTGCTCTGTCCCAATTCTTGTTCTTTTTTGCCACTCTGTGTTCACTCTGAGGTGCTGTTTTGTCTTGTTTGTGGAAGAAATCTGGAGAGCTTGGAATTTTCTGACCTATTCCACCATCTTCCCAGAATCCCCCCCAAATCATAGGTTAAAAACTAGAAGGGATCTTGGAGGTCATCAATTCTAACCCTTTCATTTCACAGATGAGGAAACTGAAGCCCAGAGAAGTGACCTTACCCCAGGTCACAATGTCTGAGTTAACAGTTGAGCCCAGGTCTTTCTGACTATGTCTGGTGCTTTGTCCATCACACCATGCACTTTTGTTGTGAGAAACTGCTTCACAAAGCACTATACAAATGTAAGCTATTTTTATTATTATCTTCAAAATTAGGAATAATGCACATGATCACAGTTGCAGTTTGGAGGGGCAATCTAGTATATAACCTGTGGTGGAATAGGAATCTCCCCTCCAAGGTACCCTTCAAGGAGTCATCTATCTTTTGCCTAAGGACCACTACCTTTTGTCTGAAGACCTCCATCAAAAGGAATTTGCAGCTTCTTAAGGGAATCCATCCTACTTTTTGGGTAAGGTAGCTCTAATTGTTAGGGAGCTTTTCCCTCTACCCCTTCTCTGCAGCTTCAAAGATCATAGGTTTAAAGTCAGAAGGGATCTCAGAGGTCATCTGGTGCACCCCCCCTCAATTTACAGATGAGGAATGTGCTACAGAAAAATTAGATTTCCAGATCATACAGGTAGTAGGAGTAGGCAGGAGAGCAGAGATTTAAACCTGGGTCCACTGATTCTAAACTATACTACACCTGTGACTTCTGAGTTGATTTTTTTTTTCTGAGTTGATTTCTTAGGGCTCCTTCAGCGCCTGAGTCCCCATGCCTTATAGAATCTCCTTCAATTAATCGACAAACATTTATTAAATGCCTGTGATCTACCAGGCACTATGCTAGGCACTGAAGGAATTGAATCTGAGCTTGAGGTTATGTTGACTTATGTGACTTTGAGTTTTTAGCACAAAAGAGATGTTACCTTGGTCAAGTCATTTGCTTTTCTGGGCCTCAATTCTTAGCCCAGTGCCTTGCACATAGTAGGCACTTGACAAATGCTTGTTGCCTTGACTCCAACTTCCTTTTCTTGTTTTTACATAGTAGGCACTTGACAAATGCTTGTTGCCTTGACTCCAACTTCCTTTTCTTGTTTTTTTTTTTTTAGGCAATTGGGGTTAAATGACTTGCCTGGGGTCACACAGCTAGTAAGTGTCAAATATTTGGTCTGAGGCCAGATTTGAACTCAGGTCCTTCTGACTTCAGGGCCAGTGCTCTATTCACCGCGCCACCTAGCTGCCCCTCCAACCTCCTTTTCAATGCCCTCTATGGAATGAAGATAATAATACCTGTTCTCCCTACCTTCCAGGGCTGATGTGAGAACAGATGGAGACTGCAATGAGAAGGCACATTGAAAATGTTAAATGTACCTTGCAAAAGGAGAGGACTGTTTCATCAATAAATGTGTAGGCATTGACATAGGCTGAAAGTTAACAGTAATCATAGCTGACATTTCTATCCTGCTTCATGCTTCACAAAGCTCTTTTCATCTATTATTGATTTTCCTCCTTACAGCAATCCTTTGAAGTAGGTAATGTGAGTCTTATTAGGCCATTTTATAGATGAAAAAACTGAGTCTATGAGAGATTAAGCACTTTGCCTTAACTACCTTGGGTAGTTACTAACTGGTAAATGGCAGAATCAAGATTTGAACTTAGGTCTCCTGACTCCAAAATCCAGTGATGTAATACCACAGCTACCCCTCAAACAGTTGCCTATGTAATTGAGTTTCACCCCCCCACACACACACACTGGCTAAGAGACTCCACATGATCCCTAAAGCTGAATTAGAGCAGAAATTATTAACCTTTTTGTGTGCTATAGACTCCTCTGGCAATCTGATGAAGCCATTGGACACTTTGGAATAATGTTTGTTTTTTTTTTAAAGGCAATTGGGGTTAAGTGACTTGCCCAGGGTCACACAGCTAGTAAGTGTCAAGTGTTTGGTCTGAGGTCACATTTGAACTCAGGTCCTCCTGACTTCAGGGCCGGTGCTGTATCCACTGCGCCACCTAGCTGCCCCGGAATAATGTTTTTAAATGCGTAAAATAAAATACAAAGAATTATAAAGGGAACCAAAGGTTAGTGACATACAGTTAGTCAAAATATTAATAACAGCCAGGATCTACACAGGGTGTCACAAAAGTCTTAGTGGGGTTTAAAGCGTATTCTTGTAGTTTTAACTTTGAAAAAACATAATAGCTTAAAACTGCATTGACTTTTGGGACATGCTGTCTTGTGTTTTGAGGTTTGCAAAGCATTTTATGTGTGTTAAGTCATTTGATCCCCACAATCACTGAACCAATGAGTTCATTGACCTAGGTTAAGAACCCCTGCAAATGCAATGGAATGGGGGCCCAGTGAAGCCTCCTTATCAAAATCTCCCCAGCCTGTTCACACCACATGCTCCCTTTCTGCTGCTTCCACCTGGGAGTTAAGGAAGCGCATCTCCAGACATGAGCTCCTTGGAATCACAGCTATTTCCCCTTCCGTGTCTGTTGAAGTAGACTACCCAGCAGTGCAGTTTACAGTTGGCTGTTTAAGGTGTGCAAAGAGTAGTGCTATGCTTGAGGGACTTGCAGGTACAAGCTCTCTCCAAATAAGATGAGCTACAGGTTCAAAAACCAGTGTAATGACATTTTCAGGAGCTCAACTTGGACTTAAAACAGTGATCCGTCTCTTCTGATCCAACCTTAGCCAGTTAAGAGACTGGTGGAACCCTGTGTTCTTCCTCCACTCCGGCATTATCATTTACTGGCCTGCATCTGTGAGCTCAGGGTTGTTTCCCATTCAGGTCAACCTAGAACCTTTGCCTCAGTGTCCAGTTCATCCACCTCAGAGTCTTCTGATTGCTAGTGCCTTGTATTGATTGATGCTCCTGGAAAAGATTCCTCACCTGCCTTCCTACCTACTCTGACCACGGATAGCTGTTTCCCTTTCAACCACCCGATTTTCCCTTCTACCCGCTTCCAGTCTGCTCTGCTACTGTCCATGGTCCTGGACCTTACAGGCTCTTCTCAGTACCTCACCCTCTTGTCTTTTTTGCTTGTCACTCAGTTCCAAGGTAACATGTCTAATCTGAAGCCAGCCAGAGAGAGTTACACTTAGATGTCATGTGTGCAAGGATGCTCTCTTTCCCTGTTATTATTGCATAATTTGGAATTATGCAGAGAAACTGATTAATTGTTCATACCCTTTGACCCAGACATTCCACTTCAAGGCATTTGTCCTAAGGATGTAAATGACAAAAAGACTACACACACACACACACACACACAGACGTGTGTGCGTATGTGTTTTTATACATGTGTGTGCATGTGTGTGTATATCATATATATATATATATATACACACACATATATATGTGAATAAAAATTTTATTTTTTTGTGGCAGCCAGTGTTCTTAAACACAGGCTGGATGAATACCAGCCAGGGATGTTGTCAAGGGGATGAATGCTTTAGATAGGTATGGGACTAGATAGGGAAAAGATAGGGGACTCCAGGAGTTTTGAGGACCCTTCTTACTATGTAATTTTATTGTTTTCATCCTCTATGGCCTTTTGCTCAATTGACTATTGTAGGTTGCCTTATGAAGTAGCAAGTTTCTTATCTTTGGAGATAGAATCATAGGACATTACAGTTGGAAGGGACCATGCTCAGATCCAGCCTTCTCATTTTATGTTTAAGAAAACAGAGGTAAATCAAAGTGGCCTTCTTGCCCAAGATAACATATAGTAGCAAAACCCAAGCCATCTCATTCCCAGTTCAGTGCTTTAAAAATTGTTTAATTAATTAATTAATTTTATATCATGCTGTCATTCAAGGGGAAATTGGGTAACACCTTTCAGGGAAAAATATGGAGGGCATTCCTTCCCAGGGCAGGGGGTTGTACCGGGGTGATTTCTGAGCTTTCCTCCAACTGTAAGACTCTGTACTTCCACATTCAGAGGAGGGCAGAATGAAAGAGACATTCTCTGTGTTTAAATGACACAGTCCCAAGCATGTGTGTCAAATTGAGTGAGTGGACTTTAGAGAGTCTGGCCTTTGCAAGTCCATAAAGACTTTTTATGATAGAAATAACTACCTCTCCTCTATCATAAAGCATGCATCAGAGAATCCAGCCTCCTAGGTAAGGAAGCTTTTGTTCTTTCTTTCCATTTGTGCCAGATGCTGGAAGAGTTGATCTCTTTCCTATTAAGAACAGGATTATTGAAGTCAGCGTGGTTTCCACGGATCAAATGAGAGAATAATTGTAAAACACTGTCATGTAGTAGGCATTTAATAAATGCATATTGCCTTCCCTTTCTTCTCCTTTCAACAGGTAGAGTGAGTGAGACCAGAGAGGAAACTGTCATAGAATATTAAAGCTGAACAGGACCTTCGGGATCCCTTAGTCCAAGGGTTAGCAACCTTTTAAGGGAGAAGAGCTTTTTTTTCACAATATTCTTGGACTATAACATTTTGAAAAGCTTCATTATATTTGATAGATATGTATGTGATTGGAATTACAATTCAAAATGCTCTCTCTCCCTTAGCTTAAGCCTTTTTCCCCTCAGCATAGTCACTTGCACTAGGAAGACTTGAATCCACTTCCTCCCCAACCTCTTCCTCCTTTTTTTGAAGGTGGGAGCCTGAAAGGAAAATGGAAAAACAAGTATCTCCCTAAATCCAAAAGGACTTAGTGAGAGGTGCTGATTTAGAGGGTGGTACATTGTCCAGGGGTACATGGAAGTAGAAAAACAGGACTTATCATAAGCAGACCAAGAGAAGAAAATAGAGACTTGTTGGAGTGATCCCCAAAAAGAGAGATTCACATTATCAGGCACCTGAAAGAATGAAAAAGACATCTAAATGCTTACAGTGTGCCAAGTACTATGCTAAGTAATGGAGTAGAAACAGAAAATCAAGATTGTTCCTACTCTGAAGGAGCTCACGTTCTATTCAGGAGAAAACACATATAGGGAGGTCCAGTGGCAGCTCAGGGGTAAGGTCTGATAGGTCTCAATCTCTTTTTTTTTTTTTGATGAGGCAATCGGGGTTAAGTGACTTGCCCAGGGTCACACAGCTAGTAAATGTCAAGTGTCTGAGGTCAGATTTGAACCCAGGTCCTCCTGACTCCAAGTGGTGGGCCTCAATCTCACTGATTGTAGTTGGTGACTCTGAGTATCCAAGCACTGTGAGTGGCCATGTCCTGCCTCATAGGGTAGAGCTTGAGAGGCCCAGCCCATGCCTTTTGGGAGTGGGGAGATAGGACACCCATGCAGCTCTGAGTCAGAAGTGGAGGAATTTTGTGAGAGGAAAAAGGGAAGGAGACATTGATAGGCTATGGGCTCCCTGCATTACCTAATATTCTGTGCCCAGGCATGGTGGGATCTCACTTGATATAACACTTTTGTGTGAAGAATGATATTATGGGACCTGGATTTTAAACAGTAGAAGGTACAAATAGTCAAGAAGCAGTTTGGCTACAGAGGTATGAAAGAACCATAATGATCTTGGAAGCTGAGGCACAAATAAAGTGGGTCCGTAGGACCAGTATTTAAAGTAGTACTAGAGATAATGAGCATCAATTACCAAGAAACAGAAACTGGAGGAGATGGCAGGCAAGTGACAGCTCAGAGACGGAGCAGAGGGAAAGGCCAGGCAAGCAGCAACTTCAGGGTAGCAGTGACCAGAGGCCTTTCCCAAGGCCACAGAACTCATAAGCCAAGACTTTAACCCACATCTAATTTCTTTCTTTAAAAAAAAACTATTTATTTATTTATTTTCCCCACATCTAATTTCAAATCTAGTGTTCTTTCCACTACATACATATTGTGTGGCAGCCTCCTCAGGGCCTCCCATCCCATTTCCTAGACTAAATCTGTGCATTATATCAGGGGCCATCTCAAGACAAATAAATTTGAACTTGAGTTGTCTGATTCAAAATCCAGTCCACTTTATACCATCCCATGCCATCTCTAAAATCTAGTGAGGAGGAAAAAACTCAGAAAAATGTTGCCAATCTTTCTCCTTCTCCCTCCTATCCTTGTCTTTTATAAACACATATATGGGACTAAATGGATACCTTCACAAAATCTTGAAGGAAATTCTTTTCTTAAAGTTTTATTTTTAAGCAATTGGAGTTAAGTGACTTGCCCAGGGTCACACAGCTAGTAAGTGTCAAGTGTTTGGTCTGAGGCCAAATTTGAACTCAGGTCCTCCTGACTTCAGGGCTGGTGCTCTATCCACTGTGCCACCTGGCTGCTCCTCTTTCTTCTTTTCAAGAAGGGAGTTGGATGGTGATGTTAGCTGAGAAGGGCAAGAGGCCAGGGCTCTCTTGCCTTTAAAAAATTCTCATTATATTAAAGTGAGATTGAGTGAGAGGAGGGATCATTCTAGCCTCCAAATCTTTTCCCCCATTTGTTTTTGGGGAGGCAATCAGGGTTAAGTGACTTGCCCAGGGTCACCCAGCTAGTAAGTATCCGAGGCTAGATTTGACCTCAGGTCCTCCTGACTTCAGGGCTGATGCTCTATCCGCTCCACCACCTACCTGCCCCTCCTCCTTCATTTTTGGTGAGAAAGTTAAAAAACAATGGTCACCATAGGTCAAGGACTGGGCCAAGCCACTTATTTCTGCGTTGGTCCCATACCTCGTAGTAGTGTTCTGTATAGGAAATAAGACCCTTCAAGCTTTTCTGGGAAACAAGGTAGTACGGTGGATTGAGCATTGGTTTGGGGGGTCAGAGGACCTGGTTCTGTTATTTGTTACTTGTTGATCTTGGACAAGTCACTTACCATCTGTAGGCCTCAGTTTTGTCATCTGTAAAATGAGGGAGTAGAGCTAGCGAGCCCTTAAGGTCTCTTCCAGTTCTCAATCTATGATCCTTTCATGTCTTCTCATAGTAGAAAGGATACTGAACCGCGATGATAGAGCCCCATTTGAACTTAGCCCAGCTCTGTCACTAACTAATCAGCTGTGTTTCCATGGGCAAATGACTTTGCTTCCCTTTCCCCGAGTTTTCTCCTCTATAAACTGGGGAGATTGATCCCTGACATGAGTATCTGAGAACATAATAGATATATCAGCAATTCAGGGTTTTTTTTTTAAGTATCACAGAAAAACCTCAACATACTCAGAATTGAACCTTAAGAGATGTATTATCTCCCAAGTAGTCACAGCCTAGACACTCCTTCAGTCCTAGGCCCTCTGAAAGCCCCCAGGTTCATAGCATGTATTCTGTGAGCATCTACTTAAAAACCTATAGGTCATGAGCCCCTACTTATATTCCTTTTAGCAGACCAACCAGAGGGCATTTACTTGAAATAAATAACTGAGAGTTCTTTATTTATTTATTATATAACCGAGGGTTAAATCAAGCAGGAAAATTCCAAGCACCTATTTCCCAAATGACTAACTCCTCCCTATACCATTTTTCTCTGGGGGAGTGCTGGTTTCCAAAGCTGCCTGAAATCCCAGCAGGAGCAGTGTATTGATAAGTCACTCATAGCAGGGCTTTGGGTTAGTGTGTTAGATTAATATTTGCAGCAGCAGTAGCATTGTCTTCACTGGCTCTCTAGATTAACCATCCAGGGCTTTTCATATACATAACAAGAGAGGGACACAGGCAGTTAATTTATGGACAGGTGCTGGAGCTTGGAGCCTGGGCTGCTCTGCCTCTCTTAACTTTTGGCTGAACAAGAAAAGAACACCGGTCGCCTTATGCCAAGCATCCCAAGCACCTTCTCTACTGGCTCTGTGACTCTGAGTAATGCTCTGTTCTGGCCACCCACCTCTGCCACTCGGGTTTAATTTTTTTTTTCTTTCTTTCTCTCTCTCTCTCTCTCTCTCTCTCTCTCTCTCTCTCTCTCTCTCTCTTTTTAAGGCAATTGGGGTTAAGTGACTTGCCCAGGGTCACACAGCTAATAAGTGTCAAGTGTTTGGTCTGAGATCAGATTTGAGCTCAGGTCCTCCTGACTTCAGGGCGGGTGCTCTATCCACTGTGCCACCTAGCTGCCCCTCAGGTTGAATTTCTATCTGCTCCATACAGCGTTGCAGGCTGGTGGAGTTTTGGACTTCTTGTTACATCACTACAGGCTACTAGGGAATTGCAGACTGTCTCTAGGGACTGTTTCTTCCCATTGCCACCATGCCTTTGTCCCCTTTTTCATCATATTCACCCTTCTTGCCTCTAACCTCCATTTTCTAGACTGTCATGACTGATCAATGTGTGTGGGTTCTGGTGGTGGGTGCAAAAGAGGAGTATGGGGAGAAGGGAGGATGAAGATAGCTAAATTACCACATAGGCTCATGGGAAATGTAGTTTCCCAAAAGAATATATCCATGCCCCTTACACTGTTCAGCCAAAAAAAACGTAAGACAGTGATTACCACTGTCAGAACCAACAATCTTAGGGTTTTTGGTTTTTTTTTTTAAGAAAAGACAGGTGTGTTTTTTTTAATAAGTTTGTGTTAATGTTGTCCAATATTTTTGATCTCAGTATTGTTGCCATTTAACGTTTCTTTCCTTTACAAAGCTGTAGTCTTTATATTCCTTGCAGCTTTGATTCTGCTTTGTTCTCCTCAGGAGTTGCAGAGACCCAAAATCTGGAAAAGGAGCCCTCGGCACCGTCAAACTGTTGAACCACTGAACAACAGAGCATCAGAAACACATATGGTTTTATTAGTGAAAATAGCATCAAAGGAGATTCATTACCATCTGGTTTGCTGCTACATCCCAAGGACCAGGGGTCCTTCCATCTGACTTGATGCTAAAATCTCTTCTGTGTGTTCTCTTCCCCTGTTAGGATGTGAGCACTTTGAAACCAGAGACTATCTTGTTTTTCTTTTTAATTTCCATTGCTTAGCACTGTGCTTTACATATAGTAAGTGCTTAATAAACGCTTTCTTTCTTTCTTTTCTTCCTTCCTTCTTTTCTTCTTCCTTCCTTCCCTATTTCTATTCCTTTCTTCTTCTATAGTGTTGCAAATGTTGTTCCCCTTATGTTCAGAATGCCCTCCTCACTACATTTCCAGTGTAAATCCCATCTGTCTTTCAAACATCACTTACTTCATGAAGTCTTTCTAAGACCTCCCAGCCAGAAGTGATCTATCTAACCTCTGAACTTTTATAGCCCTTTATTATATGCTTAATACATCCTACTTTGTATTATGGTTATCTGTGTGTGTCTCATCTCCTCTCCTGGACCGTTTGATGCTCAGGAATAGGCAGGAGTCTAATTCATCTTTGTATCTCCCAACACTGCTGTGCAACACAGTAGATGCTCAATAAATGTTTATTGAATTGAATTGAATTGTTCTTTGTCTTATTTCCCAGGCCCTAAGAAGCTCATGTCAATAAATCAGGCAGGTTTAGTAGTTAAATGCTCAAGAAACATTTTCTCTCCCCACCTGGGGTTAGGGTGTACAAGAGAACAAGGTTTTTTTTAAGGAAGTTTCTTGCCCCTGTGGCAGTAACATCTTTTTAAAAAAATTAATTTCATTTTTTAGAACGAGGAGACATTTTTTCTCTCCCTTCCACCTCTTCGCCTCCCCAACTGAAAAACAAATAAAATCCTTGTAAGAGATACTCATAGGCAAGCAAAGCAAATTCTTGCATTGGCCATGTTCCAAAATGTGTATCTCATCCTGCCTCCTGAGCCTATCACTTTCTGTCAGCATGCTTCACCTTCAGTTCTTTGGGGGTCATGGTTTTTCATTGCATTGATCTGAGTCCTCAAGTCTTTCAAAGTTGTTTTTTCTTTATAATGCTGTTGTATAAATTGTTTTCCTGGTTCTGTTTACTTCAGTCTGTATTGGTTCATATGAGTCTTCTCAGTTTTCTTTGTAACGGTCCATTTTGTCATTTCTTATGGTGTAACAATATTCCTTTTAGGGACCAGTCATGGTGTTGGGACAATGGAAAAAAGTATAAACAAGAGCTTGGCAGAAGCTAGAAAGCACCCAAGTGTTTAGTTGTGGGTCTTCTCCTCTTGGGTTTGTGTTGATCCAGGTCATGCTATAGAAATACTAGGTATTTGCCACTGAGCCCACATATGACACATGTAAGTATGGGGAGCAAGTGATGATGAAGCTGTGAAGTCAGATACAGTCTGGCACTGCCTACTGAGTAGTTGTGACCACTGAGCTCACTCTCAGTTTCTGTCCCTAGAGCAGAGACTAGAATCCAGGATAGTGCTAGATTTCTGTAACTCAGGCAACCTAACATCCTTCAATCTGGAACAAAGCCTGTCTGTCCAACTGGAAAGTTTCATGCAGGCTAGAAACCAGCTTTCCGTCCTTCTCACAAGCCTTCTGGGGAGGCAGTCCTGGTGACCATCAGAGCTAGATCAGAGATCAATGTTGTTGTTGTTTGTCCTTCGTTATTGAAGAGGACCATGACATCAGGAAGGTGATGCCGTGATGTTCAAGTGAATTGGATTTAAGTGAGGCAGGGCCGTGCAAAGTCACCAGCCTCACTCTCTCCTCTAAAGCCATCTGGGTCCAGTGGCAAGATCTAGATCAGGACAGGGGTCAATGACATCATTTTGCTAGAAACTCTCAAACCTGAGGTAGTATGGTATAGTGGAAAGAGGATTCAACCTAGCATTACAGAGAGCTGGGTTTGAGCCCTAGCTCAGCTACTCTCTGGCTGTGTGACTTCAGGAAAATCACCTTATCTCCGGGGCCCTTAATTTCCTCCCCTATAAAAGAAGGAGATTGGCCTAGATTATTTTCCAGCTCTGTGAACTGTACAAGATGTACACACACACACACACACACACACCCCTACTCATAACCTCTGAGTAGAAAAGCTATTATCTTTTCCTTGCAATGGAAGACAATGACCACATCTGGTATTTCTACAAAAACATGATAGGGGCAATGGTGGAAAGCACTTAGGTGATGTTGAGTCATTTCAGGTGTGTCTGACTCTCTGTGATCCCATTTGGGGTTTTCTTGACAAAGATACTGGAGTGGTTTGCCATTTCCTTCTCTGGATCATTTTACAGATGAGGAACTGAGGCAAACAGAATTAAGTGACTTGCCTGGCATCACACAGCTAGTAAGTGTCTGAGGCCAGATTTGAATCCAGTCTGGGCCTCTGTCTACTGCATCACCTAGCTGCCCTGAGCACTTAGGTAAAGAGCGGTAAAGGAAAAGTAACAATAAAAATAATTGGCATTTATAGAGCACTTAAAATTTACAAAGTTCTTTATATAAATTATTTTACTTAGGCTTCACAACAAACCTATGAGATAGGTAACTAGAGCTATTTTTAGGCATATTTTACTGGTAAGAAACTGAGAATCAAAGGGGTTCCAGGACTTTCTATGGTGATGCAGCTAGCAGGCATCATGGGTAGTTTGAACCCAGGTTTTCTAAAAGCCAAGTTTAACACTATCCATTCAATCTCAGTGATATTGTTATTAGAGTATACTACAAACCATGGGGACAGAAGGAAGAAATGGATGAGTTGGGGAAGATATTACAAGCCTGATATGGAGGCATGTGATATAGTATAGTGACTTCATTATTTAGACATACTGGATCTCTCTCTGTCTCTCTCTGTCTCTCTCTCCCTTTCTCTCTCTGTCTGTCTTCCAAAAGCAGAGCAACTAATAATTTCTTGACTTGCACTAATGATAATTTAATCCTATAAAATGTAGAGGAAGTAATGAGGAGACTGCTTTTCTGCATATAATTCTAACCAATAAGAGAGGAGCTGGCTGCAGAAGTAAAAATGATGGAAACCTTGGGGGCAAGGGACCACATTATCTTATAATTTGTGGTAGGGAAAGAGGAAAGCTAAGCATATGTAATTTGACATGCACTGAGATTTTTGGAGAGCAGATGTGAAAAGGTTAAGACAAAGAGCAGTAGGATCCCCTGAGCTAAAATTCTACATAGCAAGTCAGTTGAGAAGAGACATTCTCAAGAATGAAATTCTAAAGACACAAAGAGAAAAAAAGCTGATGAAGAGGAAAACAGGGAGTTCTCTGAAGAGAATAATGTAGAGACATAGGGAGCCCCTTGACCAACCTGAAATTTTGAAATAGTTATACAGAATATATATGTAAGGGCAGGTGATAAAGGATTAAGACAAAGGCCTGACCAAGTCCTACAAGAATAGTGTAATGAGCATTAAAGCTCGTAAATAAGTTGATGCTGAAATAAATGTTAATGACAACAAAAAAAGTGTGTTTTATGGATATGTTGGGGAAAAGAGAAGAATCAAAGAAGGGATAGAACTATTGTTGGGTTGGATGGGAAGATGATAAAGAATAACAAAGAAGATAGGACTGCTCAATGCTTATTTTGTTTTCTCAGTCAAGGAGAATACTTTTTGGACTGGAAAGAATAGAACAAAGATGACTAAAAGGGAGTCGATTCCCAAGATGAGTTGAGAGAAAATAAGAAAGCACCTAGTTTTCTTATGATGAAATCGAGTCGACAAACCAATAAGAATTGTACCCCAGAATTCTGAAAGAACAGGTAGGTGTAATTGCTGGTTCATATTAATTTGTGGAAGATTTTGCAGAATGTAAGATGCGCTTTAGGACTGAAGAAGGACAACCACATTGGAGAAACCAGAATATGATTTTCCCAGTTGAGAGGGTAGTAATGCTTGGTATAATAGTTTCTGACTGGACCAGAAGGGATATATGTCTTCTGTTTTTTTTTTTTAATTTATTTTTGGCAAGGCATCTGGGGTTAAGTAACTTGCCCAGGGTCACACAGCTAGTGAGTATCATGTGTCTGAGACCAGATCTGAACTCAGGTCCTCCTGACTCCAGGGCCGGTGTTCTATCTACTGCGCCGATATAAGTCTTCTGATGGTGTCCTCATGGACTTAGCATCTGGTGTTCAAATTCATGACTTAGGAAAAATTTGCCAATTTTCCCAGGGTTGATCAGGCTTTATTAGGGGGTAGATTCATGCTAACATAGCTGAGAGGAGACGAAATGATAAACCAGCTGTCAATGTAAGTATTGGGGAATGGCTCTTGCTGTAACTAATTTAGATCCATTCCCTATATATTTTGGATATCATATTTTCATGTGTGATAGTTGATATACTTTTCTTACTCTTATTTTTCTCTTATTTTATCTTCACTGATCGTATTTATGCAAAATCTATCAATAAAATAAACCAGTTTAGTTTGTAATAAACTTGATATAATTTTATATATTAATATAATACATAAATATAATATAAGCCTTATATAATATTTATACATAAATTTAGCTTTTAGTAAACAGTTTATTAGACAGTTGAAACCCAAGATATGGACTACGAACTCAATCAAGTCAACAGTGCATCATGGCAGGTGATGTTAAGTTCTGAGTGCCACAGTTTTTGAAAGACGTTGATCCGCTAGAGAGCATCCAGATAGAGGTGACCAGTCTACGGAACACATGCCTTCAGATGATGCCATGAGAAAATGGGTTGAAGGATTCTGGGATGTTTTGTCTGGGGGATGTATGATGGTTGTTTTCAAGTATCCAAAGGGGTGTCAGATGAAGAGTTAGTAGACTTGTTTTGCTTGACCACAGATTGAACTAGGAAGGAAAGTTCATGATAGGGAGATAGAGTTTTTAAGTCAGAAAAGACTTCTTAACATTGTGAGCAGTGCAAAAGTGGGATGGGCTGCCTTAGGAGGTAGAGATTAAATGATCCCTAATTGTCTATCATTTAATGGGGACACTCAGGGAATTTATCTCCTCATTTCCTACCCTGCTGACCTCCTGGATTTCATAATCTCCAGAAACTCATCATTCAGCAAGATGAAATCAACTCTGACACTTGTGACTTCAGATAATTTCTCATCTCAACTTCCTCATGACCCCTCCCTGGCTAGCCTCCTTCACATACTTTCAGCTTCTTTTTATGTGTTGTCTCTCTTTATATGTTGTGAGATTCTTGAGGGCAGGGATGGTCATCGTTTTCTTCATATCACCATAAATAAAAGGCTTACTAATCAATAAAATCACGCACAGAATGGGATTTGCAGACATTAAAGAGGTAAATACGAGTAGTAGTAGCAGCAGCATGTAGTTGGTTTTTCCTGGTGAAAGTCTTGTTGGCATGTAATTTAGCATGTTGTTACCCTGCAGTTGACGCAGTTGATGTGTAATTTGTGTATTGTTAGTGTGCAGTTGGCAAGTGGGTTTTCAGGTAAAGAAAGTAGCTGGTGTGTAACTGGAATGTAATTGGTGCACTGGTTTTTTTATGACAAAGTGTTGCTGACATGCAATTTGTCATGTTAGCATGCAGTTGGTATGTTGTTAAAGAGCAGTTGATTCATAATTGCCATGTTATTAGCATGTAGTTGGCTGTTGGGTTTTTATGGTAAAGTACTAGCATGTTTTGTTGGCATGCTGTTAGTGTACAGTTGGCATGGCATGAAGTTGGCTATAATAGGCATGTAATTGGTATGCTGTTAGCATGTAGTTGGTGGTCTAGTTCCAACATAAGTTGCCACCATGTAATTGGCATGTAGTTTGTGTGTTGGGTTTCGTGGTAAAGTGTTAGCACATTGGTGTGTACTCAGCATGTTGGTGTGTGATTGATGTGTTGCTGGCATATTGCTAACTTTGATAGTAAAGTGTTAGCATGGTGATTGTTCTGTTCATGTGATTGGCCTGTTGGCTTTGACATTGTGATGTTGGCGTATTATTGGTGGGAATCATGTTTTTTGTATGTGAAATTTTTCCTTCCTTCTTTCCTTCTTCTTTGCTCATGGGATAGATTTTCTTCTCACATCTCCAAAGCTAAGGAGACCCTTGGGGCAGAACAATTATTTCCTTAGGTTGCTAAGACAAATTGCACATATACATTCTGAGACAGTATTAAAACTTATATTTTGTATTTGTCTGTGTTTTGATGAAAGCCTATACACTCACAGAGCAGTGGGGAGATGGGGATTACAGAAGTACAAAAGTACAAAAAATCCCTCCAGCACAGGCTCCTTGGGGATACTATTTTTTTATATAAGAGGGCAACACTGACAGGATGTCCAGTAGGATGCCTCTGGCCTGAGGCCCATCAATGTGATTGGGAGACTTGGGGAATTTAGACATCGAGAGGATTGAGACATCAGTGGGCTAATTAGGACATTGATGTGCTGGGTAGCTGGGTAGCTGTGACTGATAAATGCTATCTTTTTTTTTTTTTTATTCTGTATCTTACAAAAAAGCAGCCGTTGTTCTCACTCAGAGACTTTGGCTGAAATGACCCCCCATGAGACATCCAGAGTCACATCCGAGCTAAAATGCAACATCTGTGGAAGACTGTCCTGGAGAATCTCCACTGGACATTTGAGGATAAATCTGGAACAAAGATAACACAGTTCAGCTGAAACCCGTTTTGTTAGCCCCCTTCCCAGTAGCCCTCTGAAATAGATAAGGTGTAAAATTTCCGTCTGCCAGGTACTTAGTAGGCTACCACTCCTGGCCATTTGGAAGAGCTAAGCAACAGAAACACTTTGTAGAGTGAGAGAAGACTTACAAATAACTTTTTCAATAAAGAGAATCCTGGACTTTAGAGCCAGTTACATGCAAACAACACACCAACACCACGTTACCATGAAGCCAGCAGCCAACTACATGTCAGTCACCTACATACTACATGTCAGCACACCAGTTACATACCAACAACATAACAAACCACGCAGCAACCAACAGCACTTTACTATGAAAAACCCAACATACCAATTACACTCCAGTTACAATCAACACGTCAACCACCATAAGCTTCAACCAACACGCCAAACATTCCAACAACATGCTAATTACATGCCAGGCCACAATGACATCACTAACACTTTACTGTAAAAAACATGCCATTGCAATCCAACTTCACAACAACATGCAGATCACGTACCAATTACATACCACCACCATGCCAACAACATTTTATGGGAAAGTCAGCAACATGCCGATTACACACTAACTGTACACCAACACTTTTGTATCTTATAAGAAAGCAGCAGCTGTTCTCACTAAGAGGCCTTTGAGAGAGGAGGAGACGTTGGACATGGGCAGGCCCGGCTAGCCCCGACCTGGCCACCTAATTCTTCGCCGATTCACTCATTCGACAGACATTGTTGTTGTAGCTTAGGACCTGAAACTTAGGGGCCTAGAGTGACCGGGAGCTTGCATTCTTCTATGGGGATTCACCTCATTCACATGTGTGGAAAATAAATAAACATAATTTGGGGTGTGTAAGGAGCACAGTCATCTCACTGACTCGCTAGAAGGCTGGAGGAAATCTTAGTGAAGCTGGCTTGTTTTATTTTCTTGTTTTGAGCCCCGGGAAATGAGCTATTGATACCTGAAAACCATCCTGAGTCTGTGTTGACAGGGAGACAGGGCCCCTGACAACTAGGGAAAAATCAAGAAATATATTGATGTAGTTGGCACTTGAGCTGATCCTTTAAGGAACTTAGTGGTTTCCATGAAGAATTAATTCAAAAATTAAATCTGATTAATTAATTAATTAATTAAAAAAGGAGTTCTTGAAACAAAAATTTTCTTCGTCCTAAACCGTGAGGAGTCTTGGGTGGGCAAAGTGTGAATGCTTAGTTATTCCGTCTTTCGGGTTCTTCTTCTGTGGGTGCACTCCGAATGTCTGAATGAGGAGGTTTCATGTGGTATTTAGAAACTCATTCATAGTGCAAGGTGCACTGCAATTGGGTGATGAAAAGCACAGAAAACATTTTTTTGTGTAAAGGAAGAGACTGATGTTAATTATTAAATGGTATAAGGTGTTGTGGCTGCTAAAGATGATGATTGCTTGCTAAAGAGTAAGTTTTAAAATATGCTACTAATATACATATATAGATATAATTTTAATATATTCATGTATATACATGTGAAGAAACAATTTTTAAATAAGATGTGGACAAAAATATCTGTGTTATATGATATAAAGATTCAAATCACTTTGTGAATGGTGTAAGATGATGCCTCACTTGTGTGGGAACAGTTTAATGTTTTAAGTAGGCAGGGAAAGATCTTTCATTTATTAAAAACTAGATAAATGAATGTAGAGGAGCACAGTTTCAAGGTGATGTATCAGTGATGGATGCTCATAGTGAAGCCTTCCAAGCTGCAAGTATGTTGTGTATTTCAGTTCATTTGTAAGTAACTTTTTTTTTAATGAGGGTAAAACTTCAACAACAACAAAAAGAAATTATATAAACATTTGGAGACTGAGGCACAATATTTGTAAAAAGACTGTTGATTTGATAGGAAAAGTTTGGGGAGTTGTGAATTTGTCAGTGAAACATGAATCTCTGAGAGTCAGGAGGCTCTCATTTAATGTATGAGAACGAGGAAGAAGAACTGATAGGTAGAAAAACCTGATTTAGGAGCTTAAGGAGAACTGAAGACAGTGCTCCAGTTCTAAGTAGTTAGAAGGAGACGATTCACAGTAGGCATCAGTGGAGTGATTCTTGATTGCTGGGAGAGAGAATTGATTTCTTTGGCCAAGAGCTTCAGTGACAACTATTACCCTTGGATGCCACCTCCTCCCTTCTCATTCTAAAGATGAAGAAACTGGTGTCTACAGGTGAGGAGACTCACTCAAGGCCATAAGGAGAATTAATGGGCCAGTCTGGGAAAATCTTTCTAACAATTAGAGATATACTAAAGCGAAACCTGGGAAAGTAGTGGGTTCCCTATATCTTTTAATGAGAGCATAGATGACCATTTGTCAAGTATATGATGTTGATGGAATTATTACTCGGTCACAGGTGGGACTAACTGGATGTCGAGGTCATCTAACACTATGATTCTGAGATTTTGTGATCAAAGACTTCTTGCAGAAGATGAACATTAGCTGTCTGGGATCATTGCATTGATTAGAATAGCTAAGTCTTTCTCTTTCCCAGTTGATCATTGTAAAATATTGCTGTACAATGTTCTCCTGGTTCTGCACACTGGACTTTATATCCGTTCATATAAGTCTTCCCAGGTTTTTCTGAAACCATCCACCTCATAACTTCTTATAGCAGAATAGTGTTCCATCAGATTTACGTAGGAATAGACATGATCTCGTTCTAGCCTTATAACAGCTCTATGTGGTAGTTACTACAGGCGTTTTTTGTTTGTTTGTTTTTGTTTTTGTTTGGCAAGGCAATTGGGATTAAGTGCCTTGCCCAAGGTCACACAGGTAATAAGTGACAAGTGTCTGGTCTGGGATCAGATTTGACTCCAGGGCCTGTGCTCCATGGTGTTCTTATGCCTTTTTTATAGTTAGGAAACTGAGGTTCAGAGTGATTAACTGTCACATTGAGGAATTAAATGCCACTCACTGAGGCAGGATTTGAACCTAGGTTTTCCTGACTCTAGGACTAGTATCCACTGCTCTTCTATGCCTCTCCACACTGTGAGAGACAGTATGGTGCAGTAAAAAGAGCTCGGAATTGGGAGTCTGAGGAACTTGACCTGATTCCCAGCCCCTCCCCACACTTGCCACTCTTGTGACCATGGGCAAGGGACCTAATCTCTCTGTGTTTAACACATGGTCTAGAGCTACTACTATCTTAATTCATATATCCACCAATGAACCTGGTTCTCAGAGCTTGACAATGAGATCCTTTCAGGGTTATGAGTGCTTTTGAGGGATTTGGGGGGAATATTTTTGGTATTATTCTCCATGTTCTAAATTTATTATCCAGTAGGGTTGGTCAACACATTTCCAGATCTACAGAATACACCCGGGGTGTGCTAGTTATACCTTGGAAATTGGCAGATTACGTGCATGCTTTTTTTTTTTTTAATTTGGAGAGCCAATTATATTTACCAGCACACTACCGATACCTCATCAGACTAAAATGGCCTCAGGCAACTGTGAAAACCTATAGACTAGCCTTCTCAGTGGAAGGACCCCAGCTCTATTCCTTCTTCTATTTACATTATGATGATTGAATTATTTAATTTACTTCTTCCCTGCCTCACTGTCAAGGCAGTATTCTCTCCTCTTCTCCCTCTTTCCACTCCTTCCTTCCACACATGTGGCCATACTCCATAGCTTTTTTTTAAAGTTAGGGGAAAAACCCTCACACTCATTTCAGTTTGCTTTCCCAATTCCCACCCCTCTGCCACCAACCAGATGACTATCCCCAAATCCTGTTCATCACACTGAGATTTAAAGAAACCTAGAGATGGCATTAGGAATCCAGGAGGCGGAGGGGAGCAACTGCAATCCTGCAGCAATGGCAAAGGCTGCTACAACAAAAATAAACGAAAAAAATAGTCCCCTCATTTCTAACCTGCTAGGTGGTACAATAGATAGCACACTGGGCCTGGAGTCAGGAAGACCTGAATTCAAATCTGTCCTCAGGTGCTTACTAGCTTTGTGACCCTGAGCAAGTCACTTCACCCTGTTTGCCTCAGTTTCTTCATTTGTAAAATGAGCTAGAGAAGGAAATGGCAAACCTCTTCAGTACCTCACCAAGAAAACTCTCAATGGGGTCACAAAGAGTTGGACATGACAGAAAATGACTGAAACAAATGTTCCAGATATAGTGCAGAGGATATAAATACAAGCAAAAAGACAGCCCCTCAGGGAGTTTACGTTATAATGGGGGAAGACAAGATATAAAAGGGAGCTAAAAATAGATTTGGTCAGGGCAATGTACTCACATTGGGGCATGTTGGCAAAGTCTAGAAAATGAAGGATAGTTAGTCGTGGCCATGCTGCCAAATGGAAGTTCAGGGAGCAGCTCACCAATAGGAGTAGGGAGCTGAGGGCAGAGGGAGAAGGTAGCTGAACCATGGAAGTCCTGCCATTGATCTAGTCTCCAAGAAAAATAATAGATCAAATGTGTACTTTCCTCATAACAACCCTGTAACATAGCAGCAGTAATAGTACCAGTAACAGCAGCAGCAGCAGCAGTAGCTGTAATAGCAGTAGGAGAAGCAGCAGTAATAGTACCAGTAACAGTAGTGGCGGTGGCGGCGGCAGTAGTAGTAGTAGGTTTCTTCTTTGTAGAGGTTCTCAAATACAGCTTGAATGACCATTTGTTGGTCAGGTACAGATTGGCCTAGAGGTCTTTCAAGGTCCCTGACAATTCTTTGATCCCTTGATTTTGTGGTATTCTCCCAACTTAACTAGTTTGGTGTTTGGGTAATAGACAGTAGTTTATCATTGATCTGAAGCCTTTTCTTCATGGTAGGACATAATAGACCTTACTAGCACAATCTTTAAGAAATCTGTGCTACGATAAGAGATCAGAGTGCGTAGTGGGTGCTGGATACCAAAGCTTCATTGGAGGTTTAAATAAAGGGCTTCCATAGGCAAATGAATCAACAGGAATTTTCCTATATAATGCCTACCACAGCTCCCACTCCTCTTCCTTATGTATTCTACTTTCACAACATCTTTTGCATCTGTCTTCTCTCCACTCATATGGTTACCACTCTCAGCTCTCACTCGGACAATTGCAATAGTGTCCTAATTAGACTCCTTGCTTCAATTCTCTCTTCACACTGATTCATCCTCCATTTGGCTTTCAAAGGAATATTTCCAAATTATATGTCACTCCCATACTCAAAAATCTTCAATGGCTCCCTATTGCTTCTAGGAAAAATAGGAACTCCTATGTTTGACATTTAAAACCCTGCACAATCTGGCTCCAGCCTTGCTTTCTTGGCTTATTCTATATTACCCTATTTCTGGGACTTCACATTCCAGCAAAATTGACAAACTTGTGGTTCTGTACATACAAGATTTGCTCTCCTTTCTCTGTGTATTTTTCCAGACTGTCTGCTATGCCTGGAATGCACTCTGTCCTCACTGCTGCCTCTTAGAGTCCTTAGTTCCCTTGAAAGCTCAGCTCAAGCGTCATGGTCTACATTTGGCCCTTCCCTGATAATCCAGCTGTTGGCCACTTCCTACCCCCATTACTTCATACCTATTTTGTTCTTACTTATAAAGGGTATCCCAAAAGTCTTGGTGCAGGTGTAGGCTTTAATAACTGTAGGTGTGATCCTGAGCAAACCATTTACTTCTCAATGCTTTTAGGAAACTCTACAAGAATATAAATCACAGAGCTGAAGCCAAGGTGCATTGGTAGGGTGAGTTTCCTCATTTAGGGGCTCCCTCTATCCAGTAGTGTGCTGGCAAACATTTAACAACCAGTTTTCCAGAAAGGAAAATGTATATACAATACACTTACAAGTTTAATTTACATTATTAAAATTTTCTCCACCATTTCCTAAACCTGAGAACAATAAATCAACTAGTTCATTTCCGAGGTGGCTAAGGGAATCTGGGGACACATCTTGCTTGGTGTTTTAAAAATCAACCTGATTTCCAAAGTATAAAGGCTCCCACTGAAAATTTAACAACTGCCTCTTGTGAGATAGTATGAGCTGGTTCCAGCACACTCCTACCTCTATCAATGTAATCACAGATCCATTTCCTATCCCTATCCTAATAGTTGGGGCAGTTCTGTGGCTTAGTGGATAGAGTGCTGGGCCTGAAGTCAAGAAGAGCTGAGTTCAAATCCAGCCTCAGACACTTAGACACACTTAACTAGCTATGTGGCCCCAGGAGAGTCATTTAATTCTGTTTGCTTCAGTTTCCTCATCTGTAAAATGAGCTGGAGAAGGAAACAGCAAACTACTCCAGTATCTTTGCCAAGAAAACCCCAAATGGGGTCATGAAGAGTCAGGACTGAAACAACTGAACAACCACAGAATCCTGGTGTTTCCTGTTTAGGGTGTAAACTTCCTTGAGGGCACGATTGTATTGGTTTTGGCTTTGTGCCCCAAGTACCTTGCACACATTAGGTGCTTAATTAATGTTTGTTGATTGGCAGCATGGGATGAAGACTGAGTAAGGTGAGGCATATAATTGAGAGCCAAGATGAGAGCTCACATCAGAGGGGATCCAGCTCTGCCTTCTGATAGACCAGCCCTGTTAAAGGAGTATATGTACATCCCCCTCACCATCTCCCTAATCCCAGCAAGCAAGATGAAGCAGCTAATTGGTGGGAAGGGCTCCAAGCTCTTGGGAAGAAAAGGTTCAGAAGAGATTGTTAGAGACGTGCCTCGGGGAATATTGGTAATCAGGGGTAGAGGCAGCCTAAGCCTGAGATAATTGCAAGGACATCAGTAAAAAGATAGGATCATTCATCCCTAGCAGCTCTGACTTGGCTTCATCCTCCCTCTAGGGGGAAAGAGAGGAGTCTTCACAGACAATTATTCCAAGTCTTTTGGAGGTCATCTTGTTTCTCCCCCTTACTTGGAGTGGGGGATGGCTATGCCGCACAAGCTAGGCCAACATCTCTGCTGTTTTAAAAGCGCCAGGCAAGAGGTACTTCTACCGGGGTGGGGAACCTTCGGCCTCGAGGCCACGTGTGGCCTTTGTTGTGTGTGAAGTTTGGATTCAGGCAAAGGGCTGCACTTGAGGACCTAGAAGGCCACATGTGGCCTCGAGGCTACAGGTTCCCCACCCCTGTGGACTCTCTTGGATACCTTGGAAATGAACATGCTTACTATGTGGTTAGTACTCTCGTTCTTCTTGAGAATTTTGTGCTAGACGTGGCTTTTCTGTATAGTCTGTGCACATCAGACTCATCTCATGGAAAGGGGATGTGATGATCTAGTTATCCCAAGTGTCTTCCTCTTGGGAAGAGCTCAAGCCCTCAGTGGTTCTCAGCAGAGTAAAAGAAGGATTCACCAGATTGTTAAGCGTTTCTCTGTTGACAGCCCCAGATGGTAACCTTTCAAGGGGGAGCCCAGACTATGTGGGTGGCAATGAGTATGAGAGAGTTTTAGCATCCTGTGGAAAAGACTTACTGGAGAGGGAGAATTGTATTCTTTTTTTTTTTTGAGAGGCAATCAGGGTTAATTAAGTGACTTTCCCAGGGTCATACATCTAGTGTCAAGTATCTGAGCCGATTTGAACTCAGGTCCTCCTGGCTCCAGGGCTAGTAGTGCTCTATCCACTGCACCACCTAGCTGTCCCTGTATTGATTGTTTATGAGCTATCAAGAGTCCTTAATTTGTTACATGGATTTTAAGGAAACTGAGGCAGACAGAGATCAGGTGACTTGCTCAGGGTCACACAGCTGTGTCTGAGGCTGGATTTCAACTAAGATTTTCCTGACTCCCGGCCCAATGCTCTACCTGCTGTGCCACCTAGCTGCCTCTATGGGAATAATAACTGTAGTACTTACCTCACAGTTTTGTGGTGGGGATCAATTGTAAAGTGCTTTCCAAACCTTAATGTTAGATATAAATGTCAGGTATTATTATTGTGGTCATTGGAGAGATGGAGTTTAGATGCCAGCTCAGAACACTAGTTGGAAGCACTGAGTTCACTAGCATCTTAATAACTCTTGGTTCAGAAAGAAACAGATTGGGATAAGTAGCCCAGGGCCATAGAGATATCAAGAACACAAGCAAGAGAATCTTCAAGGTCATTACAGAATGGCATGAAAACACAGGAAAGAAATATTTGGGATGAGGGATAAGGGACAAGGGGGCATATGGGTAGTGCAGTGTATGGCGTGCCAGGGCTTACATCAGGAAGATCTGTGTTCAAGTCCAGCTTCAGACACGTACTAGCTGTGAAGAGGTCTAGGACTTTTGGGGTGCTGTTGGGGGACACCCCAAGACCGTGGTACCAGGCCCTGCCTGAATGAATGCAACTTAAATCTTCTTCTAGCCAGAGGAAAAGTTTATTAGTGATAAATCGCATAGGTCAAGTGATGCCTGTAAGGACAAGCGGGCATGAGAAAAGCTCAGCCTTTGGAGCATGAGAGATTCTCAGCATCTGAATGGGGGCCAGGGTGGATCTTAAATACAATAAAATCACTTTGGGTGGCCAGAGGAGGCAGCTGGGAAAAGGGTCTAGGTAAGGGTTCTAATTGGGGAGGTCTGAATAAACAATGGGAATAGCTAATGGGGGGAATGGGAAGGCATTTGTCAAAGGGAGATAAGGGGAATCAATAAGGAACCTGAAAGTTTAAGTGTTTCTCGGGCCTGTAATGGAGGGAGCTGGAAGGCATCTTAGTAAGGGCAAAAGGTGTAGGCTAAGGCTTCCAAAGGAAGATAAGGTGCTGGGGTCTGTAGACAAATGGGAGCCAGATTCCTTTTGGGGTAAAGGTGTGTGTGGGGAGATCTCTGAGCTCACCCCATCAGCTGTGTGACTCTAGACAAGTCACTTAACCCATTTGTCTCAGTTTCCTCATCTGTAAATTGAAAAGAAAATGGCAAAGCACTCCAGTATCTTTGCCAAGAAAACCCCAAATGCGATCATGAAGAGTCAGATGTGACTGAAATAACTCAACAATGACAACATAAGGGACAAGAGACCAAAACAGGGGCTGGAAACTCCAAAGATCACTGCCAAATGGCAGAGGAGGAAATGTGGAGCCCACGACCAGGGATGAGAATGATAAGTAGGGTGTTGGGGGCACTGAGGTTCCCACTAGACTTGGCTTTGTGCTAATCTAGATCTGTTCAAGGACTATTTTAATTTTATTTTTGTATGCTGTTTTGGGCATATAGTAGGCACTTAATAAATGCTTGTTGGTTGATTGTTTTTATTAAATTATTTATCAAAGACAAGGTTGAAGCAAGAGAAAGGAGTATTATCCCATAGAGTATGCCAACCAATATCATCTGACCTTAGATTTTATGTTTGGCTCACAAACTTGGGCTTTGAAGAAGTGCCTTCTTTCTTTGGTCCAAGTCAATTCAACAAGCCTCACTAAGTACTTGCTATGTCCTAGGTATTGTGCTAAGCACTGGAAATATAAATACAAGCAAAAAGAAAGTTCAAAGAGCTTACATTCTAATGCAGGAAGCTAATACCTAAATGGTAGCCAAAAAGTAGGGATGTGGGGGGTGGGGCAAGAGGTACCTGCATGATGGAGAAATCTGGAGTCAGGAGCAGAACTGGGAGAGGGCTGAGGAGTGAGCATGGCTGGACTGGACACTTCCTCAAAATGGAGGTTGGTGGAGGAACTCACCCACTGAAGGAGGGGGCCGCAGAATTCAAGGGATCTTCCAGGGTGAGAAGGCCTCTCTCTGGAGCCAGATCCACCCAAAGGCCCAACTGGCACTTGGCCTGGGCTGCCTGTTTCAATGGGCAATATGGATTTTTTTGGTGAGTCTATGTATGTACTGGTGGTCTTTTATTTTCCTTTTTGTTTCTTAGGGAAAATTCCTTTCAGAAAAGCCTAACCATGTATTGGCTGAGCTAAGGGAGAAAAGGATTGTTTTATTTTTTTTTCTCCATGTCACAGTCAATAGAGAAAAGAGGTCTTTGCATCCCTAGAGACCAGGTGTAGTGGTGTCAGCAACCAGAGCCCAGGAAGAAGCTAGGACAGATTGGGAGTGGGAAACCAAGAGGGAGAAGCCTCATCAGAACCACCTGTAAATGCTGGCGCTCCTTCCTAGCTGGGCCAGAAGTTCACTTCCATTTAGTAAACAGTTCTTTGGTGCCTACTGTATAAAATGAATTGTGCTCTGGGCTGGAGATATACAAATGAAACAAGACTAATTTCCTGCCTTTAAGGAGCTTACCCGAAGGCAGAGGGGTGCAGTGGAAAGAGCCCCGGGTTTGGAGTCAGAGGATCTGGATTCAAATCCCACCTCTCATACATACTTCCTGTGACATTAGACAAGCTACTTAGCTTCCCTGGGCCTCAGTTTCCTTACCTGTAAAATGGGGTGGATTGGACTAAATGGTCCATGATGTCTCTTCTAGTTCTAAATGTATGATTCCACAATCTAAGAGGGGGATAGGATAAATACACGAACAGGCATAAGGTAAGTACATTATAAGGGGAAGGGAATAAGCATTTGTATAGCACCTACTAGGTGCCAGCCACTGTGCTAAGTACATTACAATGATTATCTCACTTGATGCTCATAGCAATCCTGGGAGGTAGGTGCTGTTATCATCCCCATTTTACAGATGAGGAAACTGAGGCAAAGAGAGGTTAAGTGACTTGTCCAGGGTCACCCAGCTAGGCATCTGGATTTGAACTTAGGTCTTCTAGGCTCCAGGCTCAGCACTCTATCCATCGCACCACCTAGCAGCCGATGCACAGAACTGCAAAGAATAAGGGCAGAGAAGTCCAATTAGAGCGATATAACACAAATGAGAAAGGAAGCATCACTTATCACTTCAGGGCACTCGGGATACTACCAAAGGAGGTGATGCCTGATATGGACCTGGAGGGAAAAAAAAAGGATTTCAACAGTCAGAGGTGTGGAGGAGACCATTACAGGCGTGGGGGCAGGCACAAGGCTGCAAAGGACAGGTTGGGATCGGTGGAAGATATTTAGTTTGGATGGCAGAGAGACTGCCCAAAGATGGGAGCAGAAAGCTATGATCTAAGGCTGGAAACGCGGCTTGGTGGCAGGGAGTGGAGGACCTTGAATATCAGAGGTGGTGGGGAGCTTCTCAATATTTTTGAATTGGGACTGATATAATCCACGCTGAGTATTAGGCTTTCCCTTCATGCCCTTGTTCCATCATCTACCTCACACACCTCTAGGCCATCTGGTGAGGTGCAGGGGAGAGAGGGACAGAATCATCAAATGAGCATTAAAGCGAGGACTAGAAATAGTTTCACCTGAGGCACAAACAGTTGTGAAGGGAGGGGGAAAGGTAGTGATGCAGCAGACAGTCTATCCTGGAATGCAGTCAGCCTAGGAGAGAGGGCAATTAGACTTCTACGGAATTTTTTTTTTTCTTGAGAGGCGGAGGGAGGCGCTTAGAACAACTTTATGTTGATGGGACGCTAGAGGAATGACCTGGAGGCAGGTGTGAAAGGAGTCTCAGGATGGTGCCAGCAGGCAACAGCAATGAAGGACAATACCCTGGCATGTTGGCCGAACAAAGCCCGCATCACCCTGTGATGGTTCATGAAATCCAGGGAACCCCAGTGACGAGGGAGTAAGAATCAGGAGACTTTCCATCTGTGTGTGTCTTTGCATATACGTGCCTGTAATGCGCTACCTCCTTATCTAAGCTCTTAGAATTCTCTTTCTCCTTCAAAACTCACCTTCTTCGTGAGGCTTTTACCGATCCCTCCAGTTGCTAGGGCTTTCCCCCCACAATCACTTTATATCTATTCTGTATATGTACTCACACGTGTGTGTATGTGTCCGTGTGTATATTTGCACACACACGTGTGTATATATACCTATACATACATACACACACATACATTTCTTACCCTGTCGTCGTCCCTCCCCCCTCCTCCCTGTCGACTCCTTGAGTACGGGGACTATTTAGTTCACTTCTCTTTGCATCCCCAGCACCTAGCAGAATGTAGCAGGTGATTAATAAATGTTTGCTTGATTGCCTAGAAACTACAGAACGCTGCTCCCTCCTGGGTTGAGAATGAGCTCCAAAGGCACTCTTCTTTGCTTTGGCATTTTTTCTACAGTCCAGAGCGCTGCCTCTTTCGGGAGGAACCCCCCCTCCCCCCATTCCCCTATCCCTGAGCCGCTGTCTCTCCTGTCTTGTCAGCTCCAGAGCGACTGTCAGGTCGTTGCATTATTTATCTGCTCTGTAACATTTACTGGGATTTACTGTTTAATAACTGTCACTCCAATATATCTTTTCTTAATCCCTTCAGATCTGTCGCTGTAGCGATTTTAAATATTTATCAACGCTGTTTGTGTGTTCGTTGGTTAGGTTGCGATTTTCTTGTAATTAAAGATTTACAAGACACTGCTCAAGATTTACGGAGGATTGGCAGAGATCAAAGGCGGGGGAGGGGGAACAGGAGGAGAGACGTGGTCTCAGGATGAATCGGCCCCTTCTTGCCCAAGGAGGGGGTCCTGTTTCCCCCAGGGAAGGTGGGCTGCTTTCCTACTAGGGTTCAAAGTTTCCAGTGATCTCAGATCTCTGTTTTCAAGCTTTGTCCTTTTTTTTTTCTCCTCCCAGTGGGAAGAAGCAGAATTTATAGCAACAACAACAACATTAGCTGACATTTACGTAGTGCTTTAAAGTTGGCAAAGATCTAGTAATTTCAGAGGTACAAAGTCTAGGCCAAAAAAAAAAAAACCCAAAAAAGTCTAGGCCAACCAGGGTCAATGTGGCATTAAGAGGGGCCCGAAGGACCAACAAGCATTTGGCTTGATAAATGTATGCCTATTTCTAGTCCTCAGACTGTTTACATCTCTACTATGGGAAGAATCAGCTCTGTGTTTGAAGTCACTGTCCCATGGTGCTCCAACCCAAAGGTGCTGGGATAATACTGAGGTCTCAGAAGATAAGAAGACCAAATTGTAAACTGCAGAAGGGCAGAGATCATATCTTATCCAAATTTTGCATCTCCCTCAGAAAGTAAAGTGTTTTGCGAACAGTAAGAACTTAGTAATTTTTTAAAATAAAAATTTTAAATTCTGAACTTAAATACCAAAGATGAGAATTTCCAAGTACAAAGTAGAACAGAGGAAAAGGATTGTATATGGAAGCATGAAACTCTAAAGCACAGGTTTCTTTTCTTTTTGAGTATGTAATAACTTTACCATGTAACTTTCAAAGCTATCCTGTTTGTCTGTTTCCTTCTGTTTGTTTTGTTGTGTTGTGTTGTGTTTTGTGCACCAAAAAATACTTCAATACTTAGAATGGTTTTCTTTCTTTCTTTCTTTTTTGGCAATCTATTGCTAACTCCCCTCTTTTCCCTCCTTCCTCCACCTTCCCCAACGGAAAAAAGAAAGAAAATAAAACCTTTGTAATTGTAAAACAGTGATTCTCTGGCCCTCACTGTCTAAAGGCCAGGTAACATTTCACTTTCCCTGTGCAGGGAGGTCTCTTAGGGAAGATCTCTAGTCTCTGCCATTGGCTCAAACGTCCACCAGTCGTCTTCCCGCAATTTTAGGTGTCCAAGCACCCTAGCTTCACTCAGCCATTAGAAAGTTACATTGGCTTTTTACAAAGGAATATTTATTTCAAAGGCATACCAAGAACAAACATACAAACATTTCTCCCTAATGTGTTAAGGATATAATCCTCTTTATATCATCTCAGCCTCTGGAGGAGGAAGGGAGATTAGGTTCAGAAACTGTATATCTCAGACACCAAATCATTTTCTCTTATCAGAGAAATTTGATACAAAGATTTTTTCCTATTCAATCACTTCCCTTATCCTAGATGTATTAATGCTGTTTGTTCGGAACCTTTTCAGTATTGAATAACCAGAGTTATCTATTTTATCTTTTGTAATTGCCTCTATCTCTTGTTTGGTTAAGAATTCATCTCTTACCTGTACCTCTTCTTAGCTATGGGAGGTATATGATCTACTTCTACTTTTTTATAGCATGTTCTTTAATATTAAGGTCAAAATCCATTTAGAATGTATTATGGTGTGTGGCATAAGGTATTAGTTTAAGCTTAATTTCTGCCAGACTGCTTTCCAGTTTTCCCAGCAGTTTAAAAAAAAATTGAATAGGGAGTTTTTTTTTTTCATAGCTAAATTATATTTTCCACTTCATCAAACACTGGGTGATTGAGTTCTATTATTTCTGAATCTCCCTTGTTTAGTCCATTGATTTCTCTCTATATTTTAACTGACACCAGATAGTTTTGATGACTGCTGCTTTATAATATAGTTTCAGATCTGGAAGTGCTATTTCTTCTTTGTCTTTACTTCTTTTCATCATTTCCTTGATATTTTTCCAAGTGAATTTTGTCGCTAGTTTATCAAGCTCTGTAAAGTATCCCTTTGGTAATTTGATTGATACAACATTAATATCATAATTGAATTTTCATAATGTTGTCATTTTTATTACATTGGCATGGCCTAGCCATGAGCACTGAATGTTCCTCCAGCTATTTAGGTTGTTTTGTGTGTGTGTGTGTGTGTTTTAGGAGTACTTTGTAGTTGAAACTATAACAAGTCTTTTGTGTGCTTTGGGAGACTGACTCCCAGATAGTTTATGCATTTTGTAGCTATTTGGAATGAGATTTCCTTTTCTATTATTTTCTATTATATTTTTGTCTCCTCTTTACTTATCAGTGCTCCTTTAATTTTGTTCTCTCTCTCTCTCTCTCTTTTTTTTTTTATTGCTATTGCTAGTGTTTCTAGAACTATGTCAAATAATAGTAGGGAGAGTGGGCATCCTTACTTCACTTCTGTATTTATTGGAAAAGGCTCTAGTTTATCCCTATTGCATATGCTGCATAAGAGTATTGTAACTTGTCAAAGGCTTTTTCCACATTTATTGAGATTATCATATGGTTTTGGTTTTTAATATGATCAGAGTATATTGATAGTTTTCCTAATGTTGAGCCATTCTTGCATACCTGGCATAAATTCCACTTGATCATAACGGATAATTTCTTGGATAAATTTCTGTAGCCTGTTTGATGGGATTTTGTTTAAATTTTTTTTGAATCAATGTCCATTAATAACATTGGCCTGTAGTTTTCTTTCTGTGCTTTTATCTTTCCCTAATTTAGATATTAGGACTACATTTGTACAAAAGGGTTCTGGTAGGGTTCTTTTTTCTGAATTTTTGAGAATAATTGGTCAAGTATGGGGACTAATTTTTTTTTAAAGGTTTGATGGAATTTTCCCGTAAATCTATCAGGTCCTGGAGTTTTTCTCCCCTTCGCTATTTCCTTTCAGTTAGATCTATTTCCTTTTCTGAGATTGGGTTATTTAAGATCTCTATATGGACTTTTGATCATTTGGGTATTTTATATTTATGAAGGTGTTCCTCTATTTCTTTTTGTTATCATATTATTCCCATTTCTTCTAGTTTTGTAATTTCACCTTGCTTATTTGCTATTTTATTGATTTGATTTTCTGTTCTCTTCTTTTTAATCAGATTAGCTAAGGGTTTATCAATTTTATTACTCTTTTCAAAGAACCAGCTCTTAGTTTTATTTATCATTTCTATGGGGTTTTTTGTTTCTAATTTATCTATTATCCCTCTAATTTTTAAGATCCCCTCTTTTGTACTTATTTTAGGTTTGTCTATTAGCTGATTTTCTAGTTTTAAAAAATGCATATTCAGTTCATTAATCTTCTCTTTTTCTATTTTGATAATGTGTGATTGTAAGGATATTATTTTCCCTTTGAGGAATGCTTTAGCTGCATCTTAGAAATTTTGTTGTGCTATTTCATCATTATCATTTTCTTTTACATAGTTATAAATTGTTTCTATGATTTGTTCTTTGAACTAATCATTATTTAAGATCTCATTGTTAAATCTCTATTTGGGTCTGTATCTTTTGTTTGTGCTCCCTGAACTAATTTCTATTCTTATTGCATTAAGGTTTGTGACGAATGTGTTGACTATTTTTGCCTTTTTTACATCTGTTTACAATATCTTTAGGCCCTAGTACGTGGTCAATTTTTGTAAAAGTTCCGTGTGGTTCAGAGAAATATGTATATTTTTTTGCTTTCTCATTTAGAAGATACCATAAGTCTTTTAACTCTAGTTTCTCCAAAAATTTATTCAGTTATGTATTTTTGCTCTTGTTTATCTTTTTGGTAGACATCCAAAACTGATAGAGGGATATTGAAGTGTCCTGTCATTGTTGTATTACTATGTTTTCTTGAAGCTATATCTCCTTTGTGAGTTTATATACTAAGGCATTTGAAATGTAGAAGTTTATTACTGATATTGTTTTGTTGTCAATGATTCCTAGCAGCATGATATAGTTTCTTGTTTGTCTCTTTTTATTTTTTTGTTTGTTTTTGCTTTGTCTGATAGCATGATGGCAACTCCTTTTTTTTTTAATATTCACTTGATACATAGTCAAAAAAATTTCCCATTGTCCTGGTTTTATTTTTTTGTAGGTCTGTATTTTTAAAATGTGTTTCTTGTAAGCAACAGATAATAGGGTTTTGTTTTCTTATCCAATCTGTTACTCTTTTTTATTTTGCTGGATTGTTTAATCCATTCACATTTAACGTTATAAAAGTAAGGTGTATATTTTCTTCCATCCACCTCTAAATTTTTTTAAAGTTATGATTCCTCCCCCTTTTTTTGTGTGTGAGGCAATTGGGGTTAAGTGACTTGCCCATAGTCACCCAACTAGTAAGTATTATGCATCTGAGGCTGGATTTGAACTCAGGTCCTCCTGACTGCAGGGTCAGGGCTCTATCCACTGCATCACCTATCTGTCCCTTTCCCCCTCTTCTGCTGTAAACACAGTATTATGTTCTTTCAATTATTTTAATCTTTTTTTTAGGGCCCTGTTCTTACTGGCCCTCTTCCCTTCATCCCATCCCTTCTCCTTTTCTATTACTTTTTCTTTTAGGGTCTTGTTTATTTGTTTCTCTCTCATATCTGGTAATATATTTCTTCCCCTTTTAGTCATGTAGATTTTTCTATTCCCTCCTTACCTTCAGCTAATCTTGTTAATTATTTTTTATTTGTTTGTTTTTGGTGAGGCAATTGGGGTTAAGTGACTTGCCCAAGGTCACACAGCCAGTAAGTATCAAGTGTCTGAGGCCAGATTTGGATTCAGGTCCTTCTTACTCCAAGGCTGGAGCTCTATCCACTGCACTGCCTAGCTGCCCCTAATTATTTTTTTTAAATTTAATTTTTTGTACCCCTTTGCAAAAAGGATTTCTATCACTCTTCATTATCCATATTCTCTTTCTCATTGCTTGATTTTTAAGTTTTTAAAAATATTTTTTTCCAATTATATGTAAAAACAATTTTTAACATTCATTTTAAAAAATTTGAGTTTCAAATTCCTTCCCTTCCTTCCCTCCCCCCTCATTGAGAAGGCAAGCAATTTGATATTAGTTATACGTATGCAGTCATGCAAAACATTTCCATATTAGTCATGCTGTAAAAGAAAATGTGTACCAAAAAAAAACCCCAATAAAATTAAAGAAAGTTTAAAAAAAAGTATTCTTCAATCTGCATTCAGACTCCATCAGTTCTTTTTCTGGAGGTGGATAGCATTTTTCATCTTAAATCCTTTGGAATTGTCCTGGATCATTATAGCTAAGTTATTCATGGTTGATCATTGTATAATATTGCTATTACTGTGTACACTGTTCTACTGGTTCTGTTCATTTTACTTTGCATCAGTTCATGTAAGTCTTTCCAGGTTTTCCTAAAGCATCTTGTTTGTCATTTCTTATAGCACAATAGTATTCTATCACAATCATATTATACAACTTGTTCAACTATTCCCCAATTGATGGGCATCTCCTCAATTTTCAATTTTTTGACACTACAAAAAGAACTACTATAAATGTTTTTGTACATATAGGTCCTTTTCCTTCTTTTTTTAAATCTCTTTGGGAAACAGATCTAGTAGTGGTATAGCTGGGTCAAAGGGTATTCATGATTTTGTAGCTCTTTGGGTATAGTTCCAAATTGTTCTCTAGAATGGTTGGATCAGTTCTTAACTCCAACAACAATGCTTTAGTGTACCAATTTTTCCATATGCTCTCCAATATTCATCATTTTCCTTTTCTGTCATATTAGCCAATTTGATAGGTGTGAGGTAGTACCTCAGAGTTTTAATTTACATTTCTCTAATCAATAGTTATGACTATAGATAACTTTGATTTCTTCATCTGAAAACTGCTTGTTCATATCCTTTGACTATTTATCAATTGGAGAATGACTTGTTTTCTTATTCATTTGACTGAGTTCTTTATATATTTCGGAAATGAGGCCTTTAACACAGAACTTTGCTGTAATAATTTTTTCACAGTTATAATTACTGTGTATTTCCCACCATCTAATTTCCCCCCTGTTTATCCTTCTCTCTCTCTCTCCTTTTACCCTGTTTCTCCTCAAAAGTATTTTACTTCTGACCACCACATCCCCCAATCTGCTCTCCCCTCTATCAGCTTCACCCCCTTCCTACTTCCCTGTAGGGTAAGATAGATTTCTATATCCAACTGAATGTGTATATTATTCCCTCTTTGAGCTAATTTTGATGAGAGTAAGGTTCAAAGCATTGTCCACCACCTCTGTCTCTTCCCCTCCATTGTAAAATCTCATTAGCACCTTTTTAATATGAGATAATTTACCCCATTTTACTTCTCCCTTTCCTCTTCTCCTAGTGCATTCTTCTTTCACCTCTTAATTTTATTTCTTTTAGATATCATCCCATTATAGTCATACCCCTGCCCTCTCTCTATGTATGCTCCTTCTAATTGCCCTAATAATGATAAAATTCTTAGGAATTACAAGTATCATCTTCCTATGTAGGAACATGAACAGTTTAACCTTAATGAATCTCTTGTGATTTCTCTTTCCTGTTTACCTTTGTGTGCTTTTCTTAAGTCTTGTTTTTGAAAGTCAAATTTTCTGCCTCTGATCTTTTCATCAGAAAGTACTCTATTTCATTAAATATCTATTTTTTTAACTTGAAGGATTATATTCACTTTTGCTGGGTAGGTGATTCTTGGTTGTAGTCCTGGATCCTTTGCCTTCTGGAAAACCATATTCCAAGCCTTCTGATCCTTTAATGTAGAAGCTGCTAGATATTGTGTTATCCTGACTATGGCTCCATGATATTTGAATTGTTTCTGTCTGCTTGCAATATTTTCTCCTGACCTGGGAGCTCTAGAATTTAGCTATAGTATTGCTGGAAGTTTTCATTTTGGGATATTTGGGATTCTTTCAATTTTTATATTACCTTCTGTTTTTAGGGAATCATTTTTTTTCAGTGAGCTCTACCTCCTTTTTTATTTAGTCAATTCTGCTTTTCAAGGAGTTCTTCTCTTCAGTGGATTTTGGTACCTTTTTAACAATTTGACCTATTCTGTTTTTTAAGGTCTTATTTTCTTCAGTATTTTTTTTGTGCCTTCTTTACCAAGCTGTTGACTTTTTTTCCTATTATTTCCTTTCATCATTCTCATTTCTTTTCCCAATTCTTCCTCTACCTCTCTTACTTGATTTTTAAAATTCTTTTTGAACTCTTCTAGGAATTTTCTGAGGGCTTGAGGCCAATTCACATTGTTCTTTGAGGCTTTGGATGCCGCTGTTTTGACTTTGTTGTCTTCTTCTGAGTCTGTGTTTTGATCGTCCCTGTCATAATAGTAACTTTCTATTGTCAGGTTCTTTTTTGTCGTTTGCTCATTTTCCAGCCTATTTCTTGACTTTTAACTTTATGTTAAAGTGGGGCTCTGCTTCCTTGGTGGAGGGGACACTGTCCCAAGCTTTAGGTTTTTCATGCTGCTGTTTTTAGAGCTAGTTCTGGGGATCTGTAAGTTTTCAGTTCTTCCAAGGTGGTGTGGCCTAAGGAGAGGTGTGATTACTGCTCTCTTGGCCTGTGCTCTGGTCTGTGAGTAACTACGAGCACTCTTTTCCACTCTGGAACTGTGACCAGGTTCCCCATTCTCCTAAAGCCACAGGCTCTAGTGTGCTTATGATCCTTCTAGCCCTGAGATTATGACCCATAACTGCTGATGGGCAATGCAACAGACTCCTGCACCTAGTGCCAGCAAAGGGAACCCTGTAATCTCCTTTCAATCAGTTGTCTGACCCCCTTATTATCGGTGGGCTGGGAGCCATAGAAGCTACCATTGCCAATCCAGTGGCTGCCAAGGCCTGCTACTGGTTTGCTGGGACACAGCCTGCATTGGACTGTGCTTCACATTCACCCCAGTTCACCTTTCCTGCCTACTTTCTAACTGGTCTTGGGCTGGAAAGTTGTTTCACCCCATCCTTTATTTTTTCTTTTTGGTTCTGCTGCTCCAGAGTTAATTGTTGTTTTTTTTAAAATTTTCACATTAGTCATGGTGTAAAGAAGAATTAGAACCAATGAGAGGAACCATGAGAAAGAAGAAAGAAAACAAAACAACAAAAAAAGAGAGCAAATAGCATGTTTCCATCTGCATTCAGACTCCAAAGTTCTTTCTCTGGATGTGGATAGCATTTTCCATCACGAGTCTTTTGGAGTTGTCTTAGATCCTTGCATTGCTGAGAAGAGTCCAGAATTCATTTGGAGACATAATTCTAAAGTTGTTGTTGGTGGTGGTGGGGATTTCGGAGAGATCAGGCAAGTCTCTGCCTTTATTCCACCTTCTTGGCTCCATTCCCCCATTTTTGTTTTTGTTTTTTACTTTAGAATCTCCTTCTCTGATTCATGACTCTTATAATCATCTGGTATCTTTCTTTCCTCTGTTCTTTATACGGCAAAAATTCCCAAGATATCCATTCTAGGCTTTGCCCTCTAGGTACTTTCTTCCACTGCCTTGTAGGGCTAACATACATTCTCCTTTTCCATTTTCAGAACAATGTCAATTATTGAAGGTGTCAGAGAGGACACTGCCTTGTGGTAGTCTCCCTTCCCCCACTGATTTATATCCTCTCTTGTTGACTTTTTTTTCCCTACATTTGCCTGGAAATCTCCTCCCTTTGTCCATACTCTTCCACTCTTGGAGATGCCAATTGCCCTTAAAAGTCTCCCCTTGCCCCATCCCTCCCCACTCCCAACCTAAAACAAATAGTCTTCTCAGGCACCAGGCCTTATCCAGTGTAAAATCCTTGTCTCTCTACATCCATCGGAGCATTCATCAGAGGAACCCCCTCCCATCTCTAATGTAAAGCCTCCTTCCTTTCCTCCCCTTTTCAATCTTTCTCCCTTCCTCCTCACTCACTCTCCTGTAGGCTCTTCTCTTTCTGAGATCACAGAAATCAACTTCCCCTCATTGTCAGCTCTTGGTTTGACCCTGGCACATCACTTTCACCCCTCTATCCCACGTGTTCTCCTCCCCCCTTTTCATGTACCTTCCCATGTTATAATTTTGTTGTTTGTTGTCTTGACTTGTGGCTGAATTGGATTTAGGTGAGGCAGAGTTGCACAAAAATCATCAGCCTCAGTCTCTTTTCTAGAGTTATTAAAGTCCCATGGCAGAACAAAAGTCAAGACTATTGGTGATGGTCTGGGATATAGTGGAAGACCCTGGCATCTTTGATGTCTGACCAAGCTCTGAGTGCTCCACAGTGCTTATTTTAGCCACTGTTGGAACAAATTGTTCTCATCCACCCATTCCACTGTGGGAAGTTTTCACATGCTTGGGGTAGACATCTCCCTAACTCACCAATAGGTGAGGCCACAAGCCTGTTGATTACCTTAACCTGGTTTAACCTGTCTACCAAGACAGTTTACCAGAGTGTGGCTGTTGCACATGCTACTGCTTTTTGGAGCCAAAAATGAGAGTTGGGTGAAAGGTGGACACCAAAGGTGAATGAGCAGTCTTGAAAAGGGCTCAGCAAGCCTTCACATGAGAGGTGCTAGTCCATAATTCCCCTGTCCATCTCTTCATTGTTACCTCTACCAGTTATCTTTACCCCTATCTCTCTGTGTATCTCTTAATGGTCTTTCTGTTGTCACTGTTGCTGTTGCTGTCTGAATTTATTCACTCTTCTTGCAATTCTTGCAAGTTTGAGAAACAAATAATCTCTTCCCTTCTGATTTTCTTTCTAGAAATGTTCCAAACTGTTCTTTATTATTGAATGACCATCTTTTATCCTGTATGCAATTTGTAAGATAGGTCACCATAGCTGCATCCTGAGCTCCAATGCTCTTCAGAACACATTATTCCACTCCATCTTTCTTTTTCTAGTAGATATGGAGTAGTCTTGCATTATTCAATATTATTCAAATGTTCTTTCCTTTTTATTTGACTTGTAGAACTTGTTGTTTTTGAATTGAATTGTTGTATTTAACCACTATGGATCTTGGAGTGTGCAGCCTTTTTTTTTTCTTTTTTCTGGAGGCAATCTGTGAATTATTTCAATTGGGATTTTATTTTCTACATTTAAAAGTTTTGGAAAGTTCTTTTTCCATTACTTCTTTTATGATGGTATTAAGGTTTTTGTTGTGTTGTGTTGTTCTGGGAGACCTAAGATTTGTCTCTACTCATCCTGTCTTCCATCCATATGTTCTGCTTGCATGATAAGAGTATTTTCTTTTAATGTTTTTGGTTTTTTGCTTCTCTTCTTCTAGGTTGTCCTTGACTTCTGTGTATTTGCATTCCCAGTCTATTGTTCTTTCTTTTGTTTCTTTGATGAGGCTTGCCATTGTAGATTCAAGTTTTTCTATTTTGCTCATTGTTTTTGCTGTGAAGGACATTAATTCTGTTCTCATAATTCTCATTTCTCTTTAAAACCACTCGGGAACAGCATATTGTAGTTCTAGATTCTCCTCAAATTTCACATGGTCCTCTGTGCCCTACCCCTGCCTAAGTCTCTCTAATCCTTAAAAAAATAACAAACCCTCAGTAGACCCTGCCACTCCCTCAAGTTATATCTCTTCTTCCTTTCTCAGACAAACTCCTAGGAAAAGCTTTCCATGTTCACTGTCTCTGTTTCCTCTCTACTTGCTGTACCCCTTGCAATCTTGACTTTTTTTTACCTCAATGCTTAACTGAGACTACTCTCTCCAACATTACCAATGACCTCTTAATTGTCAAATATGATAGTCTTTTTCCAGTCCTGATCTTTCTTGATCTCGTTGCTGCATGTGGCACTGTTCATCCTTGTGGTGTCCTCCATGATTCTCTTTCCTCTCTTGGTTTTCCTAAAATTTCTCATTCCTGGTTCTCCTCCTACCTGTTTGATTGCACTCTCTCTCTCTCTCTCTCTCTCTCTCTCTCTCTCTCTCTCTCTCTCTCTCCTCTCTCTCTCTCTCTCTCTCTTTCTCTCTTTCTCTTTATCCAACCCCAGTCTCTGTCCTGAGTTTCAGTCCTAAATCACTCCCTGCTTATTGGACATTTCAAAATGAATATCCTGGAGGCATCTCAGACTCAGCAAAGTTACTGTCTTTCTCCTCAAATCTATCCTACTTCTAAACATCCCTATTTCTCTTGAAGTCACCATCATTTATCAATCCCCGGGGTTTGTAACCTTGGCATTATCCTTAATTCCTCATTGTCATGCACCACACATATCCAATTAGATGCCAAATCTTGCCATTTCTATGTCTACAAGATTTCTCACATCTAAACCCTTTTCTTCTCTCCATATATCTACCTCCTTAATCCAGGTTCTCATTACCTCTCCCTCTAGATGATTGTAATAGCCTCCCAATTGTTCTCCTTGCCTCAATTATCTCCCTGCATTAGTCATCCTCCACACTGATGCCAAAGTGATTTTCCTTAAGTGCAGACCTGACCATGTAATTCCTCTACTTGATTAAATGCCACTGGTTCCCTATTTTCTCAAGGATAAAATATAAAGTCCTCTGTTTAGCTTTTAAAGCCCTTTACAACCTGGCCCCAATCAATCTTTCTACCCTCACTGTATATTAGTTTCACTCTTGCACTCAGTGATGCAGACAAACTGACCTCTCTCCCACACAGCATGCTCTGTTTCCTGTCTCTTCACCTTTGCACTGGCCATTCCCCATGCCTAGAATGCACTTCCTCTAAGCTTTTGCTTCCTAGTGTTGTTCATCTTTTCCTTCAAGATGCAACTCAAACATCATCTTGTACCTGGAGCCTTTCCTGATCTCCACAACTTGTGATGCTCTTGTTTTCAAGTGACCTTATATTTATTCCTTTTTTAATTTTAAAAATTAAAAATTAAAATTTTATTTATTCTTTTTATATTTATTCTGCATGTATTTATTATGTATTTGTTATTTCTCCCATTAGAATATAAACTCCCTGTAAGGAAGGGATATCTCATTCTTTGTATTTGTATTTACAGCACTTAATACAACATCTGCCTTATAGTAGGTGCAACAGCAACTATCTATCTATCTATCTATCTATCTATCTATCTATCTATCTATCTATCTATCTATCTATCTATCTTTCTATCTATCTATCTATCTATCTATCTATCTATCTATCTATCTATCTATCTATCTTTCTTTCTATCTATCTATCTATCTATCTATCTATCTATCTATCTATCTATCTATCTACTTCTACACTTTGTCATTCACAACAAAGGGAGGACAAGAACCCCTCTGGTTTGAGGGCTTGATAAACCCTTTCCAGGGCTGCTCATCCACCTTTGGTGTCCACCTTCTTGCTTGTGGCTCCAAGAAGCTGTAGCATGCACAGCAGCCATACCCTGGTAAACCATTTTGGCAGATGGGCTAAACCGGGTTGAGGGTAACTGACAGGCTTCAAACCTGTCAATGAGTTAGGGGGATGTCTACCTCAAGCATGTGAAAATTTTCCCTGGTGAAATGGAAGGCTGAGAATAATTTGTTCCAATGGCCATGAAGGCAGCTACAGCAGTCTCTGTGGAGTGCTTAGAGCTTGGTCACAAGGTCATCCACTGCATCCTGGGCCATTGCCAACTGTCTTGTCTTTTGTACTGTCTCTAGACTTGGATGACTCAGGAAGAGAGACTGAGGCTGATGACTGTGCAACTGCCTCACTTAAATCCAATCAGCCATGAGCCAAGACATCACCCCAGATGTCATTGGTCCTCTTCAAAAAAAATGAAGATAAGCAACTCTTAGCCAAGGGACCGTTGGCCCATTGATTCATCCCTATTCTCCAAGTCCATTTCCCCCACTCTAGTTTCACTTGCTTACACATTCAGCTATGACCACAGGATTTGTCATTTTAATATTTTAGACAGGCTAAGTGCTTCGCTAGATACTCACCTAGAATCTATTACCCTGATGACCATTAGTCCAGACCTGTGAATCCTCACCCCTGGATAAACTCCAGATGTCTGATTTTTCTGCTCCTCCACCAAAGCTACTGAATGTCAATGGCGAAAGTCATGAAATGGAGCCGAATCCACTTATAACCACTTCATGGTATATAATTGTCAGATGGGCTCTTGCTGCTGCTTGACAATCCTTCTACTCTCACCTTATTGCTTCTCTACTTCATTCCCTCCAGCAAACCTCTTCTTTTCTCCTCTCAACCTGAATATCCTTCCTATCTGCCTATAGCTAGTCACCTAGCCTCCTGCTTCACAGAGGAGTCTGAGGCCATCCCATGTGTACTACGTTAACCCTCCCCTCTTCCATTTCTTAAAACTCTTCAACATCATCATTCTCAAGCTCCTCCTCCTTTCAGTCAGAGAAGAAAAGCTATCCCTGTTACACAACAAGGCTAATTTTGGTCTCATGCCCTCCTGACTCTTCCAGAATCTTGCTCCAGTGACCGTTTCCTATTTCTCATGCATCAGTCTGTCCACAGGCATTTATTAAGCCCTTACTATGTGCCAGGCACTGTGCTAAGTGCAAGAGACACAAAGACAGGCAAAAAATAGTCCCTGCCCTCAAGGAGTGTACATTCTAATGAATCTTCAATTTCTTATCATCTACTCGTCCCTTCCCATCTGTCTATGGGAGTTCTCAAGTCTAAAAAAGTCTTTCCCTTGACAATTCTATCCTATCTAACTAAGATCTTTTCTCCTGTGTGTCAAAGTTTCCATTACCATTAGGGAGAATGCAGTATTGCTTAAAAAATAAAATAAAACAAATAAAAAACCAGAAGAAGGACTTCAATGTGAAAAGCAAATAAGAAAAAGGGCCTGAAGAAACAGGCCCTCTATTGGGGATAGGAAAAATGTCACATAGAGGAGAAAGAGAAGTGGGCCCATTGAAGATTTGAAACTATAAAATGCTTTTCTTGAAGGAAGAGCCCTTTCCCTTGAAGGAGAAGCAGTGGCATGGCCTCCAATGAATAAAATGAGTTCTCTCAGGTGAGAGATCATTCAGGAAAGGTCAGAAAAAGATGAGAATGGTATTAGTAGTTGGTGACTCCCTTTAGAGGGAGGTGCTGAAAGCAGTTCTTTGTTGGGCATGGCCTGCTAGCTTCCCTGGGGCATGTATCCAAGACATGACAGAGAACCTCCCTAAACTTGTCAAATCCAATAATTACTACATGACTCACATGAGCATAAATGATACTGACAGATGTATTTTAGATGGATGGGCCAACTAATATAGATTGGCTGGCCGTGGGAAAGGGGAGCATGGATAGATATATAGATAGATAGATAGATAGATAGAGATAGATAGATAGATATCTTCTCTGGGATCTGGCCCACCCCATCTCTAAGGAAAACAAGTTTCTTCCTTTGTGGGAAATAGGAGCATGGTTATGGCTGGACATCCACTCCTTCCCTCTTTTATCTCCAAGATATTAGACCAGAGTTAGATCTATTCACTGCCCCTCAAATATTTGTAATCTTGGGATAAAATGTTCTCTTTTAGGAGTTCAGAATAAAAGCCACTTTCCCTGGTCATTATGAAGGAAAGAATAATAGCTTAGTCTGGGCCACTTTAGCTCCCTCCTATCAAGTGCTGGTTACATAAATGGAAATCACAAATAGCAACATGTTTATCAAGGCAAATAGGAAAACAGAAATTGAGGGAGTTATACAGATTAGAGTAGGTGATAGGATACGAAAGAGTAAATGAGCTCTTTGACTCAGAAGTGACATAAAATCTCAGCCCAGACCAAGATGAGAATGAGCTCACCAAGGAAGTCCACCCTGAATAGTCAGACTTGGCAGATGACTCAATTCTCCAGCCCTGCTCAACTGATGCCTTTTCATGTGGAAATGAGGCGGGCCCTCACCTACCCAAGGTAAATGATGAATAGAAGGGTCTATGTTAGGGCTAAGTAGCTCTCCTTTTATTATCTATAGAATGACATACACAGGCCTCATTTCATGCCAATGTCAAACCTGAACTAATAGGGTATCAGACTGCTTAAGCTGGCCCCTAAAATTTTGCTTTCACTTAAAATCAAGGGACATGTTGGAGAAAGTCTGTTTTTTTTTTCACCTGTTTGCATCTCTGGGGATGCTCATTAGTCATTCAAAAGTTTGTGCTTTCTCTCTTATCTGTCTCTCTTGAACTCCATTTCTCTCTCTTCAAAGTCTTTCCATCATGGACCCAGATGTCTCTTCTATCAGGAGTCTCTTTATCCCTTCCCACCTTCCCCCATGCAGGATGAAGCATCATGGGGCTGTCAGCCAGGGAACGATAACCCTACCTCCCTGGCTGGGAGTATTTCACAGAAAAACCCCCCTGGAATGTGTTGCTAAAGATGACAAATTAAAGACCTTAGGGGCATAGCTAGTTGTTTTCATCACTCTAGACCACTGGAAGCAAGAAATCTGGAAAAGATACATCTTTGCATTTTAAAAGTAAATAACTGTAAGATGATTGTGTTTAAGAATGAGATTTTAATTTCTAAAGCACTGTTTAAAATATAAAATTGGCAGGCCAGAGGCATCAAAATAGTGCTGGTAAGGATGTATTTAGAATTTTCTACATCCAATTAAAAGGACATCAGAGTGAAAAGAAAGTGGGAGGGAGAAAAGCAACTATGTGTGTTCACCAAGGTAGATATGATGGAGAGGAGTTACTAGGTAGAACAAATAATAACAATAGAGAAGCACCTAGAATTTTACAGAAGCCAAAATCCAAGAAAAGGGCTCATAGGAGGAGGCCCAAGGCCTCAGATGACTATACATACGTGGGAGACCAGAGAGGTTTTATGCTGATTAAAATTAAGCCCTAAAGCCATCAGTTTCATTGCTGGCTGTTGTGCAGAAGGAGAGAAATGTAGACCTTGCCTGCTTTACCTAATTTCATCTGCATCCCAATCAAAAAGGATGTAATAGCTCAGCAGTTGAGATCTGCCTCTCTGTCCCAGCCTCCGCACAGCCTCTGTAGGGTTTTGTAGAGACACAGCCTTTCAAATGGATTTTGGGAATATAGCCTCATAATCAGGACTATTACAAAGAGCTTTTTTTTTTGAGGCAGCTGGGGTTTAGTGACTTGCACAGGGTCCCACAGCTAGTGTTAAGTGTCTGAGGCCATATTTGAGCTTTGGTCCTCCTGACTATCTACTGCACCATCTCGCTGCTACTACAAAGAACTTTCTAATTCCAAATCATCTGAGACTAAGGGTGAGAATCTGTCAGAAGAAGAGGCTTAATCATAGCCTGGGATATTCCGCTGACTTTTGTCATCTCCCTGGCTGGGTGGGGTGGCTCACCGTGTGGCTATGCACTGAAAGAATTATCCCATACCCCTTAGCTGATGGAAGCAAAAAAGCAGCAGGTGCCTCCAAAGAGCAGAAGCTCAGCAGAGGGTAGCAGAAGACAGGCTGTCAACCATAAGGCCAGCAGAGACAACTAATAGAACTAATGGACAGGGAAGACATGACACGAGGAAGAAGGTATGGTGATGTCACTAGACCACTTTGGAAGCTATGCTGTTGAGTTGGCCTAGCTGCATAGGATCACCCAGATGCTTTCCATATTATATATGTAGGAATTGGGCAATTTGCAGCTCTAGTGGGTAGAGGTAAGGGTTATTTAAGAAAGGTTGTATCAGGGGCAGTTAGGTGGCACAGTGGATAGAGCAACAGCCCTGGAGTCAGGAGGACCTGAGTTCAAATCCAGCCTCAGACACTTGATACTTGACACTTACTAGCTATGTGACTCTGGGCAAGTCATTTAACCCCATTGCCTAGCAAAAAAAAAAAAAAGGTTGTGCTGTGACACAACGTTTTTTGTTTTTTGGCTAGGAGTTGGCTACTCTAAACACTCAATGCCCTGTCCCTTTCAGATTCTTTTAGGTCTTGTTTATCTTAGAAAACTTTGAAGGTGAACACCAGTCACCCATAAAAACTACTGTAAGAAAGCTCATAAAGGAGCCTTAGAAGGGTGAGGAAGATGAATAAAGTCTCACGCCTAAAACAGCTCTCCTGGCTATCTGTAATATTGAACAAGGCCTTACTTCCACTGACCTAGAGGCTGTAAAGTTCGGATTCAGTCAGAGTGCCACATTTGACAACCTAGAGGGCCACATGTGGCCTTGAGGCTGCAGGTTCCCCACCCCTGGTAGATTTTCAGTGGGAGAAATGAGGGAAAACTGCAAGATTCTTTTTCTCTGCTTCCACAACTCTGGCCAGGTTGGAGATTGCAGAAATAAAGACAGACAGAAAAAGAAAGGACATTTTTTCCCTCTTGTTTGTAGAAATTTATGGCATTATAAACTAATTAGAAATGAAAATTATAATTAAAATGAAATATCTTTACTGTAAATTTCCAAATTGTGGTTTAAAGGATTTTATGACTGCTAAAACATCTTAATAGATTTTTGGAGGTTTGTACCTAGGATTAAGAATACTCACACAGGACACATGCCTTCTCTCCTTCCTGGAGGGCAATTGACACATTGTTCTACTTGAAGATGATTTCACCTACTAGAGAATAAATAGAACTGAAGTGAGTTCAAAATGATTCAACAGAATTTAATTGTTTAGGTAAATTAGTGGCTAACCCACCTAATTTGAAATAGACTATACAACTCCAGTGTGAAAGTTTAGCAGTTAATTGATATTGTGTAAGGAATCCTATATAGGAGAAATTCAACAGAATGTTAGATTGGAAGATGATTGGGAAATAAGATGAGATGGACTTGAGAAAAATAGCAAAGGTAATGTGAAGTATAGAATGACAAGGCTTTAATCAAAGTCCACTGGAAGGAAAATAACACAAGAGAGGAGAGGAATCTTAAAGAAAGGTGGAGTCCTTTTGCATTGACGGGTGAAGGGAGGGTTAAAGTGATGGGTTTGCAGTTTTGGAAAGAGGTTTGAGAAGGTTTTTGATCTCACTGAGAGAAGAAGGCTATGAGAAACTTTTTGGAGAGTTTCCTGTTAGCAATTTTAGACAGACAATATTCTACCACTGGGTGTATTTTGCTATAGAATGGATAACTATTGGGGAAAAGTATCACAGACCTCTTAAGTTGTCCTTGAGACTTTGTACTTGGGCAGAGTCATAAGATCTTATCAACTTTGAAGGAAGCTGCTGACAACTGGTTGTGAAGTTTTAAAGAACTTACAAATTTGCTTATAAAGAGTGAGTTTTATCTGATAGATTGTTTTGTCATCATTTGTGAAAATTATGAAAGTTGACCTGTTAATAAATGGTATAGATTAAAGTTACATCTCTGAGTCAATTTAAGAACAATAGACCTTAGTTTTAAAGGTTTTATTTTGCCTTAAGGGTTAATAGGCAACAGGAATATGTGTTAGTTCAGAGGCTTACAGTAGCCAGCAAGCCACATAGTCTCATTGAGCCTCAGTTTTTTCATCTGTAAAATGGGGATAATATGTACACTACCTACCTCATGGGCTGTTGGGAGAAAAGACTGTAAAATGTTATTTTAATCAAGAAGCATGAGCATTTTATTGTAAATAAATATTTTTTTTTCACTATGTACAAATTGTATCCTCACAGAGATGGTACAGTGCTTAGATCTGGAGTCACGAAGACCTGATTTCAAATGTTGCCTCAGATGAGGATCAAATGAGATAACATATGGAAAACACTTTGTAAACCTTAAAGTTCTACCTAAATGCTATACAAGACACACGTGCATATGCATGTACATGTGCAGAATGAGTATATATATACACATGTATTTATATATGTGTATAGTCCTATTGTGTAGCATTTAGATAGTGTGCATTCATGTATATGTTTCTACATAAAATAATATATAATACATGTCTATCTATCTATCTAGACATAGGTAGATAGATAACTCTTTGAGCTGCCTTCACGATTCCTGAATTCAAGGGGGTTGGATCCCTAGAGTGGATAACTACTCCCAGGTTTGAGTACTCTGTCGGTCTACACTAGCCCATACGCCCCTACGAGTGTGCTTACCCTGAATAGTCAAGGAGCAAACAAATTTAGCTCAAAGCAAAGGCATTTACTAAGATGTTATAGTAAGGACAGTGGTTACACAACTTTCCCTCCCATAAGCCTGGGGTGTATCTTTTCCACAAATACACACATCATCAGTGGGAAGAGTGAGTACAGCTTAGAGTACATTGGTAGTGTGCCCCGCTTCCAATAGGGAGTGTAGATAATCCAGGGAAGTCCTGTTTTTTGTACCACAGGGTCTTTCTCTCCTTTTTCATGGTGGTTTTCTTATATTCTCCTTCCCCCATCCCTCACCAGTGAAGTCTTTGCTTGGATGAGTGACTTTCTGGTTCAGCACTTCTCTGAATATTGACTCTTGACTGCTAGCACTTAATTCTCTCTTGAATCCGTATTTGGCTCTTTTCTCTACTGCCAGGGGTAATGCTACTCAAAACTGCTTCCAGCTCCCCATTCTCTGTTTCTCTTTCTAGAAAGCATTCCTAATTTTTATACAACATCAGTCATGGCCTGGCCTTGGTCAGCCAATAGCTATCTATTCTCCAATTCTATCCAAAAAAAATTCACACTTGGTAAAGGGGTAATTAGTCCTAGACCCATCTTTATCCTTTGTGTTAATACATTAGAGCTTCATTATCTGCCTCATCTGTGATTTTATCAACCAGAGGCAGACACACTCTCTCCTCCTACATATAAGTGTGGACCATTTTTATTAGGAGATTGCACTCTCCTTGGGGGGCAGTGACTATGCCCTTCATTCCTGTACCCTCTCCCTTGGGCAGTAGTACAGCACCCAACACATGTTCCATGTCTTGTGAGAGAATGCTTAATCTGTGTTGTTTCCACACCTCATCGTTTGTTTTGTTGTTGTTGTTCAGTTGTTCATGTCCCAGTCTTCATGACCCCATGGACAGCAGCATGGCAGGCACTTCTATCCTCTATTCTCTCCAGATCTGTCCAAGTTCTTGTTCCTTGTTTCCATGACACTATCTATCCATCTCATCCTTTGCTGTCTGCTTTTCCTTTTGCCTTAAATCTTTCCCATGCCTCTGCATATATAATAATTATTCTCTATTAATATGCACCTAGTGTGTAACTCCATGCTAATTGACTCAGATATCCTTCTAATTAAGATTTAATGTGCCCCTTGATGGACAGCAGAGGGATGAGGGTGAGAGGAGGTCTTGGATATTCTACCTGACCCTCTCCAAGAATTGCCGATGGGGTTGGAAGACAAGGGAGGGGGTGGCTCGCAGGTTATGGAGGGGCAGCTATTTAAACCCTTCTAGGAAGGAGGAAGAGGCTTGTATACTGTCCTTTTTGTCCTTCTTTCTCTAGCCCTTTGAAAAGACTCTCCTACAGCATTTAGCCTGAGGGTTAACAAAGACCTCTTGAATAGAAATGGGAAGGGACTGAGACTGGTTGGGGCCAGAGACAAACCCCAGGGGAGTAGGAGGAAGAGTAAAGGCTGAAGAATCTTCCTCCCTGAAGGTCTGTGTAGGAGAAATTCCTGCAGTACTGGCCGGGTAGCTACCCTCCAAAAGGGCAGTGGAAAGAGACTGTGAAAGCTTGCTCTCCCTCTTCCCTTAATAGATCTATTTGTGGTCCACTGTATATACTGAGTAATTGTATGCCCGTAACTGGAAATGCAGCTGCTTCTGTGTCAACAGAGAAATCATTTTTTTTTTTATCCCTAGGAGAGGTAACTTGATTCAGTTGAAAAATGATGGCCTGGGAGTCAAGACTTGAATTCAAGTCCTGGTTTTGTCATTAATGAACTATATGACATTGAGATCCCCTTATCTCAGTTTTCTCATTGGTAAAATGGACTGGATGCTTACTAAAAAAAAAAATAATAATAAAATAAAAAAGGGGCAGCTAGATGGCACAGTGGATAGAGCACTGGCCCTGGAGTCAGGAGGACCTGAGTTCAAATCCGGCCTCAGACACATAATACTTCCTAGCTGTGTGACTCTGGGCAAGTCACTTAACCCCAATTGCCTCACTTAAAAAAAATAGTAAAAAGGACTGGATGGTCTCTATGTGTTTGAGTGCTAGTGAATGTCTTGCCCTCCTCCCACTCTACAATATTGTACTTTTAGCTGAGAACACTCAATTTAGAACCAAAACAACCTCCGTTGAAGCCCCAGTGCTGCCGCTTCTGAGATGTCTGACTTTGAATAAATTACTTCATCCCTCTCAGCTTCAATTTCCTCTTCTAAAATGAGAGGGGTTGTTTAACCAAATGACCTCTAAGATATTTTCCACCTTTAGATCTATAAGCATACCATTTATTTTAGTGAGTTGGGGTTCAGACTAGAGATCAAAACTTCCTCCTGTTTTAATTGAGTTGAGAACAGTTGATCAAAAGAAGTAGGATGACGGGATAGACAGAGCCCATGAAGCTAGAATGAGGCCATGCCTAGTGTGGAGGCTCTAGGGCTTAGAGCAGAGGATGCAGGCTAGTGGATACCATGGAGAAGAGCCTGGGAGGGCAGGTCTCAGGACACTGATCCCAGAAAGGAGGTGGTTCCCAGGAAGGGTAACCCAATTTTATTTAGATTACATTATCTGGCTTAAATAGCTACTCAAGTAGAGTAACCTAGGTTTCCTTGTATCAATATATAGGAACATATGTTCAAAGCTATAGAGGGTCTTAGAGGTTTAGTTCTACCTTCCCTGCTCCCTCCGTTTTGTAGACAAAGAATCTGAGGCTCTGCAAGGTTATAAGACTTGCTAGAGGTCACAAGGCTACTTAAGAGTTCGATTCCAGAATTCCAATTCAGGTCCTCAGTTCTTAAATTACTGCTTGTACTACTGCACCAAATACCACACAAAGTAGTAAGGCATCTCCTACAAGCCATAGGTGTAGGATATGGCATGTTAACATTCAATTCAGCAAACATCCATAAGTACATACTATATGGATTTGGGGCTGGAATGAATCTTAGGAGATATTCTAGCCTAACCTTGTAATTTTCAGAAAAGGAAACTGAGGCCCAGACAGGTTCACCCAAGGTCCACATAAATAGATATTTTCTGTAATACATTTGGGAGTTACTCTCCCAATCCCCACTTGCATTAATGGATTAGGTTCCTAGAGCTTGGCTACTATGTCCCCAAGGTTCCAGAGGTACCCCTGAGGGGTTGGGGGTTGTCTTTTTAATGCTATAGCCCATGAACCTTCTGCTTTCCTACCTCATCAGTAGAACCCCACCAGACTGAGCTGGAGTCCTAGCAGAGATGCTTCTTTGGAGGGAACCCATTCCTGGAGGTTCTCACCATCTGTCACTGGACTCCATCACTCCACATGTAGACTTGACTCAGGGCTTTGGAACACCCTTTTTTCCTTAAATGAGTACAAGCACTTCTGAATTTCCCACCCTGGGGCAAGTTTCTCAACTTGCAGTAATGTTCTCATTACCTTGCCCTAGTTCTGCTCTTATTCTCCAACTACTATCCGAGAATCCCAGGCCTTCTGACGTTCTTAACCAGTGAACCCTCATTCCTGGATAACACCCACCATCCGATTTGTCTGTTGCTATTTCAGAGCTGCTGAATATCAAAGGAAAAAGTCAAGAAATGTCAGCTATGAAATTGAGCTCACTACAGATTCATAGCACATAACCTCAGCTGGACCCTTGATGCTGTCTGACAATCCTTCTTCTCTGCCTGTATTGGCTCCCTATCTCATTGCTCACATCAACTGTTCCAAACCTTTCATTCATCCTTTCACCACCAGCCTGTCTTCCTATCTTTATTAGTGAAGTTCTGCTCTCCTAGCTCACAGAGAAGATTGGGACCATCCTATACGACATCTTTTAGCTCCCCTCTGCCACATCAGACCATAGAGTCATAGGATGGTTATCCCTCATCCTCATTGTGGCTTATCCCCCATCCTGTGCTCTCCATCCTTTACTCCTTAGTGTACTGAAATCAACTCTCAACTTACAAGCATGAAGTTCACAATTTTACAGTGGAAAATTCAGTTAAATGGAGGAAAACAAAATAGAGATCATAGACTGAGCAACCAAAGCTGTATATAAATGGTCCAAATCACTTATAGTCCCAAGTATGAGGACTCCTCTGGTAGGTATTCCCCTCCCCTCCCAGTCCTATATACTGTATATATAAGTTTTCTCCTCAAAGGCTGAGGCCTGGGAGAACATCTCTAATCTAACCTTAATTTTAAACCTAAATTCATTTATAACCCTAAAGCCAACTCTAATCCTAATTCCAACCCTAAACCTAGTTTTGACCATCTCTCCATGCTTTACCCCATTTCCTGCTGAACTTCATGGATTTGAAGTATATAGTGCATCAGTTTCTGTCTGCTAGAATTTTCATGAGGAATCTCAGTAAGTCTCCTAATCCCTCAGTGCCATCAATCCAGTGGCAGATGAGAATTTACAAACAAATAAACAACTCACACTCCCAAGTCCTCCCAACCCCCCACTACCCTAACCTCTATTTTCTCCTCAGGCATCCTCTTCTCTCTCACCTCTGCAGTTTCTTCTCCATCCACCTTGTTCAGCTTCACTCCTAGTTGCCAGCCCCATTCACTAACTTGCATATTCCTCGGAGGGAAGGGAAGACATTTTGTTTCCACCAGTTATTCAAATGGCAAAGGATGGGGAAAGAGGCAACTATTTCAGCATAGGACCATAGTATTCAGTTGTCTTTGCTTGTATCATATTTCTTACTAAACTGGAAACTTTATGGGGAACAGGGACCCTGTTCTATCTAATTTTTTTTTTATCTTCCCCAGTGTCTGATACCGGGGTCTGATCATGATAAATGCTTAATCAATGTTAAATGAATGAATGAACAGATATTGCCAGGATTACTGCATGAGCAAATGTGGATGTGGAGAACTAATAGGACCTGGACAAGAAGCCTTGAACTCATAGACCAGAGCCTGAATTCTGATCTTGAATCAGCCCCTGACTTGGTATGTGAAGGGGAGCAGGTCACTTTGCTGTTTCTTTGAAATTTAGTGCCTCTATCTATAACTTGAGGTCACTGAATGTCTCATCTCACTGTGCCTGGACAGTGTGGGGAGGAGATAAAAGATGTACAAATTCTGTGGAAATAAAAGTGCTCTAGGAAAACAGTCTCTTACTAGTCATAATAGGGAGAGGATGACAATAACATTTCTTTCTTGCTTCCGAATGTCCCAAGCTGCCATGCAGGTGCCTCTGTGAGTGGGCAAGTCCTTTCTGGATGATTCTTTCTCTCCCTTCCTCTACACCCCACAACAATCACTCTTCCTTTCAGAAAGTCCCCAGACCAGGGAGCTGCTGTTTATCAGCTGCAGGAAAAAAGATGCTGTTGGGGAGAATTTTGTCTTGCTAAGTCATTCGGTGGGGAATGGCCAATTAGAGTCCAACTCAGTGAGATGCATCACTGTCAGCCTTTCTAGGCCCTACCTGACTCCATCAAGCCTGACTGCCTGTCTCACAGGGCAGTCTTCCTTTCCTGGATTAGAACAGTCTTCAGGAGAAGGGGAAGTGGGAGGAAGTGGTGAATGGAAAAGGTATGAAATGACCATCAGGAAATGCATCTATGTTGAGGTGTTTGAATGGGAAAGGAGAATGGGTGGAGAAGGAGGCAGCTCTGTGTGGAACCTAGGAACTCTGTATTATCTGGGGCCATGGGAACTGGGGAGGTGGGAGCTGGGTAATTGAAATCTACAAACCTAATATAAGCAAGCTTTTTCTGTGAGCTTCAAAGAAGCAGTTTAAGATTTGCCCTTTCTTTTCTTTTCTTTTCAAGTTGAATATTTAGAATCTACCACTTACTATTTGGGTGGTAGTAAGGGCTGGACTTAAGCCCTTAATTAATTAATTAAGGTCACTTAATCTCTTTGACCCTCACTCTGCTGATATGTTAAATGGGGATAATACTCAAATACTCACACATGTGACTCTCGGGCAAGTCACTTCCATCTTGTGTGACTGTCATCTGTGTCTCCCCACAGGGCATCTACCCATTGTGTCATATTCTTTTGACATAGGAAAGACATCTCTCATTCTTATCCCGACACCTATTTTATTTTTTAATTAAACATTTCCTTGATGATGTCTTTACACTAGTTCTTTGTAATTCCCTATTTGCAATGAAAGATGTGTTAAATGGGTATAATAACATCTATAAAACCCAGGGAGACATGTACTTAGTGGTACAGAACATTGACTCTGGAGTCAGTGGACATGGGTTAAAAAGCCCACCTGTTCTCATCCCCAGCATGTGGTAACTGCTTGGCCTTGGATGATTCACTTACTGCCCTGGGTCTCAGTTTCCTCAGCTCTAAAATGAGAGGGTTGTATGGTGGTAGATGGCATCTGAGGCTTCTTCTAGCTCTTTATCTATGATACCTCACTGGGTTGTTGTGAGGAAATAAATTTGTAATGTTGAAAGTGTTATACTAGTATTGTCATAATAATAATAATAATAATCATTATTATTATCATTCCTTCTCTGGGAGATGCTATTAGAGCCAACAATATCTCACACTTAGACATTGCTTTAAGGTTTACAAAAGTGGCTTCCCCACAATGGCTCTATAAAGTAGGTCAGTATTAAATTCTTGTTTCATAGATGAGGAGATAGAGGATCAGAAAACCTAAGCTACTTGTACAGTGGCACATAGCTGGCAAGTGTCTGAGGCTGGTCTGTCTTCTGCCTCCAAGCCCAAAGCTTGTTCCTTTATACCATGCTGCTGGACAGGAATATAATCGGAAGGTTGATTAAAACCAAGAGGCTCCGAATAACTCTACTTCGTATCCATCAACTCTAGGATAGTGGACTATTGTAATTTTGGGGAGTGGTCAGTGCATCCAGCACGCATACTTGCTGTCCCAAAGATCTAGAAAGGCAAGCTTGTTGATTGTGAATGCCAACAAAGCCCAAATCTCCCAGGGAGGTGGGTCTGCCTTCCCTATATGTCAGTGGGTGTTTTCCTCCCACACTCCCTCATCTTTCATCAGTTGCTTAGTCAAGAGAACTGATGACCTCCTCCTCCTTGCAGGTGGAGGGTCGTGGCTGGGTATTTTTCTTTTCTTCCTTCTGTCCTGTGGGCATCCTCCCTCCCCTCTTTCTGCAAGCTGCTGATGACATTGATTTTGCCAGCAGCAGGAGCTATAATTTGGGGGGCGGCCTGCCCCTGGTGTTTGTTTTGCTCACTTCCTTGAAAACCCTAATTTTCACTGTTACCACCCAGGCCAGCTGGAGGGCATGACTCATCCGGAGGTTGAATGAGTTCAAATTAGAAATGGAGACCTTAAGAAGGAAGCATCTGGGAGGAGAGGGGCACAGGATCTGCCCATCTGTGCTGGAAGTCCTAGATTCCAGGTTGACCTTTCCTCTGAAATAGTGCTGGAAGGTCTTGGAGAAGCCTCTCATCCAAAAGGGCAGAATCATTCATCTACTACTTTCTGGGGGGAATTAGGGAATGGATGGAAACTAATGAGATGGGCTCCCCCTACCTAGAGTATAGGAGATCAAGTCCTCTTCTTTGGGGATTGCTTCCCCACTACCTTCCTATTCACATCCTCTTCTTGGTGGTTAGGCAGGCCACTTACCATTATACTTACCACTCAGGTAAGCAGTACACGGGTGTCCCCAAAGGAAGTAGGTGGTAACCCAGCTAAAGACCTCAAGCTCATATATGTGAGGTGAATTCTAAATTCCCATTATCAGAGGATGAAGTATGTAGGTCTCATTCTCTCTCCCTACCTTGGCTACATGTTTTGTGACTTTTTCCTTCTAAGCCTTCCCTTGATGTTCATCTTAACTTCGTTTCATTTGAGTTAAAATGTTGTGGAGAAGAACACAGTAAAATTTGCCCAGGCCTCCTGCTCTGCCCTGTCTCCCCTTACCCCAATATCACTGTTCTCCTCTCCCCAACTATCCCCTCCATCCAGAATACGTTCTGTTCGTGGGAATTGTTGGTATCCATCCTTCCCATTCCCCTAAGTCACAGTGCATTTATTTTACACACACACACACACACACACACACACACACACACACACACACACAAAATTAACTCACCTGTGAATTCCTTTCCCCCTAGAACATAAGTTTCTTGAGGGCAAGGACCATCTCTCATTTGCATTTATATCTTTGCCTAGCATGGTGCTTGGCACGTAGTAGCCACCTCATAAATGACTGTTGTTGAATGATCTTCTAATAAGAGATCTAATAGAAAAGATGACCCCTGCCTTCATCCCTCATAATAACAACTTAAATTTGCGCAGACCTTTCCAGATTACTAAGCACTTTGTATGCATTATGCAATTTGATCCTTACCATGACGCTATGAAGAAAAAACTGTAGGTATTCTTGGCTGCATATGAGGAAACAGAATCTCAAAGAAATTAAGTGACTTGTCCGTGGTCACTCAGTTAGTGAACACTGGAAACAGAATCTGAATCCAGGAATCATAGCAGTCTATCTAGTGGACCAATCAACTTCCTAATAAAGGGAGGAATCAATGAAGAAGGATCTTCTACCCAGGCAGTAAGGAAAAAGGTCCCTTGCATTTTTCATTGCCCATGTATATTTTATTTCTATCCAAATAGATTCACTTCCCCTGACCACTCAGTTTCTCTCTCCAGTCTGGGAAGCTGAGTTCTCTGGAGCTGGGAGCCTGGAGCTCATGGGAAAGGTAATCTTCTGAATCTCCTTAGACCTCACGTAGCACTTTGTTTTACATAATTCTGATATATGTATGAGGGATTGTAGGAGCTAGATGTAGAGCAATCCTAGAGCCCACCTAGTCCAACCCTCTCACTTTACAGATGAGGAAACTGAGGTCCAGGTGTGTTAAGGACTTTACCCTAGACTACTAAGGTAGTAAATAACAGACGTGTGATTCAAAGCCCGGTCCTCTGACTCCAAACTCAGTGTTCTTTCTACTGTGCCATGCTTACAATTATATATGTAAGTGACATGTTTTGGTAGCCTGTTAAGTTCCATGACATCAGAAACTAGGTTGTATCTATGCTCCCCCATGAAGAAAAAAATTTCCCACACTAGAACTGTCCAATGATAGCTTGTAGGCTAACTAGGTTCACACAGCAGAATGAGAGCTCCTTAAGGGCAGAGACTTTTATGTGGCTTTGTATCCTTGGTGCTTAATACTGTGCTTGGCAGAAAGTAGCCACCGAAAAACTGTCATTTAAATTGAACTGAGTCATTCTTCCTGGTATGATCCTATCCATGGTGCTGAAGGAAGTAAGTTTTCTGTCATCAGAAGTATTGAAGCAGAGGCTGGAGACCCCACCACTTGCCAGGGATAATGTAGAGGGGAATCTTATACTGGGTGGGAATTTGGGCTAGGAGACCTATAAGATCCTTTCTTACCCTTTTCTTGACTAGACTATAAGCTCTCTGAGGTCAAGGACAACATCTTATTCATTTTTCTGTTCTCTATAGCACTTAGTGTAGTACCTTGTAGATACCTAATAAATATTTATTGGATGAAGGGGGAAAGGGAACAAGCATTTATTAAGCATCTATTATATGTCAGGCACTGTGCTAAACACTGCAGTATTATCTTGTTTGATCCTCACAACAACCCTGGGAGGTATGTGCTATTAGTCCCATTTTACAGTTGAGGAAACAGAAGTAAGCATAGGTTAAGTGACCTGCCCAAGGTCATACAGCCAGTGTCTGAGGTTGGATTAAAACTCAGGTCTTTCTGACTGCAGATCCAGTGCTCCACTGCCATAGCTCCTATAGCACACAGCAGGAACTTAATGAATGTTTTCTGATTATGATTCCATCCAATCAGTCAATAAGCATTTATTGAGTACCTACTATATCCTAGGCACTGGAAAAACAAAGAAAAATGGAACAGTTCCTGGCCTTAAGGAACTTATGTTCTATTGATTAATGACATAATGTAATTGGGGAATATTGATGGATAGATGGCTATTAGAGATGGAACACCTCTTTCTCTAGTTGTGACCTGGTGTCCATATCTTGAAGAGTCTACACAAGTTCTTGAGGAGTAACAAATTTTGGTAAGCCCCATAAACTTTCATTAAAGTCTGACTATACCAATGTTTCTGACATATGGACATATGTTTCTGACATATACATATGGAGATGACTTTAGGTTTCCTAAAGTAATTTCAGTAGAGCTTAGGCTGTGACAAGTCCTACAAAGATAGAAAGTTTTTGAATATGGCTGAAGGACAGATGATGGGTCTGTTACCTGAGGATTAACCTAGTGAAACATTATCTGGAGCTATCTTTGGATGTGCAGAAAGCTGTTCTTTCTACTTCTGGCTGACCACATGTATGTGACTCAACACTAAGGAGGCTTGGCACTTTGACATGACAAGGTGGTCACCTCATTAGCCAATCAGTGGGAAGAGCTAGTCGATATTTAAGAGGAAGTGACCTCACCTTCCATGTTTTCTTCTCTTCTGACTTCATACCATATCAGTATTATTTCACATATTTTCTACAAGGATAGGTAAGGATGGCTTGCCCTACTCCTTCACTCCAGGTGCCATGTGACTGTGAACATATGGCATCTAAAGCAAATGTCCTGCTTAGGCAAGTTTGAGCCTGGATAATAGACTGCCTCTTTTGTGTTTGTTCTTTCCTGATCTTAGATAGACAGGTATCTGTCTTAAGATAGATTTATCTAGTCTTGGGAATGACCTTGTAAGCTCAAGATATCTGGAGATCCTTAATGCTTTTCCTTGAAGCTATCTGGGGGCAAAGGGAGGAATCTGGAGAAACTACATTAGTGCTCTAGGAAGAGACAACCACTAACAAGAGGAATGGTTCAAGACTGACCCATTTTGCCAGATGACAGACCAGTTGTTTAGACAGTGAAGAGCCATGGTGAAATGTGGAATGCCTAATCAGTAAGTCCACAAACTACTTTATTTATTTATTTATTGGTGAGGCAGTTGGGTTCAGTAACTTGCCCGGGGTCACACAGCTAGTAAGTGTCAAGTGTCTGAGGCTGGATTTGTACTCAGATCCTCCTGACTCCAAGGCTGGGGCTCTATCTACTCTCCCACTAGCTGTCCCTACTTTATGTTTTAATAAGGTTTTTGATGAGGATCAGCTAATTACAAGTTGCCATTGAATCCTGTTTTAAGTCATTCTGTCAGTGTTTGCCTTGAATCTTTTGTACCTTTTAGCATTTCTTTTGTGTGTGTGAAATAAATATGTCCCATACACAATTCATAATGCAAATTGAGCTCCTCTGTATTCCTCACTTTGGGAAGAATCTAGACATGAGCCCCAAAAGCCAGAACTTTAAACAATTTGTCCCTGGAGAGATGGGGTGGAAGTTTAACAAGACAAATAGAATGATAAGAAGGAGCCCTTCTCTTTAGAGCTCATATTCCCCCAAGACTGAATCATCAACTGGACTGAATGCAAGGGTCTAAAGCAGAGGAGTCCACTAATGGAGAAGGAATGCAGTGCAGCACTCAGGTAGAGGTCCTTATTGCTAAATACATATGAAGAAGGTTAATTAAAAGTTGATTTTTTTTTTAGTCCAACAAACTCATAAAAACATTATACTAAGGTGTGAAGGGGTTTCCATTTTCCCTAGTGGGAGAAATCATGGAACTTTGTAGTATTATAGAGTTAAAAAATAATGTTGAAGGAAGCCCTGAATTAGGAGCCAAAGTAATGGGTTAACATTTTTCTTACTCACTGTCTTGTCCATGGGTGTTTGAATTTGGTTAAGTCTGGATTTGGGGTAGAAAGAGGGGAGTAAAAGGAAGCCTTAAGATAGTTGGATCATAGGTCTGTGTATCCTGCCCTTTTACACATTTGATGATGTTATCCACAGCCAGAAGTCCTTGGGAAGCTCAGGCCAAAGACTATCTTTCTTCCTTTTGCACCAGAGGGAAATTCTATCTGGGGCCCCAATTGCTTATGTCCTAAGGGGAATAAAGGGTGGCACTCCCCAGGATTGATTCCAAAACAGTTTTATTAAGTGCTTGAAATAGATTCTGGCAGATGGTGTTTGGGAACTGAAGACCATGAAGCAAAGACAAAAATGTCATTCACGATGGTGTATACATGGTAAAGGGGAAGAGGAGCATCAGTTCTTTGAAGATGTGTCTCCTAGCAGCACAGTCCCTGCAGCTGGACCAATAATGCACTGAAAACCAAAGATGAGGCAGGCAAGGGGTCTCCAAAAGAAGCGGATGCATGTCCTACTTTCTTTATAGCTCTCATAGCAATTAGCACAATGCTGGGCACTCAATTGGTACTCGATATCAACTGGTTGAGTGGACTCTGATGTGGTCAGTGATGGGTACTGAGAGCTGCAAGGGAACTAGTGGGGATTGGAAAAGACTAATATTAGAGATAACATTTTAGGACTGGCTGGACATTAATATTACTGATGAAAACTCTGAGATTGTTTTAGTCCTCTCATCCTGCCCCGAGCTTTGGAAAAATTCTCCACTTAGATCCATCTCCAGTACCTCATTGTGACATGGAAAGAACCCCCAGGTTCTCACAAGCAATGCCAGCAAACTCCAGGATGTCCCATCAAATAGGGAAAGTCTGAGGCTCAGGCTAGCTAAGTTCAGAGAGGCTCATTACTAGAAGGCTGACCAATAGGTGATCAACATTTTGGCCATGGTAACCCATGAAGATTAGTTGCTAATACTTGAAGGAGTTGCCATCTGCATTGGTAATTCTTTATAATGATTTTCTAAGATAGTGGGATACCTGCTAGTTTTGAAATCAGAGGACCTAGGCTGACTTTGTTACTCATTATTTGTGTCTTTGTGTGACTTAATCTGTCTGAGCCTATTTCCTCATCTGTAAAATGAAGGGTGTTGGACATCTTAGATCCTTTTCAACTCTAGGTCTGTGATCTCATGAAGTATTGGAAATATCTATTGAATCTAGAGGCACAGGGCCTCAAAGAGGCCCTTAATTAATCAGTTCACTACATCCAGAATGCCTAGGACTTCAGATACATGTTGCTCTTTGGAGGAGTCCTTGGTGGCTCTGGTCACCACAGATCAGTCAGAACTAGTTATCCCTTCCATATCACAGGGGTTAGGGGCACAGCACCCCCTCAATCTGGAAAATCCATGTAAAATTTTTTGGCTCTCACTTCATACCATAGGAGAAGTCTGAATTTTTCTTTTTCTTTTATGGGGTGTTTATAGCGTCTTATTGTAAAATTTTGGCACATTTATGGTATTAGATGATAAAATATGTTGATATTATACAATATATTGTACAATACTATACACATATTTGATGCATTTCTGAGTTTTTAAAATTTTTCTGTGTTGTCTGTTGGCCTTTGGGTGTTATCTGTAGCTTCCACAAAACTCCCCCAAAATTCCCATTTAATTTCTCATGCTGACCCATGATATATCTAAACTATAATGGGGAAAGTCTCGATGTGGAAGGGCTAACTGTAGTCATGACCCCTGTGCTCTGTGATTGAAGCCAGCCTACTGGGATGTCCTCCTTTTCCTTAATGGACTTTAATCCTAAATTCCCTCCCAATGATTCAGAGCCAAGGTCTTGGGACCAGTAAGGGCTTCCTAAAGTGATGGCACTAGAAGGTGCTCAAACACACAGTTTGAACATGAAAGGGAAGAAGTCCAAGCCTTACTGCTCCCTTTTAGCCTCTCCCAACCCCTGCAGGCAGGGAGCAGTGCCTGTTGGCCTCAGGAGGGAAGAAGCTGTGGCTTCTTGGAAGGAGATGAAGGAAGCAGCCATGATTATAGTGGAAAGGCCTTGGAATGAGGAATGATGATTTTAGTCATAGCTCTGCCACTAACTAGCAAGTCAGTTCCCATTTCTGGGCCTCAGTTTTCATATCTGCAAAATGATGGGGTTGGATTGGCTGTCTTCCAAGGCCCCTTCCAGGTCTAATATTCTTTGATCCTATGAAGTGGTCAAGGAGGCAAAACAGGGTAGCTTAGAAGCCTTCACCTCAGATGCGTCAGAAGAATGCATAAAAAATTAGCTCCAAAGAATACAGGATTTGGATCCTGAAAGAGCCCAAGCTAGGAAGATTAGGAGACAAGAACTTCAAGGGCATCTCTAGAACTAAAAAAGGCCTTTTCCCCCTGGGCAGTCTTCTTGTCCCTCTCCATCTTCCTCCAGCCCCTCTCACCTGCTCTTTATGGAAAGGTCTCCCTCTACCCTCAGTACTAGCCTCTTCCTTCCCATCTCCCACCGCCTAGCCTGACTTTTCCTATTGCTACAAGTTATGCTTCCTGTCCCAGCTTTGCGAAGCAGGTGCTCATACCCTTCCTAGCCTTTATCCACCAGCAATCACCTGTGGCAGAAAAGTTACTTTAGGGACTGTAGGCAGCACAGTGCAGTGAGCAGCCTACATTTGTATGGCACTTTGAGGTTTACATGTTTCTCCTTGGTCACTGCAGATGCCATTGGAGAAAGCAGGGCGAGGATCTGGGACTCTAGGCTTTGCTACTAATAGTGTGACTCTGGGTAAATGCCCCTAGCCTGAGACTCAGTTGCTTCATTTGTTAAATAATAGTAACACTTGCCTGAAAGCAGCAGGTTAGACCAGATGATATGTTTCACACCTAAATGGACCCCTCCTTTTACAAATATGGAAGCTAAAGGCCAGAAGGAAAAAAAGGGAGTTGCAGGTCACATGGATAGTTAGTAGCTGAGGCAGGATTCAAACACAGGTCCTCTGACTCTAAGTGCAGTGCAGAACTAGTTGTAACCCCTGTGGTTTGAGATGGGAGACAGCCTGAGATGCCCTCCCTTTTTCTTAATGGACTTTAATCCCAAATTCCCTCCCAGTGACTCAGGGCCAAGGTCTGGGGACCAGTTAGGTTGCTTAGCACAATGCCTAGCACATAGTAGGCACTCTATAAAAGCTGTCTCACCTTCCCTTCCCTTCTTCCTGTCTTGCACTTATCCATTTCCTCACTCCCTTCTTGCTCCAAGCTCTATGATGATATTAAATGTTAACATCCCACTTTGGGTCTCCCTAGGTTCAAGTTGTCCCTTCCCTCCTCACAAGGGTCTTCTTGTCTCTGGCCCAGATTGGTTAAAGTCAGTCTATGGTTGTGTTCTCTGGGTTGATGCTTCAACTTTCAGATTATGACAGACCAGATAATAGTCTCATAATTGTGTGCTGGGAAGTGAAGGGGAGGTGAAGTTTCAGTTCTTGGAAAGCCATCCACTCTGAAAGGTAATAGTTCCAATACACTGATGCCAGGGAAGTTGATGAGGGGCTTCTGAGAACTGAAGTGAGAAATTCCCTAGAGGTCAGAAGATCCATCCCTATACTACTTAAATTTTTCCTTCAGTACCTCACATAGGTAATGACCTGGACAAAATGTGGCAAAGAGCATTAATTAAAATGTCAGAAGACCTGAGCTTGAGCTCAATTGGGTGACTTTGGTCAAGACATTTAGCCTCAGTTTCCTTTTCTATAAAATAGGGCTAATATTGGTACTATCCACTTCATTGTATTGCTATGAGGTATTATTCCACAGATATTGGCAGTGATGTGGTGGGAGGGGCTCATGTGGGACTAAAAACCTATAATGGGGCTAGAGGTGTGGAGTTAGAAGGGGATGATGGAGATGAAAGAGTAGAGAGATCTTTTATCTAAGCAGTACCCTTTCCCATCCCCCTCTGACCCTCAATGACAGTGAAGGGCTTCATCCAGAACTGGGGCTTCATTTGAACTGTTCTGTTCTTCCTTATACATTTAGCATGGAACTGGACTGAGACTGGGCATTTTCCTTTCTTCTTATTGGTTGGTAGTCTCTCTCTCTTTGGTTCCTGAGGATAGGGTAGTGGTAGTGGGTTGATCCCAGAAGAACTCCAATTAGTGGTTACTCCCCTAATGAGGCAGCAGCCATTTCTGGAAAAATGCCTCTTCCAGAGCCCAAGCCTTTATATCAAATTATGCTTCTAATGGTAGGCAGGTGGTTTGGTAACCAGAGATCAGAGGGAGGGATGGCCTCCAGTTCCTTTGGCTGGTGATAGAATAAAATGGGACTGAGAAACCTGGCTCCTAGCTCCACTGCATCCGGCAGCTAGAAAGCAGGTAGAGAGAAGTGGATGAAATGCAAACAACCAATAAGGCCTCAGCATCTCCTCTCCAGGACCCTGGATATCCCACCCCTACTCCCATAAAAAGGGAATATCCCAGCCCAAACTTTCCTTACTTGAGCACTTTGGGAAAGGCAGCCTGTAGAAAAGGTCACTCCATCAATCATTCAGAGAAAGAGGCAGACAATGAACAATGGGGAAAACCAATGTGATTTCACCCCGTCTTTCCCAAGTGGATGTGACACCTTGGTTGGTGTTCTGAGCTCCCATCTTTCAGTCTATGAAGGATAAATGAGATCTCTAGCCATCCTTAGGCTGACCCCAACTTCCTTCTCCAAGGCAGCTGTTTACCCGTGGGCAATGGTTGAGAGAATGGTTGAATCCCTTATAACTGTTTTTGGAAGGTTGGGGTGGATGAGTAATTTTCAGAATGTTTATCTGTTAACCATATTTTTGCCCTCTCCTCACCCCCAAATAGCAGAATGGAGGGGAAAAAAGCCAGGATCCTTAGAGACTAGAATCCCTAGAACTCCATCTCCTATGGTTAGATTCCCAGATCCTTTTTTTCAGGTGCTTATTGCTCTATCTTCTTAGATCCTCTTATCTGTCTGTATATTTAAGGCCTGCAGGAGGGGAGAATGGGGAGAAAATAGCAATGGAATAAGCCAATGCTTAGTTTTGGAGGATCCCAGACTTCATGACCTTGTTCTAATGCTCCAGTACCTGGTTCAACCACTGAGCAGACTGGCCTTGTAAATCTTAGGTTCTCCAATTTGTACCTTCTCATATGCTGGGAAATCTCTGCTTTGTTCCTCCTTTCCTCCCCCTCCTAGGAAAAAGTGATTAGGACTGATTCAATCTTCTTCCCAGCCCTGGATAGCTTTTGGTCTCAGGATGGATTCCCTTCCCTTTCGTGGGAAGTTCTCATATGAAAAAAGTTAAAAAAGAAAGGAAGCAGGGCAGTCAGTGATCTGTGCTCCTGTGCAAGGGTGTAGGGACAGCCCCACAAGTTCATGCCTACTTGTTCCCAATCCTTTGGCCCCAGTCTGTCTTACTGCCAGGAATGGAGAGCCTGAGGAGGGAAGTGAGAAGGAATTCCTCTAGAGGACGATTGAGAGCAGTCTGAAACTTAATGCACGTGTCTAGGACTAAGATGAGAGGAAAGGAGCAGTAGGGGGCCCAGGCCCCCCGTACAGTAGCCTATTTGTCCTCCCTGGGTTGCCTAGTGGGCTGGAAGGCCTGTTTATGAGAAATTTTCCCATGGAGTGCTGGAAACTGTGGATATCTGGAGAGATTCAATTTCAGTATTTTTTCCTTTTAGGCTCAAGAATACCAGGACCTCTTTTATCCCACCTGGGGAGAGAAGCAGTATTCACAACCACCTCCCGCCCTGACACGGTCTTTTCACTGGGGTCCACAGCAGCCCCCTTCCCCTGCTTTATTGACACCGCTATTATATAACAGTGGGTTATTCAACAAATGTTCCTGTTCACATTTGGTCCTAAGAAGTCAATCAGATAAATAAAGATACCAAAAAGCAACTTGGGCTCATTACAAACAATACAGAAACTGAACGGAAAGATAATTGCAGCAATTTGCTCATCCCACATCCTTCCCCTTGCCCAACCTCCCATCCCACCAGCTACCCCTGCCCCTCCCGGAGTCAAGCTGCTGACTGTTTTATGGTTTGCTAGTCTCTTCTAGGCTCTCAGGTTGGTTTAATTAGAAACAGGCTGGGAAATGCTTCCCATACAGTGGCATGTTGCATTTGCAATGTTAATTGCTTATCAGAGAAGAAGGGGTGACAATGTTTAATGATGGAAATTTCCTCTGCCTCCCTCCCTTTCTCTTACCCCATCTCTGCCTCTCAGCTTTGTTTTCTTTCCCCCAGGTTTTCTTTCTCCCTGTACTGTTCCTCAGGAGCCAAAAGCTCCTTGTACATTTCCAGGGATCTAGGGGGGTTTACTGGCACATGAGCAGAGGTGTTTAGAGTATCAAATTTGGGAAAGTGAAATGAAAAACCAATCCTTCTATCTCCATTCCTTCCTCCCTGTCTCATCTCAGCCTTCTCTGTCCTGGTTTTGAAGAGGTGATTTCTGAACAGGGAATTATCTAGCTATACACTGCAATACAAAGGATTTTCTCTCCTCTTTCTGCTATCCTTTCTTCTTCCTTTTTTCCTTCCTCCTCCCTCCCATTTTTTTCTCACCTCCCACTCCTTTTCTTTCTCTTTCTCTTCCTTCCTTCCTTCCTTCCTTCCTTCCTTCCTTCCTTCCTTCCTTCCTTCCTTCCTTCCTTCCTTCCTTCCTTCCTTCCTTCCTTCCTTCCTTCTTTCTTTCCCTCCCTCCCTTCCCACCCTTCTTCCTCCCCCTTTCCAAGTCAGGAGAAGAGAGCGAATTGGAGAAATGGGAGACAATGTCATGTTTCTCCATAAAGGTACAAAGCTGTTTGCAGAGTCAGCTCCAGTGACCTAGTCCCTCCGGCATCTGGGTGATAAGGGTCCCCCACAGTGCACTGGGTAGCTCCTTCCTCTCCGTGTCCCCCAGATGCAAGGTATTCCCTTCCCCTTCAGAGAGAGCTCCTTCGGGGCAGAAGGAGATACTAGCCCTAGCTAGGGCTAGGAGGGGTAAGAGCAGGCAAGTGAAACTGTACATAGAGGAGAAAAGAAAGGCTAGGCTCCCTGGGGGGGATGGGGTAGGGCCAAGGGCCCAGGATCCAAGCTGAGTTTAAAGGGGCTCCCAGATAAATGGGGTAACAGGCTGGGATGGAGGTGGGGGGAAGGTTAATAGCCAGAGCACTTCCTGCTCCTGGAAAGTGTCCTCATGAAGGCAGCAGGGAGGTCCCACAGAGGACCGGTGGCAGTGTTTTAAGGGGCAGGACACTGAGGGGGTCCAGGCCGTCCATGTCCAGCTGCCATGCCATAAGGATGTGGGTCTATGTCACCTTTACAGTGGGATGTCTGGTCCAGCCCTCTTCCCTTTTGGTAAAAAATAGTCTTAGTTATTCCCCTACCCCCAAGAGTAAGATGAACTTCAGGAATCATAGAGCATTACCGGTGAAACCATCTCCCCTTCTGCAAGTTTTGTGGGCTTCCTCCCTGGATTCCAATGCTTGATAAAGGGGGGTGATACCACTCGGACAGAAGGGGTGCTGCGGCCGCAAGGGGCCCAGGATGGGAGGAGAGGCTTTTCACCCACCGGCCCACTTGGTTTAGTAGGGCAAAGGCCACAGTGAATGGCCAGCCCAGCAGCTAGCAGTAGGGCGGTAAGCCCCAAGGCGGCAAGAACCCCTACATGGCTCCCCAGGGCCCCACGGTGGGGGATGGCTTCCTTAGTCCTAGCCCAGATGCAGGCCACCTGGGTGTGGGCGTCAGCAAAGGCCAGCTGCAGGCAGGCCCAGTACTCAGTGGCTTGGAGGAGGCGGGTGATATTGTAGCTGTGGGTACCCCCAGGCAGGCGAGCAAGGGCGGTGGTTCCTGGCCCTCGGAGGGAAGAGGAGCTGGACCAGGTAAGGTTGGTGGAGATGGTGTTGGGGAGGGGCTCCCAGCACAGCAGGATATGATATGGGTAGACTTCCTGAACCCTCAGTTCCAGCTCCCGCTCCTGGATACTCCCTCTGGGGAGGGAGCTGCCAACCGCCAGGCTGACTGATTTGGCGTCAGCTCCCACCAGGTTCTGGGCCACACAGGTATAGAGCCCAGCCTCACCTTCAGTAACCTCTCGGATCTCCAGTGTTCCCTCCGGGTATACCCGATACCTTCCCCCTGCCCGGGCGGCAGTCAGCCGCACCCCAGCCGGAGTCACCCAGTAGATTTCAGGCTCTGGCTCAGCCAGGGCCCGGCAGTGGAGGGCCAGGTTCCCCCCACTGGCCACCTGCAGGCTTGGGGGGAAGCTCCGAGGAGAGATTAGGGGCAGGCAATGGTTGGTCATCTCCCGGAAGGGCACGTCACGCACAGGGCAGTGCTGGAGATCGGGCGGCTCAGCGCACAACGTAGACTGCGGTTCGATGAAGCGGACGTGGGTGTCCGTGGTGTTGGCCCAACGGATAACACAGTCACAGCGGATAGGGTTGCCGTGGAGACCGATTTCCTGTAGGTTGGGCAGGGATTCCACTGTCTGCTGGTGCAAGGCACTAAGGGCATTGTTGTTGAGCATGAGGGTTTCCATCTGGGGCAGGTGGCGGAAGGCGCGGGGGTGGACAAAAGAAAGCCGGGGGTTATTGGTGATGTCCAGCTTGGTGAGCTCTGGGAGATTGACGAGGGCAAATTTGTCTATGGAGACCAGCTCCTCCATGTTGTTCAGCCCGAGCTCTTTGAGGTGCAACATGTTGGTGAAGTCCCCCGGCCCCACCCTCTGCAGCGGGTTCTTATTCAGGTCCAGGAACTTGAGCCCAGGCACATGCTCCAGCGCCCTTTTAGGCACTCGGGCCAGCTTGTTGTCATAAAAAGAGAGGCTCTCCAGGCTCCGCAGACCCTCCAGGGCGTAATCGGAGATCTCCTGCAGGTTCATGGCCGCCAGCACCAGGCTGCGCAGGTTGGCCAGAGGCCGAAAATTCATGTCCAAGATGGCGTCCACCTTGTTGCCCCCTATCATGAGGACCTCTAGGCTCGGCAGGACCTGGAACCATCGACTGTCCACAGCCTGCAGCAGGTTGGAATTGAGGTGAAGTCGCAGGAGGTTGCCCAGCCCTGCGAAGGCCCCAGGGGAGATTCTGCGAAGCTGGTTATGGTTGAGATAGAGCTCTTGAAGGTTTGCTAGCCCCATAAAGCTGTTGTCCTCCAGCTGGGTCAGCTGGTTCTCCTCCAGGTGAAGGCTCAGTAGCTGGGGCAGGGCCCGAAGGCCAAAGTCATGGGCATCAGAAAAGCTGTTTTGGGACAGGTCAAGCTCAGTCAGGTTGGCCAGGTAGTCAAGCTCATTCTGCTCCACCCGAGCTATGTTGTTACTCTGCAGGAGGAGGGTCTGGGTGCCAATGGGCAGTCCTGGGGGCACAGAGGATAAGAACAGGTCATTGCAATCCACTGTTGTAGCCTCCCGGTACACGGAGCGGGGTGTGTACCAGGGCCGGATCTGGCAGGTGCACTGGGGTGGGCATGGTACCCTCCAGGGTACCACAGGGACAGCAGCAGCAGCCCCTGCTACCCAGGCCAGTAGCAGGTAAACCAGAAGGAGCCACATGTTGGGACTGCAGGGAGGATGCTTGCTGGCGTCTACGTGGATGCCCTTCCTCTTCTACTTTCTATGGATCACTAATGGCCTGATCAGTGGCCCACTGGTGGGCAGGGGCACCTTCCTCTAGGGGAGATCATGCTATTCAGGGATGGGCAGCGTGGGCGAGGCGGGGGGTGCGTCCTTCACCAGGGGAAGTTATTGTTCCTTGTCTTCCTCTGACGGAGCTCTGGTTCATTCATCACTGCCCCCTGTCAAGGGGCCACCTGTGGGCATCCCTGAAAGAGAAGAACAGCACCATTAGAAGAAAGGCCTGGAAACAGGAGTTATTTCTTCAGTCACTCTCATTCTTCCCCACTGGCCCAGGGGCCTTCGTGGGGCTCACAGCTGGGAATCCTAGGTTTGGATGCCCGGCCCACCAGGGCACTGCCCTGGCTTTCCTTTCAGAGCGGTGACTCTAGGGCTATGGGCAGGATGAAAGCAGGAGGCTGAGTCTTCGAATTCTGTGAACTTCTCTGAGAGAAGTGATGAGGGGGCAGAAGACAGGCTGTTGTTACTACTGCCTCTGTCATGAGAATTATCTCCACGTTCCTAGAGAGCAGGAAAATGAAGGCAAGCGGCTTCTCTCCCTCTCCTTCCTGCTAGACTTCTCTCTCAGCCCTTGTCCCATGTTGAATTAAGTGGAGACCCTGAGGTCCCAACACTCCAACTTGGAATGAGCTCCTGGGGAGGGGGCTGAATGTTAGGACTGGGTTAGGATCATGGGGTTTAGAGCTGGAAGGGACCTTAGAGAGAATCCAATTACAGGACACAGATCTGAAGTGAGAACAATTCTTCTAGGTCACATAGGCAGAACTCCTTAATTTTACTTAATAATTATTATAATTTAAGGTTTGCAAAGTGCTTTACAAATATCTCATTTGATCCTCACAATAACCCTGGGAGGTAAATGCTGTTATTATCATACCCATTTTACCAATGAGAAAACTGAGGCAGGCACTGGTAAAGTGACTTGTCCAGGGTCACAGAGTTATTAAGTCTATGAGGCCAGACTTGAACTCATCTTCCTGACCCAGGGCCAGAGATCTGTCCAGTAGATCATCTAGGCCTAGGAAGGTGTTACAACTCCCCCCAATGTCACTCAGGTAATAGGGAGACAGAGCTGAAATTTGAATCCCATTCTTCATTATTCCAAATCCAGAATTATTTCCTGTGGGCCATGCTACTTCTAGTCTAACCCCTTCATTTTACAGATGAAGAAACTGAGGTCTGGATAGTTAATGACTCAACTCAAGGTCACACGGGCAACAAGTAGCAAAGCCAGAATTCCAACCCAGGGCTTCTGACCCTGAATTCAGTGACTGCTGTCACTGCTTTTCATGGATTCTTTAGAAGGGCAGCCTCCAAGCCCAGTCCATCCACAGGTGCATGGGGAAAACCTCTGCCTAGGTAAGAGAGGGGATACCCATTGAGGCACTGTGCTCCTTCCCTCTTTGGATTCACCATTTATAGATTCCTGGAATCTTCCTAAAACACAAATTTAACTGTGTCACTCTCCTACTTAAGAAACACCCATGTTTCCCTATTTCCCCTAGGGTAAAATACAAATTTTTCAGCTGGGCATTTAAAGCCCCTATGAAATCTGGCTATGGATTACGTATTTATTGCTCATTATTCTCCTCCATCATCCTCCACATCTGTGGAATTGAACTGTTTATGCTGACTCCTAATTGGAACCTGGTTGATACCATTTGTATGGTAGGGTCTTAGCATGGGATAAGATCGGAGTAAGTCTAGCTTAGAGAAGGTAGGACTTCTAGTTTGAGATTCTGGGATTCATAACTCTTTATTTCATTTTGTATAGGCTAGCAAGCTTTTCTCTTCCCTTGTAAATATTATTGCAAACTCAGTTATTGCTGTGATTTGAGATGGGAGGAGTGATGGATATGTGGAGACACCAGGCATCCATGATGGCAGTCATGATTTAGGAGATGGTGGTAGAGGGTGGTTATTTATCAGGGCTTTAGACCTTTCACAGGCAGGATCTATCAAACTGGTAGGATTTGGACATGTTCCCAAGGCTGGCTCTGAAAGTAGATCCAAGTGTCGTTGGAGTTGTAGTTTTAGCAGGATCCCATATTTCTTCCCCCAAAGTTCTCAGGTTGTAGAAGCAAGCATCCTTTGAGGGGAGGGTCCATCCCCTTGAAGGCAACCCTGAGTGTTCTTGAGAAACTCTGAATCCATCTGTGTGTCTTAGGGATATTAAGGTAAGACATGGCACCTCTATCATCCTGGAGTGGGTTGGACATATTCCCAGGAAGGGAAGTGCTTCGAGGATTTAGGTTAGTGTTATTCTCCTCTGGCTTAGAAAAGTTGCAACAGGAGAAGTTTCCCTGTGGTTCCCTAGACAATGCCTTGTATCCTCTGTGGGAGGCTGGCTTAGAGCCAAGGATAACAGGGGATGAGCAGGGCCTGTACCTCACTTCTTGGGGCCTGGTCTGATGGTCTCATGACATGAGTAAATTGGGGCTGACACAGGCTAGTAATCTTCAGAATGTGCCAGAGGTCTGGTTTGCTTTGAAATCGTCCTTTGGGGTCAGTATGATGAGGTTGACAGAGCCCTGGGTTTTGAGTCAGGAGACATGAGTTTGAAATCCAGCTCGGCTCTATAGTACCTGGGTAGGTCCCTTAACCGCCTTTGGCCTTCACTTCCTAATCTGTAAAGTCTAAGTAGGCTTACTTATAAAGGCTTACTATTTAAGTGCTTACTATGTGCTGGGTGCTGTGCTAAATGCTGGGGATGCCAAGAAGAAGGAGGAACGGTGTGGGTCCTCAAGGAGCTTATATTCTAATAACACGTACACAAAAAGGCCTATATATATGTATATATACATATCTTCTAGTTCAATTTATCTTACAGTAGAGGAAACTGAGGCTCAGACATGGGAAATAACTTGACCAGGGTGACAAAAGTCACCAAGGAGCAGATCTGGAGGGCTTTGAAGGGCATTTTCCCATGACATTGTCTCCTTCTACTCTAGACTTGATTCTTTTAGGTGGGGGCTGGTAACAGAGCCCTAAGAGGACACAGAGTCCAGGAGGAGGTGATTTGGGCTCTAAGCACTGATGTAGGAGTCAGGGGACCTGGGTTCTAATTCTAGCTCCAGCTACTTACTAAGTGATCTGTGACCTTGGGCAAAACCAAAAAACTTCCTCCCGCCTCAGTTTCTTCCCTCTTAAAATAACAGTCCCTTTTCAGCCCTTTTGCATATAGAATCTCATTCATTGTTCACACAACCCCAAAGTACATTTTTACAGATGAAGAGGTTAGAAGATTAGATGAGGTTCATTTACTGGCTGTGTGACCCTGGGCAAGTCACTTAACCCTGTTGACCTCAGTTTCCTGATATATAAAATGAATGGGAGAAGGAAATGGCAAACCACTCTCTTTGCCGAGAAAACCCCCAAGGGAGTCCCAAAGGGTCCAACGTGACTGAAATGACTCAACAACAGATGAAGAAGCTTAGAGATATTAAGTAGTCACCCTACATCACACAGTGGCTGAGCCAGTACTCAACCCCAGGTTTTCTAAAGGCAAATCCAGTGCCTTTTGAAGATGGCTGTGCCCGTGCCTTTATCAGTATAAGGAACTCCTGATAAACAACTTGCACCAATGGAGAACAGCAACTGTTCATAACTTGGAGTCTTAAAGTTACCTGGAATGAGAGGGGAAGTGACTCTCCCACAATCACTCGATCAACAAGCATTTACTACGTGCCTACTACGTGCTAGGTACTAGATACAAGTGTCAAGAATTATTCTTGCTCAAGAGCCCCAGTCAGAGCTCACATTATATGAGAGATATATGGGAGGGACTCATAGATGAGGTAAGTAAATACAAATATATACAAAGCAGTCAAATCCATGATCCTTTGGGAGGGTGGCATTGGTCAGTATGTGTCAGAGGAAGGGCTGGTTGTCTATCCACCAACATCACATGGCTTCTTTCCAGAGTCCTTTCCACTTCCACATCATGTGTACTCTGTTAACCTCACAAATCCATGCCCAGTACCCTCCTTCTGCCTATGTCCCTGGCTACACAGAGACTTCTACTATGACCCTTTCCTGTTTTTTCTCTCCCACTGCTTTTCCTAGCCAGTGCCCGGAGCTCTGGATCTGCTCTCTACAGTGTCTTGCAGATCTAGGACCTTACTGAGACATCACAGCTGCATGCTCCAATATGAGGTGACTTGGTGACTGCACAGCCGTGTGGGCCACCTACCATCATCTCCCCATGGGAGGTGGGAGATGTGCCCATCTTAGAGCCTAGAACCCTCAGGAAGTCAACCCAGCAGCTGGGCTGGCCCATCAGAGGTGGCTCTAGCAGGGGGTGACTGTTCACCTTCATCACCATCATCACAGATAAGGCGCATGTTTTCTCAGGGTGACACCCTTCCCCTAGTGCAACCTTTCTCCTCCTCCTGCAGCTATTTCTGTAGGTGGGGGAAAAATACAACAAACTCAATTTAAAATGAGCAGAGGCTTTATGTAGGCTGGTATATGCGTACATTTGGGGTAAATAAACATGAATCCACATCCAGGCATGTCTGCTCAAGTGCACACATATGTGTTAAGGACATTCAGGCACCTTCAATTTCTTTGAGACTTAGGAGAAGGTGGAGGGGCCATCTTTTTATAGTAGCAAGAATACTGGATTTAGAATCAGAGGTTCTGAGTTTGAATCCTGACTCTGCAGCCTCACTAGATCATGGATGTAGAGCTGAGAAGGACCCTACTGATGTTCATTCCAACTCCTCCATTTTGCAAATTAAGAAACAGGCTCTAGGAGGTTAAGCGATTTATTCAAGGTCACATAGTCAATGTCAGAGGCAGGATTTGAATCCAGACCTTCGAACTCCAAATCTAGTGTTCAAGCTATATGTTGCCTCTGTATTGGTATGATCTTGGACAGGTTCCTTCTTCTTCTCTCTGGGTCTGTTTCCTCTTCCTTGGAGGGGTTTCACTAGATTATCTCTAAAGTTGTCTCTAGCTTGAAATCCTGTCCTTAGATCTCATCAAGAGTCATTGGTTTGTCCTCTAATGCCCTGATGTAGAACTCAAATAGAAACAGGGGCCATTGGATCATACTTAAGGGGTCCCCATGGACCCCATATTGGCTCAGAAAACCACATATTCCCATTATTCTAGGTTTTATGTTTTTTATATATTTTGTTAAATATTTCCCAATTCCATTTTAATCTGATTTGGCAGCACTCAGGAGCACGGTGGCTTGCATGTTTGACACTGCTGGTCTAATATTTCTTCCAGCTCAAACAGCCTTAATTTTGTCTCGGGCAGGGAAAAGACCAGAGGAATGCCAAAGCTTCCTGACAAGGAAGGTTGTCAGGTCCCTGGACAGTGACAAGGATCTTGTGAAATGCCTTGTTGGTGGGAAGACTTAAAAAACCGACCAGAGGCCTGGTTCAGGTGTGATTTATAAGAGGGGCTTAAGGTTTACAACATGTTTCACATATATTATCACACTTGAAGGGGAGTAATACAGAGTAAGGCAGCAAAGGAAGACAGAAGCCAGACTGTGAAGGGCTTTAATGATAGGTTAAGACATTTGTATTTTATCCTGGAGGTGACAGGGAGCCATTGAAGAGTCTTGCTTCCAGCTCTAACATTTGGTGCTCTCCTCAGGGAAGGTTTTAAGGAGCACGTAGAATCTGAACTGGACCTTGAAGGACGTAGAGAGGTAGAGATGAGAGGGGAAAGTATTCCAGGCAAGAACTGCTTCCCACAATGTTTGCTGACATCCTACAGATGGCATTTCAGGTAATGGGATGACTGTCCTGGAATCCCTTCTTCTCTCTTGCCTAAGCCTGCTGGCTAAGGGAAAAAACCTGCTACTCAACTGTGTACAGTAGAAGGCTTCAGAGGCTTAAGGGGCCCTGGGGAGTTGCAATTGTGCCTGGAGTTGAGAGAGGATTGCTTTGAAGTTGATGCCTCTAAGACTTTGCCCAGAGAAGCTCTGACCCTGTCACATTTTGATTGTATCATGGGTGTCGGCTGGCGATTGGCTCATTGTACCAGGGGTTCCTTGGTGTTGATGGGAAGGGAAGTGCAAAGTCCCCTAACAAGTAGCGGGGCAAGAAGGGTAAGAATGAAGGGGGCTTGAGAGGAGAGGTCCAAGGTGGGAACCAGGAACAAGACTGGCCAAACAGAAGGCATCATGGGTATGTGTCTAAGAGTCATCGCATTTGTTCGGAGTTCAAATTCTAGTTCTGGTCTATAAGTAAGGAGCTAGGTTGGGATGCACCGACCTCAAGGGGTCTGTGAACTTAGACAGGAAAAAATTATATCATTATTTTGTTGACTTCTATTAGGCAACAATAGATAGGGGGCCACAGATGTCACCAGGCTGCCAAAAAGGAATACGACATTAAAAAAATATTAAGAAACCCTGATCTAGGACAGCGAGGTGGTGCAGTCAGTGGCCAGAGGGCTGGACTTTCTATCTCAGACGTTTACTAGCTATGTGACTCTGGGCAAGTCACTTAACCTTTCTCAGCCTCAGTTTCTTTTCCTGTAAAATGGGGATAATGATAGCATTCACTTCACAGGGTTATGAGGATCACATGAGATAATATTTGTAAACATTATCATTACTTTGTGGTATATGAAGATTAGCTTATTATTATTTTTTATTGATGATTTTAGCCTGGCTCTTCTGGGTTCTCTGGGAGGTAAGAAAACAGGAATGGAATGCTGTTGAGAAATCAGACCTTTCCCTGTCCTCCTGGATAGATATGGGTGATCAAACCACGGCAGTAGTCTGCTCAAAGACCTGGGGAAAGGCTGCATATGCAGATGCTCTGTGATACCTACAGGTGATACCGCCCCTACCTAAGGGTTAAACATTACTGCCCAGACAAGCAATGGCTTTCTGACTTAGCTCTGAATCCTAGAGAACAGTAATGATTCACATTAATATTTCATTTTTATGGTTAAAAAGCTTGATCTGTAGTATCTCATTAGATCCTCAATCAATCGATTCATCAAAAAGCACTAATTAAGTACCTACTATGTGCCAGGCACTATGCTGGGTCCTGGGAATAAAAAGCCAAAACGGCTGCTGCCCTCAAGGAGTTTACATTCTATTTTGTTGTTGCTCAGTTGTGTCCGGCTCTCCGTGACCCCATTTGGGGTTTTCTTGGCAAAGATACTGGAGTGGTTTGCCATTTCCTTCCCCAGCTCATAACAAGGAAACTGAGGCCAACAGAGTCAAGGGACTTCCCCAGAGTCACAAACAGCTAGGAAGTGACCGAGGCCAGATCTGAACTCAGGTCTTCCTGACTCTAGGCCCAGTGCTCCATTTACTGCACCACATAGCTGCCCTTACATTCTATAGTTCCTAACAATAAGCTAGTGAGGTAGTAGGATGTTTGCTCCCATCTTCATAGAATCCTGGAGCTGGAAAGGACCTCGGCAGTCACCTAGTGCATGTCACGCCAGAAACACGAATCCCTCTAGAGCATCCTGGAGCAGCCGTCATCCGCTATTTACTTAAAACTTAAAACGGCCAGTGTTAGGAGCCTCCCAAGTCCGCCCACTCAGTTTCAAGGTTTAAAGAGATTACTTCCGGAATCCCTTGCGACTCTAGAAGACCTCGTAGGCCATTTAGTTCAAGGCCATCATTTTATAGATGAGGGGCTCGGGGACATGAGGCGACCTGCCCCGGATTACAAAGTTAGTAACTGGCAAGTCAGAGATATCAAGCCATGTGACAGTCTTTCTCCTCTGCGAATTCCTCTGAGTCAGTGCTGTTTGTCTGTCTACAGGGGGTCTGTACCTTCAGCACATCCCAAAACCTATAGTCAACTAGGTTTCCTAGACCCAGTAACATACCTAGGAGACCTTGGACTGGGTAAAATTGCCTTCTCATCCTTTCTATGGATATAAAGGGATAAAGGGAGGGCTCTGCCCTCAGGAAGGAACCAAGAGCCCAGGGTTTAGGAATAATAATTACTTATATCTATTTAATGCTTGAAATTATAAGGCATTTTTCATATGCCACATATGTTATTTGATCATTACTATAAGCTTGGGAGGTAGGTAGTACAGGCATTATTTTATATTTTACAGATGAAAACACCGAGGGTTAATTAAAGAGGATTATTTGGTTTGTCATGCCTCTAGTCAACTGTGGCGACTGTATTTGAACCTGTGTCTTCTGACTCTAAGTCTTTCCTTTATATTATGATGTCTCTCCTGTTCTGGTAACAAAAATTACTTTCCCTCCATGTGTCTTTGCCTCCTCCTACTCTCAACATCACAGATTTAGGACTGAAGGGACCTTAGAGATTATCCAGTCCAACTCTGACAATCAATGAAGCATCAATTAATTAATTAGTTAAGTAATCAACAAGTATTTATTGAGCAGCTACTCAGTGCTCAGCTCAGTGAAAACCTTCTGGCTTTCACACCTTCCACATCCTCCTTCCCTGGTAGCTTCCTTCGATTAGCTCTTAAATGGAACTTGGCCTAGCTTGGCAGTAGTAAAAAAACTGGAACCTGAGGCAGGACACAGCATCTCAAGGAGCCAGGGAAAGAAGATGTAGACTTGGAAGAGGCTGGATGTGGGTGGTGATGGGGAGTGGCCAGCAAAGCTTCTTTGTTAATCACTCAGGCTGGATTTGAACTCAGGTTTTCCTGACTGCAGCCCAGGTGCTCTATCTGCTGTGCCATCTAGTTGCTGTTCCTTAAGAGCAGGGACTGTTTTTTTTAACCTGTCTTTGAATCTCCAGCACTCAGTGCAGCGTCTGGCAGATAGTAAATACTTAATAAATTATTTTTGATGGCTTGATCGATGTGATCTGCATTTTTTTTTTGTCAGAGGCTTTCTGACTTCCCTCCCAGGTTTGTTTGATTATTTGATTATTTTTTGACCTTTCTTTGAATCCCAAGTGCATAGGATAGTGCCTGGCACATAGTAGGCACTTAACAATGCTTACTGACTAAGCCCCCATACTCTTCTCTGTTCTCACAACTGGCCACTACCGTGGTTCTGTATGGCATGTCTCAGAAACTCAACTGCAAAGAAAGGTGGGGGGGGGGGAAACCCTTCATTTATTGGATGACTAATTAGAAATCGTCTACAGGTTGTAATTTGTCTGCCCCCCGTTCTTGGACGACTAATTAGAAATCGTCTACAGGTTGTAATTTGTCTGCCCTCCCGTTCTGGGCATCAGAGCACTCCCGCCATTCATTCCCTCCGTGCTCTCCCCCCTTGCTCTCAGCGGACCCAGCAGCTGAGGTGGCCGCTGCAGTGGGGAGGCAGTAGCCCAGAGCTAACTTTCCGGCCTCTGGGATCACCGGCCACAAACACCCAGTGGAAGAGTGACTCACGAATGTTACCTACTGCACCTTTGCTCCTGGAGCCCAGGAAGTGGATGTCCAGACAAACCCGCCCCCTCCATTCCAAGCTGCTGCAGTTCCTTCTGGAGTTGTGCCCAGACCACCCCACTCATCACAGCTGCTAGCTTGGCATCTCGAAAACAGGCCCACTCACCCACTAGCCTCGGCTGAGCAGCGCAAGGATGCTCATGTTACTTATCTAATCCCCTGGAGGTGGGGGAGGGGTCAGGATCAGAGCTGTGTTTCGCTGTGTATGAGTCCTGTCTCCCTCCCCAGTTAGACTGTAAATTCTTGGAGGCTGGGGACCCTGCCTCATGTGGCAGAGGCAGTGCAGGAAGGCATAGTGAATAGAGCATTGGACATGGACTCGGGCAGACCTGAATTCAAATCCTGTCTCAGACATTTATGAACTGTATGACTCTGGGCATGTCACCTCACCTCTCACCTCTTGAAGCCTCAGTTTCCTTGTCTGTAAATGGGGATAATAATCACAACTACTTCACAAGGTCATTGCAAGGATAAAGGAGATAACAGATGTAAAATACTTTGTAAACCTTAAAATATTGTATAACTGCTAGTTATCAATAAAAATAGCAACAATAATTAGAAAGCTTACAATCAGGAGACCTGGGTTGTAATCTCCACCCTGACACTTGATTCGGACAAGCTTTGGTTTCCTCATCTGTAAAATGGGGACACCAAATACCAATGCTTTTGGTTACTTACCTCCCAGATCTTTTTTTTTTTTAATTTTTGCTAGGCAATGGGGTTAAGTGACTTGCACAGGGTCACACAGCTAGTGTCAAGTGTCTGAGGTCAGATTTGAACTCCAGGGCCAGTGCTCTATCCACTGCACCACCTAGCTACCCCTCTCCCAGATCTTTTAATAAAGAAAGGACTTTGTAAACCTAAAAGCATTATATAAATGCAAATTATTCTTAAATTTTTTAAAAAATTATTTTATTTTTAATTTGTGAAATGAAACAAGCATTTCTATAACATAGTAGAAAAAAAGATGATTGCACATGAAATTGCATATCTACAAATGCAAATGATTAAGAGGCAGTGTGTTGTATTGGATGGAGTGATAGGCTTAGAGTCAGGAAGGCCTGAGTTCAAATGTCACCTCTCCCACTTATTATGGAAAGTAGAAGCTTACATACCTCAAAGGGCTCCTGTTAGGATCAAATGAGATAATATATGGAAAGTGTTTTGTAAAAAATCAAAGTGCTGGGGCAGCTAGGTGATGCAGTGGATAGAGCTCTGGCCTTGGAGTCAGGAAGACCTGAGTACAGATCCAGCCTCAGACACTTGACAGTTCCTAGCTGTGTGACCCTGGGCAAGTCACTTAACCCTGATTGCCACACCAAAAAGCAAAAAAAAAAAAATCAAAGTGCTATATAAATATAAGTGATGCATATATATTATATATAACATATTTATAATTAATCATATTGTCTCTTGTTATTATTGCTACTGTTATTATTTCTTTCCCTGGACTGAACCAACTCCTTGGAAAAATCTCAGAGAAGCTATTAAAAGCAGTACCTTCCACTTTCTCCTTCCCCCCTCACCCCCTTCACTGGTTAAGGGCTGCCCTTGTATAAGACATGGGAACATGGCTCCTGGGGAACATCTCTTGTGAGCTGCCTAGGGCTTGGTGCCCCTCCCCCCTCCCCTGTGGCCTCAGCCTATGCCTGGGGTGTGCTGAGGGTCTGGTTTGGACAGGCAGAGCCTTGGGCAGTGATGGATCACTTGGCCCTGGCTGTGTCTGTGCCAGGTCCCTACGAGCTGCAGAGATAGATGGGCAACATAATTGAGTGCGGCATTGATAAACTCTGGCTACTTTGCCAGCAGATAAGCCTAAGGTAGGAGCGGGAGAGATATAGGGGGCAGAGGAAGAGGCCCTGTGGTAGGAGGGAATAGGACCACCCACCCAACTCTAGTAGCTATGGCACTGTACTTGCTAATTTCATGTTTTTAAGGAAACCACCACAGCCCTCCTTCCCCTTTACCTCTGTGCTATAGTGGAAAAACACAGGGTTGGGAACCAAGAACCCTAAATTCTAGTCCTGGGCTTTGTCAATAACTCTGTGTGACTTTGGGGAAGTCATTTGCTCCTCAGTCTCCTTGTCCATGGATTCACAGGATCACAGGAAAGAGCCCAATGCTTTCATTTTATAGATGAGGGAAGAAAAGTCTGGAAAGATTAACTGACTAGCTCGGTTATATAGCACTTTAAGATTTCCAAAGTGCATTAAATACATGATCTCGTTTCATCCTTACAACAGCCCTGTGAGAGAGGTGCTATTATTATCCCCATTTTACAAATAAAGTAAACAAGGGCTCAGGGAGGTTAAATGTGTTCAGGGTCACACAGCTTTATGGTTGTTTAGTTGTGTCCAACTCTTTGTGACCCCATTTGGGGTTTTCTTGGCCAAGATACTGGAGTGGTTTGTCATTTCTTTCTCTAACTCATTTTGCAGGTGAGGAAATTGAGACAAACAGGGTTAAGTGACTTGCCCAGGGTCACACAGCTAGTGTCTGAAGCCAGATTTGAACTCAGGAAAATGAGTCTTCCTGACTCTAGGCCTGGCACTCTACCCACTGCACCATCTAGTTAGTATGTATTCAAAGCAGGATTTGAACCCGGGTTTTCTTGACTCCAAGTCCAATGTTCTGTCCACTAGGATTTAAACCCAGATCCTCAGATGATGTCCAAGCTGGAGAAGAACAAACACACACCAGCAGAAGTGGGCAGGTGACATGCAAGAGTGGAGTGATGCTTAGGTCAAATGCAAAAAAAAAAAAAAGATGAGATCCAGGACAAATGTTCAGGAGGGAGCTGGTGTTCTAATGAATATATATTTTTTTAATTTTGGAGGCAATGGGGTTAAATAAGTTGCCCAGGGTCACACAGCTAGCTAGTAAGTATCTGAGGCCAGATTTGAACTCAGGTCCTCCTGACTCCAGGGCCAGTGCTCTGTCCACTATGCTACCTAGCTGCCCCCAGGGAGCTGTTGTTCTAAAATGAAATGCAAAATCCCAGAAAGGTGACTGAAGTAGAAGGGAGAACAGCATAGCCCTGGATCCAAGATGGGGCATTCAAAGTACAAAAAAGAAAAGGAAAACCTTACATTTATACAGCTTTTTTTTAAGGTTTGCAAAATGCTTTCTGATAGGAGCCCTGTGAGGTAGGAGTGTAAGTATTATTATTCCCACTTTACAGATAAAATAAAGGAGTTGAATTGCGCCATCTCTCAGGTACTTTCCAGTTTGGAAATGCTATGATTTATGAACCCTTAACCTCTCACTCACAATTTTTTTCCCTTCTCATCACACCTTATAACAAGGATACCTAGTTGCCATCTTCTGGTCCTGGATGGAGGGACTCTCAGAATCCTGGTCTCGGCTTCAGGACTTTAAAATCAATTAGTTCAACAGGCCTCCAAGCAGAATTACGCCAACCCTGGGCTATATTAATGAGGATCTCCAACCACCCATCTTAGTGATTTGGGCCAGCTTGGTGCTAGTGTCTTGTGGGTGGGAAAATTCCTCTGTATGTTTCTACTCAGCCTCTCAGTCCTGACTTGGGCCTAGTTTTCAGGTGGTTCTGAAGAGGTCAGCCACCCATTTGTTTGGGGTAGGTAAGGTGTCCTCCTGCTTTCAGGATAAGCTACCCTTCTGGCAGCTGCTCAAACCTTCATGTTCTATGATCTTCTTTAGACTTTGGATCTCACAGAACCCTTTCTAAAAAAGTCGAGTGGCTGTCCTTGACAGGAGTCTTTGGGAGAGCAGGGGAACATTCAGGTTTTCTCCCTTTCCTCTCCGCCCCAGATCTTCCTTTTTAAACAGTGGAATCCCTGGAAGCCAGGCTAATGATACTGTATTCTGGGTATAGGGAAAAGGGACAGGGGCAGAGCATAGGTAGTACCTCTACAGAAGCTGGTCTTCATGGCATAGGAGTCCCCAGGAAGCCCTCTTCAGGCTTTGATCTTTGAGAAGTGTAAAAGACATCTCTTGCTATGGAACCCTTCTCTCAGCTCACAAAGCCTCTATCCTAGCTGAAGCCCTCATTACTTCGAGCCTGGACTATTGCAGTAGCCTTCTAATTGGTCTCCCTGGTTCTAGTCTTTTTTCCTTTCTTCAATCCACCTTCCACACAGCTGTCAAATGGATTATCCTAAAAGCCCAGATCTGACCATGTTATAGCCCTACTCAGAAATAGTTAGCCGCCCTCTATTGCTTTTAGAATACAATCCAAAATCCTTGGCCTGGCAGTTGAAGCCTCCTGTAATGTGGCTCTACCTACCTTTCCAATCTCATTTCCTATTCCTCACCATTCATGAACTCTGGGTCAGGCTTCCCCCCATGTTCAGAATGGGCTCCCTCTTCACCTCTGCCTGGGGCAGGGGTGGGGAACCTGTGGCCTTGAGGCTACATGTGGCCCTCTGGGTCCTCAAGTGTGGCTGTTTGACTGAATCCAAACTTCCCGTTGGATTCGGTCAAAGAACTGCACTGGAGGACCTAGAGGGCTGCAAGTGGCCTCCAGGCCGCAGGTGCCCCACCCCTGGCCTGGGGGAATCCATAGCTTTCTCAAAAGCACAGCTGAAGTGTTACCTCTTAGAGGAGGTGTCCCTTGATGTCCTCAGAGTTGTTACTTCTCTCAGCCTTTTGAAAGACTTCGTATTCCATATTTAGATTTTCTTTTTATGTATACATACACATATTATATCTCCCAGGAGAATGTAAGCTCCATGAGGTAGTGACTCTTCTGTTTTCATCTTTCGTTCTAGAACCTAGCCTGATGGCTTATCCCTAGTAGGCTCTTGATAAACATTGGTTGAATTGTTAATGAATTGAAACCACTCTTAAGGGTACCCTAGGAGGGAGGAGAAGCCAAGGGGCTCAATCTCTTGCTTAAGGGAGCTCTTCTCTCCTGGGTGGAACACAGAGTCAAGTCCCAGGGATACCCAAAATCAGTCTGGCATTTAATGGTAGTAACATGTGAAGCAATGCTGAGAGCCTCAGAGAGAACAAGGCCCATGGGAAAGTATCCAGTTTCCCTTTTCCTCCCTACTCTACTTCACTTAGGCCTCTGGCACAAGAGGGCCCAGTGGTTTCTAAGCATTGCTCCCTACCCAAGAGATGGTGAGCTCTGCTAGGAGGGGAGAGGGAGCAGTAGGGCCTGTCTCTATGCTGAAATATCCTTCTGCAGGGGACCCTTGGCCTGCTTGCATAGCAGGTATACTGTCTGGCCCTGAGCCTGCTTCATTATTTCTTAATTAGGAGCAGAAGATGCCTATAGGTAGCACACAAAGTCATTTTATGTCTGGTTATACTGCACCAATTGCAGGCTGTAGGAGTCGGGGAGCTTGCCCGTTTGTTTTAGGGAAGAGAGAGCTGTCCCAGATGCTACTACCTTTCACTGTCAGTGGCATTTGCTGATAATCTCTCAGATTTAGGAAAAAGGGCACAACCACAAATTTAGGCCTGGGCCAAGATTCCTTATCAGAAAGGGCCATGGAGTGTTCCAGGTTTTCCTTTGCAGAACTGGCCAGAAAAACAGGCAGTATAGTGTAGTGGGAAGCACACTGGGTTTGGTGTGGAGGACCTTAAACTGTGAGCTCCTTGAGGGCAGGGGACTGTCCTTTGCTTTTCTTTGTATCTTAACACAGTGCCTGACACATAGTAGGTGCTTAGTAAATGCTTGTTGACTGTCTCACTGCCTGACATGGCCTTGAATCTCAGCTCTATTCCTTATTACTTCTGTGACCTTCAGTGTGACCTCACTTTTGTGGGCTTCGGCTTCCTCATCTGTATAATGAGATGACTGAGCTAGATGATCTTTAAGGTTTCTGGACTCCCAATTCTACCATCAGGGGCTTAGGCCACAACTTCTCTCTCCTTTGGGTAAAATGGAAGAGGTTTAGCTTCCCACCCACCCACTGACCCTCGGGGGATCTTTACCTTGATATTAGGGGTTTCTCTAAGCACGAGCTGCCTGCTCCCTGTACAGCTATGCTACAGGGAGATGGAAAAATCAATAGAAGTCCTAGTTGGCTGGGTGTCCAGTATGCCATCATGGAATTCAGAGATGGAGGACGCCTGAGAGCAGGGGTCCTTTACCATTTTTGTGCCATGGAGACCTTTGGCAGTGTGGTGAAGCCTAAGGTGAAGCCAATCTCAGATGTTTTTGAATGCATAATATAAAATGCACAGGTTTACAAAAGAAACCAGTTATACTGAAATACAATCATCAAAATGTTTTTTAAAACCAAGTTCATGGCCCCCAGATTAAGAACGCTTGCTTTGGAATTTATTGAGTTTAACCCTCTTATTTTATAGATAGGGAAATTGAGGCAAAAAGAGGGAAAGTGATTTGCTAAGGGCCACACAGGTAAACAACAGAGCTGAGATTTGAACCCAGGCTCTCTGACTCCCAAGTTCAATGCCAGTAAATGGTTAGCTGTGATGCTAAAGGGACTGACTACAAGGTACAGCAGGGCTCTGTGCTTAGTTGTGGCTTCTGGGATGATGCTGGAAAAAGGGAAGGAAGAAACAGGGACACCCAAAGCTTGAGGCACACTGTGGCAATGGCTCTGAGGGGCCAACTGGCAATGACACTTTTCTCCTCTTCTCCTCCCTAATGGCATCTTCCACCACCACCTCAACCACTTAAGCACTACCTTTCTGGAAGGCAATATCCAAATTTTCTCTTCCTCTTCATTCTTCTCCTCTTGCTTTCCCCTCCTCCTCCTCCTCCTCCTCTACCTCTTCTTCCTTGTTTTCTCCTCTTCTTCCTCCTCTTCATTCTCTTTTTCTCCTCTTCTTTCTCTTCCTTCTTCTCCTCTTTTTCTCCTCCTCCTCTTCCTTCTTTTCTCCTCTTCCTCCTTTGCTCTTCTTCCTCCTGTCTCTTCTTCCTCCTTTTCTCCTCCTTCTCTTCTTCTTCTCCTCTTCCTCCTTCTTTGCTCTTCTTCCTCCTGTCTATTCTTCCTCCTTTTCTCCTCCTTCTCCTCTTCCTCCTTCTTCTCCTCATCTTCCTTCTTCCCCTTTCTCCTTCCCCTCTTCCTCCTCTTCTTCCTCCTTTTTCTCCTCCTCCTCCTTCTCCAATTTCACCCCTTTTCTCCTTGGACCCAAATGTTTAGAGGCATTAAATTGTAGGTAGCCAGAGGGAACGAAGTTGTCGATCCATTAAACAGAGGAACCAACAAGAATGGGGAGACTGAGGAGACTAAGGCAAGGAGAAAGGAAGGAGGGTTGGGTTTCCTGGGGCGATTAAGAAGGTAGATCAGCAACAGGGCAGGAGAGGAGCCAGGAGAGGAGAGGAGCCGGGACAGCAGAGCAGTTAAACAAGGAGAAAGGCAAAACCTCTCCTAACGGAAAGGGAAAATGAAATCAGAATGAAAATTGATGAGGCGGAGAGAAAAGAAGACTCATTTCATCAGCAGGTTTGCCAGATGAAGCCCAGAGATAAATCACGAGGCGGAAGGCGGAAGAAGGCTCTGTCTCTGTGCCTAGCTCGCTGCCTTCTCCCTCTGTCAGCTGTCTCCAGGGCCGGGAGGGAGAGATAAATGGTTGCAGCTGAGGCCTGTCCCCCCCCCCCCCCAAGTTACTGCAGTGAACACAGTCTGTCAGCCCAGGCCAGGCCAAGCCAGCCCAGCCTGATGCTGGCCAGTTGGTTCAACCCATCCCTAGTCCCCCATTCTTGGAAGCCCAACCCGATCTCCTTCCTCCTAGCCCTTCCCTTGTTCAGTTTTTGCCATCCCCTCCCTCAGATCCTCCTCTCTCTATCCCAGCCTTTGATCCAGTCCTCAGGAATATTAAGGACCTCCAAGACCACCTCGACCTTCCCCTTTAATCAGCAACCTCTTCCCCTATGTAGAGGCATCTTTCAAAACTGGAAGGGATTCTGAGCAGGCAGGTCACTGGATCCTAACTCAACTCGACTAGATCTTACAGAACACCCCTCCCCCAGCCCCTACCAGCAGAGTGAATGCTTTGGAACTAACCCTGCTGAGTTCAGTTCAGGATGGAAATATTTTCATTTGTGATCAATAAGAGGCAAACAGCATAATTCAGTGGCTACAGTGAGTACAAAGGAGTGTAGGTTAAATCAATATTTAGAAGCCTCAAAATTAAACTAATTAAGAGCCAACTTTAACGATTCTTACTGTCTGGGAATAAGATGACAAAAACAACTATCTTTCTTGATGCTGGTCTGATAGTTGTAACCACTTGGTGAAAAAAAAAAAACAACCCAAGTGAATCTTCTATTGTCTCTATACTTAGGGACCAAATCAATTAACATATGAAATGTACTTTGCAAACTTTAAAGTCCTATGTAAATGCTAGCTACTATCATCATTATTGTTGTTATTGTAACTAGGACCCTCTCCTCTACCCTGAACTAGGGAGGCGGGTATCTCACACCTGGGTCAAATCTGGAAGCTGAAGTCAACAAAAGTGAAATTAATTTACAGTGAAAATTAATTAAAAGTGAAATTGAAGAACAGGAAATGGGCTGGAGGAACCAGTGGTTGAAAGAGAGCCAAGAGACACAGGTTATAGTTGCAACTCTGACAATTAATTCCTTGTGCGACTTTAGGCAAGTCACTTCACCTTGTCACACCCTCATCTAGCAGTTGGGGATAGTAATGTCTATCTGCCTCCCTTGTGATGAAGATCAACTAAGATGTAGTGGGTGTGCCCAATCAGGAGGAACCAGGTGAGCCCCTTCCCTTTGTTTGTCCTTGATAAGGTATGAGCTCTAGGACAATGTATGAACTTGCTTTGATCTGCGTCCTTGCTGGCCCCTTGATGTGGTCCTTTATTCTGGCATTGACTCAAGTTCCCAGCTTTGGAACTGCAGCAGCAAAGAGGATCGATACATTGACTGGACATGTCAAAAGGGTTACATACAGACAGGCCTCCTTTCCCTAAAAAGAAGCCTGTGCAGTCATTCACCTACCCCAGGTAATCAAGTATCCCCCAGGGAACTATGTATATTGAGAAGCCAGTGCCAGATGGAAACAAATAAGTAGGAGAGAGAATAGAGCTTTTATTGAGGGAGAAGACACTGGCAACTTCAGGAGAGAGATTACTGAGAGAGAGGAAGAAGAGAGGAGAGAGAGACAGAGACAGGGAGAGACAGAGAGAGAGAGGAAGAAGAGAGGAGGGGGAGAGAGAGAGAGAGAGAGAGAGAGAGAGAGAGAGAGAGAGAGAGAGAGAGAGAGAGAGAGAGAGAGAGCCATCAGCAGATGGAGATGCAGAAAAAGAAAGCTGTTGCCAGATGGAGCTAGGAAAGGGAAGAAGGATCAGCATAGCAGAGAATCATGAACAACCTGGAATCATTCCTTGGTAGAGACTGTGCTGTGTAGGTCCCTATGGGAGCTGGGACTTACTAGAGGGTAAGGCTCTTGACCCCAAGTTCTTTTCCTCTTAGTAAAAGTCTGGAGGACAATATAGGTCCCTAGGGAAGGCAAAGAACTATTAGAGAGGCAAAGGAATTGTCTTTAACTCTTTATGGGCTCACATGCAGAATAAGGAAGACCTATCCTATTAGCTTGAATGATTGCATAGGAGCTAAGGGTCTTTGTTGTTCAGTTGTGTCTGACTCTTTGTGACTCCCATATAGGGTTTTCTTGGCAAACATACTGGAGTGGTTCGCCATTTTCTTCTCCAGTGGATTACAGCAAACCGTTAAGTAACTTGCCCAAGGTCACATAGCCAGTGAGTGTCGGAGGCCAAATTTGAACTCGGGATTTCCCGACTCCAGGTCCAGCGCTCTATTCGCTAAGCCAACTATCTGCTTCCAAAGACACAATCCACATTCTGTTATTTCTGGGGGAAACCATGGGTGGGGAGCATGAGCCAAAGAAATTTGTCAGAGGCCCTCCAATGAACCTAGTTGATTCTGGGCTATGGACCTGCTCTTCCATTTATAGTCTTTGAAGCTGCCTGGTGCACTGAGGGTTTAGATGATTTGTTCAGGCTCACGAAGTCAGTATGTGTCAGAGACACGACTTAAACCCAGATGATCCTGACTCTGAAGCCATTTCTCTACCCACTATGCCAAGCTGTTAGTTGGCTAAACAAATCCTGGACACTATCATTATCAATAGCTATTTTGTTTGCTGCTCACTCGTCCCATTCCCTTCACTGTTAGGGCTCCCAAGGGGAGAGAACAGGGAATAGCTAAGCCTCGTTCCATTTCAGGTTGTGTAATAATAACTCACATTTACATCATGTTTGTGGTGACAAAGCATTTTATGTGGCCTGTATCATTCTATTCTTATAAACTCCCTTTCAAGCATCAATCAATACACAAGTCTTTATTAAGGACCTACTATGTGCCAGGCACTATGCTAGGCTACAATGACAAAGAATGAAACAACTCCTGCTCTTCAAGAAACTGACATTCTAGTGGAGGAGACAGACCATAAATACATGCAGTGCATTATTGCCTCTTTTACAAAAGAGGAAACTGAAGCTCAGAGACTATTGTGCCTCACAAACCAAGTAACACACAGTGCCAAGACTTAATTGTTCCTCTACACCATGTGAATTTGTTTCTTAAAAAAAAATATATATGTAATTACCTCAGTACAGTTTCCTTTGTAGTCCTCTGTATTTTATTTTACGTATTTTAAAAACATTTTGAGGGACAGTGAGGTGGTGTAGTAAATAGAGCACCGGCCCTGAAGCCAGGAGGATCTGAGTTCAAATCCAGTCTCAGACACATGACACTAGCTGTGTGACCCTGGGCAAGTCACTTAACCCCAATTGCCTTGCCAAAAACAAAACAAAAAAAACCCAAAACATTCTGGGAAGGGGTCCACAGGCCTCATCAGACTGCCCCAGAGATCCATGACCCCAAAATAGCTGAGAAGCCCTGCTTTCTGTTCTCTTTCCTAACACTGGTTTGGGTTTCTTCAAGCTGCCGTTTTCAGCTTTCAAAGCACTTTCACACATTTTAAAGATCACCACACATTTAGTGGTGGGAAGGCCATTAAACCTCATAGCTGAACTTTAGACTTACCCTCTAATAGGCACAAACCACAGTTCTACAAAGATGGGACCCTTCTATGAGCCACTGTCATCTCTACATGTAAAGAACTAACCCCAGCCAGGAAAGGTGACTGATGGGGTCTCCACTTTGAAGTGAAAGAGAAAAGCAGAATGGGGTTGGAAGCCCAGGCAGGGATGCTTAGATGCTGAGTCCTTGCCTGAGGAAAACATGGCACCTGGCCACATGCAGAGCTCAGACCTGGGCATCAACTGCATGATAGGTCTAAATGAAGAGCCCCCAGATCTAGCTTAGAGAGAAAGTGTAGTATATAATGGGTATTATTTTTCTGGGTATGGATATATATATATATATATATATATATGTGTGTGTATATATATGTATATATATATACACACACACACACATATATACATATATGAGAGAGAGAGAGAGAGAGAGAGAGAGAGAGAGAGAGAGAGAGAGAGAGAGAGAGAGAGAGAGAGAGAGAAAAGTCTATATTGGTATTTTTCTGGGTATGGCTATATATACATATATAAAACATTATATAAATATGTATATGCATATATATATTTCCCTGTTAAAGAGCTCTCTCATTAGTGATGTGGCCCATATTAGAGGGCAGCCTATATTCAGAACTACAGAACTGAAGCATCTCGGTGCCCTGGGAATTAGACTGATCTTCAGCTTTGCTACTGTCTGTGTGATGTTGGGTAGGTCATTTAACTTCCCTGAGTCTCTATTTCCTCTTGGGGGGGGATTTCTAAGAGCTCTTCCAACTCTACGCCCATGATCCTTTGACCCTATGAATCAGGGCTAGAGAGTTCAGACTAGATAAGGAATTCAGCTCCATTCAAGTCGAGCACACACTTACAAAACACTCACAGTGCACAAAGCAATGTGCCAGAGGAACAAAGACAAACACAAAAGAGTAGCTGCTCTCCCGGGATAGATTTCCTTGTTAGGTAGCATCAGTTAAGTGTCAGTAGTTTTATTTCTCCTTTTCCCCTTAGTTGCTAATAAAGTCCTTTTTGGCATTAGGGTAAGGCTGGAAGCCACTCCAGTTAACCTTAATTAGGTGAGAACATCTCTGGTGAGTAATCAATCATAGGTTTTAAACTAAGTGCTTAAAGCACCTGTGAGAAAATGTGTCAAAGACTTGGGGGGAGGGTGTTTTGTGCCAATCATTCTTAACTGTATGACCTTAGTAAATACTCTTTTCTAAAAGCTACTTTAGGCTGACTGACTAAATTGGCTCTCAGCTGACCATCTTGGGGGCAAGCACACCAGTGGGGGCTCAAGCCCACGGCACTAGAGAAAGATAGTCCTGACACCTCATGGGAACCCTTAGAAACTTTACAGGGAAATGAAGCCTTGCTTTGGGACCAGAGTCTCATTTGTAAGTGTGGGAATTGGCATGTGCATCCTTGGAGTTTACATGGACTGCATGGGGAAAAATCCAACTTCTGTTTCTGGTACATTAAGAGGGAGATCCAGGGCATCAGATGTGAATTCTGGACACTGTCTTGGCAGCTAGGTGGCACGGTACACAAGAGGCCATTCTGAAGTCAGGAGGACCTAGGTTCAAATCTGACCTCAGACACTTACTTGCTGTGTGACCCGGGGCAAGTCACTTAACCTTATTTGCCTCTATTTCCTCATCTGTAAAAATGAGCTGGAGAAGGAGATGACAGACCACTCCAGTATCTCGGCCAAGAAACCCCCAAGTGGGTTCATGAAGAGTCCGACATGACTAATGACTAAACAACAACAATAGAGGCCCAGGGTATAGGACGTTGAGTTCTTGCCTTAGCTGTTTCTTCATTTGAATGCATCCTGCTGAGTTACATTTTTTTTTTTGGCTAGGCAATGGGGTTAAGTGACTTCTCCAGGGTCATATAGCTAGTAAGTGTCAAGTGTCTGAGGCCAGATTTGAACTCAGGTCCTCCTGACTCCAGGGCCAGTCTTGTATCCACTGCTAGGGACACTTAGCTGCTCCTGAGTTACATCTTAAAAGTCCTAAACTCTTTTCTCTTTTTTAGTTTTGGGATCTCAATGAATCTTCAGATCCCTAATAGAAGTAATTATGGTTGGGAGACCAGAGTCAGCTTTGGGTTTCCCTAAAAGGGATAGCCTTCCCTTGTCCCTGTACCTATTGTGAGTGCAGAAGAAAGGGAAGAGAATGTGATACCCTGAACACTCCTTTCCAGCAACCATCAGTGACTGACCCCCACCTCAAGTCACTGTTTCCTTCCATTCTCCCAATTCAAAAGGTAGGGCATGGAGGTCCTGCTACCCACTAAACATAGTGGTGGAGCTTTTTAGCAGTTGGTTTAACTCAACACTGCCTAGGATCAGGTCAAGGTGGGGAGCCAAGGATGTTCCCTCTGTCTTCTTTTTCCTAGCCCTGGATACAGAGGGAACAGAACAGAAAGTAGGCAGCAAATAAAATTGCCATCGATCGTGAGGCTGCTGGCATCTTAGGCCCAGCCTGTTCCCAGAGCTGTTCATCGTAAATAAATGTTCCTAATGATCCACTTGTACCTAATACACAAGGCTCTGTCTTGTGAAATTGAAATGGAGTAGGGCAGTTGAGCGCAGTGCTACGGGGCACCATCCTGAAGAGGAAGATTTTACAGTAACTGCTGGGACTTCAGACAAACACTGTGCGGGGGTAGTGGGAGTCCCAGGCAGAGGGCACACCTGCCTCTTGCCTCACAGGCACCACAGTTTAGGATTATAATCTCTTCTGACATTTCTAGAGCCATACTAATGATACTGGCCAAATAGTAAACAAGCCTACCCATCTTCACTCTTATCACCACCACTACTACCATGACTGTTACTGTCACCACCAAGGTCACCATCACTGACATATCTCCATCATCGTGGCCACCTCTCTAGTACCACCACCACCACCACCACCATGACTTACTATCACTATCATCACTGCCAATGATATGATATTATACCTTTCCAGAAGGCTCAGAACTTTCCAGGTAATCTCTTCATTTTCCATCAGCTGATGTGCTTGGTTTCAACTCAATGAACATCATATTTCCCCAAGATTAAATTCCTCACCTGAAATTTCATCATTATGGAGATTGATGCAGCTTTGACACCCAACACTTTTTTAGCACCTTCAGCTGCCTCTCTCCTCAGAGTGGAGGGCTAAAGGATAGGGCAATGAATTCCTCCCAAAACCATCCTTAATAGAAGACTCTGAATTTTCCAGCAGTGGCTCTGTTTGGTTTCAACTCCACAAACATCAAACATCATGTTCCCTCACAGGGGACCTTCAAGTTTACCTTCCTTCCCCTTTTGGGCGCTATCTTCTCCTATTAGATCATAAGCTCCTGGAGGGCAGGGACTGTCTTTCTTTTTCTTCTTTGTATCTCTAGCACTTAGCACAGTGCCTGGAACATAGTAATAGGTGTTTATTGACTATTGACCTTACCATCACTACTATCACTGTCACCACTACCATAATTATTATCACTAATACTGCTATAACTGTTACCATCACTATTTATTATCAACACAATAAATATCATCACTATGATCCATAATCATCATCATCATCATAATTATTACTATATATTACTATAGTATTATTACTATATATTTACTATATTATCATATATTAGCACTATAGTGATACTATATTACTATATAATTATATTACTATATAAATATTGCCACAAATTACTGTATGTGAGTACTGTTTCTACTATTACTATATATAAAATTTATTGTTTCTACTATATATAATTCTTAGTACCATTATAATCATCAGTATTACTGTCACCAATACTATTATAATTTTCACTGTCATCATAATGATCACAGATGTAGAATTAGAAGGAACCTAGTCCAATCACTCATTTTATAGATAAGGAAACTGAGGCCCTGAAACAAATGAAGAGGTTTGCCACACAGAGACCACGGAGAAGAGAGTGACAGAGTCAGAATTTGAATCCTGGTCTTCTGACTCCAAATCTAGTATGTATTCCATTGTACCACACTAGGTGGAGCAGGGGATAGAGTGCAGGTTCTGGAGTTAGGAGGACCTGAGTTCAAATTCAGCCTCACACTAGCTATGTGACCCTGGCTAAGTCACTTCACCCTGTTTGTCTCAGTTTTATCACCTGTGAAATGGGCTGAAGAAGGAAACACCAGCCCACTCCAGTATCTCTGCTAAGAAAACTCCAAATGGGGTCATGCAGAGTGGGACACAACTGAACAACCACCACATCTGTGCTGCCTGAACAGTAGGACTCTCATCACTTTCATCACCATCACTAATGCCATAATGCCCATCATTATCCCTCCACGTTTGCTGACTTCCTCCTGTTGGTATGGTGGTGTGGGATGGGCAAAATGTGAACCAGGGTTCTGGGTCTCTCCCCATGAGGAATTTAAAAGAAGAGATGATATTAATCCTCCTACAGGCCTAAAAAAAGAAAAAACACACTTGGACATCTAAACAGAAAAAATGCACGATCCCACACATAAAGATGGAATTCCCCTATGTGATGGAAGAAGAGAGCGGATAGTTAAAGGCAGGAGCATGGTGCCCATTTGTAGGGCTCCATGGAACCACCTCACTGCCCTGCTCTGGTGAGGGGAAAACTCTTTCCTCTGGTAAAAAGAGCTAGCAAATGACTTTGCTTCTAGATATAAACTAAAAGTCTTTAGACAACTGAGATTCATCTCTGACCCAATCTGAGGCCATTGAAGGGTCCCAGTGTTGGCAGATGCTAAGGTTCAGAAATGTTAGCAATGAACCAACCCCCATTTTGGGAGGCGCATGTGTCCTCTTTCCCCCCAAACTGTTTTGCTCTGCAGTCAAATACTAAAGTCAATAACATCCACCTAGCAAGGGGGACAGGATGTTTGTAGCTTGGTCTACCTCTAATCAGGAGAAATAAAGTCCACGAGCATCCTCACTGGTGCTCAAGCCAGTATCCCCAGGATCCTGTCCCAAGATCTTAGCCTCATGGAGGGGGTCTTGAAATGGAGAAGACCTGGGGAGGGGACTGACTAGTGGGACAAAACAAGAGACAGGGCCCTGGTCCTCCACTTTCCTAAGCCTACCTTTCACACCCTCACCCTCATCTGTATGCTCTGTCACATCAAAGCTCAAACCGCCCAAGGGGAAGTGCCATGGTAACGATGTGGTCTTTAAACACAGGAGTTTGTGCAGCCATCAAAAAGCAGCATTAGGCAATTTAATTAAGGAGCCGGCAGCAGACAAACTTTGTGAGTTAAAGGCATTTTATTAAATTCCATTGCATTATGCAGCTTGGGCTCACCAGGAATTGTTTTGGTGGGGGAGAACACAGAAGATGCTGCTGGGCTTTTGTTTTTCCTTCTTTTTGCTTACTTGGTCTCTCCCTCCCACTCTCAGGGTATGTGGGGTAGAATAGGGATGTGGTAGGGGTACTATCCCCTGCACAGACCCTGGCCCTTGATTGTCTGCTACCCCCAGATCATGGCACAGGATATTGAATGGGGTCCTTAAGAAGAATGTGGGTCTCTGGATGCAGGACAGTCTCAGCAGCTCAGCTAGATGAAGGATTCTTCTGTTAAGCTAGAGTGGGCATTGTTCTCAAGGGAGTTCTCTCTCTGGGTCCCTGATCACTTAAGACCCCTGGTTTTAAGGGTCTTGTTTTAGTTCCAAAACCCCTGCTTTTAGTTCCCAGTCAGGGCATCTTCTCCAAGGACCCCAGAAATCAAAGAAATATCCTCTCTGATTGATAAGAAAGCCCAGAATAGGATTATGAACACAGAGGGTCAAACCCTTTTACCAAATTCCCTGCTAAGTGGAATCAAGGTTAACAAGCATTTATTAGGCATCTATTATAGGTCATGCTATGAGAATACATAGAAAGGCAAAAGAATAGTCTTAGCCTTCAAGGTGCTCACAATCAAACAGGGAAGGGGAGCAAACAGGGAAGGGGAGAGAAGGGAGGAAAGATCTTTACCTGGCTGCCTTCCCTTTTTTTTCCTCCCCTCTTCTTTTCTGCCTTTGCCAGATAAGGAAGCTGAAGCCCAGATTAGGAGACATTTTCAAGATCACACAGGTGAGTAAGTAGCAGAGCTGATCTTCAAATCCTGGCTCTTTGAGATCTAACCCCTCAAGTGGCCAAGACTTGTCAATTCTACCTTCACAAGACCTCTCACATCTGTCCCCTTTTCTGCACTCTCACTGCAAATGCCTAATTCAGACACTCATTGATTCTCCCTTGGGCTATAGTATCTACTTAGGAGGACAAGAAGAAAGAAAGAAGGGGGTGGGGAAAGAAAGGATGAAGAAAAGAAGCAGAAAGAGGAGAGATGAATGGTGAAAGGAACCTACCTAATTGGATCTCCCTTGTTGCCAGGCTTTCCCTTCCCCAATCCATCTCTTAAATAGCTGCCAAAATCATTTTCCTAATAAAGATGTCTGAATGACCATGTTATGTTTTTCCTCTATTGATTATCTCCCATTTGTCTGTATCTTGTCTGTATGTAGTTTTCATATTGTCTTCCCCATTAGGCTATGAGCTCTTCAGAGACTAGGGACCATCTTTTGGCTTCTTTGTATCCCCTGTACTAAGCACAGTGCCTGATAGTCAATGTTGAATCAATGCTTATTGACGGACTGCTCAAATGTCTTCAGGGGCTCCCTACTACCTTTAAGATAAGACTCCTCAGCCTAGTATCTAAGGGAACAAGTCTACCTTTACAGACATTTCACACAACTCCCATCCACACAGTCTATCCAGACAAAATTAGCATATTTCAAGGTTTATCTCAGGTACCACTTTCTATGGAGACCTTTCTTTGTGCTCATAATTATCCGTATCTCTCCCTCCTCAAATGATCTATATAAACTTGTCTTCCAGTAAATTGTAAGATCCTGGAGAGTAGGCATTACAGTTATCCCTTCCACATCTTGGGAAGTGGGCAGGGTGTGCCCATGATCTGGAACTATCCGTAAAATCCAAGTAAAAAAATTTTTGGCCCTCTCTTTGTACCATGGAAGTCTGAATTATTATGGTATTAAAAGATAAAAGATGTTGATATTATACATATATTATATGCATTTCTGAGTTTCTAAACTTTTTCTGTGTCATCTGCTGGCTTTAGTGTGTTGTTTGCAGCTTCCGAAAAGTCCCCCCAAAATTCCAATTTCTTATGCCAACCTGCAATATCGTGAAACTGCACTGGGGAAGTTGCAATGTGGAAGGGATAACTGTATTTTTTGTTATTCATACTTCTCCATAATAACAATAAGAATAACACTACTCTAGCATTTATATAGTGTTTCAAGGTTTGCAAAGTGCTTTACAGATATTATCTCATTGGATCCTCACAACCACCCTGGGAGGTAGCTGCTATTATTATCTTCATTCTACAGATGAAGAAACTGAGGCAGCTAGAAGTGAGGTCATTTGTCCAGCATCACACAGGGGAGACCAGCTTGGAACTCATTTCTTCCTGACACAGTTCTATAGCCTTTATGTGGCAGGCACTGTGTATGCTAAGTGCTTGGGGATACAAAAAGAGGCAAAAGACAGTCCCTGTCCTAAGGAGCTTATAATCTAATGAGAGAGACAACATGCAAACAAATATATACAAAGCAAGCTATATACAAGATAAATAGGAGATAATTAACAGAGAGAAGGCAATGAAATTAAGAGGGGTTGGAATTAAGACACTGGAATTAAGAGTTCTTTCTACCGTACTACCTCTAAAAATGCATATAGCACTTTAAGATTAGCAAGCTACTTTACATGTTTTCTCATTTATTTATTCTATCACAGATATTGGTTTATGTCTCATCTCCCTCACCAGATGAAAAATGCCTTAAAATCAAGGACATTGACTTATTCATTTTCTGCGTTCCCCCAAAGTAGCTAAGTCCATGCCTGATACATAGCAGGTATGCAATAAATTTGTACTCTGAAGACCTGAGTTTGAGCCTCAGCTCTGTTATTTACTAGCTGTGTGACCCTGGTCAAATTGCTTCTCTTCTCTGGGTCTTACTTTTTTCCTGTAGAATAAGGGTTCTGGGGGAGATAATCCCCAAGTTCCTTTGAAGCCCTGCTCTAGGATCACTTTTTTCCTATTCATTTCTTCTCTTCCTGCTCCTCTCTTTTCTTATCCCCTGCTTCTTTCCTTCTTCTTGTCCTACCTTCTATGCATGGTCTGCCTTCCCTCATTATTCTCCCCTCCTTTTCTTTTCTCCCAAATTCTTCCTTTCATTCCTTCACACGTTCTCCCTCCACACACCCTGTCACCGCCTCCACCACCCCCAAACCCCCCTACGGTTTCTCTCTTCTTCTGCCACAGACTTCTGGCTCTTGGTCTCCCAACAGACTCTGCCTGAGCTGCCGTAGCCATGGCAACAACCCAGTTTATCTTCATGGGGAAGGGGCTTGACGGGGGCTATTCTATGAGTCGGGGGTAGAGCTGAGTGCAGGATACATCAATTAGTGCCAACTGCTGGGGGAGGAGGCCACTGAGGGTGGGGGGGAGGCAAACAAATTAACTCAGCTGTTCCTGGACTCCCTCCCCCAACAAGCCTTTCAAGATTTCCAAAGGAGAGCCAAAGAGAATGAAGATAGGGTAGGTGGGTGGAGATGTTTAACTCCTTTCCCTTCCCACAACTCACTTGTGCTTTAGTTAGCCCTATTCTCGTAAGATAGGAGCCAACTCCCAAAAACGGCACTCAAGGGGGCTGGGGAGTTGGTCTACCCCTTCTCTACTGAGAGCAGTACAGTGAAAACACCAGGGAAGGAAAAAAAGATGTTCATGGGCCTTAGCTACCCAATGGATCATTTAGCCAACCAGACAGGGAGTAGCAGAGCCCCTGGGGGAGGCTGTATGGAATGGGGAGGGCAGAAGAATCTCCCTAGCCATGCTAAATACCCAGCTGGGTGCACCAGTTTTAAAGGAGAAAGAGCTTGGAGATTGTACTTTGCCAACAGTTATTCCTCTGGGTGCATGGCCTGGATGATGCCAACTCATTTCCATAGCAGTTTTCCCAGAGAATCAACACGGGGAACATTCTCCCATCTACTAATGGTAAAAATAATAATAATCAACACTAGCACAGCTTACATGCCTCTGTGCCTTACTCCCCAGGCACTCAAAACCTTGGGGAAGACAGCAGGTCCTCTAGCTTCAATCAGCCAATGGATGAATGTTAATGTAAGTGCCTACTGTGTGCCAGGTACCATGCTACATGGTAGGGATACAAAAAGAAGCAAAAGACAGTCCCTGACCTCAAGAAGCTTATAATTTAAAGGGGAGACAATATGCAGAAAAATACTTGCAAAGCAAGCTATATACAGGATAACTGGGAGATAATTAACAGCGAGAACGCACTGGAATTAAGAGGAGATATGGAAGGTTTTCTGTATAAGATGGGATTTTAGTTGAAACATAAAGGAAGCCAGGGAGGTCAGTGGTCAGAATGGAGGAGAGAGACCATTCCAGGCATGGGGAATGGCCAGCCTGATGCCAGAGATCAGGAGGCACTGGAGATGATAGCATCATAAATTTAGAGCTGGAAGGGAACATCTGGAGGTCATCATGTCCAACTGTTTCATTTTACAGATAAGGAAACTGAGGCCACACAACAATGGCATCTGAGGTGGCATTGGAACCTAGGTCTTCCTAACTCCAAGTCTACTAGACCAAGCTGCCTTTCAATTTCAAGGTGCAGAATGAGACATACATTTTTGAACACTGTCGATGTTTGAATTTTTTTTTGTTTGACTGTGCATATTTGTTACAGTAGTCTTTTTCATTTTTTTTTTGAAGGAGCGAGGAAAAGGGGAACTAGAATAGTGTTGCAAAAAAGAAAAAGAAAGGTGCGTCATTGAAGCATTTTTTACTTTTATTTACAGACGTGAACAGAAGGAATTATCAGGACAATTCTGAAACTTACATGTTGAATTTGTTCTATACTTAAAATGAAAAGCAAGCTACATATTAGGGGAGATTCATAGTTTCGTGTATAATCTGCTTTTTCCATTCTATTTGGTATATGGGAAATGCTCCTTTTATTTGGTGTTTAAGTTCAGAATAAAAAAATTTTAAAGTAAAGAGGTTAAAAAAAAAATCAATTATATGGATTTCTCCCAGCTGGGCAGACTGCAGCCCTGAGTCCTCCCTTCCCTTTTTCACTGGGGTGGGGAACTATGCATGTGGAAAAACGGATATAATATTGGATTAGGTCGATGTGCTGGCTAGTTTTGCTGAACTGGGTTTTTTTCCTTTCTTTTTTATTCTTTGTTCAGTGATGGCTCTCTGGGAGTGGGATAGGAAAGGGCTATATTGGGAAATGAAAGTAATGTAAAAATGAAAGATACCAACAGAAATGTAAAAAAAAAAAGAAAGAAAGAAAGAAACACTAGGTGCAGGACTGACTGACTGATCTCAGGTGGTGGCGCAGCCACAATTAGGGCCAAAGCTGGGAGGAGAACCCTGCCATTCTGAGTCCCATGCCTTGGGCTTCAGCTACACCTTTCCCTTTCCTGCTTATCTTAGCCCTCTGCTTAGGATGGCTGTTCCCAACACATCAATCCTCTGGGAGGCTGTTTTCCCACACTCAGCTGCCCTCTCTGATTACCTCGAGGGATTACCCACCCTCTCCTGCTAAAGCCAGCGGGGACAGGGTCAAGCAGGGCCGGTTCTCCTGCAGTCAGTGGCTGATGGCTTTCTCTGCTCACAGCCAGGAGTCATTACACACCAGATGTCTAGTTTAAACAAGTAATTAGGCAGGTCTATTAGGAAAAGCACGTGCTTCTTACCAAAGAGGAGCCCAGATTTCAGAAGGTGTTAGGGAAAGAAGTGCCCTGAGGATTAGTCTTTGAGGAACACTGGCTCAGCGCAGCAGCTGAGCTCCAGAGGACCCCTTCACCACATATACCCTCCATGTTACCTCTCCCCCCAAGAAATCAGAAGAAAAACATACAACAATTTTTGATGGAGCCCAGGGACTATTAAAATTGTTTAGATCCAACCAGTCCCCAGTTATTCACCATCACTGGGGATCAGGAGGGAAGTGGATCACTGAAATGCACATACGATATTAAAAATCTACAGACTGAATTTTAGCCTCGGGCCTCAACCTTCTCTCCAACATAGAAGTGCTTTTAAAAGAACAGTGTGGATGGATGTGAGGTACATTTCCTTTGCTTGATTTTTCCAGGTGCTACAAGCAATCCAATAAAGAGAGGCCGTGGACTAATAAAACCTTCCCCCCCAGGTTCTATAGAGAAGAAATGCAGGAGCCCTTATGCTTTTTTCTTTCTCCTGTACAAATAACTGTAGTTGGAAACTTTCTACAAGTCTGGCTTAATCTTTTTCATCTTATTGATAAATTTTGCTTTTACAATATCCAGATATATTCCCCCACCCCAGTAAGCATTCTTTAGTAACAAAAAAAAAAACCCAATCAGCTCAGTGACCTGATGGGATGTAACATTCCACACCCCTATTCCCTCACCAGTCTTCTTTTCTGTGGCCTGAGATTGGGCATTGCCATTATACTGTGTTCAGGCCTGCTTACTCTTTCTGTGCTGGGAAGACCTGTGGAATCTAAAGCCCAGCTTGGTGAAGGGAATGTTAGGGGGCATATTTGGGGAGCCCAACAGCAGAGGTAGGAGGCTACAAGAAGGCCCTGTACCAGAAGGAATAATTTCAACCCAGAAACAGTGATGAGTCACCAGCCTAGTACCATTATCACTGCCCCCTGCCAACCATTCTAGCAAGGTCTGAAGGCTCTACCCATATGGTCTTAGTCAATAAACATTTATTAAGCATCTGCTAGGTGCAAAACTGAGTGCTAAGCTCTGGGGATACAAAGAATGGCAAAAGACAGTCCCTGCCTTCAAGGAGCTCACATTCTAAAGGAGACAAGAGACAAACAACAATGTACATACAAGCAATAAACAGAATAAATTGGAAATAATCAACGGAGAGAGAAGGCACTAGTTTAAGGGGGATTAGAAAAGGCTTCTTGTAGAAAGTGAGATTTTAGCTGGGGCCCTGAAGGAAGCTTAGCCTGGCATTCAAGAGAAGACTTTTTCAATACAATCTTCCCTGTTACTCCCTTTCATTTACAATCTAGCCAAACTGGATCAATCTCTGGCCCCTTTCCCCAGTACTCACGCAGCCCTTGCCTACATCTCTGCCCTTGCTCTCACTGTCTCACTTGCCTGGAATGGATGCTCAAATTGCTCTTCCTCTCCATCTCCATCCATTTGGAGTTCTTTCCTTTAAAGCTCATCTCAGATTTTATCTCCTCCAATGATACTACTTTCTTACCTCCATCCTCCAGTGAAAATGGTATCTCCTCATCAAATTTCTCACAGAACTTTGTCTGAACTTGTCCTTTGCACTTATTAAACATTCCTTGTACCATAATTATTTGTGTATGTATCACCTCCATTCCCATTAGATATATTTAATCTATATAAATATCAGTGTATCCTTAGTATCTAAGACAGTATCTTGTACATAGTAGGTGTTTAATAGAACTAGATTTTTGAATTTAATTATTTCATATTAGTCCTTCATGTAAACTCGGCACTCCATCATTGTTCCATAAACATGTTCTATGCTTTAAGGCATCTACACCTTTGCTCATGCTGTGTTGCCCCTTTTTCTAGAATGTTCACCCTCCACCTCAGCCTTCCTTTCATCGACTTTTCTTGGATCCACCAGCTGGGATGCTGAAATTGATCTCTGTTGCCTCTGAATTCTTATAGCAGCTGATTGGTGCCTCTCTTAAGGCACAGTTTACTCTGTATTATATTTATCGATGTACTTGTCTTATCTCCTTACTATACTGCAGGTTCTCAGATGATTGGTACTGCATCTTATTTATTTCTATACACCTCTCAGGCTGAGTATGGGTCTTATGTATGGAAGACCTCAGTGCTCGGTCGAATGAATGAACTCCTCTAAAGACACTGGAGGCTGGAAAGAAATCAAACAGAAGGAGTTTTTCCTATGAAATGGAGAATGTAAGAGAGAGGTAGGCAGGGAGAATAATGAGGTTGAAAGAAAACTGAATTTGTTGTTAGAGGTCCCTGGCTTTGTCTTCACTATATGTTTGCTCTTGGGTAAATCATTTAATATCCTTGAGCCTCCGTTTTCTCATCTCTGAAATGAGGACACTGGACTAATGCCACTGTAGGACTGACTCCTACTCCTCTTCTTCCCCATGTGCCATGATAACCCCAAAGAGAAGGGATCTTAAGGGCCTTGAGTGACTTGAGAAATAGTCAGAGTTTGCCTATCCCTATACTGTCTTTCCAAATTCTACTCACCTTTCAAGCCTTATCTGAAATTTTACCTCCTTCTTGAAGCCAGCCCAGGTGACTTCAACCCACCCTTGGCTCTGTCCTCCTGTTCCTCCTATAACACTTTCTGTCTGAACTATACTGGTATGGCTACTATTTCCAGCAATCTGTGCTACTCTTCACTGGTGAAGAAGGTCCCCAGTTGATAGATTTGCCTTTATAACCCCTAGACATCCCTTTCTCCCTACACCAAATCAATTTACATAAGTTAGGCTAAGATGGCTCCCATTGAAGTATATCTTAACTCAACTCCTCAAACCAGTGGACCCAGAGGGATGCTCAAGGCACTGGACATCCAAAGACAAAATGAAAAATAATCCTTTCCTTCTATGAGTCTACATTATTCGTTTTAGGTAGGCGTAGCTATAGGAATTAGAACTAGAATTTCATTGGTTCAGGGCACTCCCAGGCAAGGAACACCCTCTAGTAATTCAGGTTGGCATCCTTTCTGCAACATATACTCTTTTTTTGGGGGGGGCGGGTTAAGTGACTTGCCCAGGGTCACACAGCTAGTTAGTGTCAAATGTTTGGTCTGAGGCTGGATTTGAACTCAGGTCCTCCTGACTTTAGAGGCAGTGCTCTATCCACTGTGCCACGTAGCTGCCCAACACATAGTCTTAAGGAGTTATCTAGAACACTTAGAAGTTAATTAATGTTCCAGGGTCACCAGCCAATGGTGTCAGAAGTGGGATTTGAACCCAGGTATTCCTGACTCTTAGGCCAGTTCACTATTCATTAAGTCGGGCTGCCTCTCATTATTAGTATGGTTATCTCCTCATTCATAATCATTTCAAAAAAGTAAACATTTATTAAAATAGTCTTTTCATTTATATAATTAAAAATGAAAACTTATCTAAATGCAAAGAGAAAATAAAGCTACTCCTTTTTGTTGATGGCAAAGTACATTATTTAGAAAACCCCAGGGAGTCAGAAAAGAGACCAATTGAGACAAATAACAGTTTTAGCAAAGTTGCAGGTTATAAAATAAACTCAGAAAAAACAAAAGCATTTCTGTATATTAATAACAAAATCCAAGAGGCTAATTAATAGAAAGAGAAAGCCCATTTAAAATAACTACAACATACCACAATATATTTGAAGATAAATCTACCAGAGCAATAGATTCAATTGCAAAGTGCTCTTTAATGGAAAAACAAAAGAATAAATTCATTATCTGGAGATAAATTCAGTGCTCATGGCTAGGCCATTCCAATGTGGTAAAAATGGCAATACTACCAAAAATAATTTACAGTTTTAATGCTATACCAATCAAATTATCAAAGCAATTCTTTGCAGAACCTGATAAGTTAATAACAAAATTCATTTGGAGAAAGAAGAGATCTAGAATATCAAGGGAAATAATGAAAAAAGGCAAGAATGATAGGGCAATAGCACTTCCAGACCTCAAACTATATTATAAAGCAGCAGTCATCAAAATCATTTGATATTGATTAAAAAAATTGAGATCAGTGGAACAGTCTAGAGAGATCAGAAATAATGGAGCTCAATATTTGTGTTTCATAAATCCCAAAATATAAATTACTTATATCTACTGGAGAAACTTTGAAGTTGACAGAAATTAAGCTTAGACTGACATCTTATACCATATTCCAAAATAAATTAAAAATGGATGTATGATCTGAACATTAAAGAACATACCATAAAACAATCAGAAGAAAGCAGATCATAAACCTTTTCACACCTTTTAACCAAAAGGTATAAAGGTCTTCTAACCAAAAAAGGGATAAAGACAATTACAAATGATAAAACAGGTGATTTTGATTACATAAAATTGACAAGCTTCTACCAACAATATTAATGCATCAAAGATGAAGGAAGTGAGTGGTCAAATAGGGGAAAAATCTTTTTATCAGATTTCTCAGATAAGGGTTTGGTATCCAAGATACACAGACAACTAATATGTATCCGTACATACATACCCACATGTACATGCATACATATGCCCACATACTTACATATATGTATACATAAACACCCATATACCTATATCCGCTATATATACACAGCTGTTATGTTATACATAAACATATCTATTATATATATATCTATATATATCTGTTAGTTGTCTGTATATAAATGTCTCTCTTTCTCCTTCACTCCATCCCTTCCCTGCCCCCTCTCTCTTTCTCTGTCTCTCTAATATACCTGTTAGTTATCTGTATATACATTTATCTTTCCCTCTCTCCCCTTCCCTCCCTTCTTCCTCTGCTTTCTTTGTCCCTTTTTGTCTCATATATGTGTATATATTATACATACATATATCTGTCATATATGCACATATCTGTTATATATCAGTTATATATACGTATACATATCTGTGAGTTGTCTGTATTTACTTCTCTCTCTTTTCCTTCCCTCTCTCTCTCTCCTTCTCCCCTCTCTCTGTCTCTTTCCTTCCATCATACACCCACACCTACACCTATACACAGACATGTATAAGACTAAAAGATAATCCCTAATAGACAAGTGGCCAAAGGTTAATCAACAAACTTCTCAAATAATTTCGAACTATTAACAACCATATAAAAGAATGCTCCAGATCGCTAACAATAAGAGAAATGTACACCAAAATAACCTGGAGGTTTTACCTCACATGCAGCAAATTGGCCAAGATCCATACAGCCGATATTGGAAAATCATTAACCATGTGGAAAGCAATTTGAAATTATGCAACTAAAGTGACTAAAATGTCCATATTCTTTGACCCAAAGATTTCACTATTAAGCATATACTCCAAAAAGGTCACTGGGGATAAAAAAAATATCCGTATATATCCACCAAAATATTTATAGAGGTACTTTTTTTTGTGATAGCAAAGAACTGGAAACAAGGTGGATGGCCTTTAGTTGGGGAATGGCTAAATGAAGGAGAGCTGGATTTGAACCCTAGTTCTGTTATTTACTACCCGTGTGACCTTGAGCAGGTCACTTAACTATTGGGGATAATTTTCTGACATTCCTTCAAGTTCTAAATCATATGACCCTAGTATTTCTCTATTTGATTCCCTAGGAGCTGAATATACACTGAAAGGGGCACTAGGGTAGAGGTGGAGTGGGGGTGGGGGCAGGTAGAAGGATTATTCTGAAAATAAAGATAGAAAAGTATGGGAGGGAAGAAGGTTGTGGTGAGGATGCATGCAGGAAGAGTAGATGCCAGAGGTTGGATTCAGTTAAAGGTAGGAAGCGTAGATAGTGAACTAAAAGGATAGCTCAGCCCTGAAGCCAGTCTCATCCTAGGAAAACTCATCCTTCCCCCCTTCTCCTCCTCCTTGCCACTTCAGCCTGAGGGAGCACAGTGTGGTCAAGCCATATACCAAGTCATTGCCATGGCCCCCTGAGAATTGCGGAGATGTCTTGAAGAAAACAACATGGCAGCAGTGCCAGAAATAACAAGTAGAATCATAGGAAGACATAGCCTAATGAAGGACTGAGGATACCTCAAGAGATTTGATTGTCTGGCCCTCTTTCTAGGGGAAAACTATTTCATATGGCTGTTCCATCTTTTCTAAAAAAGATCTCCAGGAAAGGAGACTCTAGGACCTGATTGCTATCTATTTAATGAACACCCATAAACTATCCAAAGTTTCTAGGTCACCACAAACTCTGTTTAAGAATAGATTTAGGGGAGCTGGAAAGACTAAAGATAGGCTCAGTGTAGCCAAAGCCCTGCTGTTTGAATGCCACCTTAGAAACTGGTTCTGGAACTAAGGAAATGATCAGATGCTGTTCTTGCCCCTTCGTAGAGACTGCAGGGGCAGCCTCGGCCACCTGGAAGAATTGGAGGTACGTGCAAATATCTCCTACCTGGGAGCGGGAGGGAGGGAGACTGGAGGCCAGGTGAGAAGACTGGGAGGTACCAAGCCCCTAAGCATCCGAGGGTCACAGAAGCACAGTAAGAAATTGAATTGGAAGACAAAAGTACAGGATAAAGGATGATAAGTGAGCGGGTTGGACCTAAGGAAGAACTCAGAAGTAGGGCGGCTGAGGTCAGAGCAAGGCAGTGGTTTAGAACCATCTGTTGTCAGGCTGAAGTCAGGAGGGCAAGCACTCCTCCATCGTATGGCCTAGCTGGTCAGGCAATGCTTGAGGGATCAAGCAGGTACCAAAGATCAGAACAGACAGTGGCTCCAGAATCCAAATCTAAAGAGCCCATCTAGACAGCATTGATTAGGCGAAGTGACCCCCAGTTTTTCACAGGGGCAGCCGGTTAGGTGGCACAATGAATAGAATGTTGGACTTGAGTAAGAAAGACCTGAATTCAAATCTAGCATCACATATTTACTAGCTTTGAATTACTAGCAATTCACTTAATTCCTCTCAGCCTTAGTGTCCTCATCTGTAAAATGGGGATAACATCAGCACACACCTAGAGTTGTAAGGCTGAAATGAGGTAACATTTGGAAAGTGCTTTGCAAACTTGAAAGCACCATATAAATAGTATCTATAATAATAATAATAAAATTATAACAATAAATCAATGTTTAATTTACTTAAAATTTTAAATTAATTTTAAAAATTTAATATTTTAATTGATTTAATTAATAAAGTATCAGGATAAAAATTTCTGATAAGCAGAATTTGATGGTATGCAAATGACTCTTCTATTTTGCTATTAGAGACTGAAATGTGATTTAAAAAACCCCAAATACTTACTTAGAGAAAGGCACCATGGTAAGATGGAAAGAGATCAGATCTAGGATGGTGCCCTGGCTTTGACACTTCCTAGCTTTGTGAATGTGACTTTGAGCCTCAGTATCCTCAGCTGTAGAATGGGGACATTACCACTATTTGCTTCAGGGGGCTCTTGGGAAAGTCTTGTAGGAATGGGAGTTATGATTATTGTTTCTCCAAGGAAGGGCATTAGCCTTTAACAATGCAGTTCTGTTTCTGGTTGGGTCACCTAAGTTTCAAGGCCAGAACTACAACTCAAGTGCTTTTGTTGTGGGGGTGGGGGTGGGAGGAGTGGGGAGGATGTGTCTTGGGGATCAACACTTCAGGGCTGAGGGCTTGGGTTAGGCAGAAGCAGAAAAGGCAAGGAAGCAGGGACAGAAGTGCCCAGTAAGAGGCACCAGTCACACCAACCCATGACCAGTTTGAAGCAGAAACTGAATGGCTTTAAAACTCATTTCATCCTTTGCTTTTGTGGAAATTGTGTATTTATTTTGTTTTCTAGATCATCAGACCTTAAAGGCTGGCATGTTCAGAAACCCTCTAATTTTTCGGCTGAGGCCCAGAGAGGTTGACTTGCCCAGGGTCACATGGCTAGTTAGTGGCCAAGCAGGCACTGGGGCCATTTCTAACTCCTAGGCCTCTCTACTAGTTTTTTTTTTAAGTAAAAATTCCTTTTAAAAAACTCTAACTTTGTACTGATCAAAATTTAGAGAAAAAAATCCCCCCCTTCCAATGCTTCAGCCACTATGTCACAAGGGAAGTTGTGACTATAACCTTGCCAACTCCAGGGCCAGGGGAGGGCAGGAAAAAGAAAAGTGAAAGTCTGAAGGGATGGGGTCAGTTGGAACTGAAGCCCCTTCTGGCCTAGATTTATTACAGAAGTCCAGACAAAGACTCCAGGCATCAGAGAGTCAGGACCCAAGCAAGGAATCTGGACACAGGCACGGGACACTGGCAGTGAGAACTTTCATGTTGAACCAACCCCAAACCTTAGCCAGAGAGCTTGTATATAGCTTCCAGTTAGGGCAGGAGCCAATCTTCGCCTGGGGCCTTTGAACAGGGGAAATAGGAAAGTGTGGATGAAGCCAATGACCAAGACAGCCAGACTGACACCAGGGAGGAGAGATGAAGCAAGGTGCTAGTCAGAAAAGTCCTTGAAAAGCCTGGCCTGGTGGGACTATCATTCTGCTTCCTTCAGGGAAGATTTCATGCCACATTGAATAAATAAAATACTTCGCCATTGCAAAAGACTCACTACACAGTATATTAGACACCACCGTGTTGTTACGGGCGTCTGTCAGCCGAGATCAGAGTGACAAATGCCTTATCAAAAGCCAACCTGACATTTCCAAATGAGATGTTTTGATAGAAATGCCATTCCACCAGGCCTAAAAAATCCGATAGAACCAGAATGTAAATGAGGTGCATTTGTTACCTATGTCTCACCTATTTAAAGGGTTCCTGTCCGACAACGTGGCCTTTTCTGGGAGATGGCGGAGGGAGAGAAGAAACAAGAGGGAAGTAAAAGGAGTGGGGAAGAGGGCTGACCAGTTCCTGAGTATCTTGGAACCTTCGGAGTTTAGACAGGGAAGGGGAAGGAGGAGGACCCAAATTGCCATTCTTGGGTTTTGGCTTGAGTTACTCTGTAGGTTGGTTTACCCCTAGGTCACAAAACTCCCCTCTAGGGTAGGTTTTGAAATATGGCTATTCTGTTCTCATGGGAAGTATATCAACCTGGGTATCCCTCATGGCTAATTAGCTAGTAGTCTTAGGCAAATTACTTCACTTTCTTATGACCTCCAGTTTTGCATTTCCAACTGCCTATTGGACATTTCAAAGTGGATGTCTGATAGATATATTAAACACATCACTGATCTTCCCAAAGGTCAGTTCTGACCAAGTCATCCCCACTTCCCCCAGTGCATTCAATCAACTCCAAGGGCTCCCTGTTGCCTCTATGATCAGATATATAATTCTCTGTTTGGCTTTTAAAGCCCTCCGTAACCTAGTCTCTTCCTACCTCTCCAGTCTTCTCACATCTTATAACATCCCCCCTGCCACCCCCCCATTGGATTCAATGGCACTGACTTCCATGCTGTTCCTCCCACAGGACCCTCCATCTCCAGACTGTAAGCGTTTTCTCTGGTAGTCTGGGACACCTGCAATGCTCTCCCTCCTGGTTTCCCAGGCTTCCTTTAGGTCTCAGCTAAAATCCCACCTTCTGTGAAAGCCCTTTTCCAATCCCTGGAGTGCTAGTGCCTTCTCTGTTGATAATCTCCAAAGTATCTTGTATGTGTCAAGTTTGTATCTAGTTGTTTGCATACTGTCTCCCTCAGTAGAGTGTAAACACCTTGAGAGCAGGAACTGTTTTTCTTTCCTCTTTTTTTTCCTTATTTCTTCCTTCCTTCCTCTTTCTTTTTTCTTCTTTCCTTTCTTCCTTTCTCTTTTGTTCTTTCTTGCATTTTTCTTTTCCTTCCTTTCTTTCCCTCCTTCCTAACTTCCTTCTTTATTTCCTACTTTCCTCCTTCCCTTCCTTCCTTCCCTCCCTACCTTTTCTTTGTATTCCCAGTGCTTAGCATAGTGCCCAACACTTTCCTGCCCCACCCTCCCCTGTAACAGGGAGAATATCACACTTACCTCATTATCTCACAGAGTTTTAATATAGGCAGGATGCCGTGCTGCATTTTGCAGACAGAAATAATGAAATAAATACTGACCCACCATCCTTAGGTCACCCATCTTACAGTTTTCCAGTGGTAAAGATAGAGATTATTCTGAGCAGCCATCCAAATTCTCCTGGGTTCTTTCTCCTATTCTACTGCACTCAATTTGTGACTGAGATTAAGGACGACACCTAACACAAAATTATTCTACTCTGAGCAAACTCACAGGGAAACCATAATGGGAGAGAACCCACAGTCTTGGCTTTGCTAGCTTTATGTTCAAATTAAGCTAATGAGTCAACGAGATACTAGCTAGAGATACTAACTAGAGAGGGCTCTGGAATGCAATCAGATAGTCTTAAAGTGGTGATTCTATACAAGAATAGACACGATGAGAATAACAATAATAGCTAGTGTTTTATATAGCATTTTTGGGAAACTGGATGATGCAGCAGATAGAGTGCCAGGCCTAGAATCAGGAAGACTCATCTTCCTAGGTTCAAATCTGGCCTCAGACACTTACTAACTGTATGACTCTGGGTAAGTCATATAATGTTTGCCTCAGTTTCCTTAACTGTAAAATGGGAATAACACTAGCACCTACCTCCAAGGGTTGTTGTGAGGATCCAATGGGATAATAATTGTAAAGTGCTGGGCACAGTTCCTGGCACATAGTAGGCACTATATAAATGTTAGCTATTATTATTATTAGCTATTTTATACACACACATACATTATATGCATATGTGTATATATACATACATTTACATGTATACATAGATATGATTTCATCTAGTTCTGATGCTAGCCTCTGAGGCAGACAGGGGAGAGATTACTGTCTTCATTTTACAAGATGAGGAATCTGAGTGCCTAAGATCAAAAAGCTAATTAACAGAAATCTGGGACTAGAGCACAGGTCTCCTGGCTGTGAGTTGGGTGCCCCTGCCATGGCACCACGACGCCTCCCGCATGGAGTGGGTCTGAGGCTTCTGTCACCACCCCCTGTTTCAGAACCATCCTCAGATCTATCTATCTATTGGGGGCAGAGCCTCAGTGCTGGCAGCAAGCTGGGGGCCCATCTCCCATGCTTCTATCTCTCTCCTGACTTTTGGTAGCTAATTCTCATAGAATAAAAACAACTTGCTCAGCAGTGGGAGGGAGCAGGGTTGAAACAAAGTGTCCAAATGGTGCCCAATCCTATACTAAACCCAGTTCCTTACTGAAAACAAGAAATGATGTTGAAGGATAGAAAGATTTAAATGCATAAGCTCATTATCCTTCTATGGCTGGGAGGAACCTCAGAAGCTATCCATGCTAACCTCCCTTATTTTGAAGATGAGGAAACTGAGTCCCAGGAAGGCTACTAACTTGCCCAAGGTCATACAGGTAGTAAAGTGGGAGAGGTGGGATTTGAACTTTGGTCCTCTGAACTAATAGTTATTGCTCTTTGTCCTATACTACATGCTGCCTACCTTGGGGTTAAAAGCATTGGTACTTTCTAGTCATGTGACTATGGACAAATCACTTAACTTCACTCAGCCTCAGTTTGCTTATCTGTAAAATGGAGATAATAATACAAGTACTACTACCTTACTGGATTATTGGGAGAAAACAAATAGTGGTGCTGACTTTGGGGTCAGGAAGATTTCAGTTCAAATCCTGCCTCAGACACTAGCTGTGGAACCCTGGGTGAATCATTTAACCTTGTTCAGCCTTAGTTTCCTCATCTGTAGAATGGGGATAATAAGAGCCTCTACCTCACAGGGTTGCTGAGGACCAAATGAAATATTTACAAAGATTTATAAAGGGCTTTCAAAACCCCATAAATTCTTACCATGGGGAGAAAGGAGAGACAAATGGTCCCCAATCACCTTTCCCTTTCCCCCAGCTCCAGAAAGTCCCAGGATCTACCTGGAAAGCCTAAGTTGGGAGAATTTGCCACTGCTGGGGAAGTCCTCTCCTCTTGCCTTCCTGCTTTGCCCAGGCTGCTTGACTGCTCACACAGCTGGGAAGAAATGGGAGTTAACAGCTCTATTCCTTCCAGTGAGATGGAGAACCCCCATCTGCCCTTACCATCTGGCCATGCCACTACCTTCCAAGGTCCTTCAGGCCTTACCATATGCCCTGCCTCTCTGCCCTGCTGTCTTGAAGCACCATCATCTGACCTACTTATATAACCTAGGGACTCCTGGGCCTTGCTATCCGTCTGTCCTCCTGCAGCATCCTTAGCTTTTCCAGGCCTTTCCATCTGGACTCCAGCTGAATTTGCTTTTACGTGATATCTTCCCCAATTAGAATGTAAGCTCCTTGAGGGCAGGGGCTGTCTTGCCTTTTTCTCTTTGTATGCCCAATGCTCACTTGGCACAGTGTCTGACACATTAAAAGCTTAATATATCCCTTCAAGTTCATTTATTATTATTATACTATGAAGCGCCATAGACGTGTGAGCTCTTATTATCAAGTTCAGTCAAAAATCAACAAAAGCTTTGTTGGTAAAAATGAGAGAATTGGAATAGATTATCTCTAAGGTCCTCTCCAGCTCTAAGCTTCTATTTTTCCCTCTCCAGAACACAAGAAACAATATCCTTGCCAAGTGAAGGGGGGCAGGGAGGAAGGGTGAAGGTGGGAAAGGATGGATGGAAATTTGAAGAGTGAAAGCGGGAGAAGGGAGGGAGGAGGCGGGGGTAAAAGATCCCTGGAATGAAGAAGACAGACTATAGCACAGACTCCAGCCCCTGCCCCCAGAGAGTGAGCGGGGAGAGGTAACGGGCTGTGACAGAGGATAGAGCTGGCAGTCAATTCCATTCAATAAAACTTTGATTGCATATAAGCCTTGCAAATGGGCAGCTTCCCGTGGGGACTAGAGCTCTCAGTCTCCCACCTGCCCAGCCTGGGGTTGTGAGCCAACTCTTCTGCCCCTCCCAACTCCAGGCCAAAGAAGGCCGGGCTCCTGTCTGACCTCAGGCAGCAAGAGGTTAACACCCCTGGGCAGGTAAGGGCCGAGGGGCAGGTGGGAGGAGAGAGATGGAATCACTTAGCCCTCATTAGTCCAAATTAAAATCAGAAGTGAGATGACAATTACAATTTGCAGCGGGCTAATTGTTTTCCCTCTGAAGCTGATCTGCTTCGCAGATTGGGGAAATTAATTGTTGACAGCCCCAGGTGGGTTGGCTTTGAACCTGACGGAGGAAAGGCAGCTTCTGCCCCCCCAACCCCCACCCCTTCCCTTCCTCTGACTTCCTTATCACTCTTCTCTCCCTGAACTTGATCTCCTCCCAGGTTGGGTACCGCTGAGTGGCAGCCTCAGAGGATATGAAAGGTCCTGTGTACTCTAGGTAGAGACGGGAAAAACTGAGCTTGGGGTCATGGAATCTGGGCCAGGGTTAGCAGTAGGGCAGGTGTGGCTGCTCAGGAAGGGGGTTCCCCTTAGTAACAGCTACGAAGTGGCCCACTAACTTATTCTCTGCTCAAGGCCTAGGAGAGCCTGAGCTCAGATCCGGATAGAGAAGACCGTCTGTGGGTGACATGAGACTGGTACGGGCTGCTGGGCTTGGCAGACAGAGACACAGTGGCCAGGAATAGGGACCAACAGCGTAGGCAGCATCTGAGGCCTCTGCATGCGGTGCCTCCCAAGAGACAGTGGAACGAAGCTGACCAGTTGTGGCTCCCCAGGGTGTGGTGATGCCCGGGGGCCAGCTTGAGTGTTTATACCATCAGAGTGAGCGAGAGAAAGGTAATCGGACACCCTCCTTCCATTCTCTGCTCGATCATCAAGCGTGCCCACCATTTGTATTGAGGACTGGGATAGGGACACACTATGGTACGCCTTGAGGGATCTCCTTGATAGGAGGAGTGACAGACCCTGGGGTGGCTGTTTGTGCTGTGTCTTTTTCAAGGTCTTTTTTTTTTTTTTAAATCTGGCTGAGAGGGTACAGGCCTGCGCAGAGGCAGGGGAATGTGAAAGAATAAATAACTGACACCGCTACTGCATTTTATGGTTTACAAAGCATTTTCTTCCTATAAATTACACAGTGCGAGGTTTTTCCTCTCCCCATTTTACAGATGAGGAAACTGAGGTGTAGAAGAGTCTGAGTCGGTTGTCAGAGCCAGAATTTGAACTCAAGTCTCCTGACTCCAAGTTTAGCCTCTGTGTTGCACTGACAACTGTGTTCCCAGGGTTCCTATGGGAACCCTCAAATATAGATCCTTTCCACTGTCCTCAGTGCAAACTTCCCCTCCCGTCCTCTCCCCTCCCCCCATTGCATTATCCTACCATCTCCCTCCCCTTCTCTGCCTCGGCTGCCCCCTGCCTGGGTCCAGGTGTGCCTCAGATGCCGCAGTGGCAGGTGACACCCTCATCCCCCAGGTGTCTGCTGTTGGGGCTGCTCCTCTACTCTGCGGGATACTGCCAACTCCCCAAGCAGTGCACAGCAGGGAAAATTTTTCATGACATCTTTAATTAGTGAGACAATTGAGAAAGGGGGAGAGGGTAGGATTACAGAAGCAACGGTTTGTGGGCTTCTTCACAACCGGTTGAGCATAAGGTGCTGAGCCTGGGGAACCACTGAGAGAAAAGGCAGGCTTGGCTATCAGGGCGCTCTTCCACTTCCCCTCCCAACACCACCAGCCCTCGCCTTTACCCTGACCCCTCACCTGGTCTATCCTGTGCCCCACTGTCCAGCCTATTTCCAAGAGAACTTTGGGCTCAGCCCCACCCAAAGGTAACATAGAGTTGGGGGTGGGGCCAAGGGGATAAATAGAAAAGGTCAAAGGCCACTTTTAAAACATGGGATTATGAAAGTGTTAAGGAGACGGGAAAGGTCCAGTCCCTACACCAGAGGAAGGATGCTCCTGTCTCAGCCTTTAGGTAGTAAAGTAATTCTTCTCTCGGGATGAAAAGACCTGGCAGAGTGATTTTGGCATTTAGCAATGGGAATAGTTTGCCATGCTGTGTTGGCATGGAGAGCCATGGTGACTCGAGGAGACCAGGCCCTCACCCTGGAGGGTCAGAAATGATGCCCACTTCTGGAACACCAGGTAGATACTTCATTCAAAAAAGTACAGAGCATTATAACATCAAGGGAGTCAAATGGGAAATTGTGGGAGCCTGGCTTGTAGGGAACCCCAAGGCTGAGCCAGCTGAGTTGGTGCCCAGCTCCTCGGGGTGCATATTTCCCTCTGGTGCCTCTGCTCAATTGTTTCTAACCATCTGTTTTGGCTATGGAGGTAGAACAGGGTAGGCTAAGCATAGAAGGGGGTTGAGTCTCAGGAGGGGCTAATTCCTGAGTCCATCCTTGGGGACAGGGATCACAAGTAGTTCTGAAAGGGATCAAACCTTCCTCCCTGGTGCTGCAAAGGAGAGGGTCTCCAGACCTCCAGGGGTACAGGGTACCGGAAAAAGAGAAGGCCCAAAGGAAGCGAAAAGGGATGGTAGGAAATAGAGGCCAATGCTGTAGGCAGATGCTGGGAGTGTTTATCAACTCTTCCTTTCTCAAGTTAGATAGATGATTGGACCCATTACCAGCCCAACAGGGGGTTAAGTGGGATAGGAATGGTGGGATAGCTGCTGATGGAATAAAAGAGCTTCATTTGTGCAAACTGGAGCACAGGGGATAATGAGAAGAGGAGGTGGAGGTATTACGGCTGTGGGCTAGCCCGCCTCCAGAGCAAGCCCTGCACTGGGTCAGGCCAGGGCAGCAGCAATGCTACACTCCACTTGCTCCCAGCCCTTCTGGCTAAAAGGCAAGAAAAAAAAAAAGACGAAGAAGAAACCACCCCAAACAAGCCCCAAACCTCCCCAGCCTCCAGCAAGCTAATACGCTTCCTGCAGAACCTAATGAGCCCCCAGTAAACCTCTGGCAAACTGCTAACGAACCTCTGGGCAAGCCTGGAGCATCCTCCAGCTGATGCAAACGGCCCCCCAAAGCAGGCACAGGGATATTAATTTAGCACGCAGAAAAGCCAGGGTTCTGGATATGCACATGGGGGGGGGGGCTGTAGGGCGAGCGAGAATCTAAACCTTACCAGCTTCTACCCTTCTGTCAAGAGAACACAGCCTGGTTCTCAGTGACCCAAGGGTAAAAGGGGGGGGGGGCGAGAGTCCTTTCACACTGTCCTCTTTAGCTGGCTTAAATTGGAGCCATTCTTATAGTAATGATAATTAATTGCTAAGTATTTTCGGTAGATAAAGGGATTTTCATATTCTTTGTCTTGACCATAACATCATCTGATTTCCCTGGGTTATGAAACTACATTTTTTGGGAGCACAGCCACAGTGCCCCACAGGCATTGAGCATCCCTGAGAGGAAACCCTGAAAAAAGCCATACCGAGACAACAAGGACCTTGCTTTCCTCCCCCATCTCTCCTAGGATCCTCCTGGCTCTTCTTTCTGCTTTCCTTCAGCTATTCAGAGCAAGAAATGAGGCAGACGGAGGAATGTTTCCTTTTGACCAAATATAGTAGAGAAGGTAGAAATTCAGCATTGTAAGGAATAGCACGAAACCCAATCCCAATGCATGAATCCTCTCTGTACCATCCCTGATTTATGGACGTCCAACATCTCCTTGAACACTTCCAATGATGAAGGGCAGCTAGGTGGCACAGTGGATAGAGCACAGACCCAGAAGTCAGGAGGACCTGAGTTCAAATATGGCCTCAGACACATAACACTCACTAGCTGTGCGACCCTGGGCAAGTCACTTAACCCCATAGCCTAAAAGAAAAATACTTCCAGTAATGAGAAGCTCTCTAATTTTTGTTTCATTGTTGGGCAATCCTAATTAATAGAAAAACGCTTCTTTATATGAATGCAGTCTAGAGCAGTGATATGGAATCAGGAAGACCTTTGACGCTTAAGTTACATGATCTGAGTCTCAGGGAAAATCTATATGACTAAGTTATAGGCAGCTTGTGATCTTGCCTCGTGATGGGAATTCCCACTCAGGTAAAAATCACAGACTTGTGATATCCTGAGCCCCACAATTTCCACTCATATGTCCTAATTCACCTCTGTGGAACAACATAGAGGAAGGCTGTTTTCTCTTCATACGTGGCAGTCCTTTATATACTTGAAGAGATCTGTTATTACCATTTCTGATCCTTAATCTTTAAAATCTTTTCCAGCTCTAAATTTTTATGACTCTATCTTTCTCCCTTAGTTGTCACTTCTCCAAGGTATGATAGGTGCTTAATATATAATTGTGAATTGATTGAAAAAATTTCACGGTTTCCAGACTCTGTTTTTGCCTTTCTTTGTATCTCCAGTTATTAGCTTAATTCCTGGCATACAGTAAGCACTTAAATATTTTATGACTGATGGAGTGACCCCATACTGTTCTAGTTGCTCTTCTCTGGTTTGTCAATGACCTCTTAAAAATGAAGTGTCCAAAATATAACACAATACTACAGATGACCTCTATCCTCTAATCCTGGTTCTATTGATAACTAGCCATTTACTCTTGGATAAACCATTCCCCTTTTCCGAATCTCCATTTCCCTTTAAACAAGATGGGAAAGTCAGTCTAGACAAGCTCTAAGGACCTTAATAGAAGAGATGCACTATGATTTCCTTTGACTTCTGGACTGCCTTCTTCTTTTTTGGGTCATCGGTCCATATTACAGTTTGACTCAATTGGCACAATTAATCAAGAATGGCTGGAATTTCCTACTGGATTGGGCAGTGCCATAGGCTGGAAGCATTCCTGACAGCCCAAGGTTGGCATGCCTTTCCCTGACTCTCATCACCATTCTTTCATGACCAGCTTTAGTAGACCTGTCCTGGTTCTTTCAATGGACCAAGCATCTCTCCCTCAAGACACTAGTGGAGAGAGAAACCCAGCATAGCCCATGCTGCTGCTTATGCCAGGGTATACCCAGGTAATGACACACTCCCCACAGTGTGACTCTAGACTCACATTCCCCATTACTGTTGACCCATTTGCCATGAATGATAACCATTAACCTATGAGTCCTGGAGACTGCAGAATGATAGAATATCCTCTTATACACCTTGGACAGAAGCTGTATAGGAAAGAGGCATGTATATTTTTGAGAGCCCAAGTCTGAATGTCAGAGCTCTTGGGCTATAATGTGGGTGAGAGGCACTTCCCTACCATCTTCACAAACTCGCAGGGCTCATCAGCTATGGCCAGAGGCTGCTGGCCCGGGTGTTGGGTGTGATAATGTTTTTACGGGTGGAGCAGAGCAATGCTCACCAGTCACTGGGAAGCCCAAGCAAACGGCTGTAAAATCTCTATCATTTCGGCCCCCACTCCAGCTCTCATTTACTTTATGGTGCTCATTTACTTTCTTTCTTCCTTTCCATCTTCTGCTCCGTTTCTGGATCTCCCTCCATCTTCCATATTGCTGCCAAACTAATCTTCTGGATGCACAGATCCCATCATGCTGCTCACTTCTCTACTCAAAACCACACATTGTCTTCCAACTAAAATTCAAATTCCTCCACTTGGCATTCAAGGCCCTCCCAGATCTGACCTTGCCAGGGGCTTTCTCTCCTTTTGGTTTTTTCCTTACACTGCCATGTATGCTTCCTCTGAGTTTCTATCCATTTTTGAAAGCCCAACTCAAATGTTTCCTCTTTCATTCCTTTTCTCCTCTATCAGTGAGCTTGAGTTAAAAATAGCTCGTTTGTAGGACACTTTAAGTTTTGCAAAGCACTTTAGATGCATTATCTTATTTAATAATTGTAATAATAATAATAACATTTATATAGCACCTATGTTCCAGGCACTGTGCTAAGTGCTTCACAAGTATCTCATTTGATCCTCACAACCCTGGAAGGCAGGTGCTGTTTTGATGCCAACTTCAACAGTGTGGTCTGACAGCCATCAAAGTCAACTGGATTTTGGGCTGCGTTATGACAGGCATGATATTCAGAAAAAGAAGCAGTGAGCCCCCCACATCTATGATCAGAAGGCATCTGCAGTACTACTCTCCTCTCTGAGGGCCCTATTTGAGGCATAGGGGGTATAGTGAATAGAGCTTTGGGCTACAGTCAGGAAGACCTGAGTTCAAATCTGATCTCTGACACTAGCTGTGTGACCTTAGGCAAGTCATTTTAACCTCAGCTATGCCTCAGTTACCTCATCTGTAAATGAGGATAATAATAGCACCTACCCCCCAGAATTATTGTGAGCATTCAAGGAGGGAATATTTATAAAGCACTTAGCACAGCGTCTGGCACACAGTAGGAACTACATAAATGCTAGCTATCATCCTCATCATCCTCATCATCATTCCTCTTGTGATCCTAGGCATATCACTTAGACTCTTTCTGCCTCAGTTTCCTCATAAATGGTTAATAATATATATATATATATATATATATATATATATATATATATATATATACATATTTCTATAATAATAGCACCTACCTCCCAGGAGTATTATGAGGATCAAATGAGGTAACATTTATAAAACTGCTTAGCACAGTGCCTGGTATACAGTAGGCATTATATAAATGCTCGCCATCATCATTATTATTATTACGTATGATTATCTTTACTATCTGTGTTACCCTAAGCGCATCACTTAGCCTTTTGCTGTCTCAGTATCCTCACAAGCAGTAATGATTGTATATTGTATAATTATATTATTTACATGATAATAGCACCTGTCTTCCAGGGTCGTTTTGAGGATCAACTAAGATAATATTTGTAAATGGTTCTTGGCCCAACTTAAAAGTGCTATATAAATAAATGTGGCAGAGGGATGACGTTTGTTCTTCTTGACTCCACAGGACAGAATTAGGAGCAGAGGGCAGAAGTTGCTAAGAAACAAATTTAGCTTGAGGTAAAGAAAAGCTTCCCAGTGATCTGAGCTATCATGCTGGGCCTTGCGTAGTGGGTTCCCTCTCACTGGAAGGCTGGCTGACTATGTCCCCTGGAGATGCTCTAGAGGCATATCATTGTCTGGCTATGTACAGAATGGGCTAGCTGTTGTCCTCTGAGGTCTCTTCCGACTCTGAGATTCTGTTATTTTAGGGTGATAACCTTTCCCTAGCGTCTTGAGAACAGGGACTGTTTTTTTTCCCTTTCTTTGCATCTCTAATACTTAGTGTCATGCCTGGCACACACTAGGCACTCAATTTATGATGACAGACCCACAACTTTCTACCAGTCTTTTGCACTGATTAGATATTATTTTATATAATTCTTATTTCATTCTTAGACTGTGTCTCATGGCCCACATCTCACCTTAACTTTGTATCTTTCTCAGGTCCCTGGGCAAATCACTTAAGCTTGTTTCCCTCAGTTTCCTTATCTGTAAAATGAGCTGGAGAAGAAAATGGCAAATCACTCCAGTATCTCTTCCAAGAAAATCCCAAACGGGGTCACCAAGAGTCAGAAAGGACTGAAAATTTACTAAACGACAACAACAGGACCTAGCACAATGCTATGTATAAAGTATGGGCTAAATAAATATTTGTTTGATTTTTCTATTTTTTCATTCCATTGTCTCAGAATTTCTTGTCTTTTTCTCTATCTTCTATTTCTCTTTCTTTGTTCCTTTCTCTATACTCTCTCTGTCTCTCCTTTTTGCTCCCTTTCTATTAATTCTCTTAATTCAATTAATGCACTCATTAACCACCTACTATATACAAAATGCTGTACCTGTGCTTTAGGAGACATAAAAATTAATAGGATGCAGTCTTTGACCTCAAATGATTTGCTATCTGGTAAGAGGGAGATGTTATAAATGCAAATATTTATATATGTTAGGATGTGATTACGATAAAAAGAAATCCATATTTTGTACTCAGGAAGAAAAAAGTTCTGTATTTCCTTCCCATTCCACTCCTCTTCCTTTTCAAATATCTCTTTGCCACCCTGCCTCTGCCCCCTTCTCTACGTCTGGTCTGTCTTTCTCTGTATCTTTCCCTGTTCTGCTTTTTATCTCTTCCCTTTTCTGCTGCCCTCTCTGTTTCTTCTCTCCCTTTGCTGTACATTTTCTTCTTCCTCAGGCTCTATTTCCCTCTCTGTTTTTTCTGTCCCTTTATTTCTGTTTTTTCTCTTTTTCTACATTTCTTTCCCTTCCTGTCCCTTTTTAAACCTCTCCTCCTCTCTACCTGTCTCTTTGTCTATATTCCCTCACTCTCTCTAAATCTCTTTCCCTCTCAGTCTCTCTTTTTCCATTTCTCTATTTCTTTCCTCCTCTGTCCTCTTCTCTCTGGTCTCTGCCCATTTTTCTTTTTCCAGTCTGTTCCCCCCCCCATATTTCTTTCCTCCTCTAATGCTTTCTTTCTTTCTCCCTCTATGTCTCCTTCTCTTTCTCTCCCTCTCTCTGTCATTCCACCCTCTCCATCGCTCTCATCATTCAAGTCACTCCTTGCCTTTTGCCCTTTGAAGTATCTCTGTCACTATGGAAACCAGCTCCCTGGTTGAAATCAGGCTCTGCAACATCAACAATTGCTCCATCAAAGTTGATTCAGACTCTGGTAACAGGCAGTGAGAGGTCTCAGGGAGGGCAACCTTAACCCTATTTGTAGCATAAATACAGTCACCAGCACACTCTACTGTAAACCCTTATGACCTGCATTCATATCCTGCCTTCTCAGCTTACTATCTAGGTGACCCAGGGCAAGGCGTTTAACTTTGCTGAGCCTCAGTTTCCTTATCTAGAAAATGGGGATTATAATACTTGTATTACATATACACTAATATATACTAAGTATATATTATATATGTACTGTATTATATAAGAACACTTGCATTATATATTATGTTATATTATAACCTGAAAAGGTTTAATGTGAAGAAAGCATATTGTAAAGTGCTATGTAAAGTGCTAAAGAACATTATCGGAGAGATGAATGAATGGGAAGAAAAAAAAGTGGGGATGGTCATGTAGCTGGAGAAGAGGATGAACTGTGTATTCCACTGGCATCTACCCACAGTCAAGAAATCTAAAGGGAGGGGGGCAGTGCACTGGCTGCCTCCCCTTGCTTCCCCTCCTTCTGTGGTCAATTTATAGCAAGATCCAAGTGGAACCGGTGGGGCAGGCTGGGTCAGCTGCAATATGTATCTTTTTTTTTTTTTGGCTAGGCAATGGGGTTAAGTGACTTGCCCAGGGTCACACAGCTAGTAAATGTTATGCGTCTGAGGCCAAATTTGAACTCAGGTCCTCCTGACTCCAGGGTTGATGCTCTATCCACTGCGCCACCTAGCTGCCCCTAACAAAATGTATCTTTAGGAAAGTGTACTCATGTCAATACTACTATTGTTGTTTTTGTTATACATGGAGAACTTCTCTTATGGACACTTTGTGGTGTGAGGGAGGGGAAGGGGAAGGGAAGGAGTGGAAAGGGTCTGGCCATGTATGCCAGGATCGGTTCTAGAGGTCTCCTAACTCAAATGACACTGACTCACAACTCAAGACACCCATAAATATTCCCTGGTACCCCTGGGAAAGGGCAGAATGGAAAAGGCCTCTTGAGCCAATAAAAACGTCAACTCTCATTGAAGCAGATAATCCCAAATAATGGATAATCCAAAAGTCATTTATATTTGGTTTTGGAATGCATCGCGGGATTATTTTTACAGCATACTTACCTTCCTAATCCTATTTAGTTCAGGTTGACATTAAATCAACTTTGTATTTACTGATTTAAGTATTAGCAAGGCAGTTAGAGAAGTAGTATGGGCGTCTGACTCTAAGATTTCCAATCTGAAGGAGAATTTGAACTTGGAAACACAGACTTCTGGGTAGTGTAATAGACAGAAGGCTGGACCAGGGGTTTGGAAGACCTGGGTTTGACTCCTGCATTAGGCGTTTATTAGTTGTGTGACCCTAGGCAAGTCACTTAACCTCCCTCCGACTCAGTTTCCTCATCTGTAAAGTGGGCACAATAATGGCACCTACCTCCCAAGGTGCTTGTAAGGATGAAGTGAGATACAATTTGTAAAGTGCCCTGCACACCTTAAAGAGTTATATAAATGCTAGTTAACATTCTCTATTAGCCCCAGCCCCGACTGCCCCCACCCCGAATAAATTAATTAACGTCTGTAAAGTAACTTGAAAAGCTCGGCTGCTGATGGCAGCCAATGCCGCTTTCCTGCAGGCTCAGCTAGCTGTCTGTTCTCCTGGAGCTCCTGTGGGAAGGATGGAGACGTTCCCGCTAGTTGACTGTGATCCTTCTCTTTTTCACTGTATAGTTGTTAACTGAAGTTCAGATTCCAACATAACTTGTGTTCACTCTCTCTCCACCCCTGCCTGTCCATGGTCCAGCCTTTTGTCTTCTTAACCAGCTCTTCAGCAACGACAATCTTCAGCTCTTGTTCCCCCATCTCTATCTCTGCCCTTTCTACCTCGTTCTCTAACTCAGCATCTCATGTCTCTCTAGATCTCTGCCTCTGATTGCTTTCCTTTTCTAGATCTATTTCTTTTCCATTCTGTGTTCCCTTTCCTCATTTATCTGCTTTTTAGCTTTTTCTTTCATCCTCTTTCTCTTGCCTCTTTCATTTCCTCACTCTTTTCATTTCATCTCTCTTTTCATGGTCTTTTTAATTCTTTCTTTTTCTTTTTGGCTCTTTTTTTCATCTTCCTTCCTTTCCCTCCCATGATTATTATCCATTGGCAGCTAGGTGGTGTGGTGGCTAGAATACTAGACTAAGAGTCAGAACCTGGGTTCAAATCCAGCCTCAGATACTTCTTAGCTGTGTGACTCTGGACAAGTCACTTGACCTTTCTCAACCTCACTTTCTTCATCTGTAAATGGAGATAATAATACCAACTAACTCCCACAGCTGCCATAAGGATAAAACATGATAATATTTGTAAGGCATTTTGCAAGCCTTAAATAATCTTATATAAATGATGTTTTATATAGCTAATACTACTATTGTTGGTGTTCAGTTGTTTTTCAGTCCAGTCCAACTCTTCATGACCCCATTTGTGGTTTTCTTGGCAGAGATACTATAATGGTTTGCCATTTCCTTCTTCAGCTCATTTTACAGATGAGGAAATTGAGGCAAACAGGGTTAAGGAACTTGCCCAGGGTCACACAGCTAGTAAGTGTCCGAGGCCAGATTTGAACTCAGGAAGATGAATCTTTCCTGACTCCAGTCTGGGCACGTTATCCACTGTGCCACCTAGCTACCCTATATATATAGATATATAGAGATAGTGATAGAGATATGTGTGTGTGTGTGTGTGTGTATATGTGTGTGTATATATATACATACATACACACACATACATTATAATGTATATATAATATGTAACATATATACACACAATATAATAAAATAATATATGATGTGCATATAATTTCTATGTATATACTATAGTGCATATTACATACATATTACATTATGTATTATAATTTAAATATTATATATAATATATAAATAATATAATATGTACATATAGCTATTTAATACTAGCTCTTATTATTGTACACTTGCATATACACATATATAAATACAGACCAGGCCCCCTCAGTCCCACTGGCCCTGCAGTTCATTCTACTTCCCTTTGGGGTTAGATTAGAGTGGGGTTTGCCTATCCCAAGATCATCTTTGACTTCAGGCCAGAGGCAAGAGCCAGGCCCAAATGAGTAGGCTGGCAGTGGCAAAACTTGGTGTCAGGTTTGACACCTAACAATGTGGTCTAGTGTATATAAGCTTGTCAGTCCTGATTTTCTTCTCTTTTGTCTTTCAGTGACTTAAATTGGACTCTTTAGTATAGCCTGAGTTTGAACTCATGAGCAATCCACAAATAGATCAGAGGATTCAGAGCTTGAAGGGGCTTAGAGCCCACTTAGTTCTATCAACACTTTCCTTTTAAAACCAGGAAACTGAAGGTAGCAAATAGCACAGATGGACTGGAAACCAGAGATGATATTCGCTGTTGCTCACAAGAGTCATTCAGAAAGGGATGTCTATGAACTTTGTGAGGAGTTTGGTTATTGACATAATCCATTTGGATGGTGGGCTCCCTGTTCCTGACTCCTCTGGGTGACAGAGAAGAGGATATAGTTGGTAATTGTCCATATGTGAATTCATGAGCAGAGTATCAACGTATGTCATAAGTGAGGGGCTTTTTGACTGGCTGAGGCTGTCGTGTGTGTGTGTGTGTGTGTGTGTGTGTGTGTGTGTGTGTATGTTTAAATAGACAAATGGACCACTACTAGGTTACTGCCCAGGGGGCTGGAAGAGGTAGAGCTGACCCAATCCAGAACATCCTTGGGTAAAGAAGTAAGTAGCCTTCCCAGCTAGGAGGTATATGTGGAGGAGTACCTTCAGCCATACCTCTTCTAGTCAAAGGTAGTGAATAGATTATATCAGCAAGATTAAGAGTGGCCAGCTCTGTAGGTGGGAGGGTTTTTTCACCGTAAAATTCCTTTTCATTATTTTTGAATGTGCCTTATGAATAAGCCCTGGGGGAAAAGCACCCTTGAACTTGAGATCATGTGGAATCAAGAAACGGGGAAGAAAAGGGTGGTCTTCAGAAGGGTCAGGGCACTGAGCCAAAAACAGCTGGGAAGAAGGAGCTCTGGGACAGGTTCACACCCTTTCAGAATAGATCTGGTCTATCCTGAGTCTAGAAAAAGTCCAGCAGAGTCCAGAGAAGTCGTCACATACCATCTATTATAACATTATTTTTATATCAGAGGCAGTTAGGTGATGCAGTGACTTCCAGTCTAGCTTCAGATACTAGCTGGGTTGCCTTAGGCAAATCATTTAACCTCTGTTTGCCTCAGTTTCCTCAACTGTAAAATGGAGATAATAACAGTTGTTGTGAGGATTAAAGGAGATATTTGTAAAAGGTGCCTGGCACATAGTAGGTACTTAATAAATACTTATTCACTTCCCTTTTATATATAACATTTTTTGGTGGGACTTATGATATTATCAGTGGAGGGAGCTCCCCTGAGAAACTTCCTCTACCAAGGCAGGGTAGCACTTTTTTGGGCAATTTATAGTACAAGACAGTTGCCTAGGGCATTGGGAGATAAAGTGACTTGTCCATAGTCACAGTGATGTCAGACTCAGGTACTGCCTCTGTGTAGGTATGAGTGTATAGGTAGCAGGTGTGGGGAGAATTTCTGAAGCTTTAAAGAGTAGTTATACAGACGCGATGGGCAGCGCCATCCTGACTGGGCACTGGAGAGGAATGAGAAGGTAGGAGACTCCAACATGGACTAGGGAGAGATAGGGTTTTTTTGTCCTTCGCTTCTTGAAGAGAGGACCATGACTTCAGGGAGGTGATGCCAATGCATGCAAGTGGATGTCAGCAGCAAGAGAGCGCCAGGTCCTCACACCAGAGACAGACCGCTCAGCTCATCCACACCTCGGAATAGAGCTCTGGGTAAAACTGAGCGGATCTCTGAGCCAGCGGTGCTAAGGGGTTAAAGCATCAGCAGCTGGGTAAGCATCAGAGCTTCTCATCAGCTGAGAGAAATCCAGCATCTCTCTAATTAAGGATCACTCACTCTGCCCGATCTCACCTCCAGTCCTTGCCTCGTAGCTGGGGCTTCCAGTCAGGGTTGTGGGAACCTCCTGCTGCTCTGGAGGCTGCCAGAGCCACTCCCCAGCAGAGACAGAATTAGAGATAAAAGGCTAATGACTCCACCGGGAGCAGAAGGCTGGATGCGTCCAGTGCCACTCATTGGGCACCTGCTGCTTTAAAGAGGGAGCCAGGGCAGGCAGGCCCAGGCTGAGGGTGTGGCTGGTCTGGCTGTGGTCTTCCACTAAATGCTGGAGGGAGTAAGGCCGGATGCTTTTGAAAACACAGACAAATCCCTTTTTTTTTGGGGGGGGGGGATCCAGCCTTCCATGACTCCAGTGAAATCCCTGTTACCTTCCCCCATGTGCCTTCCCCTGAGGCGGGGAAACAGGCATAGAGTCACAGCCACAGCCAATCAGAGCTCCACTCCTTCATTTTATAGGAGGAGGAAACAGACGTGGAGAGTTGTCCAAGATCACACAAATGGTCTGGAGGAATTGATAACCAAAGGACAAACATTTAGTAAGTGCCTACTGTGTGCTAGGTACAGGAGATGAATCAAAGACAAAGAATGATACGATAAGAGACATGATTTGGGGAAGTAAAAACCAGCCAAGAGGTGGAGCTGGGCAAATGGGCCTCAGATGGAAGAAAAACAGAAGCAGAGAGAGGGGGTAAATGATTTAATTGAGAAAATAAATGACTCTCATTTATACGGAGCTTTGGAGTTTCCTAGGTGCTCTATATACATGATCTCATTTGACCTTCAAAACAGCTCTAGGAGCAAGGGGATGTTAGCTATGTGACCATTTCAGAGGATCGAGGGGAAGCCAAGGTTGTAAGGGGTTAAGTGAGTTACCCAGTACCACACAGTAAGTATCTGATACTAGATTTGAACCCAGGTCTTTCTGACTCCAAGTCCCACACAATCAAGTCAATGAGCATTTATTAAGGCTAACAAAAGGACAGTCTTTGTTCTCCAAGAGTTATATTCTTTTTTTCTCATTTTTAAAATTAAAAAAATTTTAAATTATCAAGCACATATTTTTCTTCTTTTTACTCCCACACTCTCAAGGTGAAAAAGAAGAAAAACAAAACCCATGTAATAAATTTCCATATCGGCTATGTCCAAAAATATGTCTGGGAGTTTACATTCTAATGGGGCAGGAAATTAAATAATTAGGTAATTATAAGAAATATAAATATATTTACATATGTATGTACATATGTAGATATACATATATTTACATATATGTGTATATATGTTCAGTTGTTTCAGTCATGTCAGCCTCTTTGTGACCCCATTTGGGGTTTTCTTGGCAAAAATACTGGAGTGGTTTGCCATTTCCTTCTCCAGCTCATTTTAAAGATGAGGAAATTGAGGTCAAAAGGATAAAATGACTTGCCCAGGGTCACATAGCTAGTAAGTGTCTGAGGCTGGATTTGAACTCAGGTCTTCCTGACTCCAGGCCAGGCATTCTATCCACTGAACCATTTAGATGCCCTATCTGCATATATACATATACATATATTATATATATGCATATATACACATATACACATATTGTGCATATATAGGCACATATATGTATATATGTACAAGATATAAGTAAATCTGAAAGGGGAAGAAGTTAATAGCAGCTGGGGGTTGGGGGGACACATGGGGAACCCTGATAAAGACCTCCCTCAGAAGATGGGCTTTGAGCTGAGCTTTGGAAGAAGCCAGGAAATGGGGCAGCTAGGTGGCACAGTGCATAGAGCATTGGCCCTGGATTCAGGAGGACCTGAGTTCAAATTCAGCCTCAGACACATAACACTTACTAGCTGTATGACCCTGGGCAAGTCACTTAACCCCCTGCCTATCAAAAAAAGAAAAGAAAAGAAAAAAAGGGAAGAAGCCAGGAAAACCAAGGTGAGGAGGCAGAATATTTCCATATTAGGGGAAAAACCACCAGTGCAAAGTCCAGGCAGTGGGAAATGGAGCATCATAGTAGAGATATTACAAATAGGCCAATGCCCATGAATTTAAGTGTGTGTGAGGGGAGTAAAGTGTAAGATGACTGGACAGCTAGGAAGGAGCCAGGTTACAAAGAACTTTAAATGCCCCAAAGAGGGCTTTACATTTGATCTGGAGGTAATAGGGAGCAGGGGAGTGACAAGGTCAGACCTACATTTTAGAAAAATAACCCTGCTAGCTGAATGGAGGAGGGATTGGAGTGGGGAGAAACAATGAGAACAGAGCAAAGGAGAGTCCTTTGTTTTTTGATGTATTTCTTTGTAAGTGAGCAGAGGTGTTATGGTTATAGTGGTAGCCTTGGAACCAGGAGAAGACCTGGGTTCAACGTGTACCTCTGACACAAACTGCCTGTCTGGGGTAAGTCATCTAATGCCTCATTGCTCTAGGCATCTTCCTGAGACTATAAATTGTGAAGATCCTGATCTAGATTGGGGGAAGGAGCTTCCTAAATTAACACAGTCGGAGGTCTAGCCCTCTTCTGCTTTTTTTTTCATTCCCCAGAGCTCCTGGCTTCTTTTCCCAGATGGGCAGCAGACCCTTTCATTTCAACTAGCCTATATCCCAAATTGCACCCTATTAGACCTGTCTCTAGGATAACCACTAGATTCAATAGAAGCTTTGGGAAAGAGGTCTGACCCAAGTCACAAAGGAGATGCCTGACTGGCTCCTTGGGGGCCCTGCCAAAGGGCACCGTGATACACCTCTCTGCTGTGGGGTTCTCCTCAGCAAGGTGGCTCATAATAATCTCAAGGTGGGTTGTCTGCCTGCAGATACATCTTTTTACATATTGTTGGTCTAGCACAGAGGTTTTCAACCATTTTTGGTGCCTCCCCCAACTTGGCTTCATTATCTTTCCTATTCAATATGAAAAAAAATAAATTCTAGAATTTACCATACATATGCACAAAATAAATAAAATAAAGGGATTAACTGGATTCCCTTTTAAGCACTCATGGAAGCACTAGGCTATATAAATCAATTTAGGCAAAGTTTTATAACTTTGTTGACTGTAAATCAATTAAAAAAAAACTAAATCAAAATAATTCTCACACTCCACTGATAAGCTTCTCTTTGGGGAAGGATGATGTAATGCACACTCCAGCCTGGGAACTGCTGGTCTAGTTCTTCCACCTTGTCCTGCCTTCCCTAACTCTGCCTTTCTGCACACTGTCCCCCACCAACTTGGAATGGACTATGCCAGGGATAGGGATTCCGTCAAAGGGCCGCACTTGAGGACCTAGAGGGCCACATGTGGCCTTGAGGCTGCAGTTTCCTCACCCCTGGACTACGCCATATGAATGTCTGTTGAAAGGGTCCAGTGAAAGGAGTCCTGGCTCAAATTCAGTCACTGCCCCTTACTACCTGGGTGACCTTGGGCAGGTCCCTTGAACTTTCTAGGCCTCAGTTTCTTTACCTGTAAAATGAGAAGGTTGGTCTAACTGACCTCTAAGGTCCTCAACTCTGAACCTTCTATCCCGTGAACTCTTTATATCCTTCAAGGCCCAGCTCAGGTACTATGACCTTCCTTGATTTTCCCAACTGTCTCCCTCTCCCTTTCTCTGTCCCTCCCTCCTTTCTCTCTCCCCCCCTCCTTCTCCCTCCCTCTCTCTCTCTTTCTCTCCCCGTCTCTCTCACATTCTCCACCTCCCTCCCTCTCTCCCTCTCTCTGTCCCTCCGTTCTCTCTTTCTCTCATTCTCTCTGCCCCCCCCCCCCGGCCTTATCATACTTTAGCCTGTCTTTCAGATGTTTACATACTATGCCTTCCCTCCCAGCTAGACTGTAAACAATGGGAGCTTATTGACCAACTGACTTAAAACTGTACACAAGGGCAGATTTTCCTGAGACAGGAGGTAGGTGAGTGAATGCCTTCCAGGAGTCCCACCGGGGCCCGTCTCCGACCCTACTGGTGCCTCACTGGAAGCCTCACCACTCATTTTTGCTTTTTCTCTCCCTTTATTAATGAAATCATAGGTCTATTCATTATCCCAGTCCTGTCTCCAACATACCCCTCTTCCCCCATCCAATCAGCTGGATGTCACAGTAGACAGATCAGTGTATTTAAAGTTAGGAAAATAAGAGTTTGAATCCTGCTTTGGACATTTGCTAGCCAAGTATGATTTGAGGCAAGTCAATTAGCCTTTATTTGCCTCAGTATTCTTCATTTGTCAAATGGGGATGATAATAACACTTAACTCATCACCTGTTCTGAAGATCAAATGAGGTAGTACACACAAACATGTACACAGACCACACAAACACACATACCACATAAACATACACACGACATAAGCATATATACATATACGTAGCATTGTGTAAACCCTGCACTATAGATGTTAGCCATTGTTATTAATATTACTAATATTAATATTATTCTACCTCTACAACATTCCCATATCCATTCTCTCCCTTCCCCTCCCACTAGCCCAATTCCAGTCTTCATCACCTCTTATCTGGACTCCTCTGTGATTTAACTCTAGCCTCTCTCTTTCCTAAGTTGTCCTTCACACAGATATGAAACTAATCCTTTTAGGTCTAATTTTTTCTAAGTCTGATCAGGTCACTCCTCTGCTTAAAACTCTTCCTTGGCTCCCTATTACCTAGAGGATAAATTACAGACTCCTTATGTGGGCATCTTAGTACCTCTGAGTTACCTTTCCAGCCTTAATTCTTTTTTTTTTTTTTGGCAATTGGGGTTAAGTGACTTGCCCAGAGTTACACAGCTAGTAAGTGTCAAGTGTTTGGTCTGAGACTGGATTTGAACTCAGGTCCTCCTGACTTCAGGGCCAGTGCTCTATCCACTGTGCCACCTAGCAGCCCCTCCAGCCTTATTTCTCATAATGACTTTGCATGGAGTCCAGCCGCACTAGAATCTTAGTCATTTCTGCTTTCTGCCTGTGCATTATGCACCCTGGCTGCGTGATTGATTTGAGAAGGGAAAAGAGACATCATGGAGGACACAGCACATGAGCTGGGCTTTGAAGGAAATATTTACTTCTACTGTACTTCTAACTTGTGTCTGAAGCAGAGGGGTTAAATGACTGGCCCAGGGTCACACAACCAGCAAGTGTCTGAAGCAGGATTTTTTTTTTCCGCTTTCTGGCGAGGCAATTGGGGTTAAGTGACTTGCCCAGGGTCACACAGCTAGTGTCAAGTGTCTGAGGCTGGATTTGAACTCAGGTCCTCCTGACTCCAAGGCCAGAGCTCCACCCACTGCGTGAAGCAGGATTTAAATCCATATCTTTCTAACTCCAAGTTCTAGCATGATACCATATGGCTTCTCTATTGTTTTCATTCTTTGCGTTCCCAATACCTCCCGGTCTCAGGAGGCTTTATTGTGAAGGATGCTTGGTAGAGCTATTGGAAGTTCTCCCACTAAAATCATGGAGAGCCAAGTGAGATTCTGTGATTGGAAGGGAACTATTATTTGGACTGTCTCCTAGGCACTTCCCAATTCTCTAGGCAAAATTGGGGGCACAGACAATAGGAGAGACATTTTGTATGTGGAATATTCCTGTTTCCGATTAGAATGTATGATTAGAAGCCAATACAGACATAAGGGTAACTGCCACGCTGGTAAACATAAGTAAAAAAGTTAATGAATAACAAAGAGTTGTGTAAAACTTAAAATGCTATGTAAATGTGAGTTATCATTACTAATAATAGTATTATTAATACTGAAGGATAATGACTGGACCTGTGATTTTATTTGGCATAGAGAACTCCCAGAGGGGGAAACTCCCTTCATCAATGTAAGTCTCTGTAATTTCTAATCTTAGAGAGCTGCCTAGACTTACACTGAGACAGTAAGTGTCCTGCCCAGGGCCATGTAGCTAGGATATGTCAGAGATGGATGTTGAACCCAAGCCTTCCTGTCTCTGAGGCCAATTATATACACCAATACTAAATAAACATTTAGTTTAGGCAGGTCCCTGAGGGTCCATCACTAGGTATTTACCGAGCCAGATGCCCAAACGAATGTTTCCTCCTTCCTCAATGTTAAAGAGAAAACTCACTGAAACTTCCACTTCTATCATCATACGACCCTTAAGGGTCAAAGGGTGTTCTACTTCCAATGATAAGCAAGCCTCTGCTTCCTCCTCTCCTAATCCCTATGATTCTTCGTTGTTCTGTGCCTAGAACACTGCCTCTCTCTGCTACCACTCTGCTCTCAGAGGCCCCTCCATTGCAATCTTACTCACCCCTTACAAAGAGCCCCTATTCTATTCTTCCTTTTCCTCCTGTGCCATCTGATATTTCAGTTCTATCATTAATGGCCTCCCCTTCATCCTGGACCTCTTCTTATCACAGTCCTTCCAACTTCTTGCCCTTTGGAAAACCTGGTTTTCCCCAGAAGACACAGAATTCCAGGTCACATTCTCCAATACTAACTGTATCTTTTCTTATTCTCTTCATGACCCCACTCCCCACCCCCACCACACACAACATTAGACTAGGAAGAGGTGTAAACATATTCTTTGTTCCTTATCACCACTTCTAGATCTGCCATTAATCTGTCTATCTCAACCTATCCAGATCCTTATTATAGATATTTACATCCTCCCTCAAGGTCAATTGCTCTCCTTTCTCTCTCTCTCTCCTCTCTCTCTCTCTCTCTCTCTCTCTCTCTCTCTTCTCTCTCCTTTCTTTCTTTCTTTGGCCAGGCAGTGGGGTTAAGTGACTTGCCCAGGGTCACACAGCTAGTAAGTGTTTTGAACTCAGGTCCTTTTGAATCCAGGGTGGGTGCCCTATCCCCTGAGCCACGTGGCTGTCCCTATTGCTCTCCTTTCTCAATAAGTTTGGTAACTAAGTGCCTCACAGTCTTCTTCTGTAGTCCAACTCTGCTCTCATACTTGGGATCTTCAATATAATGTTGAAGGTCTGTCAAAAACCTGGGATCCTAATTCATTCACCCCTTCAACTCCCATTACCTGCATCTTCAATCTATTTTAGTCACCCATAGTGATAGTCATACCCATCTTCTCACCATCACCCCTAAGAAGCCTACCTTCGTGATCAAGAACCCTGAAATTCTTCTTATTACAATCTCCAATGTTCCTCTTTCTACCCTATTCCCTTATTCTACTCCTTGCTTTCCCAGTCTATCCCTATCTGTTCTCCCTTACCTTTCTCTCTTCACCTTGCTCTCTAAGGCTTCTCATGTCTTGTCAAACCCCAACCAGGGGCTACCTCTACCATCTGCCTTCCTTGCTCATGCTTTCCTGACTCTGAACACTTGTGAAGGAAGTCACCTTATGACAACTAGGTCTACCTCAAATGTTATCAAATCTCAACTGGACCCTCACTAGTGCAGGGCAATCTTTTTATTCTTTCCCGATTGCCTTCCTATCACAATTGTCACAGATGTTCCAAACCTTCTGTTTCTCCCTAAGCCTCCTATAACAGTCCCTCTCTCTCCTCAGCAGAGGGCTTCACCTATACTTTACTGAGAAAACAGAGGCTATCCATTGGGAACTTCCTTGCCCCCCACAATCTATACCTCAAATCCTTCAACAAAATCCTCTGTTCTCTCCTCTTTCCTTCAGGAAAGGGTTGGGTCGACCATGACAAGGTCAACCCAACTACCTGCACCCTTGTTTCTATCCTCTCTCATCTCCTCCAAGAGTTTGCCCTTTTGATCATTCTTTATTCCTTATCTTAATTCTTTTTATCTATCGATTCACTCCCTGCTACTTATAAACACGTCCAGGTTCTCTCTTATCCTTAAAGAACCTCTACTTGACCCTGCCATTCCCTTGAGCTATTATCAGACTATTTCTTCTCTCTTTCTGAGCCAAACTCATAACCCATGCTCCACCCCTAACTATGGGTAGCACCCAAGGCTCTTCTCCCTATGTGCTCTCATCTAGCTGATCTCTTCAGTTCTCAGCGGTTCTGTTATCTCTATGCAAATAACCCATATCTTCATCTCACCTTTTCTCTGAGCTCCAGTTCTTCATCCCCAGTTGACTACTGAACATCTTCATCTAGAAGTCCTATAGGCATCTCAAACTGAAATTAGCCAAAATGCAACTCATTTCCCCCTAAAGTTGCTACTCCTACAAACTGAGGAGAGAGTCTATTTCATTTTTGTCATTGTATCTCTAGTTCCTAGCAGAGTTCCTGGCATACAGTAGGTATTTAATAAATGCTTATTGAAGTCCACTGATGGCTCAGGAGAGATGATCTTCCTATAGGAAGCCCTTCATCTCTCTAGGTGTTAGTGCTCTCTAACATTCCCAAATTATCTTCTTTCTACTTAGATTCTTTCATGTAGTTTCCCCAGTAGAATGTAAACTCCTTGAGGGCAGGACCTATTTTTCACTTTTGTCCTTGAATCCCTAGCACTTAGCACAATGATTTTGTATATAGAAAATTCATAATAAATTCTTGTTGAATTGAATTGAATTATAAGCCCCGGTGCTAGCTACTGGATACTCAAAGAGTTTAGTTTTAGTTGGAGAACAGAAACATAACCAAGTATGGAAGGTAGTACGTGTTAATTCCATAGTAGAAGTGGTGTGTTTATAATAAGAGCTACAGGAATAGTGATCACTGAGTTGGAGACCCTCAGAACACCTCTTAGAAGAGGCAGGAACTGATTAAGGTGGTGTTGTTCATCCTTCCTATTTTTTTTCCTTTTTTTTTTTTTTAGGCAGTTGGGGTTAAGTGACTTGCCCAAGGTCACACAGCTAGTGTCAAGTGTTTGGTCTGAGGCTGGATTTGAACTCGGGTCTTCCTGACTTCAGGGCTGGTGCTCTATCCACTGCGCCACCTAGTTGCCCCATCCTTCATTTTTGAAGAGAACCATTTGGGTCTTAAAGAAAAGGAAGGACTTAAGAGAAGTAAAAAGAAAGGAGAACCTGGCATCCCAGGCAAGGAAGGAGCAAAAGCACATGATGAAGAATATACCAGTCTAGCAGCAGTGAAGGGTTTGTGTAGGAGAATGGAAGGAGAGAGGCAAGGATGGAGGATCACGTTGGCCATGTTGGTCCTCAAGGACCATGTCTATTTGGTGCTCTCTCTCGGGCACCTCAAACTCAGCATGTCCAAAACCAAGCTTGTTATTTGTCCCCTTATACCTGACTCCCCCTTCTTCAATTCACTAGGTGGTGTGCCAAGTGGAATGCTGGACCTGGAGTCAGGAAGACCTGAATTCAAATCGAGTGTCAGACATTTATTGGCTGTATGACCTTGGAAAGTCACTTAACCTCTGTCTCAGTTTCCTCATCTGTAAAAATGAGGATCATAACAGCACCTACCTACTAGGGTGGTTGTGAGGGTAACATGAGAATACTGCTCAGGACTTTGTGAACTGCAAAGCACTACATACATGTTATCACCACGATTATTGTTGTTGTTATTGTCCCATTCACCCAATTTCTCATGTCCAAAGCCTTGGGATCTTAGCTTCCTTCCTTTGCTGAAAGTCTCACACTTTGCTGGTTACCAGGTCCTATCAATTCCTAATCCTGTAACATCCCTCACATTCATTCTTGCTCTCATTTTTCTACCACCACCTGCCTGCACTAGTAGAGAATGATTGCTGAACTTTTTACAGGGTTTCTTTATGATAAATGTTCATTGAGGCAGTCAAATTATAATGATCGAGCTTGACTACGAAGAAGAGATGTGACTTTTTTACTAAAGTGGGGGGCAGGGTGCTCTACATGTGTAACAGTACATATAATGTTAGACTTTCTCAGCATGTTCATTAGTTTTGCCATTTTGGGGGTCTTTTTATTCTTTGTTATTAAAGATGGCTCTCTAGGAAGATTAGGAAGAGGGAGACATTTGGAAATGTAGGTGATACAAAGAAAAAGATATAAAAATTTTATTTAAAAAGGCAAAAAATATTTTTCAACTAAATTAATGTTTGTTGAATTGAATTCCTACCTCTATTTTCTCCCCCTTCCAAGCTGTCCCTCAGATTACTGCCAAAATAATCTTCCTTACACACAGATCTGGTCACGCTTTTGCTCAAAATTTTCAGTGGCTCACTATTTTCTGCTGAGTAAAGTTCAAGCTCCAATGCCTGGCATTCAAAGCTCCATCCAACCTGGCACTATCCTGCCCACCTTTCCAGGCTTCTCTCATATCATTTCCCTCCAACACTCTATGCTTCTGCCAAAATGGGTAAATGCCCTAAAATCACACTGTGGTGTGTGATTACACTTCATGTCTTTCTCCTGCCCAATTATAATGCCTGGAATCAATCAACAATCCATGAACAAATATATATATGTATGTATATATATATATATATATATATATATATATATATATATGTGTGTGTGTGTGTGTGTGTGTGTGTGTGTGTATGTATATATATATATATAATATTATATTATATATATATATATATATATACATACATACATACATATTTGGCTAGGCAATGGGGTTAAGTGACTTGCCCAGGGTCACACAGCTAGTACGTGTTATGTGTCTGAGGCCGGATTTGAACTCTGGTCCTCCTGAATCTAGGGCCGGTGCACTGCGCCACCTAGCTGCCCCAACAAATATTTACTAAGTACCCAATATGTGCTAGGCACTATGCAAGGTGCAGGGGACAAAGACAAGGAAGGGAGTAGTCCTTGTTCAGAGGAGAGTTCAGAGTTCAGAGGAGACATGTATATACGTACATACATACATACATACATACATATATATATATGTATATACGTACATACATACATACATACATATATATATATATATATGTATATACAAAACAGATATAAGGAGAGGGCAAGTCACTTAACCCTGTTTGCCTTAGTTTCCTCATCTGTAAAATGAGCTGGAGAAGGAAATGGCAAACCACTCCAGCATCTTTGCCAAGAAAACCCCAAATAGGATCATGAAGAGTCAGACAGGACTGAAACAACTGAACAAAAACTTTTCAGAGAAGGCACCAGCAGCTGGGGGGATAATCAGGAAAGGCTTCACAAGGAAGATGGTATTTGAGTTGAATTTTGAAAAGATTGGGATTCTAAGAGGTGATAATAAGGAGGGAGTACATTCCAGGCATGGGGGACAGCTAATGCAAAAGCATGGGGACTGTAGATAGAGTGGTATGTGTGAAGAATAATAAGAAAGCCAATTTGGCTGGACTATGGTTTATGTGAAGGAGAGTTAAAGTTAAAAGTTAAAGTTAAAAAAGACTGGAAAGGTAGGGTGAGGCCAGATTGTGAAGGATTTTCAATATCAAATGGAGAAATGTATATTTGATCCTAAGGTAATAAGGAGCCAGTGGAGTTTCTTGAATGGCGTGGAGAAACATGGTCAGGTATGAGCTGCAGGAATATCACTTTGGCACCTATATGGAGAATGGATTGCAGACTTGAGGTGGGAAGACCGATTAGGAGGCAGTCATAATAGTACAGAAAAGAACTAGTGAGTATCCATGGTAGCTATGTGAGTGAGGGAAGAGGTTGTATGTGAGAGGTTTTGTGCAAGTAGAAATGATAAGATTTGGTAACTGATTAGATACGTAGGATGAGGAAGCATGAGGATTACACCAAAATTGCTAGCTGAACGGTGGTGCCCTCAAAAGAAATAGGGGAATTTGCAAGAGGGGTAGATTTTAGGTCTGCTTTGAACATGTTAAGTTTGAGATGCATACAGGACATCCAGTTTGAAATGTGCAACAGACAGCTGCAGATGCAATCCTGAAGCTCAGGAGAAAGACAAGGACTGGATTCATTGAGAGCACTCTGGGTTGGTGAGGTCACTAAGAGGGAAAATGGAGAGAAAGAGAAGAGGGTACAGGATAGAAGCCTGGGGCACCCTACAAGGGGGTATGACATGAATGATGAATCAGCAAATGCTACTGAGGAGGAGAGGTCAGATTGGTAGGTGGAGAACCATGGCAAAGCAGAATCATGAAAAGCGAAAGGAGAGAGTATCCAGGGATGGGACAGGCAACAGTATCAAATGATACAGAGATATCAAGAAGGGTGAAGATTGAGAAAAGGTCATCAGATTATGGAGTTAACAGATCATTGGTTGCTTTGGAAAGGACAATTATAGGTGAGTGATGAGGCTGGCAGCCACACTGAAAAGGACTGAAGAGTGAGTGAGAAAAGGAAATAGAGGTAATGAGTATAGACATTTTCTGAGCTGGATTGAAAAAGGGAGAAGATATACAGGGCGATAACATGAGGAAATGGTATGGTCTAGTGAGGATTTTTTCAGAATGAGGGAAACTTGGCCATGTTTATAGCAAGTGACTTGAAGGATCCAGTAGATAGGGGAGGTTGGAGATTAGCAAAAGGTGATGGTTGAGGAGCAATATGCTGGAGAACTGAGTGGGGATGAGATCAAGGATATTTGTAGAGGGGTTGACTTTGGCAAGCACAAGGGCCACCTTTTCATCAGAGGAAAAGAAAGGAGGAGATAATGGGATTAGTGTAAAGAAATTCTAAGGCAGAGAGAAGGAAAGAAGGAATTTGTGGCAGTTAGCTTCTATATTCATAGCAAATAAGAGGCAAGGTCATCAGGATAAGGGTTGGGTAAGAGGGTCAAATAGAAAGCTTGAGGAGAGAAAAGAAGGTTAATTTAAAAGTCAAGATTGGAAAGGAAAAAAAGTAAAAGTAAGAACAGGGTTATGACCTAGATGAATATAAAGGATAGAGTGACTGGATAGATAATGGACAGTGGAAACAGTAACACAAAAATGGAATGAAAGGTTATCATCAGATAAAGGATTTTCAGAGTTCTTGATTATGAAAGTGGAAGAATATGAGGTAGCCAAGATCCTCATGCAGAGCTGAGTTGGAATCAAAGAGTATGACATAGGAACTGAGTACATTGAAGAACTGGGAGATTATAGGATTTGAAGGGACATCGAAATGGATGTTGAAGTCCCATTGTATAAGGGCAGGAGTTGGGGTGGGGAGGAAGAAATATGAGTTAAATGATGAATTCTTTGAGGAGAGAAAGAAAATTGTGTGGAGGCCAATAGATAACAGCCATAGAGATATGGATTGAGAGTGAACCTCAAAGGAGGAAAGGTTGTTGAGTGATGATGGAGAAAAAGAAACTAGAAATGGCAAAGATGAGCAAGGAGTATTTGAAATCCTCCTTTAGGACCAGTGTGTCAGGGAGTATGAGACAAGGTACAACCAGTGCCAGAACGGGTGGCCAGGGATGCAATTTCATCTGGCCAGAGCCATGTTTCTTCATGAGACAGAAGATAGGAGGGAGTACAAGAGGAAGAAGTTAAAATGAAGAGAAACTTGTTAATTATGAAATGAGAATTCCAGAGGGCACAGTGGTATAGAGAGACCAAATTTGGGTGGGACGCTGGAGAAGTCCAGTTAAGGATGGATGAGAGAACACACAGTGGATGGGGATGCTGTACTTTTTGACAATTGGGGATTCAGTTTCACTGGGATCAAGAGATTAAAATAGGGTGGGAGTTTGATAACCACATGGGAAGAGTCCTGGCAGAACAGCAGCACAGGAAGCACCTCCCCCAATGAGGTCAGTTAAATAGCCCATAGCCTTCCTCAGCTGTACCTTGGTGCCGAGACTGCACCTCTGTGGAAGGACCCTCCTTCTCCATCTTCACCTGTCTAACCAAATGTTTAAAGTCCGTCTCAAATGCAAACTCCTCCTTGATTCCTTTACTTGGTAACATTCTTCCCCTTGGACATCACATTGCACTTTTTTTTGTAATTCTCTACTGCACTGATCAATCAGTATTGTGTATTATAGTTATCTGAGTATGAGTCTCATCATCTAAAAGACTATATAACCTTTTTGAGAGAAGGTCTGGGTGTTATTTCAAGTTTTCATCTCATCTTACACAAAGCATTGTGCTTGACTGACTTAATATATGTGTGTTGATTGACTTAACAATAATAATAATAATTACTAGCATTATACATAGTGCTTAAAGGTCTACAAAGCATCTTACCTGTGTTATTTCATTTGATCCTCACAACAACCCTGGGAGGTAGGTGCTATTATTATCCCATTTTTCATGTGAGGAAACGGAGGCTGAGAAAGGTTAAGTAACATGTCCAGGGTCAGACAGCCAGTCTGAGGCAAGACTCAAACTGGGGCATGCATAGCTCCAAGTCTAGTACTCCCTTCACAGTGCCACTCCACTGTCTGGTGATCAGAGCGTTCTTCCAGATCCATATGGGTCTCACTTATGTTTGGGAATACATAAGACCTGGGTAGAATCTGACTCTGTGAGGATAAATACACCGATGTGTATGTCCACATTGATGGTCCTTATTTTCTTCCTCAGATTCTCTGCAGCAGCTTTCATACTGTAAGGCATTTGCCCTGTCACCTGGGCCTTGGAGAAGCCTGGTGTATCCATCAAAAAGAATCATCGGACTTCCTCTGTGCCTATCCCTGAGAGGGATCCAGGAGGAGCAGCATCCTGGCCCCAGGAAATGCGAACTCAGCCAAACCAAAGTAAGGCAGGCAAACCCACCACACACCAAGTCCCACACCAGCAGGGCTTCTGGTGCCAAAACAGAAATGATTTTTGATTACCTACTCCTTCGAATTTTCTGTTCCACCATTCCCCCTTCATCATTGTGCACATTCACCAACCCCCGATATCTCTTCTTCATAAACATGGGTCGCTATTCTTAAGTGATATCCTTGAGCAGCAGAGCCATAATCAGTGACAGCTGGGCTAAGGAAGGGGGTGGTGCAGATAACTCACCTGGGCTGTGGCCACGGAGCAGGGTAAGAAGCACGAGGTAGCACACTACAAGGTTATTAAGTGGCTGACAGAAGAGGAAGCACTCTCATAAAGAAGAGAATAATGCCCCCAAAGGGGAAGGACAGGCAGGGCAGGAAGTGCCCCTCAGTATGGTACTCTTGAAACCATCTCAATCCTTACCCTGGGACATATATCTGATTGACCCACCCTAGTTACATCTCTGTGGAGAAGTCACCATCCCTTTTATCTACCTGATCAAATATCTAGAAATTTCCCCTAGAAATATCTAGGGGATCAGCAGGAGATGTCAGAAGGGGAGAAGAGAGTAGAGGAAAGAGAAACATCAAAAGTCAGAAGAGGGGGAAACCAAATAATCAACATTTATTAAATGCCTACTGTGCCAGGCACCACGCTAGGCTTCAAAGAGAAAAATCAAACAAGTCCTGCTCTCAGGGAACGTGCATTCTACTGGGCAGATGACGTACATATAAATACATATAAATCAAATAAATTCAAGATAATTTTTTAGGAGGAACTGTTTGGGGAAGGGTCAGGAAAGGCTTCTGTAGAAACATAGATAGGGGCCAGATTGTAAAGGGCTTTAAAAACTAAACAGAAGAGCTTCTATTTAATCCTAGAGGCAATAGAGAGCCACCGAAGTTTATGGAGAGCTTACCAGATCAGACCTGCACTTTAGGGAAGAAGAATTCTTACCTTTACATCTCCCTTTTCCTCTAAAAGCAAAACAACTAGCATTATACCAGCTCGTCATCACAGCCAAGTGAACAATCCAGTTCTTTGGTTCCTCCCTTTTTAGAGATATACTTTTTTAACCTGAGCACCTTACAAATGAAATCATCTTATCCACCTCCATCTCCCTCCCCACCCCACCCCCCAAACACAAAACCACCTCCACCTTCTCCAGGGCAGTTTGGTCTCCAAGCTGACAGATGGTAAAGACAGAAGGGAAAAGCATTAGAATCTTTGTGATGTCTTGGGAAGTGGCAGAGACAGAGGTCCCCAGGGTGATGCCAGAATAAACAGATAAGGCTGGCAGTCTGGTGGTCTCCACTTTCTCTCACCTATGCAGGGCTATATAACTGCCTTCTGCTCCAGGGCAGAGGTCTGTCTGTTAACAGGAAGGGAAAGCCAGATCTGTCCCTGCTCCCTCCCTCCCTGTCTCCCTCCTCTGATGTTGCAGCTGTCCTCCTAGGTCTAGGTATGTGCTCCAGGAAGGCCTCCCTCGTCTTGTTCCTTTCCTGAGCATCAGGTAGCAATCGGTGCCTAGGGCTAAGTACCTATCCAGAGGGTGCTGCACTTTGATGGAAGATGGCATTGGTCACACACCTTAGCAAAGTGCATGAAAGAGCTGTTCCCTTATTGCACCAGCCCCCTGGCCCCAGTGCACTGTTGGCTCTATTTTCCCAGACAGAATGCATTCTAATCTGTTCTCTGGCCTGAGGAGGAAAGGGAGAGGAAGTGTGGAGAATCCTGCTGACAAAAGGGGGGGGTGGTTCAGAGTATCCACAGTGACGTCCCTAGCCAGGGTGGGATGTCTAGCTACCTGCTCCCTCTAAACCAGCCACAGAACCCCCAACTCCCCACCTCACCCCCAGTCTGAGGGAGACAAAGGGATGAGTTGTGGAGGGAGTAGAGGGGATGGAAAAGAATATCTGCTGAGTTCTTGTTCTAACCTTTTACCCCCCATCACCAAAGATAAGATCCTTCCTCAATTCAGTCTTATTTCTCAGCGGTTTCTCTAGGAAGATTTTCTGACCCTTTAGGAGTGGAGATATTTCCTCAACTGCCAGCTATCAATTATCAATGTATGGATAAAGCACAGTAAACATTTATTCTGGTGCCACTTTCCTCCCTCTTCTGTCTCCATCATCCAGCCCCTTCCAGGCCACCTCCTCCTGACATCAGGTGCTGTGTGTTCATGAATGCCCCACTAATTTAATTCCAGCCAATTCTGACATTCTGATGAAGTCCAAAGCACCTAGCACAGCATCTTGCACGTAGATGATGATCAATAAATCTTTGCTGAAAAAATGAATGAATGAAGGCCAATGAGTAAGAAAATCCCTCAATGGCTTCTTGAGGCTGGTAGTTATTCCTTCTTTGCATTATCCATTGTTTGGTGATGACCCCTGCCACCGATCTCTTGAGAGAGCACTGATGTGAGTTCAAATCCTACTTCTGACACTAGCTGTGTAACCCTGGGTGAGTCACTTAATATTTTTCAGCCCTACCTGTTTCCCTAACTGCAAAATAATAACAATAATAATAATAATAATAATATTAATAATAATAATCCCAACCTCACAGGGTGATTGTGAGAAGTAAATGAAATAACACATGTAAAGCACTTTGCACACCTATTCCAGTTATCCATTGGACAGCAGAGTGTTGACTATATGTGAAAGGGAACAGAAACAGAGGCAGGCGGAGAGGACGATGAAGAAGACCTAAGCATGATGCTGATAGTTCCCATGCTCCCTGCTGCCTTTGGAGAAAATAGTTCGGGGGCTGGGTGTCTATCCCTTAGAACAAGATCAGGTACTTCCTCTCCTTCCTTGCCTTTCTCCAAGATCCAGCCTCTACTTCCCTCCCAGGATTGCCATACAACCCAGATAATTGGCAGGTTTTATCCAATTCTCCATTTTCATTGTACCCCACCCTGCCCAGTTCCTTGAGCCTGGTGGAGGCTAGAGAGTGTGTGACTGTTTGAGTGAGGTGAACACCCTCTGGGTGCCTCAGAAGGCAGACTGAGTTAGACCAGGGACATGACCTCCTCTGGGGACTCAGTGGCTATAGGTCAAGAGTAAGCCTAGCTAAAAGCACTTTTAGGACTCTGCTCTGCATTTCTGCCCAAATAACTCCAGTTTCCTGAAGTATCCTCACTATGCCCCTACCCTGGGGACTCTTCTGATCCCCTGTTTTTCAGCCCTTCTTTATGATTATCTTCTCCCATTAGAATGTACACTTCCTGAAAGTACAGACTGTCTTGTTTCCTCATATCTTTATCCCCAGAATGTAGCACAGTTCTTAACACATAAAAAAACACTTATTTTAATAAAAGTCGTACCAATTTCTTTCTTTCTATCATCCATCCATCCATCCATCCATCCATCCATCCATCCATCCATCCATCCATCCATCCATCTATCTATCTATCTATCTATCTATCTATCTATCTATCTATCTATCTATCTATCTATCTATCTATCTATCTATCTATCCTTTCCTGTTGCTACTTCAAGGGAAGGCATGGCCAAGGTGTTGAAAAGTGCTTTACTTTAGGAGTTAATAAGGAGGTGATGGGAGGATGGATGAGGGGGTGGAAAGGAACTAGTAAGCTCCTTTTACCCTTGCCCCTCTCCTAAACCTCAATTCCCACCCCCTGCCATCCA